>NC_137080.1:42706691-43906691 GCF_951640355.1 Cnephaeus nilssonii | reverse complement strand
CTGGGAAGCACATTGGGATGAACCCCATGTTCACAGCAGAAAGAGCAGAAACAGCAGTCTACAGGGACTTCAATACCACAAAAACAGCCAGAACTTGAGGCATCAAGATCCTAGAGGAAGGAAAGTACAGAGAAGCATCACCAATCGGCTGCATAAAATTAGAATGTGTATGTAGAGGTGAATCTCTGAGAAACCAAGCAGAATGCATTTAATAAGAGGCTTAAAAGTGTGACAGAGATTGGTGACCTCTTATGGTGTTAGAAAGACAAAAATTAGAGTTCAGGGCTCAGCAAAGAAGAAGAGTTCTGGTCTTTTTTGAGATCTCCAAAAGAACTACACCATAGAAATACAGGCAAACTGGAAATAGTTCAGCCTCATCTAGATTAAAGTGATCTTCTCTTACTGCCAGAAGAAATCTAAATCTTCCATGAAGGAAGATAACATCATTCAAAGCCTCCACAGTTTGTCATACACAATGCACATTATTCAATACAACTTTCCAAGTATGAAATAAAACAGAACACAATGACTGAAAACTAAGAAAAAAGCAAGCAATAAAAATGCATTGAGAAGTACTGAAAATATTGGAGTTATATAAAACAGACATTAAAATTACTATGATTAGCATTTATTTAAAAATATCAGGAGATGAACTGTTTCATCAGAGTACTGGAATCTATATGAAAAGAATCAACTGGAACTTGTAGAACGGAAAAATACCATTTAAAAATATAAGAATTCAGTAGATGATTCTGTAAGCTAGTAGGTACAGCAAAAGAGAAAAGTAGTACAAGATCAAGATTGATCAGAAAGGAAAAAAAGGATAAAATAGAGAAAAAAGAAATATATATGACACCAATAACATATATGTAATTGGAGTCCCAAAAGGAGAAGGGGTACAGAAGGGTGCAAAAGTACTACTAGTAGAAATAATTGAATAAGAATTTACCCACAGATTCAAGAAACTCCATGAACCCATGCAGGATAAATGCAAACAGAACCACATTTAGGCAACCAGAGACCAAGAGAAAAATCTTAAAAGTGACCAAAGAAAAACGACATGCTTTCCAAGAAGCCACCAATCAGACTCAAAGCTGGGCTTTTAACAGAATCCATGGAAGCCAATGCTGAAAGGAGAATGACTGCCAAACTAGAATTCTATGATGGATGAAAATAAGCTCCTAAAGGGAAGACAAAGGAAAAATTTTTTTCAGACAAACAAAACTCAAGATATTTCATAGTCAGCAAATGTGAATTAAAAGGAATACCAAAGTAAGTTCTTCAAGAATAAAAATGATATCAGGTGGAAGTATGGCAATGCAAGAAGGGATGAGAGCCACTGGAGAGCAGTGTACATGTGGCTAATTCTAAATGGATGTTGATTGTTTAAAGCAGTAATACTGCTGTATTGTAAGATTTATAGCATGTATAGAGGTAAAATATATGACAACAATATCACAATGGACAGGAATGTGGTAAATAAAATGAAAGTATCTAAGGTCCTCACATTGAGAGCCTAATTAGAACTTAATTTAAGGTAGGCTCTCAGAAGATAGGAATACATGTTATAGGTTAGAGTAACTACTAAGCAATGTATTACAGACTAAAACAGAGAGAAAATGAAGTGGTAATATTAATTAATAATCTAAATAAATGAAAAAAGAGAAAGGAACAGAGGATATAAATGGAAAATGTATATAAAATAGATTTAAATCAAAATATGCTTAGCAATTACATTAGATGTAAATCAAATAACCCAGTTAAAAGAGGGTCAAATACAGTATATGGTGACAAAAGATAATTTAACTTTGGGTGGTGGACAAACAATGCAATATACAATTTCTATGTATCATAGAAATGTACACTTGAAAATTTCAGCTATTGGTGGGAGTATGGAGAACCCAGATCTATTGATCAGTATTGATAGGACTGTAAACTGATACAACCACTTTGGAAACTACTTGATATTATCTACTAATGCTGCACATGCTTACAACCCATGGGCTAGCATTTCTAATAGAAATAGAAATATTTATACACATTGGTATACATATATATATATATATATATATATATATATATATCCCAAAAAGTACAAAATATTTATGGACCTTTGATTAAATTAACACAAAAATAAAGGCAACCTAAAGGTCAATCAATAATAGACTAAATAGTGAAATATTCACACTAAGAAATACAATTATTGCAATGAATAAAGAACAACTTATTGCTACATGTAATTATATAAATATTGAGTAAAACACACCAGATTGAAAAAATAGTTGTATGATTTTATATAAAATTCAAAACCAATAAAAACTAACCTATAGTAACAGAAATCAGAATAGTTGTTACCTTTGGGAGATAACTAACTGATCATTTAGTCATCTCCTAAGTAGCTTTTAAACCTATCCTCTCTTCTCCATTTCCATTTTGGTTGCTATAATTCAAGTTCTAATTATATCTCACCAGGATTATTACAATCGTGTAACCATCTTCTAACTCCAGTCTTGCCTTACTGCATTAAAACTTTCATTGTGTCGCTGAAGCAATCTTTCTAAAACACAAATATAATTGTTTTCTGCACTGCTTAAAATCTTTAAATGATTTTCCATGACCTTCAAGATAAAATTTTAGGTTCCTGGAATAGTATATACATGGCAGTTTATCTTCTTGCCTTCTTATATATTCTGTCTATTTCTCCACTTTCATTTTCTAGATTTTTATCCTATGGTTTCGCCATGAAGTTTCCAAATCACACCCTACTATTCATTTCTGTATTCTTCAGTGTTGTGTTCCTCCTGCCTGCAAATCCCTCCACTCCACCTCCTCTCCTCCTGGGAAACTTGTACACATCCTTCGAAATGTGCATAGCTCAAGGTTCACCCCCTCCAGAAAGCCTTCCCACTCTCCCTCAGTCTAAGGGAGGCCGGTGATCCTTTTCTGTGAACCTAGATTTGCCTCTGATCTAATCCTGCTCATACTGCATCTAATTATCTATTTACTCAAAGGACTCCCCAACCAAACTGTAAGGTATTGAGAGCAAAAGGTATGCCTTTACTTCTGGATATCAGTAGGTCACACAAAGCCAGCAATAAATAACAAAAAAAATAACATTTGCTCAGTCATGCCCACTTAGTTACCTGCAACTTCTTTCTTGAATATAAAGTGACCACACAATTTATTTTTCTGTAAATTTAAAGCCTAACTATATATAGAAAAATGCTTAACTAAAACCATTTTTTAGAATTTATATTATTTTGCTCTTAAAATTGTGTTACAACATAAAATGGAAACTCAAACTCTCAAACAGATTTGAATCCTATATCTATGGAAGTTAAGGCCGGAGCTCTGGTGCAGATGGCCTGGGTTCCAAATTGCAGCATCATCATTAACTTAATTATGAAACAGTGCCAAGTTACTTAACTTCTCTGCACCTCCATTCCTTCATCTGTAAAATGAGATAAGTGTCATTGTCTCATATAGTTGCTGTAAGGATTAAATGGGATAATATAGATAATGCATTAAGCATAGTGCCTGTAAAAATTTAAGTGTTTGATATTATCTACTGGTAATAATAATAGTAGCAGCAGTATTAATAATTTAGACAAATATCTGTTTACATAATGGAAATATTCCTAAAATTTTTATGACAAATTTGTGGCTATAAGGCAAGGAAAAAAGTCATTTTGTTGATGCATTACTGCCTGAAAATCTCCAAACAATCAATGCTTTATTTTAAAGTATAACTTAGAAAAATATTTGTGTAAAAAGTGTTGAATCACTATCCTGGTAATTATGCAAAGCAAGCTATTGATGTCTCAAAAATACTAACTTATACTTAAAAAATATGAAGGTAATTTTTTGATGATCATGTTTTCGAACATTTAAGTCAGTAAGTTGCTTTCTCAATAGTATAATATCAAAGTCTTGAAATACATAAACCCCATTATTGATTTAAAATTGAGGCAACACTGAAAATACTGCTTCAAGATTTAGACTCCTTTTTAGAAGCAAAACCCATTATTATACTTTAAAAATTAATTCACATAGTGCTTCATTAAAATGATCTACAAATAAAATAACATTCTAAATCCTTAATTATACTCCCTGCCCCTGCACTTAATACTAACCTTGGTGTTTCTGTGTCTAATAAAATTTTTTCAGAAACTAATCATTGTATTACATTCACAGCAATTGAAGAACTAGACTTCATTTAGGATTATGAATGCATAATAGTAAAAAATATCTTGGTGATATAGTGCCATCTTAATGGTAAATGACCATTTTTTGCATTTGGGGATAAGATTTTTGAATCGCTGTTATAATATCTGTTAGATGTACAAAGAACACAGTGACATATGGTTCTGAAGGAAGCAGAAAGACTTCATATAATTTTCAACAAAAACGCATAGCCAAATGAACCTGAACTTACATTTGATCTGCTTATTATTTCCCACATGGCTTTTTATGACAACACAAAAAGTTGAGTGTAAGATATATATTTAATCTTGGAAGTCTGCATGATGTCTATAAATATAAAAACAAAACTTCTGGCTTAAAATCCACATTACAATTTCATCATACCCTCATTGGCTATATTGTGTGAAATTCTTCCACCAAATATTTTCTGCATTTTAATTGAAACAGAAATAAGCTTAATAATAATGTATTTATCTATTTATTACATTTAATATATAAACCTGCCTTATTATTCATTTGTTTCATTATTGCTTCCATGTGATACCAAAAAAACTCCTTAAAAATTGAAATGTTCAGCTGGGCAATGTTTTGCCTAAAAATTTTCTGACAGTTGTTTCAAATGATTTTGTTAATAAACATGTTGCTCTGGAACCTTTTAGACACAAGCTAGAACTGCATAATTCTGTCCTCTTTGCCAGAGCAGAATATATCTTGGAAGTAACTGAGTTACTATCTCACATGTATATAGTTCTGGTTATAGGAGTTGATGAGTATTATCTTTGTAAGTTGACATTGCTTTTAATTTTTTTAAAATCCCATTTCAATGTTTGGTGAAATTAAACAATATTCCTTCCAGATGCTAAAAGTGAAACTGTAAAATGGAGAAATCAAAAAACAATAGTAAACATTATTTAATAACATGCAAATGGGTGCTTAGAACGGAAAAACAATTGCCCGCTGCAGACCTATCATATTGCATGGAAAGTCAGACCAGAATGCTCTTCCAACCAAACATAAAATTCCAAATGGAACAAGGGTGATAGAGGAAACCCTATCTTGTTAAAGAACACCGATACAGTCAATTCCTACACACTCATACGTGGCATTCCACTTTCATTCTGCAGGGAGCTCCTAACCCGGGGAGTGGCAGCTCGGCAGTGCCACAGAAAGATAACAATATACATTCTTTCCTATAGAAAGTCAACAGAGAAGCAACTAACTCTAAAGCAAGCAAAGCTCTGATCATCAAAATAAGCAGCACAAAAGCAAGAGACAAAATTAGTTTAAATGACATTTTTGACAGCGTGGCACTGCTCTTCAGCCTGTTCTTAAAGCCAAGGAACAAGGCTGCTTACTTTCAAGCTTTCAAAAAATGTGTTTAAGTCTTCTATTTTAAAAAGATAAAATTTTGACACAGAATGTAAAGAAAAAAGAAATAGCACATAATTCTATTTGACATACTTATTTTAATCATTACATTTTAAAAATAGGAGCAGAATACACAAAGTTAGAAAATTCTAACTGTTCTGAGTGCATAAAATGATAAGTAAAAATCTTTCTCTTCCACATACCCCCACCTACCCCAGTATCAATCTACAAGTGTTTAAAACTTTTAAACACATCCACCCACAAATGCATGTTTACATTTGTACCCACATTTACATGTACTCACCTACCATTGTATGAACATTTTTATAATGTTCTTCCATTTCCAAACACAAAGGCAAAAACTATTCACTCCAACCATTAGAATATTAATGAAGAGTATTAGAGTACTTTATGATTATACTACTACATTTTGTAAGAAGCATAATTTTGAAAAAAATTCATCAGTTGTGTGTGGTTTGTTTCATGTTGTCTCAAGTCTCTGTACTAATTCTAATGACTCATAATATGCAACACACCCAAATCTCCACTAAAATGATAAAAAATAATTATTAACACAAATCTTCATAGGCCCAAGGGAAAATGAAAAAAAAAAAAACACACAACAAACCTCTTCAAATAAAATTTTTATTATTTTTTATTTGTTGACAGTATTTCAGATTCTCCCCCCGCCCATTTTTGCCTCTTTTGCCCCCCTCCACCAACCTCGCCCCACCCTTGACCTTCCCACACTATTGTCTGTGTCCATGGGTTATACATATATACTTATATATTCTTTGGTTAATCTCTTCCCATCATGCCTTCCCTCCTACCTTAAAAGAGAAACAGGTCAAAAAGGAAACCTTTATTTCCTTTATTTCCACATATTCTGACCTGAAATAGCATTTTTATCTATCAAGTAATTCATTTTTAATTAGAGATGTAAATAATAAAATACCCATTTTAATTATTCTTCAACACAATTTATCTCATAGGAGAAAAAAATGCTCTCCAAGTAAATCTGTAATTTTTTTAAAATTCAGAATTATTAAGGCATCTTATAAGCGTTTCACAAATCTTGTCAATATCAGTAACACCGCTCTCTGTAGAGTGAAAATCAAACCTCTCCGTTGGCACTCATGTTGAAAAAACTTTGGGGAGGAAGTTATCACTCAAATTGATCATCGAATGGATGAGGCAACTTCTGCCAGACGAGGATTCAACTCTTCAGTTGGAAGAGATCCTCTGAAATTTCTAATAAACAGACAATTAAAAATAAAAGCACTGCATGGCAGAGTATTTTTAGAAAGAGATTATGTGCATTTGGTCTGCGTAGTTCGGAAAGAGACTTTGAAATCGCTTTCGTGGTTAGTGGCTTGCCTTCTGCCAAAATGCCCTTGCTGTTTGAACACAGTGCATTTGAAAGCAGAGCCCTTGCTTTTTAAAGTGCTGACTTTTTCTCTCCTGCTCTGTCTCTGGTAGCCAGATCCGCAGACCCCTCCTCTCCCTCCAACTGCCGCCTGGAGGACCACGGTGAGGGAGGCAACTGCAATGGGCAAATTATTCCACCCACTCGACCGCTCTAGGCATATTCACCGTTATGAGCCTCGACAACCCCTTATGATTAATATTGTCATTTGTAGTCGATGAAACCGATTCTTTCCCCACCTTCAAAGCTCCACAAAAAGAAGACCAAGGGATGTAGGGGCAACGGGAGTTGATTTGTCTTTTATGATTTACAGAAATGAAAAAAATATTAGGAGGAGAAAGGAAATATTTTACAGCAAGTTAGGGGGCCTTCTGTCCTAGGACAAATTGAATTGCAGGGTTTACAACAAATCCACACTAATTCTGCCTAATTACATGACAAAAATGTTTCCCATTTTGACCCGATCTCATACAGAGTCCCTGCTGCACCTTACCTGGTCACATTCCTGAGCAACTTAGAGACTATTTGCTCAGTATTTGCCAGGAACCATATGTTGTAGATAATTTGTCATCATAGTTTAAAACCTCAATGTCCTTGGCATCTCTCCAGTAGAATTGTGAGTTGAGAGAAAAATCTCTAACACCATAACCAACATTGTTTACTGATAATCCGAGCCTCTTTGTCAATTAAAATAACAACAATAAAGCACAGTGAGGAAAAAGAAAACCTTTTCCCGCTTTCACATTTACTTCCCCTCTCACCTCTGTTTCTTCTTTGGGACATAAAAATCTTCTCTCGGGTTTAAAGTTGTTCTCAAAAATCAGCCTTTAGCTTCTTTCCTTTGCTTTTTCTCCTTTTTTTCTCCTGAGTGAAAAATTCCTCTGCAAAATGACATTTTCTGTCTGAATTGATAGCCCAACCTTTCAATTCTAACATTTCAATACGTGGACTGAGGGAGGTTATATATGTGTCTTGTGTTTCATGGACTTAGGCTTGTGATAATTTAGGTCTAGCTTGCTGATAATATTGGGGCATATACAATATATAGTCTGACACTGGCCATAAAACGGACATTTGTTACTGCACTATGCTTCATGTTGCTTAATGGTGTCCACAAATATTTGCAAAACATAAAAAATACTGATATTTTAATGATGCAGTAGGATTACATCAAATAAAAAGCACTTTAGCCATAGCTGTGTGACAATAAAATTTACTGCACAAAAATGGCAACAGAATTTAAATGAAAAGTTCCATGGGGAGAAAAAAAATTGCCTGCTTTTTCAAGGTTTATACGTGTATGTGTGTTTTATTGGTGTGCTACATTGATTCTGTACAGTAAATGGCATCATTGCCTTTACATAGCATTTTGATAATTTCCAGATGGTCTGTGTTTTCATTTTACGAAATTATGAACATAGAATCATCTTCCAAAGTTTTCAAATGTGACATGGTTGCAAATATCAAACCTAGTGTGAAAACACTCTTTCCATATAAATGTAACATTAGCAGACATATTCCATACTAACTGTACTAACTGTACAAAATCACTTTGTGTCGAAAACTAATAAGACTGCTGGTGATGACCAGACTGAAGACAGTCATTGGTAGGCAGACTAATTCATACCCCATCCGTTGACTAATATTCCTTCAGTGAAAGCTAAAACTTAAAAAAAAAAAAAAAAAGTTTTTTATTTATTCTTCTCTTCCCCTTCCCCGCAGCAGGGCTCTTGGCCTGACAGGAGTTTTGCCATTGCCTCTGACTTCCCAGAAGTCCCCCTCCGCAGCTTATCACTTGATATTAAATTGCAGCGTTTCTTCGGCCCACCCCGCTCCTGGCGATCCTGCATCGCCGTCCCTTCTCCGCTCAGGTCCTCCCCTAAGGTCTTGTGATGCAGACAGCCTGGCCACACACGGGGGAGGCAGCCTGGCCCGGCCCAGGAGCACGTGGTGGGAGATCCTCCTTCGCGTTTCCTGCTGAGGACGGCTGGTGGATGATGCTGAGGGAAGGGCTCAGGGAGCCATATGTGGCATCTCGCGAGGGTGGACACTGCCCTCGTGCCAGAGAATTTCCATTTGGCACGGCGCTGGACGCTCTGCTGGTTTCTCGCAGGCCTCCGTTCCACAAAGCCCTGGAGGCTGGTGCTCTTGATGTGATTCTCTTTGCTGAGGAAACGGAATTAATCCAGGTAGTAAAATTCAGACCGTCTCTAATATGCTAAGTAGTATCATTTGTCCCATTTTAAGTCACAAAAAGCATATGTTTCCAACAAACCAACACACTCATTCAACTAATATTTATGGAACTCCTGCTTTCTGTGGGGACCTGCGCTAGGCATGAGAAATAGAGTAGAGAATGAGACGGCCTGTAGAGCTTACCACACATCACTGGACTGTGTCTGTATTTATTTCCTTCTTCAATGAATTGTTTTGGCATTATAGACCTGATTCCAGAACAGTCTTCAATTTTGCTCTCAGTAGAAATGTCACAGACTTGGGTATATACCAGTACCATATTATAAATTGAGTTGGCTGAAGGTACATCTAATTAAATTTTTTTCTTGTTTGGGGGTAGTTGTCATGTAGCTAAATATAGTTTTGTAAAATATTCAAACAAAAAGTATCATACAGAACAAAAGATGTTAATTTCTAGTTCACTGCCTCTCATGCCACCTGAACAACACACACACATTCATACACACATGCATAACCCCACATACTCACCTATTCCCCTCCCAGAAGTAACCTCTGTCGATAGTTTGGTATGCATGTCATGCATTTACGTATATATGTATTTGTGTTGCAATTACACTTTGTCTTTTGAATGGGACTACACAATATTATTGTTCCATGCATTTTTTCACTTAAAAATACATCTTGGAGATCTTGCCAAGTCAATATGTATAAGTCTACCTCTTTCTTTTCAACAGCTGAATAGTATCCTTTACTACGGATGGACCATCTTGGATTTCACCCAGGTCCCTCTTGATGCATCATGGCGCCATTTCTCAGCTTGAAGGAATACCACTTTATTGCCAATTTTTTTTTCTGAAGAAAAGCTACACCATACATATGATCTCCATTTTCAATATGCTATTCCTTTTCATATGTAGTGTTTGAAATGTATCAAAGCTCCATAAGAGGATTCTGGGTCTAATTCTGGAGTCTTCTCTGAAGTACTCATTGCTTGGAGGCATAAGTTTCAAGTTATATATTTGGTGGAAACAGTAACTTCACAATTACTTCACACTTTGCATATTTTTAAGAATACTAATTAGTTTATAGTATCACCAGCCCAGCATTAAAAGATTTTAAATGATACTGTGGGCAAAAAAGATAAAGTGACCTTGTAAGTCTTTATTTAGATGACTTGGAAAAGGACATATCTCAAAAAACTGAGAATAATATTACAATACTTTATTCATTTGAATTTTGAAAATGTGGTCTCAATAGGAACAGAGGATAAATCAGGATAAATCTGTGTGCTTTGATTGTAACCTTCACATAGACCAAGACATATTGTCCCCTCAGATTCCTCTTTAGTAAAGATACAAACAAATGTCAATGAAAAAAATATAATAGTGTGTACTGATAATGATGCGGTTCCAAATAATTACCAGCAGCAATTTCATCCACACTGGATGTTACTGGTTGATCTTTGTCCCATCAGAGGTGATAAGTTGCTCAAATCAGTATTCTTTGAGAATCTCTGTGAGCTTTCTGGTATCACATTAGGACAAAAATCTCAGTACACACACTAGCATTGATGACATTTCAGAGAATGGGAGTATTACTGGTTTTGTGAGAACTTCTAAACTGAATGTTGTCATTTTATCATCTTTTGTTTATCTTTAAAAGATTACATGATCTCCAAGTCCATTCATGCGGTTGCAAAAGGTAAGATTTCCTTCTTTTTTGTGGCCAAGTGGTATTCCATTGTGTCAATGTACCACAGCTTTTTTACCCACACATCTACTGATGGGCACTTGGGCTGTTTCCAAATCTTGGCTATTGTAAATAATGCTGCAATGAACATAGGGGTGCATGTATTCTTTCGAATTCGTGTTTGGGGTTTCTTCAGATATATTCACAGAAGTGTAATCGCTGGGTCAAAAGGCTAAGTGAAATAAGCCAGTCAGAGAAAGACAAATACCATATGATCTCACTTATATGAGGTATCTAATGAACAAAATAAGCTGATGAACAAAATAGAAACAGAGGCTTGGATACATGGAACAGATTGACAGCTGTCAAAGGAGAAGGGATTGGGGTGGGGGGTTGTTGGATGAAAGAAGGTGAAAGGATTAAGCAAAAAACATATGTATAACCATACACACAAACAACAGTGTGGTGATAGCCAGAGGGAAAGGGGGGTGGAGGTGGGCAAAGGGGGGTGGAAATGGGTGATGGGTGCACAATACAGTGTGCAGATTATGTTTTGTTGAGTTGTACACTTGAAATTTGTATGATTTTGTGAACCAATGTCATCCCCAAAAATTCAATAAAAAGAATCACCTGATTAAAATGATGTCCACCACATGTCTCTACACATTTTAGCAAGTCTTGCAAAAGCAATAAATTTAATTTCTATGGGGAATAAGCCTCTGACCATCTATGAAGCACATTGGAGACTGAGACCTTTGGGCACGATTATTGCTAACTCAGGAGTGTCATCTTCCCCCCTCTCCCCCCTTAATTCTGGCTCAGGTTAGCCAATAGACTGGAGTCGTCCTTTCTACTTCCACAGACCTAATCCAAATGTTATCCCAGTACACCAAAGCCTGAGTAGAAATTGAAAGGGAGATCATTGTCCGACAATGGCAAATATTCAATTCCATCCCCTTTGTTCCTGGGTTTAGGAGGTGAACGCGTGAATCAACCTGAGATGCCACATTTTACATTTATTAACGCAACCTCTATCAGCACGATGAGAAAAGCAAGCATTCAGCCTCAGAGCACTTTCTCAGGAAGGCCTGCCCGCTTCCACAGGCTAACTGCAGGCACTCTGCCTCTCTCAAGCCCTCAAGCAGCTCACAGTGCTGATGCTGCCTCCATGGCCCCATCTCATGATGTCGGGGACCTGTCTATTTCAAGCAAATCAAAATATCCATACTTTGTGAAAGCATCTTATGTGATAAAGTCTATTTAATGTCTTTTTTAACCTCTGCAAAAGGTTTCTTATCAGCTTCTTTAATTTCTCTTATTTTCATTACAATAATAGAAATTAAATTTCTACTATTCATTTATTCCATTTAACCTTATTTTTATATAATAATAGAAATTACATTTTAATACTTGATTTTTTACCCCAAAACTCTATGTAATAAACACATTGAAATTAAATGGCCAACTACAATGAGATACCAATTCACATCTACTAGAGTCATTAAAATGAAAAAGACTGACCATACCAAGTCTTGACAAAGATACGGAGCAGTTGGAATTCCCATCCGTGGCTAGTGGGAATATAAATTGGTAAGACCACTTTGGAAATAGTTTAGTAGTTTCCTACAGAGTTAATATATGATTTTCACTTGACTCCACAATCCTATTTCTAGATTTTACTCAAGAGAAGTGAAAACATATGCTGTATGCAAATGTTTAGATCAGCTTCATTATACCATCCCAAGACTAGACAACCCATATATTCAAAAGCACGCAAGTGAATTAATAAGCAAATTATGGTATATCCATACAATGGAATCCTATCTAATAAAATAGTAATATGCAAATTGACCATCACTCCAACACACAAGATGGCTGCCCCTATGTGGTCAAAGATCCTGTCCCCATATGGACACAAGATGGCCGCCACAAGATGGCCAGCAGGGGAGGGCAGTTGGGAGGGACCAGGTCTGCAAGGGAGGGCAGTTGTGGGTGATCAGGCCAGCAGGGGAGAGCAGTTGGGAGGGACCAGGCCTGCAAGGGAGGGCAGTTGGGGGTGATCAAGCCTGCAGGGGAGGGCAGTTAGGGGTGACCAGGCCGGCAGAGGAGGGAAGTTGGGGGCAACTAGGCCTGCAGGGAAGGGCAGTTGGGGGGGACCCAGGCCTGCAGGGGAGGGCAGTTAGGGGTGATCAGGCCTGCAGGGGAGGGCAGTTAGAGGTGACCAGGCCTGCAGGGGAGGGCAGTTAGCAGCAATCAGGCTGGCAGGGGAGTGGTTAGGGGGTGATCAGGCTGGCAGGCAGAAGCAGTTAGGGGCAATCAGGAAGGCAGGCAGGCGAGCAGTTAGGAGCCAGCAGTCCTGGATTGTGAGAGGGATGTCCGACTGCCCGTTTAGGCCCGATCCTACCTAGATCGGGCCTAAACGGGCAGTCGGACATCCCTCAAGGGGTCCCAGATTGGAGAAGGTGCAGGCTGGGCTGAGAGACACAACCCCCTGCACGAATTTCGTGCACCGGGCCTCTAGTTCAGTAATAAAAAGAACTAAACTACTGATACACACAAACCACATGGGTATATGTCAAAAATATAATGCTGAACAAAATAAGGCAGACACACAAAAAAAGAACAGACTGGCCTATCCGGTTTGGCTCAGTGGATAGAGCAACGGCCTGCGGACTCAAGAGTCCCAGGTTTGATTCCAGTCAAGGGCCTGTACCTTGGTTGCGGACACATCCTCAGTAGTGGGTGTGCAGGAGGCAGCTGATTGATGTTTCTCTCTCATCAATGTTTCTTACTCTCTCTCCCTCTCCCTTCCTCTCTGTAAAAAATCAATAAAATATATATTTTTTAAAAATAGAGACTGCATGACTCCATTTATCTGAAATTCTAGTAAAACTAACTTACTGAAAGCAGATCGGTGGTTGCAGGGAGGCAGGATGGGGGCAGATGACTGCTAAGGGGTACATTTTTTTCAGCTAAGAGCAGATTTCAGAAGTAGCAACTGGAAGACGGGTTACTTATTTCTTATCCTTTACTTCTTTACCACTTCAGAATTTTCAAAATAAGTTTATGAGTGTGGCCTCATTAAATTCTTGAAATAATGCTGCAATATAGACATTATAATTTTCCCTTTAAGTCAGGAAAATCAAGGTCATGTAGATGACCACATCTCTCGCCCAGGAGGAGAGTGTTATTAACAAATATAAGTCAGTTCCTTCCAGTTACTAGTAAAACCACATTTACTGTCTAACCAGAAAGATGTGAGACAAAGACTCAAACTCAAGTCTTTATTAGAATTACTAGAGGCCTGGTGCACGAAATTTGTGCACGGTGGTGGGGGGGTTGTCCCTCAGCCCAGCCTGCACACTCTCCAATCTGGGACCCCCTCAGGGGATGTCTGACTGCCCGTTTAGGCCCAATCCCATGGGCGGTCGGACATCCCTCTCACAATCCAAGACTGCTGGCTCCCAACTGCTCGCTTGCCTGCCTGCCTACCTGATTGCCCCTAACTGCCTGATCACCCCCTAACCACTCCCCTGCCAACCTGTTCGATGCCTAACTGCTCCCCTGCTGGCCTGATCATCCCCAACTGCCCTCTCCTGCCAGCCTGGTCACCCCCAACTGCCCTCCCCTGCATATTCACTCTTTATTAGATAGGGTTTTTTCCTTAACATATTGGACAGCCCTAACCAGTTTGGCTCAGTGGATGGAGTGTCAGCCTGCAGACTCAAGGGCCCCAGGTTCGATTATGGTCAAGGGCATGTACCTTGGTTGCAGGCACATACCCAGTGGGGAGTGTGCAGGAGGCAGCTGATCGATGTTTCTCTCTCATCGATGTTTCTAGCTCTCTATCCCTCTCCCTTCCTCTCTGTAAAAAATCAATAAAATATATATTTTTAAAAACATATTGGACAGTGTACCTGCTGTGGTCTTGACAAACCAGTAAAAATGTAAACCCAAACTATAAGTGTCATAAAATAAACTCCTTAAACAGGAATTTCATGAGACCTTGGAAAGGTGATATCATGTGGTTGTTTCGTCCTTTTTTCCTTCTCTTTCTTCTTCTTGATGTTTCAACTTTTGTCCTTTCTTTCTTTTCTCCTTTTATTCCTTTTTTGTCCTTTCTCTTAACTTTTCCTTTGGTAGAATCGTCAGTACTTGAATCTGTCTCGCTTCCAAAAGACGAAGAAGAGGGAAACACACCATCATCTGAAGAAAAAGATGATCTATGTTGGGATTGGTGGTTTCTGATTTTGCTCTTTTCCCCGTTTGTTTGTCATTTCTGCCGGCCCCGGCATCTTCAGGACTTGTGTGTGGGCACTTCTTATTCATGTCTACAAAACCTCCCTGCCTTGGTGAAGACTGTAGGGGAAAAGGCCTTCCAGGGTGGGCTCAAACCCTGCCCGAGGTGCTGAAGAACCAGGGCAGGGAGCATCCGCCACCACCACTGCAGAGCCCAACCTCCGGACCACGGGGTACTCTCCAGTAATGTAACTACAAATGAAGGCAGTTTGCCTTCAGAAATTAGTTGTAAGTTACTTCTGATGTGAAACCCTACCTCAGACATTTCCTTTGCGGTTTATAAAGATTTTAAACAAAACCCATTTACCTCCCTAACCCAGTCAGAAGTTTCTACCCAATGGGAGAGGTTTGCTGGGCAGCATCGCTCAGTTACTCCACCCCCCCCATCTCCAATCACTCGGCTGGGGGCAAGGGAAGTTCCAAGTTCTAGGACTCCCCTAGGCTGCCAGTGGGGCAGGATCACTCGCTCAAGTCGCGGGCGCTTCCGAGGCTGAGACCCTGAGGCTATAGGTGTGGCGGGGGGGATCACTCCGTGGGGGCACGGGCGCTTCCGAGGCTGAGACCCTAAGGCTGCAGGTGTGTGTCGGGGAGGATCACTCTGTGGGGGTGTGGGTGCTTCTGAGACTGAGACACCGAGGCTGCCACTGGGAGGGGATCACAAAGTGGGGGTGCGGGCGCTTCCGAGGCTGAGACCCTGAGGCTGCAGGTGT
The DNA here is from genome assembly GCF_951640355.1 of Cnephaeus nilssonii. Taxonomy (NCBI): domain Eukaryota; kingdom Metazoa; phylum Chordata; class Mammalia; order Chiroptera; family Vespertilionidae; genus Cnephaeus; species Cnephaeus nilssonii. The sequence continues at coordinate 43,890,800 of NC_137080.1, read as the reverse complement.
GTGTGTGGAGGATCACTCCGTGAGGAGTGAATTTGTTTTTGTTTTTTATAAAGGGTCAGGAGGGCCTCTGGGCAGCATTCCGCCAGGCCGCTCACACTGCCCACTCTCAGCAGCCACCCTCCCCGGGACTGGGGGACTCTGGCGGGGCTGAGAGGACTGGGCGCCACCATCTTGTGGCTACAGGCGCTGCCATTTTGTTGCAGAGTGGTGGTTAATTTGCATATTACTCTTTTATTAGATAGGATATCTCCAACTGCCCTGCCTTTAAGTAATAAAGTACCTCGCATAGAAGTCCAGGATGTGCAACCAAAGGACTTGTATGCATGCATATTAACATAACCAATGGACACAGACAACTGGGGCGGTGGGGGCTTGCCCGGGGTGAGAATGGCTGGGGGCGGTGGGGGAGGGTCAGTTGGGGGAAAAGGAGACATATGTAAACTTTAGACAATAAATAAATAATAAAAGAAGTCCAGGATGTTACGTTAGCTATATTATGTCAGTTGTGTTATCAAGAACTCAGCTTCTTTCATCCATCTGCCTTTCTTTCCACACTGACAGCTTCCATCTAAAATTGGTTTTCCTTTGTGGTCAAAAGATGGCTGCCAGTAATAGTCACTTCAGATTTTTATTTAAAACCCATTACATTTTATTTATGGTTTATAATTATACTAAATGATGTTAATGTCCTGAGTCCACAGGGTGCCTGATAAGCAAGGGTCGGAGCCAGACACTTGGTTCAAGTAGACCCTGCAAGTGTGGCTTGATATCCAATGGCTCCCAGGGTCTTTCTTCTCCAGCACGACCCACTCTCTGAAACTGTGTTAGGAAGAAAATGTCAGCTCTGATTTTGTGAAACCATGTTTCATGGGAAATTGTGGGATCCCCTTGCAGGAAATATATATATATATACATGTATATAAATATTTTTAAAACAAATAAAGAGGGAATAGACTCATCCTTGTGGCTAAAAAGTGTATGACACATGTGCATGTTTCTTTTCTGTTCCAACTGGTTGCCTGTACATTTCGGGTGTGTGCATAATGAATCAGGAAGCAACGGTTCTTCCCTTAAAGATAGAATAACATCACTCCTTGTTGGTGCCATTTTCCAACAGGTTATGAATACGCAAATGTTGTTGCCACATGGTGTTCGGTCTGACCCTGTGACAGCCGGCAGAGCCTGCTCCTTCTCCCCCACCCGCACTCACACCTGTGTGTAGTGAGATGCTATTCGTAGCAAACAGTCTCTGTTTAAAAGATGATAACTCAGTTAATACAAGATAGGAAGCTCTCCCTTACCATCACCACCTGCATAGAAGTGCTAGGGGTATTTAAAACAAGTGGTCTGGAATTTATTTCCAAATACCAACAGTATTACTACTGCAGCTAGATAAATATCACATGACGTGAGGGATAACAAACATTCTGCTTTGGCCTTCGACAGATCTGAGTTTGCAGAGATTAAGGCAGACAACACTGAAAACCTCAGGCAAGCAAAGAACCTAAAGATGAGACTTCCTCCCAACAGTGGGAAAAGCAGTGGGAAACTAAAACAAAACAAAACAACTACAAACGTCAAAAGCTTTGTAAAAATAACGTGTAGAAAATACTAATATGGCTATCAGTAATGAGACATCTCTGGGAGTGGGTTTTGACTCAGACAATGAGACCAGTCTTTAAAAGAACATGAAACTGGCATAACAGGTATGGGGCTGGTAAGATTTCAGAGACATTTCTGACTAAAAGGGCCTCCCTTATAAGTAGAATCCTCATCACAGCTTTATTTCTGTGGCTTATAGCTTGTCTCTTATCAAAAGGCCTATGTCCCTGAGGAAAGCATTAGTTACACTTTGGTGAAAATTATATTGTTATTTCTTCAGGATAACTTCCAATTGGAATATGGGGGAACGGTGAACACAGAAGACCTTGACAGCTATTGTTTAAGCAAATATATGTCTGTTTTTATATTGGAATGCCCAAAATAACCATCAAAGTATAACTATGGAAACCCATTTTCACCAACATTTCCATTCTTCCTGGATGTACATTGACAATTTATGTGGCTATGAAGTATGTATTCTGTTTGATGGAGTGTAAATACATAATAAAATGGGGGGGGGGAGGAAGAATACATTTGCCAGAGCTCTAAGATGATCAGAGTGTGGCACCATAAGTTAAGAGAGAAAAATCCAAGGTTGGGAGTCAGGGCCCCTGAGCTCTGGTTCCAGCTTTGCCTCACTTGACTGTGAGACCACAGGCAAGTTTTTTGACATCTCTGAGGCAGAACCCTCTCCTCTGTTAGAAAGAGAGAGAGAGAGAATCATGTCATATCTGCTCCACCTCCCTCACAGTATTACTGTGAGAATAAAATTAATAAAAGGGTCTTAAACTTTGAAAAGTTAAAAATACTATCCACATACAAAATAATTTTTGCTAAAGTCCAAAAAGCATGACTTAACGGTTCCCCCCTGCACACACTATTCCAGAGGGTGTTTCTATTTTCACTTTCCCTTTGGCCCAAACACAAAGATGACAGAGCTGTATGTCTATGAATTTCATCTACTCTCATTTTAACAAACTGGGACAGACCAACATTTTCAGAACATTTAGAAATGGTTCTGTTTAGACTCTGTATGACCAAGAACTCTAAAATATGAATTCCATTCAAAGTCTTGCAATGTTTGAATTTACATCTAAAATCTACACAGAGCATGGCTTTCATTCTTTCAACAGTGTTTTCTGCACGCCTACCATGTGTCAGGCTTGATGCTGGGCACTGGAAGCTCAAAAATGGTAGAGCTGGCATTCATTAAGTGTTTGTTAGCAATTATTGGAATGAAATGGGGTAAAGAGATATTGTGAGTTAGTAAAAGTTTTCATTGCAAATACTTAGGGGAAAAAAGTTATTATTTTCCAATAGAATAGTAACTCACACTGAGCTAACAAAATTAACTGTCAGGAAAACTAAATAGATATTGTGCGTAATTAGGAACTCTATTTTATATTTATGTAAATGATTCTAAAATAGTCAAAAAACATTTTTTTCTCAACCATTCTACTCTTCCACCATTTTGTTCACACCCTATTAACTTTTACTGTCTTATAATTGAGTAAAGAAAATTTTCAACTGTTTCTATCTAAATAATCTAAATTTCTAGCCCTGGCTAGGTGGCTCAGTTGGTTAGAGCATAGTCATGTGCAGCAGAAGGTGGTTCTGCTAGGATGTTACCCACACAGAAACCATGAATGTATTTTTTGTTAATAGACGAAGTAGAGCCGATACCGTGTTAGGATTTACCTTCTCATATAACCCAAAAAAAGAGAAAAGATTTCTATTGCCTTCACAGTTTGAAAGCAAGTGAGACAAGCTTTTCACTTCCCAAAGCATTCTTCCTGTTTAGAACACTATGCAATTCAAATGCACTTCCCAGAATATAAAATCAAATCATTTAAGAGAAAAGGGGAAACAATGCGAGGAATAAAGACTGAAGGAAGCCATGTGTCATTAATTCAGTTATAAATTATTAGCCGAGAGCAGCCTCTCAGCATTTGTATTTGATGAACAAGAATTGATTGCTTCAAGGGCATTTCAGTCCTTTTGATGTTCCCATCTTTTAGCCTACCACAAATCTGAATCCTTAACAGAATGATTATAACATTATAGTAATCCTGAGAGCCAATACTAAAGGATTTGCAAGAGAAATGGAGATCAATAGTTTGAAAAAAGAATGTCTTTTTGAATTGACGGCACTGTCTCGCCTGATCGTGAACCTGAACAAAATAAGTGGAGCTTAAGTACACAAGCAATCTCGCAGGCGATCGGAGGGGTTGCGAGGAGTCGAGGCTCGGGCGCTTGAATAGGCCTGAGCGCCGAATATTTCTAAAGGATTAAACCTCAACTAATGGCAACCCAAAGATATTTTGCAAACAACCAGCCTCTACCCAAAATAGATAAAATAATACATTAAGGGTCCTGGTTTGGTATTTAAAAGACTGGGTTCAGCTACAGGTTCAACATTTGCCTTTGTATAGAGTTTGAGATTCTGGGAAATTGGATTAGAGGTAATGTTGTTTTAATGGCTATCTCCTTTGGATCACTTTGAAATGGAGAATCCCCAGCAGTATTTCAGAATGGACTGGAGAAGAACCATGTCCTTAACACATAACACAGTAGAAAACCAAATGGGCCAGAATTGTTTAAAGACACAATTGCCCACATCTATGGGACTTCCAAGTTGTAACATCATTTGATACCTCAAAAGACAGAGAAAGGCAGCTGCCTGTTAAAGGCTCTTTGAACAATTCGAGGATTAGCATAAAATTATACATAAAGAAGGGTAAGTACAGCCGTGGCACTTGCTCACCACAGTAGGGGCATTGTTAAGAAACGCAAATGGACTCAGTGAAAGTGTGAAGGCATCTTAACATTGTCTGAGGACCTGCATGTTTTAACATTGATGTATATATTTTCCAGTTCTTTGTTTCCTCAACAAGAAGCCAGCTTAGTCCACTGGGGAGAGGCGTCAGGAGACTTCAGATGGCACACATCTGGAGAACATCCCATGGAAATTGTGTGAATGGCTAAGTAATCTCCTTCAGTACCAAGACAAGGAGTGGTAATTTATGGTTTAACAGACTACAAAACCTGCCATTAATTCTAACATCACCAACATTAAACCAAATGATTTGGAAGAGTAAAATATGCAACAGGAATTAACAGAGGGAAAGCAGCTACCCCGAAAGACACTCGTTTTACACTTTCTTTCAAAGATGAAAAAAAAAAAAACTTATCTTCTGACAGAGTGTATGTTTTCAGACACTACATCGAATCGCCTTGCTGGCCTTACACAGTTTCGATGGCGTCGATCCTCACATGTCTGGCATGTTAAAGAGTGGCTCAAATTAAAAGCATGTCAAAGTCACAGTCCCTGAGAGTTGTGCTGGGGCAGATTAAGCATTTTATTTGGAGGCTATGCATGATAACATGTGAGCCTTAAAGTTAACCTTTTTCTCGAGCTGTTTAAAATGTTTTGTAGCTGTTCTTGTCTAAACGAATCAAAAGAAGGTTAAGCAGGAACTGGCATAAATAATAGCTGCCTTAAAAGGGGGCAGCAAAATTGATAGCTCTACAAATGGCAGCCACCTGCACCAAGAAAACTCAAAGAAAGAGAATAAGTATTTGAAGAGAAAGAATAATTGGAGATGTGACAGCAAAGAATAGAAATCACTCCCCAGAAGGTGTTTAAAAAGCTCTTCTATCTCCTACTTAATCACTGTTCCTTTAAGCCCATAAATTAAAATGAAATGTGCATGTTATATGCATTATAAGTATGAATACTCATGTAATCTAAAGCATCTTAACTTTGCCCAGCTTCTTTTCATATTGCCAGAGTCAATTCCATTACTGATATAAGAACAACAAAGTCTTACAGTAAACTGTTCTTTATCACATTCTCTTACAATTTTATTAAATTATCATATTAATGGTCTATTACTTAAGGCCCTCTTTTAGTTCCTAAACAAAAGCTTGATTTCTTTATCTAATACAGATTTATTGTTCTTTCCTTTAGCAAATGTACAACAGGTATTTCATTATTACAAATATTCCTTACGGTATTTGAGATGCCTTTCAAAAACTGAATTAGAACTAAATGAATTTAATCATCATTTCTTAAACTTTCAGCACAATTATAAAATTAAACTATCTCAAACTTATATTAGCTAAACCAAACATTCTGTGTTCTGAGAGTTAAACAAAATTAACTGTTTGGAAAACACATAGTATCAAATTCCACTGCACAAAAAAAACAACTAAAAATGGAATGACAGAGGTCATGGGTAAATGGTGGAGGCCTGTGGGTGAATGGGAAATGAACTTGTGAAGTTGACTTGAAATCATCACTGATCAGAACCAAGAATTTTTAAGGTATTTGTTTGCTACTCAGCTACCTTAACTAAAAACAGAACTAATTATATAGACGGAGAAAGTTTCATGAAACCGAAGGGCAAAAATGCAGCTGGAACTGCTGAGCCACCAGGAATCCTGTAGGTCAGTTCTCTTCAAATCTTTCTGCAATGCATCCTGGCTTCTCTCGTGCCCGCATTCTTTTCTCGCTGCAGACAGGTTTTTTTCTACTTCTCTGCACCCATGTCCCAAAACAGCAGGCCCATGGCTCCCAGGGTTTGCATGTTACAGTACCATCCACATGCAGTAACTGGAGGTCCCAGTTCCAAAGCCAAATGATTAGGAAAAAGAGTATGATTCACTCATGTTAGGTCAGGGGCTCTGACAGTCTTGGCTGAAGAAACAGGGAACAGCGTGCAAATATGACTGCCAAGGGCCCACCTGTGGAGCAGAGTGGTGTTCCCCAAAAGCTATAGAAAGCACAGGGGTTAAGGCAACTCTCAAAATCTCCACTGCTAGTGTTGTGACTGTGGTTTAGCTGCTTTTGTCTAGAGAAAGCAACAGGCTTTACGGATCCACCGATGAAGGAACACTGCTAAATGCCATTACTAACGCTAACAATGGAGAGACCCAAGGAGCAAATGAATAGTCAGAGTGAAATTGCAGCAGATTGTAGATATAATCTCACTTAAGAGGAGATTCAATGAGACTTTTCCATTCTCATCTGACCACATTAGCTTTCTTTAAATAAGGAAAATGCTTTTGAGAATATATTTTAGATATGATCCCACTTAATAATTGCTAACATTTTCTGAGACACTGTTCTAGATTTTTTTTTAAGGTGCATAAACTCAATTAGTAATCTGGACAACCCTCCCATTAGGCACTAGTTTCATCCCCACTTTATAATCTATGAAACGGAAGCTTGGAAAAGCTAAGTAAATTTTCAAAGGTCACACAGCTAGTAAATAGCAGAGCCAGGTTTTCAACCAAAGGAGTCACAGTGGAGCCCTCAGAGTGATCAGTCTGTCCAAGAGAGAGGTGACTGTCAGGAGAGAGGTGACTGCCCAGGAGAGAGGTGACTGCCCAGGAGAGAGGTGACTGCCCAGGAGAGAGGTCACTGTCAGGAGAGAGGTCACTGTCAGGAGAGAGGTCACTGTCAGGAGAGAGGTGACTGTCAGGAGAGAGGTGACTGTCAGGAGAGAGGTCACTGCCCAGGAGAGAGGTCACTGCCCAGGAGAGAGGTCACTGTCAGGAGAGAGGTGACTGTCAGGAGAGAGGTGACTGCCCAGGAGAGAGGTGACTGCCCAGGAGAGAGGTGACTGTCAGGAGAGAGGTGACTGTCAGGAGAGAGGTGACTGCCCAGGAGAGAGGTGACTGTCAGGAGAGAGGTGACTGTCAGGAGAGAGGTGACTGTCAGGAGAGAGGTGACTCCCCAGGAGAGAGGTGACTGTCAGGAGAGAGGTCACTGCCCAGGAGAGAGGTCACTGCCCAGGAGAGAGGTCACTGTCAGGAGAGAGGTGACTGCCCAGGAGAGAGGTGACTGTCAGGAGAGAGGTCACTGCCCAGGAGAGAGGTCACTGTCAGGAGAGAGGTGACTGTCCAGGAGAGAGGTGACTGCCCAGGAGAGAGGTCACTGTCAGGAGAGAGGTCACTGTCAGGAGAGAGGTCACTGCCCAGGAGAGAGGTCACTGCTCAGGAGAGAGGTCACGGATGCTGCACAAGGCTGCACAGTCACATGAGGCTGAGGGCCTCCTCAATGAAGCTTAGATATCACCCACCTTCCTCACGAGATAAAATAAATATATTCAAACTTGAAAATGCAATCTAGATCAGCAACACTAACAAAGGCCAGGAACCATAAAATTCACTAGCAACACAAGACAAAAAATTATTGCCTCCGAAGGCAGTCAGACGCGCACATCCTGGACACCATATGTAGAGACACACTCAGTCTACAGATCCTGGGAATTAAATTTTTTTCTCAGTTCATAAGAATTAAGGAAAAATTAAAAGACTTTGTGTTGAGGTAAAAAGCTTTCTAACCAGGTTTGTTGACTGAAGTTAAAGGACAGTTAATTTTAAACTATGTGCACTTAAGAACAGCGTTTGATCTGCCAACAAGTAAACCAAAATTTTTCAATAAAATGGAAAAAAGAACGTTTTAAAGTCTGGAAGTGATATACAATTGTCATGAAAAATAAAATGTTTCAGTTGTGTGATAGCAGCTTGGTGCCAGGTCTGAGAGACACTGCAGGACCCAGAGACTTCCCAAACCAGGGGCATATGGTGGAGAATCGCTATGTATACCAGTCAGGGCTGGTACTGTACCAGACTTTTAGTATTCTACAGCTGGCAGATTCTTGAGCATCAGTTTTCATCTAGCTTTAGTTGGAAGGCAGAGAAGTTCAAGCAGTCCCCGAGTGGGCACGGTGAAGCTCTCCTGTTTCTCATAGTCATTGTTGCAACCCCAGGTGACTCCAGGTGTGTTCTTCCATGGACGGCCTCACATGGCTCTCAAACAGCACATCCCTGTCAGTTCATATGATTTCCAAAGAGGTGAGCCTGCTCTTAACTATTCAGTTCTGTGTATGAAACTGCAAGGGCAGCAGAAGTGTCAACAGCTGGGGTGGGAAAACAAAAGTTGAAAGGTTGGGAGAAACTAGAGCTGGAGGCAAATTCAAGAAGAGTTCTGTAGGACTGAACAGAAGCCTGAGGGGAGGGAGCGTGCACAGCTGAACCTGGTCCATCGCAGGCTTCCTCAGGGAAGACCTGCCTGGGACTCAGGGGGAGAAGAAAGCCCAGTGGGAAACCCTGAGAGGTACTTGTCCTCTCTGGTCCTCAGCCAATGAGCTTCCACATCAACCCCAGAGACCACAGCGAAGGATCCTGAAAAGCTCCACTTCAAGACGGGAAGGAATCTGAGTTAGAGACACTCGGAGTTCACTGAGTATAAACTATTCAAAGCCTTATTAAAAATGAAATATCCTGCTTAATAAAATATTCCGATTGTCAAATATGCTACATATGGATTATCAGTTTTCGAAGGTACGCACCCAAAATATTACACTTATGGCATTCAATGGGAGACACTTATTTTCCCCTTAATGGGGTCAGAGGCCCTCGAGGTTCTCCTTCTGCTTCAGGCACAACATCATGTAACGCCATTTCTCATTCAGCCGAGGATGGGTGAAATTGCTAGTTAGCACAATTCCCTTTGACAGTCTGTCAGATGAAGAACCAGATTCCACTGTTTGCAATATGTGTTCCATATATAAATTAATATATTAAAACTGGAGTCACAACCACAGCTAATATGGACATTGCCATCTTCTTAGGAGAAGGCCCATTACCCGCTCAGGAACTCCGTGTTTCAGCTTCACACAGACGACATTCACGTTAACCAACTCCACGTTTCCCTCTCCCTCCCGCTCCTCTCTCTCCCTTCCTCTTCAGTGACCCTTCCAGGCCTTCCCTATTTCCCCCCTTTTTAACTAGGCCTGCTTTCCCTAATCTGCCTTTCTTATGTCCCTGTGGACTGTGACATATACTCTCCAAATTTGAATGTAAAATACAGTCCAGAAAGAGTCTTCTGATAGAATTTGATAGAACTACTACTGGAAAGACCTGGGGGGTGGGGACGGGAATGATTTAATGCTTTGCAGAAAAATCACCCTTCTCTACAAGCAGAAAGCATAACCCATTAGCATTCCAAACAGGCTGTTCAAAGCTTTCAAATGGTGAGGCTGAGCTGGCCTCGCCCTCTCCCCATGCACACGCATCCCAGGGGTGCCTCCAACCTGGGGCCTCCACATACGCGGCTGACACAGCATCTGGGATTTTATCACCACGGCAGAGAGTGAGTCTGGATGGACCCACTGCTGGTTACTCCAAATTTTTTTTCGTGACTGAATGGCTTGATATGCATTAGCTCGCATGGTATTCTTTAGAGTTGATCTTTGCAGATATTTGCTCTTTCGACACATTTGTATTACAAAGAAGAACATATGGCTCCCAAAAAAACTATTTCTATATGCATAGGTTCCAGAGTTTTCCGATCTTTTTGTTTCTAATTTAGCTTTTAAAAAAAAGTTTTGTTTTTACACTTTAAAGGTGGTTTTTCTACCAGTACCACTATACAGTCATACTTAAAATTCCTTAAGGTCAGTGCAGTTTGAGTGTGTACATTTTACTTAAGAGATAAATAATTATCTTCAGGAGGTTTAACAAACAAGAAAAATGAAGAATGGGTTCCCACAGAACAAAAATGTAGAGGGCTACAGAGACCCATCCTGCCCCTTAACAGGCATCTCTCCTAGCCCCCACTCACTCAAACACAGGGAACCTCCACCAACACAACTAGGAGTTTGGCCAGTAGGATTCAAAGGCCGTACTCCCTTGACAGCTGGAGTACAGGGAATAATGTGGAAGATGTAGAGCTAATAGGAATCAAAAGTAATCCTGCCAAATGAAAAACAGAGAGAAGTGGGCGGACTTGTGTTATGTCTCAGTTGAGGTATCCTGACCCAGCTGGGAAAGAAAACTGTAAAGATGATGCATATCTATTTACATTGTTATAAGGGCTGAAATAAGTACCCAGTGACCTAACAACTGAGATTTTTCAACTGTGAAAATTATAGTTACTTGCAGCTACTTATCACAAGATGTGTTTTTTTAATAATGAGTAGGGCAAAAACTTAGTTGAAACTCACTTTATCCCATGATTTACTTCTATAAAGCAAAATTAATTATAATAAATTCATAGACAAATAATCAAACAAAATGGTTAAGTACATGAGCTTCTGGTCATTTTGCTCAGATTTCAATCTTGGTGCCATCACTCATTAATTTATAACCTTGGTCTAGCAGCTTCTCTTCTCTAAGCTCCAGTCCTTGAATTTAATTAATATTCAATAAATGCTAGCTAATCTTGTTATTTTGAGTCATTTCTATATTAGTAAATAAGCATTAATACTAACTGTTTTAGTCAGGGTAAGCAATGTTAGCTGGTCTAACAAACAATTCCAAAATTTCGGTGATCTCAGCACAACGGAAGTATTTTTCATTCATGTCACAGAACAAGGTGTAGAGGTAGTCCTGCTCACCAGTGGGGAGCCCAGAATCCTTCTATCTAGTAGCTTCTTCACATTTTATAGCCTTGGAGACCATCACTGGACCCTCTCCATCGAGCTTGCAGAGAGAGAGCTCAGGAGACTGCAGAAAATTTAAGGGCCAGGCTTAGAAGGAGTCTGTATCAAGTCCACCACTTTTTATTGACCAGCATTTGATTATATGGCCTCACCTATATGCAAAGAGGTTAGAAGATGTAGCCTAGCAGCATTGCTTGGAGGAGAGGAGAACATGGTTCCCTAGCAACGAAATATCCTCATTCTTACTAGTCATCCTTGGAACAAAGGGCATTCATAGGAATGTTACTTGAAATGTGAAGATGAAAAAAGAAAGCAATGTCTTTACAGTTTTTCCAAGTAATGGTATATACATGATGTAACATTTTGCGAGCTCTAAGTGAAAGAGTATATATAAATGGCTTGGCCCACAGTGGGTTCTCAATAATTCTTAGCCATTTCATTAATTATTGCATATGAATTTACAGACTAAGCACATTATACGCTAAATACCCTTTGTGAGACTGTACAAAATGCTTTCCACAGACCTTTCAAGACCTGTGTATATATTTCACTCTCTTCCTTTGCAAGACTGAGAAACAGAACATCCTTTGCAGTAAGAAGATAAAACTAAAGCCCCAAAGCAAAATTAAGTTTTATATTTTCTTATAATCCTGCTACTTATTTCTCCTAGACCTCATCTCAGCATCTCTTAGTTACTATTCTGAGAGTCCTGGTAATGGAAAAGAATAATAGTGTAAGGATATTTTATGTAACCTGATAACACTATTGTATTATCAATCAAGAACGTAATCTTCCTCATATTTTTTTCATCGACCTCATAGCTCCTGAGAATCAATTAAATTTTAAAGAGTCATAAGCTTTATATCAACTAACCTTCACAAAACATAGACTTATTAAATAGGGAGAACATATTATGTGCTTTAAATTTAAAGGTGATTTGTGTCTGTTAAGCCATTGAAATACACTAGCAAATTATTTCTTCCATGGTAATGCCCTATAAGACTTAACTCAGAAATGTGTCAGGAATTATGTTTATTTTATAGTTATTAATGGGGAAAAATTCCTTCCAACAAAAAGCACAAATTGAAAAGAATAAACTATCCATGTAATGTTGACAAAAAAGGAATCACAAAACAAAATTGAATTATGCTTCCTAACAGCTATGATTTTAAAAATACCATCTAAAACATTCTAAGTATTAACTGCATACCAGATGGTATTCTAGATTCCCATTTTATAGGTGGGAAAATGGAGACCCAGAGAAGTTACTTAACTTGACTAAGAACATGTTGCTAGTTTGGGGCACAGCTGGAATTTGAATAGGGAACCTTGGTCCAGGGTCAAGTTCTTAACCACTACCAGTCTCTAACATCTAGGGGGTGCCAAACTCTCTGAAACTGATACCCAATGCAATGTGGTATGTTAAATATTTCTCATGCCATTTCTGTTGTAGAAAAATACCTACTTGGTATTCCAACCCAATAGTTGGTCCCTCATTCTGAACATAGAAAAAAAAGGGTGATGAAACTAAGGAAACTATTTACCACTTATCTCCTGCCTCCTGTCCTCATCAGACTAACCCTGAATGGTATGGAAAGTTGATGAGAGCAAAGAGAAACCAACAACCCAATGGTGTAATCTCCCAAATGGGAATTGGGCAGGATAGGATGACAGTGCTGCAGGCTCTTTAGAAGTTCATGCTCATGTGCATCTTGAAAATAGCATCTCCTCTCCCAGATCGCTGGGCTGAATTCCAGTGGGGGGAGTTGGCTTAGATGTGAAGTTGCAGAGCAAACACCCAGGAGCAGGAGCCCCCACAGAGAATTCTGTCCCTTCTTCCCCGCGCCCCCCCGCCCCCCTCTCCCCAATGTCAGCAAAGCTCAAACCTACAGGCAAGCCACAGAAAGGATGCACATACATTCTCTAACTCTTGCAGTATGGGATAAACAGATTGCAAAAGAGGATATTCAAATATTCTTGGCCCTTTTCTCTTTTCAGTTGATATTTGCCATGCAAAGAGTGAAAGCTTCTTCTTTTTTTCTTCTTACACTGAAGGGTATTATCGTTTTATGGAGAGGAGATGGATTGGGTTTTTTTGAAGTGCTTGCTTTGCTATTATTGCTCAAAGAAATAAATCAGTTCCACATTAAGCCGAGACTCTCATACTAGCTTGGGAGGCCAGAGGGACAACATGTTTCCCTTTCTGAAATCACGACACACAGCTAAGAGAAAGTCATAGGATATCTCAGGTCTGCTTAGAGCCGCTTGCAAATTAGTAGCTATAATTGGATCAAAACTACCCAGCTGTTGTTTGTCACTAAATGGGTGCAGCCCGGAGAAGCCCCTCTTGTCCCCAGTGGGAAAAATGCCTGTCAGACTGCAGATCAAGCAAGAGTGAGGCCATCTCTCAGGCCTTAGAGAGTGTGCGGCTTTTGTTCAAAGTTTCCAAATTGTTGTGTAATGAGAAAACTTGAAAAACCACTTCAAAAATGCACCCAGCCACTCAGAGTGAATGAGGCAAGTGTCGTCTGCCATTGGTCTTCTCACCATCACGCCTGAAAGCCAAGCGCTTTTCTTGCTTCGGCTGCGCAGATTAAGTTCTATGATGAGACACAAGCTCTTCCTGGTCTCTCCCACCTGGTTCTCTCCCTCCTACCCAATCCACACCCCCAGCATTGATAGTCTCATGGGGGCAGTTTCACAGCTAACACTTGCTCCTGGGCTCACAGCTGCTTGGCAGTCTAGTTTTCCCAGTGCATTCAAGGGGCAGAGGCCCACCACTCTGAGATGTGTCCACAGCTTCACCCTTAACCAAATTACAGTATTTCATCTTTATTACAAAACTAGAGGCCCAGTGCATGAAATTCATGCACAGGGAGGGTCCCTAGGCCTGGCTGGTGATCAGGGTTGATCTGGGCCTTCCAGCTGCTGGCCGGGGCCTGTCTTCATTCTGCGCTGCCCCCTGGTGGTCAGCACACATCATAGTGAGTGATGGGTCCCCTGGTCAAACTCCTGGGGGGGCAATTTGCATATTAGACTTTTATATATAGACTAGAAGCCCAGTGCATGATTTAATCATGCACGTGTAAGCTGTCTGTCCGCTGGTCGGCAGCTCCGAAGTCCCTGGGCCCCTAGGGCGAGGCGGGGCGGGGGCGTGGTCCTCCTGCGGCTGGAGCCCAGGCCAGGGTCTTGCCTTTGCCTCCCGCCCAGGAAGGCTGGGGCCGCCGCCACGTGCTCCTGCGGCCCAACTGCCGCCAGACTCCTCCCCAGGGAGCCACGCAGCCCGCCCACCGCCCGCCGCCTCCAAACCTCCAAAACGCCGGCTCGGCTCGCTGCCGCAGCACAGCCATGGCGCAGATGCTGAGCTCGAGTCGCCGCTGGCAATGCGAGCTCAGCGTCCTGCCGGCCCAATCACCACCCCAGCCACCCGAGTCCCGCCCCCTGTGTCACCCGCTGGCCCAATCATGGGCGTAGCGTAGTGATGGTAATTTAAATATTACCTTTTTATTATGTAAGATAGGTAGATAGATAGATAGATAGATAGATAGATAGATAGATAGATAGATAGATTAAGCCTCACTCATGACCCAAGTGACCTATAGTAAGTCATTTAAAAATCTTTGTTCCTCAGGTACCTCATCTGTCAAATGAGAACATTGATAATAAGGTTTGGGGGAAGAGCAAACATGAAAATCTATGATAAGGTTCTAGGCTGGTTATAGACCCTCTTCCCTTTGTCTATCACCATGGTGAGTAACTTCAGGCTCTGAGCACAGTGATGTTCTTTGTATATGCTGAGAAAGTTATCCGCCAGAAATGAAGGACACCCCACCAAACCCCACATACTCACATGAACTTAAATGTTCAATTGCTGCTACACTTATTAAGGCTTATAATTTCAGAAACAGAAGAACAAAAAAACATGAAGATGGAAAATGGGTTGAAGACATCATTACCCTCAAACTTTACCCCCTCAAAAGGTTTTATTAGTTGATGACACCTTGACCAAAGAACAATACTTTCTTTAGAGCACTAAAGAGAGAAGAGGAGGAAACTGATAAGCGATCCCCACTTTTTCTTCGTTTCCCCCATTTTTCCTTCAGGGTGGCTCCCTGTCCATCATTGGTAGGAGGCTACCTCTAGGAGCCCAAGTCAAATCATATCAGTGAAGTTAGAAAACAGCAAATTTCTGTTTCCACTCTGGGAATCAGTATAGCATATTTTATAGTGGTCTACAGATGCTAAATTATTTGGACCTTCCTTCAGATGTTCCTAATTTACATTGTCTGTGACAAATAAAAAGATAAGTACAATCCATATTGCAAATGCATCTTACTATAATAAATCTGTAGCCTTTTTTCCCTGGGTCTTCTCTACCTCATGGAATTTATATTGCAGTCATAATAATGTCAGATCCACACTATGAATATCTCCCTGCTAATTATGCCTAGTTTTTAAAACAGTGTCCATTTATGAAGACAGTATTATGGTATTCTTGATTATACCCTAAATAATTCTGTAAACATAAATGCTGAATAATATTGGAATTCCACTAAAGAACTGCAATAAAAATAAAACTATCACATACATTCCAACATATTCTTTTCTTTTTACAAAGAATGCCTTTGATGAGATGCTATGCCCTTTAAAACCCCCTGAACTAGAAAAAAAATCCATAAATATTAATCCTGAATTCAGTTTAATCCTAGAAACAAAAATTATAGAATTTAGCTCAAAGAACAATACCAAAATAATAACGATAATGACTATAATAATCATATTACTAATCATAACAATATTTATTGAGTACTGATTATTGAGTATTAATTATGTCCTAGGTAATATGCTTCCATACTTTGGAGACATACTTTTTTAATACTTATGTCAATTCTTTAAAGTAGAAACCTTCTTTCCCCCCATTTTATGGTTGAGAACACTGACACTTAGATCAAGTACTTTGTTCAAGGTCACATTGCTGGTGTGATAGAGTGTAGATTAGCTAGAATTTGGATTTGAGGTCACATTTAAACTGCTTGGTTTTATGCATTCTCAGATTAAAAAAAGAAAAACAGAAGCAGAAATTTTCTCTAGTTAGGCTCCCAGCCTATCTCATCAACTCTTTTTTTTTTTTTATCATGCATGTAAAAGACCTAGAAGGCAAACTTACATTGGTGACCCTTGTGGGCAGAGTCTCTGTAGCAACAGTACATAATCACAGGATATAAATGCCCAAGAATCAGACTCTGATTCAAGGTCAAATGTGTCAGTACACAGGACTGGACTGGATGAACCACAGACTCTGCTGATTGATTTCCTCATGTGCTCCTGACAATCCAGCCCTGTCTTCACACCCTGTCTCTGATCACAGTTTCCCACAGAAAGAGTTGCTCAGAACAGTGGCAGCACCTTTTACTAGTAAACAGGGTTTCACAAACCAAGGCAACTGATGGGCCAGTATGGCATTCCACTGTTCTTCTGATATTTGAAAACCTTGATTCTGTTTCCAAAGCTTAATATACATCCAATTTGGCGAGGTTTATGGCTATGAAGAGCGTGTCCAGACTTGCAGTGTGTGACGGAGTCTGGGAGTGGACATGCATCTGTACCTGTTACATGCTATTGAATCTGGGACAGTCCCATGGTTGACGAGAAAGGGAAGAGCTGGATTTAAAGGACGTGATTGTTCAAATGAACAATCTTAAACAAGGGAACAAAATTAATGATTCAGATATACATGTGCTAGGGGCACATAGATGTGAATTTACTCACTTTGCCAATCAAAAGACAAATCAAATTTCCCTCTAATTTAAATTTTAAAATTGAATGCTATAAAAAAAATGAAAGGCTAATGGCTTCATTAAAAACTACACTTCTGCCCACAAAAATCATTTCAAATCTTAGTATAATTAAATGATCTGGCAACTTCTATATAAAGCAATTTGAAATTGCATGAATAGCCTCTGTGCTACCCCACACCCCATGACATCAACACACACAAAATCTTACACTTAACAGAAAATGACTCCATGTGCCTTGGAGAGAATGGGAGACATTAGCAGAAATCTGTGCAAATGAATTTTTTCTGATCAATTTTAACTTATTAAATAGGACTTGTTCTGAAATGAATATTGCAAGGTTTGCCATACACTGTATGTGGGGTTTTTTACATTTAAAAGGTTTATATTCTTCACAGCCTTCACAGATTCTTTTCTCCAGGGAATAAATAAAAAAGGAAATCCAGCTCAATTTGTTTCCTTCAACATAGCACAGTAGGACTTACACATTTAAGCCGCAGACAATGTCCCCTCTAGTCTCCTCCTCCCCTGAGCCTGTGTGGAGGGAGACTCTCAATGTATGCTCAGCCAGCAGCTACCACAAGTCACTTAAGTAAACACAGAGGCACCTTGGTGAAAGCAATTGCATGGTCTGAATACCATCAACTGACACTTCTATGCAGTGACCCTCTCAGGTCTCAGAAATGGTCTTTTCAGATTCCGGGTCTTGAGGTATTGATTTCAATCAGCAGCTTTTCCTAAGAGCATCATTTCAAAAATAGCCCTGTCACAATTTCTACGATCTCATCTTAGTTTCATCTGGGCTTTGTATTCCTATTTGAAACCATCCAGCGAGATGACACCAGAGGGTTTTACTGAGACATTGATTCAACTTCATGCATAGGCAATAAAATGTATTCTCCTGTCTATGAAAAAGCATTAATATTTAAGTTTGATGGAGGGAATGTTTGGGTTTAAACAGTCCAGTTACTTTTCTTTGTCTTCCAGTAGAAATAAAAAGCCCAAATTAGAGCACGCCTATGATAAAATTCTCAAGCTTACTGCTGACTTGAACTGGCAACCTAACACATCAGCATCAATTCTACCCTTTCGGGACATATTAGGGCTAGGTTAAAAAAAAAAGAAAGAAAGAAAAAGTCGAAAAGATGTGTGTGTGTTGTCAAAGTAAAAAAGACAAGAAAAAAATCATGTGTGCATGTATGCCTCTAACAATCTATATGATGTCAAGTTTTTCTCAAGTTGTAATTATACAATGTCTAACAAATATTTATTTAATGACAGTGATCAAAAAGGATGACATCCATCCTTTCACTTTACAGTAAGAATGTAGAGGTTCTGAGTCACCCATAATCTTGTCTATTAAAAAAAATTCTTGGATTGCCTGATACCTTCCCAAACAGATAAATCCAGGTTATTTTTCTGTTTCAAAGGAAATGCAAGGAAGCTAACCTTAATTACTTCCTATGCTCTAAACACTGTAATAAATACTTTACATATGTTTGTTCCTTTAATCTTTACATAAGACATTTGAGAAAGTAATATCATATTATACAAATAAACAACTAATATCAAGTGACCTGTCCACATCACTAGGATTGGGATTTCAATCCAGGTCTTCAGAGCACAAATACAGGCATAGTTTTATCATCTACTATGTACCAGGTGTTATATGAGGTAAGGGGCATTTACAGCTGAAGAGTATATGGGTCCTGTGCTCAAAGAGCCCATATTCAAATAGAGACCAACAGGACAAAAAGATTACAAATGAAAATATAGAGGAAAAGGCCTGAAGCTAAACACTAGTACACTGAATACAGATTATATTAAAAGATATATTTGAGTGAGCAGGTCTTGGCCAGGAATGCAAGGATGTTTCAACATTAAGAGAGAATGTTTCACATTAGAAAATTAGGAAAGAAATGTACTATCACCTTAAATGCCAAAAGGCATTTGATGAAAATGAATATCTGTTACTGATGTTTAAAAACTTACTAATATAGAAATAAAAAAAGAAATTGCAAATATTGGAAAGTAAATATTATCTTCTACCCAGAAAATCCAAAGGAATCAACTAAAAACTATTAGAAACAAGAGTTAAATAAAAGATAATTAGTATAAGATAAATATACAAAAATTAAACACTTTCCTATACACTACCAATTCCAAGTTAGGAAAAAAGTTTTTTAAAAAAGATCTACATGGTGGTAGTTCACAAAATTATTGAGTACCTAGGAATAAAATCAAGAAATATGGCCAGCCAGTGTGGCTCAGCAGTTGAGTGTCGACCCAGGAACCAAGAGGTTGCCAGTTTGATTCCCAGTCAGGGCACATGCCTGGGTTGCAGGCTCAATCCCCAGTAGGGGGCGTGCAGAAGGCAGCTAATGATGATGTTCCTCTCTCACTGATAATGTTTCCATATCTCTATCCCTCTCCCTTCTTCTCTCTCTAAAAATCAATAAAAATACATATTTTTAAGTAAAAGAAATATACAAGACCTATATGAAACAAGACATGAAACTTTATTGAAGGACAAGAATACAGTCTTGTGTACTGTTGAGGGAAAGTCCACTTTAACAATGTTTTTAAAGGGCAATGTAGTAGTATTTATTAAAATTGAAAATACCCTTTGACCCAGCAGTATTACTTCCAGGAAACTGTTCTACTGAAATTCAGTCAAAGGTTCAAAAGGATCTGCTTGCAACGATGTTTGATATATATATATATATATATATATATATATATATATATGTGTGTGTGTGTGTGTGTGTGTGTGTGTGTGTATAGAATATAAAATAATAAAAATTGGAAAGAAGTAGGTGCTTATCAAAAAAGAAATAGATCAGTAAGCCAGAGCACATTTACATTATAAAATATCACATATCCATGAAATAGAATAAAAGGGATCCATAGAAACTAACTTAGAAGGATGCCCATCATACTTTGTTCAATGAAAAAAAGTTGCAAAATTATATGTATTCTCTCTATTGCTGTACACATTCTATATTGGTTGTATCAGTGTTTCACCTAGCCTGTTGTTTTTATAATTTAGTAAAGATCTTACAGCTCATAGTACACTCCATAAATTTCATAACAGAAATGCGAGCCAAGTACTGTGAGAGCCCCGAAAGGAAGTGTAAAACTTTCCCAAATGGAATCAGACTGCAGGCGACACGTGAGAACTCTGTGCCTCAAGGGCAAAGAGGACGTTTCCCAGTGAAGAATGGCTGTGGAGCCTTCGAAGACAGAAGCGCCACGCCAAGGCCCGGACAGTGGAAGGAGGCCACCCTCCAGGAAGACTGGAGATCCCAGGGCAGCAGAAAGCTGGGGTGTCTGGGAGGACAGACGGAGGAAAGACCCAGGACGTAGTTTGGAGCTCAGTTAGGAAGCACCTGATGTGACAAGCAAAGGGATTTCAATTTCACTCAGCCTCACTAGGGACACAGAAGGGCTTTTTAAGTAGACGAATGGCATAAAAGCTTCAGGAAAACAATACCCTTTGTACATAGTGTGGGAGATGTATAGTACAGAACAGGAGGAGGGAAATTTGAGGGGAAGAGAGGGATTTTGAAAAGAAAGTCAAGACGTTGAATGTGTGGTAGCATCTCACACAGTGACAGGGTAAGAATTGGGGAAAGCATTTCTTTTTAATGGATCTGTGTCATACAACACAACTTAGAAAATGGAATATGCATCAAAAAATGCAAAAGGAGCGTTGGGGCAAATGAGAGGAAAAGGTAGATTTGAGAGGGCAGGAGAGACAGGACACAAAGGTGCTCATACGCACCATAAGCCAGGAACCAAGGTGTCACATATGCATCTTCCCGTCAGTGTACAAGTCATGGGGCAGAATCGTTCACATGAATGGGACGGCTCAGGTCTCAGAATCAGAAGGCGGTAAGCAAGTTTGCAACCTCCTCGCCAGTGAAGAAACCATGAAGCAAATATAGCGATGCTTATTGACTCCAGGTTATTCTTGCGGGTAACACAAGCCGCAGGAAGTTCTATGACCTTGACTCTGGACCAAGATGAAAGAGCCTGCAATACACCATCGTTTGTGAGGCGGCATTTCTTCAGTCATCGGACACGTGTTGACTGCGTTTCTCTCCTGTGCCAGCAGGCTCTGTGCTGGGGGCTGCAGCTGGAGGCCACGGAAGGATGGACAACAGTCCCCGCATGGAGGGTCTTTGCTGCTAATGAAACAGCCCAGACAAACACCTAGAGAACCTGAGAGGGCGGCCAGGAACATCCCTATGGGGAGTTGAGAGAAATGTGAGTGCCAGGCAGAGGGGGAGGTGTGTCAAGGAAAGCCCCCCACACACACACCCCACCCCAGGCAGCTTTCAGAGGCGTGGAAGGGCCTCTGGTTCCCCCCATCACCGCCCCCCAACTGTGAACCTGAGTCAGGGGCTACACTTCTCTTCTGGGGGGCAGTGGCAAGCGGCAGGTCAGCCCACGGAGGCGCCAAGTGTTAGCGGCACACGGACTGGATGATGAATGCGGGGGGAGGAGAACGCATGCCCCTGTGCTCCCAGGCTCAGTAACACGCGCGCCACTACCCATGGAGCGAGCTGCTGAGCGCCCAGGGCCCCGCGGGCCTGGCTTCATCCATGCCCACCACAGCTTGCTGAGCTGTGAGACCTCAGCATCCTCGTGCCACAGAGGAAGCCACCGGTTGCTGAGATAAGCAGGCAGGAAACGGACAAAGAGACTGGTGTATTTTGAGGTGTTGGGAAGAGATATCGAGGGCTCGGAGCACTCAGCCTTCAACTCAGAGTAGCATTCACGTTGCTCTCAGGATTTAAAACAGTAGCCACGAGGGCTGAGTCCAGAGCAGCTGAGCAGGGAGTGTGTGTGTGTGTGTGTGTGTGTGTGTGCCGCCCGCACGTGTATGCATGTACCTGAGTATGTGTCAAAGGAACACTGGTACACTGAAAAATCCAAGAGGAGCTGAGACAAGGCAAAACAGGGAGGAAGGAGATGAGGGTGAGCAGAGGAAGAGAGCTGTAAAGGGTTTAAGGCTGGGATGTCCAAAGAGAGGCATCGCTGGGACATAAGGACACAATTTTATGCCTGATCTCAATCTCTTCCTTTTATAAAGTGCCATAGATTCGATGACAAGATGTTATTTTCTGTAACTGGGAGGGTAACCTAATGGTTACCTCTTTTCTTCATCCTCTTTTAGAGATGGTCACTGAAGTAAAATGTCATGTCTGCAGGATGGAGTGAGCTTGAGAAAAAAGTAAAAATTTGGAGTAATACAGCACATCACAAAAATCTCTAATAAGGAGACCTGGAGACCTGGCCACAAAGCAGCCAAGGGGGTAGGAAAGAGGGGTAGAATTCTTTAGCCACCTTATTTCCTTTTGTGGACAGTAAGTGGAGCTGCAGCAGTGTTCATGAGAGAAAAATGAATTGCAAGAACAAAACATCCTAGCCCTGGCTGGTGTGGATCAGTTGATTGAATGTCATCTCATGCACCAGAGAGTTGCCGGTTCAGTTTCAGGTCATGGTGCATGCCTGGGTTGGGGGTTCAGTCCCCAGTCGGGGTGTGTGCTGGAGGCAACTGTTTCTCTCTCACATCGATGTTTCTCTCTCTCTCCTCCTCCTCCCTCTTATTTCCTCTCTCTCTAAAAACAAATCAATAAAAACATTTTTATAAAAGAATAAAACAATCTAAGTATTATATTAAAAGATAACCTCCATGTATGTTAATTTTATGCAGGAAAAGCATGCAGGTCAATTATAGAGCAGGTGTAGGTATTTAAGCAAGAACACAGGTGCTTGCCAGATGTATTTAAGTCCCGGAGCAAAGATAAGCTAGTCTTCCCACCTCTTCTCCTCTACATCCTCAAAATTTTTTCTTAGCTATTGATGGCCTTTAATTATGTAACAGAATTGCAAATGTTGATTTAAATTGTGACTCTGACCTTTTAAATTAAAAAAAAAAAGTTTAGCATGGCACCATAGACAAGCCCTGTCTGGCCTGACTAATGGGCATGTGACTAATACAAGGGCTGAAATCAGAAATTAAGAAATGTAGAAATGCATTGAATAATGAACCTCAATTATAGACTGGATGACTCTTCTCACATTAGATCCCAATTACCCATTCTCAAGTGAACTCTTCAGGTTTAGTTTTTGTTTTTTAAATATATATCTATACCAAGCAAAGCTATCACAAAATCCTCCCCAGAAACAGAGAATGATTTCCTTATGGCTCGGGAGACACTGCCAAGATTCCCTTTAAGGTTTACTTAGATGGCACTCAAGTAAGATTCCCATATGGAATTACTCCCCACCCAGGAGCCTGACCTGGGGGGAGCTGAACAAAGAGATTATTTACAAACTCCCAAAGCAGGGGCTGTTTCACATGTCTCCCACCCTGGATCTCATTCCATTAGTAAATGCAGCACATATTCAGTCATAAAGTATCCTTATGAAAAGGCCAAGGAGTGCTCCCGCGGATCGACCCCCTGACACTGTGAGGCAGAGGCCGGGGCCGGGATGGCTGGCAGGCTGCCTGAGCTGCTGGCACCGGGCAGTTCCCACCACCACTGAGGCAGCCATCTCGCAGGAATCATCTGTGTTCTTGAGGGGCCACCTTCCTGTCAGATAACTTTCCGTTTTCCTGCAAATGATAATGTAGTAGTTGCGACAGCCCCATAAGCTCAACTAACCAAGCATCCTCAAGAGCGGGACCTTAAATAACACAGGCAATACAGACATGCCAGTTCTTGGTAGAGTGGCCTTTGGTTGGTTTTTATCCAAAGGGGAGGAAAAGATTCCCATGAAACAGAACAGAGTATTTAAGGACTGTCATGAAAAGGTAATACTTTTGTGTTGACTATCCGAAAAACGTTGGGTGAAAAATTTGTGTCTTTTTAAATGACCAATTAAGCCACTTGTGTTTTGTTCATGGAGAAAGCCTCAAAATATTTTTTCAAATATCAGGGGGATCCTATTAGGATAACTTGCCTATAGCTTATCGTGCCCTAGAGTTTTCTCGGTATCATGGTCATATAATAGAAACATCAGAATGCTCATTCAGTAGGAAGGCAAAATGCCGGGTAAGAGAGCTGCAGCCTTGGCTTCTGCATCCTGAGGCTGGTCATCAAGTGCAGTGCAATATGGAGGAATAGCTACGGATCTGGGGCTACCGGAGCCACTGTCCACTGAGCTGAGTGATCTCTTTCATGCAACCACCATTTAAACACTGCTTTCTTTCACTTAATTTTTCTTTTATTATTATAGAAAGAATACAGAATGAGCTAAAGTAAAACTTTGGAGTAAACCTGCTTGGGTTGAAATTTCATCTCCACCACTTACCAGCTGTGCCACTAAGTTCCTTAACCACTCTGTCTCACTTTCTGCATTATGGAAACT
This sequence comes from Cnephaeus nilssonii, assembly GCF_951640355.1. Classification (NCBI taxonomy): domain Eukaryota; kingdom Metazoa; phylum Chordata; class Mammalia; order Chiroptera; family Vespertilionidae; genus Cnephaeus; species Cnephaeus nilssonii. The sequence goes on along the minus strand of NC_137080.1, from coordinate 43,866,565 downwards.
GGGCGTATTGGTATGTCCCTCTGTGATGGTCTCTACTCAGGTTTCGGTGATAATCTGAGCTTGGTTCAGTGCCTGGCACATAATGATTAAATAAATGCCTGTCATATTTATGATTATGTAAAGACTTTACACTTTCAAAGCACATAAAGAAAACCAAAGACCTTCTGTATGTGCTTTTCCATAACATCCTACAATGAGAAAGATTCTCACTATCTATCCCATTTGGGGCATATAATAGGTTTTCCATAAATATTGTGGATTAAACTGTTACTTTGGAGTATAAAGTGGGTGAAAATTATATTTTCAGAAGCAAAAAAAAATCATGATAGAAAAAAATCTGATAAGTGCTATTATATTAATAGCAATAATATTTTATGCAGCTTTGTCAAAAAATTATGAAATACAAACAAATTTCTATTGAATTAAAAAATATACTGTGTTGGTTGGTTGAATTGTCTAAATTGACAATTTCTGGAATACATCAAGGTAAATCAGAAATTTCTGGAGAAAGAAAAGGTTGGGCGATATAAAAATGCTTAAGAGAAAACCACTGAAAATCTATTTTTGTTTGATTTAATTCTTCATTTTAAATGTAAAAAATACTTTGAATTCCAAAATAAAAATTATTCGAGATGAGTTTTTAATTTGTTGTTGAATGACAGCAAAATAAATAACCTCAATCTTATAGGTTTTCATTTCCCTTGGGCATTAAAAATGTAATCTGTAACTTTCAAATTTCTTGCTTTATTTTAGAAAAGTGGATACCAAAGAAGTGCTGCTTAAGATGTTGTAATGAAAAATTGAGAAAACAGTCTTCAGTGTCTAATAAAAATTAGACCCATCACTTAATTGTTACTGGGCATGTATGTAAGATACTAATGCTAAGTCTCTTAAAGTGGTGTGTGTGTGTGTGTGTGTGTGTGTGTGTGTGTGTGTGTATTAACCATTCCAACAGAATCTAAAGCTAAAACAGTCTTTATTTCTTTACAGCTCTAAACTGCTGAGTGTCAGTATGTTTTGTCCTATAAAAATTTCTGTCAATGAATAATTCAGACACAAACTGCATATTGGTAACTATATTTAAAACCAAAAATTCGTCACATAATAAATACATTTTATGCACATGTTAACTTCGAATTTACTTCAGAAAGCTATTTACAATATAAATAATTATAAATGGGAGCATTTTGCAAGATATCATTGACATAGCTAATATTTTCTACTTTACATTCCAAAGTAAAAGTTCAAATTACAGATTTATACTACGATGTCACTAAAAACTTTACATTGCAAGATGGTATTTGAAATATTGGCAATCAGTATCTTCTTTCACAAATATAATCCTCCTTATAGCATGTCAGTCAAAAAAAACAAACACAAAATATTTTCTCTTTTTTGAAGTGCCTACTCATATGTTTCCTTTTTTGAAATATGCCCCCTTTGGAAAAAAGAAAACGGAAAAAGTTACAGTACTTCTAAAAACTTTTCACGCCATTTCATTTCTTTTGAAATGTAAACACTCCAGGGTTGTTGGGTGTAAATTCAATTGTGATTAAATGTGTTCCAGATCAGCAAATTAGGACAAATTTTCCACTATATAGGTTTATGAAAGCAAAGCCCCATGCAGCAAAATTACAATAATTAAAACTATACATGTTTGGTTTAAAATAATTAATTAGGATTTCTTATATGAACCATCAGTTTTTAAGGAGCACAGCAGAATAAAATCTTGTTTCTTGCTTTACAATTTCATGTGTGTGTATACATATATGTATATGTAAATGTGCATGTACACAAATATATGAATACACACATACAGCTTTTCTGCATACAATCTTAGAGAAGGAACTCTGAACAAACCCCTCTGGATCTGAGCACAATCTCACTGTTTGAGTTAAGCACTGCCCATACAATTCTCTTGCACAAGAAATGAGCACCACACGGAAATTGCCCCCAAGAACATTTTCTATGTAAGATATCCTTTCCATATGTTCATAGCTGTTCTGTCATTCATTTGAAGTTTAGAATGATAATGAATGTTTTATCCACAGTGCATTTCCCAGTAAAAACTAACCAACAGATTTTGCTGTCTTAGAGTCAAATTCCTATTTGAGAAAACTGACATTTACATAAAATTTGAGTCACTTAGAGAACCATACGATTTAGATTCTTTATTAAGTCTGTTAGAAAATAGAATGTATGTCTATTTTCTGTGATTTGAGTGAACTGGGGAGTCAGAGCTTGGCATTCAAACTTTTTAAATTAGAGCATATTAAAGTGTAAGCTATCCACTGGGCCAGGTAAGTGACCCCAAAGGGCCAAATCCTCAGTTTTCCAAATATCAGCATTCACTCTGTCACTTCCAAATTCTAGCACCAATAGAATTTCACTGGACACCTTAGGAATGTCCTGCTCTTGAGAAAGCGAGCTACAAAATATCATCCCTATATTAAGAATGCCTCTTTAGCTGTAGTGTCTTCTATCAGACTTAGTTGGTCTTTTTATTTTAAAATATCTATGCATATTTTCCAAGTGATCTTTTATTGAATCAATCTTCACTCCTCATTTAAGAAAAAAGAAAATGGAGCATATTATCCTTTTCCAAAAGATCCTATTAAAGCTTGTTTTAAGTGGATTCTCTGCCCAGAGGCATGATGTGGCAGCAGGGTATAGAGAAAATTAAGAATACTACCCAATGAAAATAGTCGAATCCCATAAAATAACATCAGGAAAGAATGAGTGGATTTACCAAAGGCAAACCATTTATTGCATCCTGTCTCATTTTGAATGTCACATCAGCACTGTGTCAAATTATCCTGTATCAAGCAATTACAGTTTAGAAAAGCTGGTCCATTATATTCAATATAGCATGTCAAAATATGGAGCTGAAGCACACCTAACATGATGTGACGATTATACTATGCACCCAAAAATAATATGTCAAATTTGTATATTCTCAATAATAATTTTAACAAAATTTTCTAAAGAAATATGGGGAAAATATTCATTATTTTTTCCTTTGGTCATTCAGATTTATAAATTAGGTAGGGCAGGCAGGTAAAATGGGCAATAAAGATATTCTTACTATTACTAGAAAGCACGAGCTTTGTTTCATCTAATGAATTGCTACATATTGTAAGAGTACTTGGATAGAGCACATCTGTATGAATCCCCAAGGTGATATAAAAATTATACTTCTTTGTCTATTTCAGTTAAGTTTCATGATTCTCAGAATTTAACCAAGTTATGGAAATCAAGGATTAAAACTAAAGCCAATTTAAGTTTAATTTTAACTGATGAAGTTATTGGGAACATACATATTTTACATCCCATATTTTAAAAACACAGATAACATCTTCATTTTGAGGCAATATGTTTCTGCACAGAACAAAATAATGTAGATTATAAATAGATTTTAACATGTCTATGTGTGCTGAAAAGTTGCCTTGCCATAACCTATCTCATTTTATCTTGGGTCATTCTGCAATAATCGTGCCACACTGCAAAAAATATAAGCTCTAGAATACTGTAGGCCTGTGTGGCATTATATGTAATGTAATAAATATGATATTATAAAATTTTTGACATATAAAGTAAATAAAAGGTTTATATTTAAAAATGGGTCAATCTATCAAAATTTTAATTAAGATGTAATTTAGTTAATTCTACCCTCACTTAAAAATATTGGTCATACTATTTTAAAGAACATTAGTCCTTCTGATTACCCCATTTATAGAACTTATAATTTACTTCTTTCCTCAATTAACTTTCTTCCATATAAATATCCCACTGAAATTTCTTTAGTGACAGTCTTTTCTTTCATATTAGTTCATTTTCCTTGATTCTTAAGATTCTATTTCCTTTACAACATCTTCCTGTGACCTATTTAGTACAATGTTTATCCATCAATAAAACCCATCTGTATAGATTTCCTTTCCAAAACACACCATATTCTTCAGATATTTGTCTTTGAACATTTATCCATCTACAGAAGTCTGCAAAACCTTTAGCATTCCTAAAACCTTACTTCATGTTGCAGAATGATCAAAAATTCATCTTAAGTATTCCAGGGGCTTCTTATAAATATTTTTTTCTCAAAAATACTGAATACTTTTGCTTGTATAGTTCAAAATGTAGTTTTTATTGTTTGAACTTTTTAGAAAGTATATATAACCACTAACTTTCTCACTTACTTGTACTTTTTCCATTTACAGCACAATGTTGTTCCATCATACCCAAGACATATTTATTTAATTTTATGTAGCCACTTTTCTTGTGTACAAACAACCCAGTATTCATTTCTCAGATTATCAGCATTCAGATTGTCACCTACCTATGGATTGCCAAATGACTGTGTTATATGAAAATACAGTACTAAATCCCTGAGTGTTCAATGCCATGGTGTCTTCAAAATTATAAGTCAGTGTCTTCCAATACATTCCCTCTCAATATGGCAAGAGTTTCAGGCATGGGGCTCCTAGAAAATATTAGCTATGAAACGTCTCTAATAACATGTCACTTCACTTTGATTCCTAGAGAATAGTGCATTAAATAAATCTTACTCATTTTTCTCCTCCCTCATCAGTTTTGCCATCTATATATTGGCTGAACTACAAAGTTGTCTGTAACTATACATGCCTAAAAGAGTCCATGCACCTGCTTAAGCCACGAAGCATTTAGACCTCTATATGAGTACAGAAAGGCCAGAACGATCAGTCTTGACAACTCACAGCAGAGAGTTAACTGATTAAAAAGTTCAGTTCTGCGGCATCACTGAACCACAGAGCGGTGAAACATTAGAACTGCCATCAGATGAAGATACTAGGGCCCCGGTGTGGTGAGTGATACCTCTATGTCCCCAAAGTAAGTTATAGGCATGGTTAGAACCAGAACCCAGAGATCTTGGCATCTTAGTCTGCTAGTCTTTCTACAGTTTCATTTAAGACCAATTTTATTGTTTTTGCTTGCCTGGGGTGGGAATGGCTGGGGGAGGGGTGGTCAATTGGGGGAAAAGGAAACATATGTAAAACTTTAGACAATAAAAAAAAAACAACAATAAGGAAAATGAATACTTCGCCTGTTGTTCAAAGTGCTACTCTTGCCTATTTAATCCCTTGTCTATCAGCCTAAACTTTTGTCTTAGACTCTCTCCGGAGGCTTTCCACATGTTGTCACATTTGCACACCTGTACTTTGAAATGTTGTCAAAAACTTAACTGCTATCATGTAGCACTTCACCGTTTTTTCCTTAGTTTTTGCACATATTAGCCTTTTTTCTTGGTAAATTAATTTGAATTTGGGGAGGGTTGGTTTTATAAGCCCCAAATATGTTGACTATATATTCTGAACCTTAAATGGTTCGTTTTGCCTCTGGCCTTCCTAGCTTCACTAACTATTTCCAATTGGCACTCCAGTTTTTTGATGTGTGTCCCAATGTCTCAGTACTTTCACTTAGAAAAATCCTCACTGATATGTCAATGTGATCCTGTTCCTTGTCTAACTCAAAAGTAAGGTAAAAAAATTACCACTTCCTGATTGCTTATAATGGGTACCAGGTGAAAACGCATTCTTATACCATATCCATAACCATTTCCCTAATTTATACCTGAACCAAATGAGCTGGCTGGTAAGAAACTCGAAGAAGAAAACACTTTACAAAATGTATCTCTCTCTCTCCCTTTCTCTCTCTCTCTCTCTCTCTCTCTCTCTCTCTCTCTCTCTCTCTCTTAGCTTGAGAATAAACATTTCTTTAATACTCTTAATGTTCTAAGATTAAGGAAAGTTACCCATTTGGGGTGAATTGGTGGTACATGGTCTATATTTCTGCATGGAAGTGTACACTGCAGCTTGTAGATAGCGCTCTGTGTGCACGAGGGTCACTGGATCATCCCAGCACGATGTTGTCATCCATCAGTTCTTTCATGTGGTACACATGCTCACTTAATCTACACAAGTGTTTTTCAATTCAAAGTGTATCCATTCTGTTCCCATATAATTAGAGGGGAAATTTGTGTACTCACTTTAGCTCCATTATCTGTGCTTAACCTTGAATGCTAATGCTGTGTGTTTTTTCTTTGATTTCAAAGGAACACATGTCAAACACCCAGTAACTTAAATTATCCTCTCTAATGATGTGTAGCATAGTAAATACTGGTCATGGGGCATTAAACTATAAATACGTTTCAAAGATCCTTAAAGAACAAAATATTTTAGAAAAACATCAGCTTCCATTGGTTATTATAACAGATGTTCCCTTGTGTCCTTGTGCTGGGTCTGGCTGCATCCTTAGATGGGAAGTTACATCAAAGTGTGAGCCATTACAGCCCAAGGAATAGTTTCTAATGGTTTCGCTGTCGTATAAGTGCTCCAAGGCATATCCAGTTAATGTGTAAGCATGCTTATCGAAATACTGCCGGTGAGAGCCAAAGCAGTTTGGAGAGAGGGCAGGGTGGTCCCCTGCTGTCTGATGAGGAGACATATCCGAATGGAGATAGTCTTTAGCTAGGATCAAACTGGATTTTGAAATGCGATCTGAATTGGGACTACTTATCCGAGACAGTGCCGTGGGGCTGTTGTCATAGTCGTTTTCGTGGGGGCTCAGCATCTTTCCCTCCCTCTGCTGGATGCGGTCACAGGGCGAAGTGTTGGCGAGGGTGGAGCCATGACAGACTTCGCCTGTCGGTGGGGGCTGTTGGTAGTTTGCAAAACAGAGGGAGTGTTTTTTCCCAGCTCCATTAATGGAAGCCAGTTGGTCTGGGGGGGCTTTCCTTAGCTGCAATCTGTTCTCTTCTTCTTTAATCATTTGCTGGGTAGCTCTTATCAGAGTTTCAATTTTGCTAGGTTCGTGTGGGCTGCTTTGATATTGCTCGGTGCGATATCGGTCACCTGATTCGCTGGCAGACCCGGGGTCTGGAGAACTGACCACACTGTCTTCATCCCAATGACCTCGCCCTAGAAATAAGAAAAAGCAAAAGGTAAGTGGTCTCGAAATTCACCCCCTCCCCGCAAAATGTAAGTGTATTCTTTTTTCCAAAAAAAAACCCTTTTATCTTTCTTTTTTAACACATGAACCAATATTTGAAACAGACAGGCTCACAGGACAGACAGAGTCTCAACGTATTGTACTGGAATTCATAGCTCTGTGGCTTTTAAGTGCAGATGAAGTTTATAACAAGTTTTTTAGAATGTAAACCTCGTTTGAAGGTTGTGAATGCCAATTAGCGAAACGGGGAAGCATGTTTCTACTCCATGTATGCACATCATCGGACCTGCCCAGCTGTAAATAACAAAAGAAAACTGCATAGCATTTGGTTTATGTTATTTTCTAGGAAAATGTCATGTTAAATTGATGCTTAGAAAATGCTTTCAATTGGATTTGAGGAAGATGATATAGGCTGGACTATTTTCTCAATTCCAAACAAATCACTTAAAGCAGGCGTCCTCAAACTACGGCCCGCGGGCCACATGTGGGTGTTTTTGCCATCTTGTTTTTTTACTTCAAAATAAGATATGTTCAGTGTGCATAGGAATTTGTTCATAGTTTTGTTAAAACTATAGTCTGGCCCTCCAATGGTCTGAGGGACAGTGAACTGGCCCCCTGTTTAAAAAGTTTGAGGACCCCTGACTTAAAGTGTCAATATTGCTTAATGTATCTTACAGTAAGTAGACTTACAATAAAGCTCTAATGTACTTTTTAAACTGCTTAAGAGCTAAAAACATATATACATTCATATACATGTATATGTGTAGATGTGTGCATGGATATGTATATATCTTGTCTCAATCAAATATATAAATATTGTCTTCTCAAATGTAGTGATAAAAATCTCAGTTTCATACATAATCATATTTAACTACTATCTTAGATTGTTTCTGAAATAAGGTGAAGAATAAATAGAACATTTAAATGTTAATAATTCATCTAAACCAAGGAAAGAGATCTAATACGCAGGAATAGGACATCCAAAATATATTCCGTGAATTAAGTAATTCTCAGAGCAGTGTGAAGTCAGTATGAAAAGAGAGAAGAGGAACAGGAAGGGACACGGGAAAGCTGTAAACTGCCTAATGTGGCAGAGAAGCCCTGGGTCACACTACCCAGTGCTTTCCTGTTCTCTTCTCTTCTTACTTTGTTTCTAATATTTTCTTCCAGACAATGTAGGTTAAGCCAGGATTTTCATTTCACTCCATCCCTTTGCCCTGGGTTTCCATTACTAGTCTACCAAACTAGAGCAACTCAGAGTAAAAGGAGACAAATAAAAAGCAAAAACAGAAATATTAAAATCATTGAAGGTGCCTGGCCAGCATGGCTCTGTGGTTGAGCATAGACCTATGAACCAGGATGTCAAGGTTTGATTCTGGTCAGGGCACATGGCCAGGATGCAGGCTCATTCCCCAGTGTGGGGCATGCAGGAGGCAGCTGATCAGTGATTCTTTCTCATCATTGATGTCTCTCTCCCTCTCCCCCTCACTCTTCCTCTCTGAAGTCAATAAAAATATATATATATATTAAAGATCATAGAAGGCAGTCAGTGCCTGGGGGTATCTGACAGAAGACTTTATGGGTGAGTATACATTGTCTCCCCCATTTCTCACCCTAAAGACACAGAAAGAAGGGTCATTTCAGGGACATTGGATCAATCTTAATGTCATTGACTTTTAATGAAATAGGGAAGGTTTCAAAGACCTGCCTGGACCCGAGTTTGAAATGGACAGAATGAGCTCCTTGACCAGTTTCTTTTCGAATGAACAAAGAAGAGTATTCGTAGCACTAAGAGCTTTCACGGCAATGCCCATTTCTGTGTGTTTGTAAAGCCGTGAAACAATCTCATGGTGAAAATCTCCTGGGTTCCACATATCTCTCCATCCTTCACTCACAGGGGACATTGTGGGTTGTCATATGAGGACAGAAGGTGGCAGTGACTGGCATTCGATGCCAGAGGGCCAGAGAGGTTCAACTTCCTGTGACCTGAGTGATGGGCCATAATACAAAGACTGCCCCCCACCAAAATGCCAACAGTACCCTCAGAGAGCAGCACAGGTAGATGAGTCCCAAACCACTGATGCCCACATTTGAAGCATGACAATACAGAAGGAAATAATACACACACAAAATGTACAGACATACATACTATAAGTTCAATAGACTTCCTCAACAGTTCGTTTTAACTTCATGTCTATACTTTTTTGATGTTTAAAATGGGAATCATTTCTACTCGCCTGTCCAACATAAATGTATTTGGCAAAACTATTAGCAAAGTAAAGACTCTGAAAGGGAGTGGAACTGGTGCTTTCAATCCCATTGGCGTGAGTTTGAGAAAATCACTGGGTCCGTCACTGCAGGGTCCAGCCTGGGATACTAAAACCTGCCCAGGGCCCCCCAGCGGGCCCGGGGGTCCTTCAGCTGCCCTTACCGTGGATCCTGTGGACCGAAGCGATGTGCGGCATGCTGTTTTCATAGGCTTCTCTGCTTTCTGGGGAGGCCTTGGTCAGGGGCAGGGCTGCGCGGGAGCCCCACCAGGGCTCCCTCCCGGCCTGCGGCGTCCCCAGGAAGTACCTGCCGGCCTCGCAGCGGCCCCCCTCGCAGGCCTGGGTGTGGAAGTGCCGCTCCTCCACCATCCTGGAGGGGTCCAGCGCGAAGCCGTAGCAGAGCGCGCTGCGGTCCGAGAACTGCCGGTAGGCGCAGGACGCGTCGTGCTGAGAGCCTGGTCTGTCCGTGGGGTCCAGGAGCTGCGGGGAGGCCGTGTCTGTCAGGGGACTTCCGCCCCACTGGCTGTCGTGATCAGATTCTGATCTCTCCGTGTGAAAGCCCGAATACTGAAACCGAGAGGGTGGAAAACGTGCATTTTTAAAAAAAAAAAATAGCCTTTTTACTCTGCAAGCACCCCTAAGGACGTATTGGGCTTAAGGCACCAAATCAAGGCCCGCTCCAGCACCAGCTGGGCACCCCTGACTTGCAGTCAGTAAGCAGTCATGCAAAACAAAATCCTTCTGGCTGCCGAAAGGTGGAGATACAAATAATAATAACCAACGTGGGTGAAACTGAATACCAGGCACTCATGAAAGTGCTCAGTGTGAATTACACCCCCCCCCCCCATGTAGTTCTTATATTAACCCTTTAATGGAAATATTAGTAACCCATTGTATGCATAGGGAAGGCAAGGCCCAAGGGGGGGAAATGATTTGCCCAAGGCCATAGGGTTAGCAGGTGGCAGAGCCAAGATTCAAACCCAAATTCTCCATCACTACCCAAATGATACTGCCAAAGGGAGTGTCCGAGAAAGCTTCATGTTTTATTTCTATTTGCTTTTTAAATCTTTTTTTCTGAATTAAAAAAATGCAGACCAAAAAAAATTAAGGATTAAGGAAGGCATCAACGTGCTGCACCCTCACTCTTTACATGGGACTGTTAACTCTCTGAGGGCTGTGCTGGCTACAGGGTAGGATCCTACCTAATAAAATGGTAATATGTAAATTACCATCACTCCACTACGCCCACGATTGGGCCAGCGGGAGGCGCAGGGGGCGGGACTCGGGGTGGCCGGGGTAGCCGATTGGGCCAGCGGGATGCTGAGCTCGGTCACCAGCAGCGGTGCGAGCTCAGCGCCTGCGCCATGGCTGTGCTGCGGCACAGAAGGGGCCTCTGGGGCAGCGAGCTCACGTCCCGCTGCGGACCATCAAAAGCGGGGGAGCTGGGTGCCTGTCTGCTCTGGCACCAGGCCTTTCGGAAGCCTCCGCCGGGCCGGAGGCTTCCAAAAGGCCCGGTGCACCAGTGGACAGGCACCCAGCTCCCCCGCGATAGAAAGCAAAAGCGTGTAGGGGACCCTACATGTGCATGATTCAATCATGCACTGGGCCTCTAGTAGTTAATTAATGCTTACCTAATTTAATTGCAATATAACTTTTAAAAAGTCTTGACCATATAATCTGTCCCTATTCACTGGGATGTGTTTCTTGCTTTCTAAAGTAAACCTCAAATATGTGTAGGATCATCAGGAAAACGCAGCTGCAGGCCATGCTGTGCCTTGTTGGAATCATGCTGCTTACTTGTTGCCAGAGTATTTGGTCTGGTGTTGAAAGAAGCGTAAAAGGCTCAGCAGACCTCCCTAGGAGATATGCTCAGTTTGAAGGTCCTCAAGTCACTAAAATTAGTAATTTAATTTCTACCTATTTTTGGTTCTCTAATGCCAAACAAAAGTCTAGTACTATAATGGATATTTCCTGCTATGATAGTAATTAATGCCATTTATTGAGAACTTACTATGTGCCCGTCAATGTGCTAATCATTGTATATATATTATGTCATTAAATCCTTATCACACCTATACAGTAATACGTCTCCATTTTACAGATGAGGAACTGCATCACTGAGAGTTTTAATAAGATAGTACAATCCCCCACAGCCTATCTGGTCTCAAAGCCTGCACTTCAAACCATGATTTTACATTTGAGAGAAAACACTGGAGAGAAAAACAGGATCAAATGTTAGAGAGATTTCCAGAAAAGTGGCAGCAACTGTTTTATACTCTCTGGAACCAAAATATAAGTCCATTTTGCACTTTAATTCTTAGCCCAGAAAAAAAAAAGAGGAGTGGGTGTCGGTGGTGGGGTGTGTGTGTTGGGGGAGGGGACACATTCCTTGGCTCCACTGTTCTTTACTTGTCATGTGCTAGCTGAGCAAATTTTACCCATGATGAGATCTTCACAGGACAAGGTAAACTCTTTGCTTCACACTGGGCCCACCCTGAGCAGAAGGAAGAATCCTGACTTCCCCACTCAGTGCAAACAGGCAGCTCACCTAGGGGCTCTCAGAGTCAGAGCGATGAGGTACAGAAGTTCCTCTGGGAAACCCCAGAGTATGCTAATAAATACAGCATGCTTAGGACAGAGTTCTGCGAAAGTTCCAGGTTCAAGATTTTTCTGTTACCATTTCTAATTATTACTTCAACTAGAGGCCCAATGCACAAAATTTGTGCAAGGACCCTGGCCGTGGCCTGGGGCTTCTGCCGCCTCTGCCACCTCTGCCTCAGCCCCCACTGGCTGCGGCTTTGTCCGGAAGGAAGGACATCCAGTCTAATTAGCATATTATGCTTTTATTATTATAGATTTCCTCTCCTTTTCTCACCTCCAAATGTCCATATGGACTATCACCATAGTCCATCAAGAAAAAAATCATAGTAAATCCAGCTGCTTCCCCTGCAGGACTGCAAGTTGGACACATCAGGGCATCCTGCACTCCGTTTCCCTAATCACACCTCCACATGGCATCGGCCTTTTCTCCCCATGAGCACCAGCCTCTCTTTTCACAAGATGCCACCTTCACTTTCACCAAGCAAGTGCTGGCACCCCGTCTCCTTACTGAGTGAGGATCAGAGCGCCATGCATTTGCCCTTTGGTAACACCATCCACGTGCTTGCCTAGGAAAAATTCAGATCATCGTGCTATCCCAAGCAAGAAATTCCCAGACTCTGCTTGTTTGGATAAAAGTACAAACCAGGCCTCTTTCTGAAGCACTCCAGTCAAGACTGTTGAGCTTTGTTGAGAGGGGCAAACGCTTCCCCTGAGTGTATATGGGAAAGTGCTGTTGGCGCAGCAGAGAACCTTCAGTCCTTTGCTCACAAAGAAAATTCAACACAAGGTAACCGTGCCATCCATGAGGTACACATTTCAAGAGCACCCAAAGAAGAATTTGAGGGATAAGCCTCCCGTCAATAGTCAGGAAACTACGACAGCAAGTGCACTGCACTTCACACAGGCAGAAATTGGGTGACTGCGTTGGACCGAGACCTCACACTGCTTTAGAGGCAGAGAGGAAAAGCCTGGCCGTAAACCCTTGTTTTCCAAGCCCTGCAAACGTGCACCTGTGTGCACCTTCAAGACTCAGCCACATCCATCCCTTTGAAAGGGCTGCACTAGAAGTGAACTCTGTTGAGAACAGAACAACCCCATAATTTGATCTGAACTATTTCAGGTGTCCATTAAGTATCAGAGGAAAGAGAGAGAGCAGAGAGGGAAGGTGGCAGCCAGCCAGTACATGCATGTGCGGCACAGTGAATGGACGCTGCTTACCAAGGCTCCTGCTCTTCCCACACCCGCTTTTGCTGCTTACTACATGTGTCATTTGGGTAAGGTGACCAGACGTCCCGCTTTTGGCGGGACAGTCCTGATTTTTAACAATTTGTCCCGCGTCCCGCGGCGTTTTAAAAAAGTCCCGATTTTTGGAAAGAATGCACGACAAGCTAGGGAACGGCGGAAGAACTGGAAGGGAATATACGGTTTTCGGCAGCCATGTGGCTATTTAGCCAGGATATGAGTTTTATATTATTTTTGTTAATTTTATAATGTTAAACTTTAATAATAACAAATAATTGTTGAGAACTGATTATCGAGAACTGCTGATCAAAGTTCGCATTGTTGATCAGTTGTTAGAATTTGACCACCATTGTTTGGACTTAATGAACAATGGCATTTTTTGGGATTGGCAACGATGAAAACATTTTGCAACTGTCTCTCAGACGATACACATCCTACTGCGTGCTAGTAAGCTAGTTAAACAAGTGATGTCATTACAAATCAGCTATTCAGATAATTTAGGTAAGTAATTTATTTATTTATTTCATAAATACATACATTTTCTTGAATTTAGCAGACAGTACTCGTATTATTTATATTTTATAGTGGCGGCAAAAAGTCTAGCGCCGGCCTTGAAAGTGACACTTACGACTTACGTTACGGCAAATTCATGACCTTTTAAACAATGACAGCAATCTACTAAAAAAAATTCACTCAAATGAGAAATATGCCAAAGAATAAAATAATACTATACATAATTTTTTATTTATTATATTTGTAAATTGTACTTATGTTGAAATTTAAAAAAATATATTACAATACTATTTTTGCATTCTATGAAAATTTTTGTTGCTCCATATAGACCAAATTTTTAATCAAGAACCTCCCACCGGTCAATGGTGTCCCGCTTTACCAATGTTAAAATCTGGTCACCTTACATTTGGGGCAAGTGATTTATTTTGTCCCAACAAGAAAAGGGTCATGATGATACTTAACCTACTAAAGGCTGATCCAGAAAAGGGGCCATTTAATGAAAGAGGCAGTAGGAACAGGAAGTCAAGAGAGCTTCGTTCCAGGTCAATCCTTGCTTGTAACTCTCAGGGCAACCTTGGACAATTACTTTCTTTCTTAGCCTCATCTGTAGGATAGCATATTTGGTTAGATTAGACTTTCTCTAATTTTTCTTTCAGCTCTAAAACCCTCTATGACACCATCAGTATTTTGGTATCCTTTCTAGAGTTAAGACATATGATTCCTATGCCTGTCCCTATATTTCACTAATTTAAAGAAGATAAATTATTTAGAACTGCAATCCATGTCAATAACTCTTATTGTCATGGTTATGAGAAGAAAGTTATATGCTATAATTTTACTATAATGTTGATTTACCTCCAAGTATCCCATTATAGCACATGTTTTAGAGGGGTTACATGATGCCTTCTGGTCAATAAATTACTACATTCTAGAGGCTTCTGAGTATGAAGAATAATAGCAGCCATCTAAATCTGTTTCTCTCCAAACATCCTTTCCCCAGAATCTATACAATCATCGAGAGCACAAATTAAATCACATGTGACCCAGTCTATCGGCATTACGAGGAGGCAGAAAATATGCCAAACTTCAAACTTCAAGTTATCTATAAATTTTTTTTAAAAATTCAACAGCAGCCCTAGCTGGTTTGGCTCAGTGGACAAAGCGTCGGCCTGCGGACTGAGGGGTCCTGGGTTTGATTCCGGCCAAACGCACATGCCCAGGATACGGGCTCGATCGCCAGTAGGTGGTGTGCAGGAGGCAGCTGATCAATGATTCTCTCTCATCACTGATGTTTCTATCTCTCTCTCCCTCTCCCTTCCTCTCTGAAATCAATATATATATATTAAATCCAGCAGCAGCTGCTATGAGCCTATGGGAGCAGAGGAAAAGATAAGAGGAGATTTAAGAGAGTCCATGAAAGAAAGGGGGCGGCAAGTAAAGGAAATGGACAAAATTATCACAAGTAAGTGCCAAAATATGAGCACACAGTGACCCACAGCACTGGCCATAGTGAAAGGGTCCAAAATCAAGCAACATTGAAAGTGGCAACTTCAGACAAGTGTCATTTCCGTAAGAGAAGAAAGTAAATTGAGAGTGGATCATGTCCCTCACAGACAGCAGTGAAAGGAAAGAAGGAAGAGGGGGACTTAAGGATCCAGCAAACAAGAAAGAAAAAGAAGTCAGGCAAATCCTCTTTCCTCCTTCCCCTCTCTACCACCATCATCATCCATTTACAAACTATATTTCACAAAACTGACAGGAAAGAGTGCTCTTGAAATAGTAACCCAGCTCATGAAATGGCAAGGAACAGGAGGGAAATTAAACTCCCTATAAAACTCCTGTAGGAAAAGAAACATGAAAACGGAAATACAAATATCCCAGCTGCATAAAAATTCTCATCAAGTAACCAACCACGAAACAAAGGAAAAGTATAAGACAACAGACACTCCAAACTGTGATAAGAAGCCTCAACAAGCATTTGGAGACCCCCCCCCCCCCGCCGCCACACACACACACACAATATACACAGATGGGTGCACAGCACCTGGAATCAGAAATTTAAAACTAAGAAATTTACAAAGAAAAAACAACCACAAAACAGGGGGGAAATTCAGTAACTCAAAGACATTGAATAAATCTTCATTTAAATTACAAATTGTGAAATTATAAATTACAAATTGTGAAAAAGAGAATAGATTTAAATAAAAATTTTAAAAGAGAATTGAAGAAAGTCTGGAAAACATGTAAGGAAACATTGGATAGAGAAAATAAAAGGATCAGAAAAAGTAGTTAAAAGAAGATAGAAAGTTTTCAATATATGTATAACATTTATATAGAAGGCAAAGTAACTGGAACTGTTAAAACAACTTGTAAAAGAATAATAGAGTAAGAGAATATGTCCACCCAACTTCAAAACTTACCATATAACTACAGCAAGCATAACTGTGTAGTATTATTGGTAGAGAAACAGATGCACAGATCAATAGAACACAATAGAGAACCCAGAAATAGACCCACCCAAATATGCCCAACTGATTTTTGACACAGTGCAAAAGCAATTCAATAAAGGAAAATAGACTTATCAAATGATGCTGGAGTGACTGGACATCTATAGGCAAAAAGAAAATGAACCTCAAAGTAAGTCTCATACTTTACATACAAATTAAATGTAAAAAGTAAAATTGTAAAGCTTTTAGAAAATAACATGAAAGAAAATCTTCAAGATCTGGGGCTAGATAAAGAGTTCTTTGACTCAATACCAAAAGTACAATGCATAAAAGAAAACTGATCAATTAGACTTGATCAAAATTAAAAACTTTTGCTCTGCAAATGACCCTATTAAGGAAATAAAAAGATAAGATACCGACAGGGAGAAAATATTTGCAAACCACATATAAAACAAAGGACTAGTTTCTAGAATCTATAAAGAACTCCCAAACCCCAATAATAATAATTTTAAAATTGAGCAAAAGACATGAAGAGACATTTCACTGACTAGATATATAGATAACAAATAATCACATGAAAAGATGGTCAGCATCATTAGCAATTAGGGAGATGCAAATTAAAATTACAATAAAGTATTACTGCATACCTAGTAGACTGGCTAAAGTAAAAAATGGTGACACCAAATGCTGATCAAGATGCAGGAAAACTGGATCACTCATACATTGCTGGTGGGAATGTAAAATGGTACAGCCTCTCTAGAAACCAGGTTGGCAGATTTTACAAAAACTAAATGTGCTACTACCATATGCAATCCTGGACATTTTTTCAAGATAAGGGAAAATTATATTTAGACAAAAACCTATATGGGAGTGTCTACAGAAGCATTGTTTCCCACTTTCTCGTTCTCTTTAATTGTTCCCTTTCTTTTTTAAAATTTATTTTTAATTGTGGTAATATATATATAACATAAACTTTCAAACTTACCCATTTTAAATGTACAATTCAGTGGCAGTGAGTACAGTGACATCTCTGTGCAACCATTACCAACATTCATCTCCAGAACTCTTTATCTTGCAAAATGGAAACTCTATACCCATCTATCCTAATATATAAAAACCCAGGGTTCATAACGACCAACCAAAGGCTTGACCGAACACTGGAAGTCAGTCCTGCAGCCAGTGCTGGGTTGCCGTGGCAACCCAGTACTGACTGTGGAGGGGGCTGCAGATCAGGCCCGGAGAGAGGTCTGGAGAGAGAGGCAGGGTCTGATCAGGCCTGGAGATAGGCCCGGAGACACTGACTGGCATAGAAACTGACCAGTCAGAACCAAACTGGCTGGCAGAGGAGGGCAGTTGGGGGCGAGATCAAGCCTGCAGGGGAGGGCAGTTGGGGGCGATATCAGACCAGCAGGGGAGGGCAGATAGGGGTGATCAGGCAGGCAGAGGCATTTAGGGGCAATCAGGCCAGCAGAGGAGAGCAGTGGGGGGTAAGATCAAGCCAGCAGGGGAGGGCAGTTGGGGGCGAGATCAGGCTAGCAGGGGAGGGCAGTTGGGGGGCGAGATTAGGTTGGCAGAAGAGGGCAGTTAGGGGCGGTCAGGCAGGCAGTCAGAGAGGTTAGGGACGATCAGGCAGGCAGGCAGAGGGGTTAGGGGCAATCAGGCAGGCAGGCAGGCAGAGGCAGTTAGGAGTGATCAGGCAGGCAGGCAGGTGAGCGGTTAGGAGCCAGTGGTCCCAGATTGGGAGAGGGATGTCCGACTGCCAGTTTAGACCTAAACTGGCAATCAGACACCCCCCAGGGGGTCCCAGATTGGAGAGGGTGCAGGCTGGGCTGAGGGAATCCCCCCTCCATGCATGAATTTCGTGCACCAGGCCACTAGTCCTATCTAATAAAGAGGTAATATGCAAATTGACCGTCACTCCAACACTCAAGATGGTCGCCTCCATGTGGTCAAAAATGGCTGCCACAAGATGGCTGGCAGGGGAGGGCAGTTGTGGGTGATCAGGCCACCAGGGGAGGGCAGTTGTGGGTGATCAGACCTGCAGGGGAGGGCAGTTGGGGGTGACCAGGCCTGCAGGGAAGGGCAGTTGGGGGTGACTAGGCCTGCAAGGGAGGGCAGTTAAGGGCAATCGGGCCGGCAGGGGGGCAGTTAGGTGTTGATCAGGCTGGCAGGGGAGTGGTCAGGGGGTGATCAGGCTGGCAGGCAGAAGCAGTTAAGGGAAATCAGGCAGGCAGGCAGGCGCGCTGGTTGGGAGCCAGCAGTCCTGGATTATGAAAGGGCAGTCGAACATCTCTCAAGCGTCCCAGATTGGAGAGGGTGCAGGCTGGGCTGAGGGACACATACACACACACACACACACACACACACACACACACACCCCGCCGTGCACGAATTTCGTGCACTGGGCCTCTAGTATATATATAAAAGGCTAATATGCAAAGTGTCCCCTTAGGAGTTCAACCAGGAGACAGAGTTCGATCGCTCGCTGTGATGTGCACTGACCACCAGGGGGCGGTGCAGAACAAAGGAAGGCCCCGGCCAGCAGCCGGCAGCCTGGGAAGGAAGGCTCTGATCGCTGACCAGGCCTAGAGACCCTACCCATGCACGAATTTCGTGCACTGGATCTCTAGTTCAATAATAATCCCCATAACTCTCCACCCCTGAAAATCACCATTCTTTCTGTCTTTCTGACTGAGGAAAAATTATGAGCCCCACAAACCCCCAACATGTCTTGGAGTTGAGGGTTCCCAGAACCTGGCCATCTCAGAGATCTTTCTGAAACTCTTATCTAACCATGTTGCTCTCTCTTCCTTAAAAAAAATTTTTTTGCCTCTCTGTCTACTCATCAAATAACAGCAATACCACCTACATAAAGCAGAAACTATGGGAGATACAAGGCGAAACAGACAAACATCCAAATAATAGGAGGCTAAGACACCAATCTCAGTATAGGACATGTAAGACAAAAATAATAATAATTTAAAAAAAACAACTATAGACTTAAAAGACAAAGCCAATCCATTAAATGTTATGGCTATATATCAAACTTTACACGCTGATAGTAAATAATGAATCTCTCTTAGTGTACATAACTAATCAGCAAATTGATTAAAATGTATTAGGCCACAAAGAAAACCTCAGTAAACTTCATGAAGTAGAAAAATTATAAACACCACTCTCTGATCACAATGATTAAAAATAATTTTTAAATTTCAAAAACCCTCTACCTGGGAAAAATAAGCTATTAAATCACTTTGGGAGAAATAGGCAAATACAAACATAAAGAATTTCTGGGGAAGAGTTAATAAAAATACTACATATCTGGGTTTATGGGATACACAGCTTAGACCCCTAAATCAATATAAATGAAAGAATAAAAATAAATTCAGTTCTCAATTCAAAAGCTAGTAAAATAACAAAAGAAGTCAAAAGAAAGCACAATAAAAAAATGGTCAAAAGACAAACTGACTATTCACAAAAAAATATTGAAATAGCCCTTAAACAAATGAAAAGATTTTTAACTTTTCAATAAGATAAATGCAAATTAAAACAACACTAAGAACCACTTCTCAATGGTCAGATTAGAAAAAAATTCAAAAGCTTGACAACACCTTGCTTGTGGGGAACTGTCCTCCCACATGTTGCTGGTGGAAGCAAACTAATACATCCTCTGTGGAGTGGAATTTGGCAACACCTCACACAAACTACAGTGTCCTACTTCTAATTGTAAGGAATTACTATTAGACCAAGCAATACACACTGAAATATTGAGGTTTAGGTAAAGAGGCATCATATATGGAATCCACTCTAAAATGTTCAGAAAAAAATAAATAATGAGGGAAGATGGAGGAGGAGTGAGAGAGAGAAAATAACAGATCAAATATGGCAAAATGTTAAGCATGGGTGAACATAGGTTTAGTATACAGGAACACTTTACTCTTCTTGCAACGTTTTTTTTATGTATGAAATCACTTCAAAATAAATGTTTTAAAATTTAAAAATCCTACATAGTAAAGTTATGTCTTATTTTTATAGAATGATTAGAGACAAAGCCATTAATAAAAAAAATTTTTCTGAAGAAATGGAAAGTTGAGCTATAACTAAATTATTTAAATATCTTTGTTTTTATTACTGATTATTAATATTTTGTGCATAAAAATGCAATTTAAAGTTACTGACTAGGGATTCTAATAAAAACAACATTAGACCTGAGAGAGAAATCAAGATGGCGGCATAGGTAAACACCTAAACTGCTGCCTCGCACAACAATTTCAAAACTACAACTAAAAGACAAAACGAGCATCATCCAGAACCACAGGAAGGCTGGCTGAGTGGAAATTCTACAACTAGAAGGAAAGAGAAAAGCACACTGTGACTCAGAGGAGCTGTAGGAGGCAGAGGTACTGAGACGCGCGCACAGAGAGGACTGGCAACTGAGTGCACAGCTGGCTTTCTCAAGCGGGAGGGAAACAAAAGCTCCCGACTGCACTGAACTCCAGTTCCGGGCGAGACTCTGGGAACCCAGACTCATACGGGGTGAAACTGGACTGTCTGGCAGTGGGTGGAACTCGAGGGCGTCTTTCTCTCAGAGGTGCTTGCAGCAATTATCACAGGACACTGAGACCCAGGGGCCTATTAGGGCAGGACTGACACCAATTTTGTCTGCTCCGCCCTGAGACTCCGCCCCATCCAAGCTGAGCACAGAGGCTTTTGCAAGTTTTGTCTCATAAGGGTGTCTCCAGCACAGAAGTTCTCCCAGCATAGACACAGCTGATCCTCACAGCCAATTGGCCTGGAGGTCAATTCCTCCCAGTGATACCAACAACAATCAAGGCTTAACTACCACAAGACTGTGCACACAGCCCACAAAGGGGTGCACCAAGAGTGTCCACCTCAGGTAACTGGGGAGGCTGAGCCACTGGGCCCTATAGGACACCTAGCACACAAAGCCACTCTGTCAACTCAGGGAAGCAGCCAAAATGTGGAGACAAAGAAACAGATCACAATTGAAAGAAATGGAGGAAAGCAAACAACTGGATATAGAGTTCAAAACCACAGTTATAAGGTTTTTCAAGAATTTTCTAGAAAAGGCCGATAAATTTAGCAAGACCCTCGAGGATATGAAAAAGGGCCAACTAGAAATTAAACATACACTGACTGAAATAAAAAATATACAGAGATCTAACAGCAGACTAGAGGATCGCAAGAATCAAGTCAAAGATTTGAAATACAAAGAAGCAAAAAACACTCAACTAGAAAAGCAAAAAGAAAAAATAATCCAAAAATATGAAGATAGTGTAAGGAGCCTCTGGGACAACTTCAAGCGTACCAACATCTGAATTATGGGGGTGCCAGAAGAAGAGAGAGAGCAAGGCGCTGAAAACCTATTTGAAGAAATAATGACTGAAAACTTCCCCCACCTGGTGAAAGAAATAGACTTACAAGTCCAGGAAGCACAGAGAACCCCAAACAAAAGGAATCGAAAGAGGACCATACCAAGACACATCATAATTAAAATGCCAAGAGCAAAAGACAAAGAGAGAATATTAAAAGCAGCAAGAGAAAAACAGTTAGTTACCTACAAGGGAGCACCCATACGACTGTCAGCTGATTTCTCAACAGAAACTATGCAAGCCAGATGGGAGTGGCAAGAAATATTCAAAGTGATGAATAGCAAGAACCTACAACCAAGATTACTCTACCCAGCAAAGCTATCATTCAGAATTGAAGGGCAGATAAAGAGCTTCACAGATAAGAAAAAGCTAAAGGAGTTCATCACCACCAAACCAGTATTATATGAAATGCTGAAAGGTATTCTTTAAGAGGAAGAAGAAGAAAAAGGTAAAGATAAAAATTATGAACAACAAATACATATCTATCAACAAGTGAATCTAAAAATCAAGTGAATAAAAAAATCTGATGAACAGAATAAACTGGTGAATATAATAGAATCAGGGGCATAGAAAGGGAGTGGACTGACAATTCTCAGAGGGAAAGGGGTGTGGGGGGTACGGGAAGAGACTGGACAAAAATCGTACACCTATGGATGAGGACAGTGGTGGGGGGGTAAGGGCAGAGGGTGAGGTGGGAACCGGGTGGAAGGGAGCTATGGGGGGGGGGGAAGAGGAACAATTGTAATAATCTGAACAATAAAGATTTATTAAATTAAAAAAAAAACAGCATTAGACCTGATCTACTGTAATCTAATATGACTTATACAAAAGATCACTGTCCTTGGGCCTTGATTTTTTTTCACCTACAGGATAGAAACAGACTACATTATAGAATTGCTGTGAAGATCAATTAAATAATATGCACCAAAGCATTCTCAAAAATGCAAACATGTCACAGGTATGTATGTTGCATGTACAGGTCCTTGATTAATGACTTTTATGTGTATAAACGGGCATGATTATCAAATTATGATCCTATAAAAATGACATTTTCTCTAGACTGTATTTTCCAGAGACTGTGTTTTCAGACCCATCTTACAGGCATGTAAGAGAAAAAGATATATGTTAAGAAATAAGATATCAATATCCCAATTGCAAAAAGAAATCAGTGCACTAGACAATTACCTAAACACTGGGTCTTTCTTCCAATTACTCTGGTTTTCAAAGCTGAAATGCACTTTGGTACCAACAATTGTTACCAGCTAAACTTTGGTTGAAAGCCCAAAGATCTGTTTTAAAGGGTAGAGAAATGATGTGAATCGTGATTAATTAGAATATATGCAAGACCAGCAGATGGTTCTCCTAGTGATTGCCAGTATCTATACTATCTTCAAGTAAACAAAATCATGTTTTACAAGCTGTAGAATATATGGTCTTCTTCCTTTGAAATGTAACAACCCTTTCTCCTATATTTAAGGCTATGAAATGGAATAATTTAATTTCCTATTTTAATTAGGTACATCAATCAAGTAAAGAAAGTTTACTAAAAATTAGTTTTTGATTAATTTTGCTAAAACCTCTGTTGTTTCTTTCTTGGAAAATTTGTTGTCATTCAGAGTACTATGCACTTTAATTTACCCATATTTCTTATTTAAAATTTACTTTTCAAAGCAGACATTCATTTTGGCAAATTAAAAAAAAAAATGAGTCAGTTAAGGATACCCTGTTTCTCATAACATGAAACCAAATGCCACCCTCCAAAGCTGACAGGCAAAGAGCTTGGATGACTGCTACAAATGGATGTCAGCTGACATCCATCTCCCCCAGCTGAATCATTCCTTCTAGAAACTAGTATCTCATCCGGTAAAAGGTCTGAGCCATCATTCGGGGCTTTGTATGCATCCGATGGGAACTATTTACAATCATTACTTCTACAATTCATTATAATATTTGAGTGTCTACTATTTGCAAGGCAAAGTGCCAGATGATATGAAAAATACAGCTCCATCTTCCAGGTGTTCACATTAGGAAGAGTATAAATAACTTTATAAATAAAGTTATGTTCACAAAACATAGCTTTAATACAAGTAATAAAATGACAAGGACCCAAATAGAGAGAAAAACAATGTAGTTTAGGAGTTCACAGGAGGGAGCCATTACTCTCTCTTTTAACACTGTGATTGCTTAGGAAGAGAAAATGAACTGACTGATTAAAAGGCAATTTACGATCTGATTTGCATGTGCTAACTAATACCCATAACAACAACAATAATAACTACTTGCTATGTGTTAGTCACTATGCTGAGATTCCATAGACATTACCTTATTAAATGCTAACAACACCTTAAAGGTATTATTAACCTCTTTACAGATGAAACAAATGAAGCTCAAAAAAAATTGCCCAAAATCCTACAATTATGAAGTTTAGGAGGAGAAATACAACTCCAGAGTCCTTACTCTTTCCAGTACCCCAGGCTCATATAGGCTTAGGTACTTAGATAACCATGATGGCAGTGTCCTACCCTCTAAGCAGTAATGGATCCCAAGTACGCTTTCAGAAAGGGGGCTTTCTCCAACCTCTACACTCCAGTAAGCCATCTGCACACACCCTTGGGTGATGTCCTCTCACCACGGAAGCACTATCTACCACAGTTACACCCACAGACATTCACCACAGTTACACCCAAAGATACTGCTGTTTTGATAAGAGTCATGAGATTCATTCCTGCCTCACCAGCATGTTCCGGACAGGTGCTCAGCATTCATCTGGATGTGGCAGCAACCACCCAACTCAGGAAAAATGCCAGATGTTCCAACAATAGATGTTACAGTTATCTATTTTTACTCTGGCAGCTCATTGAGGTTTTTATCATTTTTAGCTGTAAAATAAAGAGAGAGACCCTCTTATGGTAAAGTCCTGTTTTCCATGAAAAACTTTCACTCTCTCAAGCATGAGCAGCTTTCCTCTTGATTTGTGTCTGAACCATGAGAAAAAACATCACAGATGCAGACTGCATTGTACTAAGAACATATGCATGCTTTTAAATCACTTTTATCTTACTTTTTACTAATGTAACCCTGAAACATAAAATATGTTCTTTTTTTTTTTTTTTCATTCACTGTTATGGGAAGAACAGATGGTAGAGGGGTTAGATTAAAGTAATACAGCATGTCCATTAAAATAACCCCCACTGCTGGGCTGCTCCCTCAAACAGGAGTTGTGTTTACTATAAAGAATGGCTTTGGCTTCCACACAGTGGAAATTACTGGGGGCTTTCGCAAGGATAAACATCGGGGTAAGAGAGAAACTAATGTCACAATCAAATGCATTTTAAAATGACAATTATGCAAGATATTTTGCTAATCTGAGAGGCTGACTGAAAACATGTGCCTGTGATAATGTAACTGAACAGCAGTGAAATAATAGAGTCCATTTCTAACCTGAGTAAACTGTAACATCTAGAAATCATAACTAAGTGAAACTGCAAAGAGGATATCGAATAGACATTATTTTCTACTTTCCCGCTCTCCTAAAAGTGGTAGGTAGAAAGTTTTTGCTGCCACTTCATATTTAATTCGTTGTCTTATTAATCAACAGCAAGAATAATTCTATGCAGAATATACATTAAGAATGGCTAAGTATAACCTGATTTCCACACAGTCTCAAATATGTAGCTTTGGGGGGGGGGGGGGGAAAGCCTCATGAAATTTTTAATGAAATTCAGTTTAATGTCATAGAGCTCCAAAAGAGGTAATCTTTAAAAAAGACTTCCTCAAGAAAAATTAGAGAATGCATTTGAAAGAAAAAAAAATAAAACAATCTTAAGTAACATTCCAGAATTGAGGATGGTTTCACTAGAGGAATGGAGCAATAAATATTTCCACTTATACTATAAGTAATTAGAAAGCAAATACTCAAATTCAATTATTAAAAACTTTAATTATGTTGGTCATGTCTTTCTTCATTTTAGGAAATTGTGTAAATTGTCAGCTCCTCAAAATCAATTGTTAGGAATGTGTTCACAAGACTTTTCACTCATTTTTCAAGTGCTCCACTCACAGTTCAACCTATTATTTATTGCGATATTGTTTTTAATTTTAAGTTTAGTTATTTTTAGCTCAAAGAATATTCTGGTGAGAAATCTTCTATACCTGTAAAATCTCTGACATATTTTATGAAGTAGAAACATGGGAAGTTTTTTAACATGCTTTAAATGTGGTTTGAAATGTCATAAGCCTTCTCTTAATCTACCCCCCACAGTTACAAAAATGTTCCTGGGATTTGGTTCACTCATTTTTCTCACAGAAAAGTAACCATAGTCGACATCTCATTAGCTGTCAGGGTGATGTACAGCTGGAAGGGAACCAGCACTCCGGACCAGAGGCCGGGTTTCCTTCATTGTAATTCTATAAGGAATCTCCTATAGAGGTCCATATGGAGAGAGCTGTTCCCAAACCATGAAATCCACAATCCACATCCTTTTGTAAATTCAAAGGTATGGTACTAAAGGCTTGCTGGAATTTTCATTGCACTGAAGATTTTAAACAGGTAGTAAACATAGAATAAATATTTAAATAAGCTTTTTAATGTCCTGGCGTACACAGCTATAAATGATCAAGAATATCCCAACTTGCAAAGGTAATACGGAAACAGCTCTAGCCCACTGGGTAAATCCTGGGTGTCCAGGACGAGTAGCTAGTTTTTATGATAATCTTTTATTAGAGGCTTCCAGCATAAGTCAGATCCACTTCCATCCTTTCACCGATACTCTCACTCTATGGTTTTTCACATGTAAGTGGCAGATTAGATGAGCTTGAATTAGATGGATACAGGTGGTGCCACCTGCTCACACCTTACTGCAGCATGGTTTGGTCATCCACTGTTCTATTCTGGGTCTGGACAAAGGACGGGCTGCCCAAGCTGCTCTTGGCAGTGTCCTAGAATGGAGCCAACAGCTTGCAGGCGTACTACTGGCCTTCTGCACACTGAAAGAGATCTATCCGATTTATAATTTTGGGAAAAGAAATTGAAGCTCAAAGGCCCTCTACTGATTTAATCAATCTCAAACTGTTGTATGTAAATAGAAGGATGGACCTACCTATCTTCTTCTAAGCCAAGCTCAGTAAAATAATGAGGAATGTGCCCGTAAACAAGGACATGTTCCTGAGAAGGAAGACAGAGCCAAACAGCATTTCTTGCAGACACTCACATTATTTTGTAATTAAAACACAAACAGAGGAAGCAAATATCAGCTGTCATATCTTTCCATTGTTTCACTGGAGATGACAGAGGGAACATGATCAGAAAACCCACTTCAGGATGGACATGGATGGTTCTTTGCCTCTGCATGTTCATAGTTTCACACTTGAGTCTGTAGCTTCCACCACATCTAATTCCTTCTAAGCACCTAGGTGTTGATTTGTACAGAAGGATTTGGCATTTGTAAAACCATCTCTAGGTTGTTTGTAAGCATATCTTCTAGGTTATAAATTCCTTAGTAGCAGAGTATTTTCCCTCCTATTGTTTTTATACCTCTACAAACAATTAACAAAGTATTCCCACTCTTTTAAATATATTTGTTTATTAAATCATTCCATTAACATTTAGTATGTAAATATGTGGAAGATACCATACTAGATGCTGGGACAGGTGAGGGGTGGAAATCAAATAGGCATGGTTACTACTTTCAAAGAAATTATGGGCCAACAGAGGAGATATGGCATATCCAAAAGGTGGTAGAATATACACTATTCTAAATAGAGGTCAAAAGGAGAGATATAACTTTATATATCATGAAAGAAATTGCACTCAATCTGGGCCTTAGAAAATGGGCAGAATTTTGAAAAATGCATGAGCTCAAGCATGGAGGTAGGTAAGGACAATACATTCAGCAAATAATGAGCAGAGGGGTCTGTCTGGATCATTATAAGTGACAGCTAAGGTGGTGGAAGGTCTGCAAGAACTGACATGATCAGTGGTCTTTTAAGGTCAATCTGGGAGGCAGGGCAGACTAGAGAGGTAAATTTCCCAAACTGGGGAAAGAATTAATATGTATTACAATCCTCCATTGAGAGATATCTTAGGACACAGGTGATGGGAAATGAAGGGAAAATGAGTGAAGAGAGAGAAAACCACAGCTGGGAGATTGAACATGAGTCTGGTCCTTGAGGGAGGCATCCAGGGGGTACAGGGATTTAGTAGCTGTCATCCCATAGCCCCACTGCAAACAAGAATAAATTTGACCCACTGATAACTCCCCATGGCATGCAGGTCTCTAGACCTAGATATCATTCACTGTCAGTCCCCAACTCCCACCTCCAGACCACTGCTGAAAGGGCAGGCCTACCCATAACACACACCACCACAACTACCACCTCTGCCTCCACCACATGCCTTTATTACATACATACCACCCTGTTTATATTCTCCATTTACATTTTACTGAATCTGTAAGCTCTCAGGGGCAAGGATTGTATCCCCAGAGGCGAGGACTATATCCCCAGAATATCTCATCACTCCCCTGTTTCTTTCTGCACCCACCCTATCACCTTTGTGGGCTCATCCATTGATTCACTCATGCACTCATTCAGTAACTACTAAGGACTTTCAGGTGCCCAGGGCAATCAGGTGCCTGGTTATCAAGAGCAACATCTCCTGTCCTAATGAACTTTAAGAGTCCCCATTAACTTCCTCCGAATTTTTTTTTCCTTTTATCTTCTCATTTTGGCTAAATTTCATTCCACCTCCCTCATTGAAGCTGCTGTTTCTATTTTTTCTTCTCATTGATCTTTTCCTAGTCAATAATGTCCTGCTGCCTTGCTTATAAATCTAATGGGACTAACTCTAGCCATCTGTTTATTTAAATTTTTGTGAGATTTGTTGTCATTACATTCTCACTCTTGGGAATGCATTGTATGTGACATATATCACTATATGTTGTAATATTGTCATAAAAAAATCAATGAACAAGTTAAGATATCTGCCCACTTGAGTAAACTAACAAAAAAGCATATGGTCCTATTTCTAATCCACATACCTAGCTTATATACCATAAATATGGACCTTTCCTTTACCAATATCTCATACTATCATGCCCCAAAGCAAGGTCAGAGACAGAAATTTCCTATAGTGGCTTAGGGAGACTGTACCAGAACCCACCACTTTTGCCTCTCCCCACTGTTGTTTCCTTCTATCTCATCACCCATTCTATCCATCATACTTCCTACAACGTCACCTTTCTCTGCAGACTCCCTTAATAAGATTGCTCCTTTATCCTGCACATCCCCTCAGCAAGTTCATGTGTCCTTTGTAGCAGACTTCACTTAGCCTATTTCAGATAAGGCATCTGGGTTCCTCCTAAACCCCTGTGCTCAGTGAGGATAGAGAAGCAGGGTGAGTGACAGGTACATTTGGGAGTCTAAGAAAGCTGATAAATGGGGAAGTGTGTCATCAGGGAGTGATCCCATAAAGTGATCATGGAGAAAACCTGTTAGTAATCAGGGAAGGATGGGCACCAGCCAACAGCCGTGGACGCCTGTCTGCCCATCCATATAATATTCCACTAAATGCAAGAGTGAGTAAAAACCAAAGCATGAATCTGTAACTCAGAGGTCAAAATGTTTTAATTTATGAAGATGATCTAGAAAGACTATAAAGGTTCACTCTAATAATCTGATATTTCTAGAAAAAAGGTAGATTGATCTCAAGTTCATACATGGTCAGAAAATATAAACAAGTCTATATTTTTTAGAATAGTGTATATTCTATACAGTGTAAAAATTTCTGAAAAGATAACCTCATTTTTTTGCAGTATGTATTAAAATCTTTTGTTGCTAATGGTTAAGGATTACATATTCTCATGTTGCATACAAAACATGAAATGAAGGGATGTCTATCCTGGTAGTGGTAAAGTACTATGTATAAGGAAGAACTATACTGGAGAAATCTTGGTCCTTCTTTTCTCTGTAATTTAAAAAAGGCAGCATTGCAGTCCCTGGTGTATTTTTGAGGCCAGATGAACCTTTGGAGAAAGAGTTTCCACCTTTACCAAAAGGAAGCCAGGTATCTGGCAATGAAAATTAAAAGGGTTCTGTGGAATCATTTAAAACTTGCAAGTGTTACCGTGTACCACTAAGAAGTGATTAAATACTTTCAGATTTCAGAAGCATAACCTGCCGCATGTATGCCCTGTTGTTATGGAATTATATAGTGGATTGGTTATTAGTGACCAGGGAAAAACCTAAAGGAGGGCAGGATGATGCAGTAAAGCAGGAGGGTACATACTGGCTGTAATTATTTTCATGGATATAAACCCAATAACAAGGAAATACAACTGTCATAAAGATAAGACGGCTGCTATATAGCAGCATAGTAGCTATCTTCAGAGTCTTTAGAAATTAACTATAATATTTCTTACAACAATTTTCTTGAAACCATTCAAAACAATTCTATTTTGACCTATCTTGTCCCAAGTAATACATAGAGGTGTAAAGGTGATTGAGTCATTCATTAAGTGACTCTAATATAATCAAGTCTAAAATCATTCCCAAGGGCATTGCATACCAGAAGGGGACCTGAAAGTTCATCACTGCTGCAGGCTGGTGCTGGCAGTGAATTACAATTTGTGCATGTCTTGCATGTTCCAATAAGGGTGCTTAAATGATTCCAAAAAGCAGTGTTGCTGTTTGCCATTCTTCAAACATTTGTGAGAAATGTCTAGATATGTTTTTAGTGAACATAATAGGACAAAGAACCTAATAAATAATATAGATAGAATTATTGAAACACCATTTTTATAACTAATAAAAGGCATAAGCCTGTTACCCTCTGAGGTCAGTTTTGCTCTGGAAACTGCCTCTTTAAAATGCTGATGAAAATTGCATGCCACAAATATGTAAACATAAAAATAACAACAAAAAAATAATTTTTCTCTTTTTTGAGAAAAGAGGAAGTATTTAAAATTAAACACAATTAAAAACTTAATTATTCATAACTAAAAATGCATTTATTATGTGTCTATTAATAATATGTAAGTGGAAATTCAGTACAAGTGTGTCATAAGCTTTAGAAAGTAAGCTTTATCTTTTACTAAAGTCTAGTTGACATACAGTATTATATTAGTTTTAGGTACATACCATAATGATTCAACATTTCTATTCCTTATGATATGATCATGACAATGTTGGTCTGGTAAATATATGTCACCATACAAAGTTATTGCAATAATACTATTTTTCCTATGCTGTATATTATATCCCCATGACTTTTTTTATATATAACTGGAGGTTTGTACCTCTTATTCCCCTTCATCTTTCCCCCAATTCTCCCACTACCTTCCTCTGTAGCGCGCTCTCTCTCTCTCTCTCTCTGTTTTTGTTTTGTGTTTTAGGCTCCACAAGTATGTGAATTCATACAGTACTTGTCTTTCTCCACCTGACTTACTTCACTTAGCATAGTAACCTCTAGGTTCACCCATTTTGTTGCAAATAACAAAATTTTCTTCTTTTCATGGCTGAGTAATATTTCACTACATATAGATACCACATCTTTATCCATTTATCTATCAACTAGAGGCCCGGTGCACGAAATTCGTGCACTGGGGAGGGTGTCCCTCAGCCCAGCTTGCACCCTCTCTAATATGGGACCCCTCGGGGGATGTCCAACTGCAGGTTTAGGCCCGATCCCTGTGGAATCGGGCCTAAACCTGCAGTTGGACATCCCTCTCACACGGATCGCCCCAGGCACCCCCAGGGAGCGGCCACGCCCCATGCCACACCCCCTGGGGTGCAGATCGCCCCAGGCACCCCCGGGGAGCGGCGGCACGGGCGCGGCCACGCCCCCCCGGGGTGCCGATCTCCCCAGGCAACCCCGGGGAGCAATGGCAGGGGCGTTGCCACGCCCCCCGGGGTGCCGATCGCCCCAGGCACCCCCGGGGAGCGGCCACGCCCCCTTGCCATGCCCCCAGGGGGTGCCGATCGCCCCAGGCACCCCCGGGGAGCAATGGCAGGGGCGTGGCCACGCCCCCCGGGGTGCCGATCACCCCAGGCACCCCTGGGGAGCGGCCACGCCCCTATGCCATGCCCCCCGGGGGTGCCCATCGCCCCAGGCACCCCTGGGGAGCGGCCACGCCCCCATGCCACGCCCCCCAGGGTGCCGATTGCCCCAGGCACCCCCGGGGAGCGGCAGCATGGGCGCGGCCACGCCCTCCGGGGTGCCGATCACCCCAGGCACCCCCAGGGAGCGGGCACGGGCGCGGCCACGCCCCCCCACAGGGTGCCGATGGCCCCAGGCACCCCCGGGGAGCGGCAGCATGGGCGCAGCCACGCCCCCCGGGGTGCCGATCGCCCCAGGCACCCCCGGGGAGCGGCAGCATGGGCGCGGCCACGCCCCCTGGGGTGCCGATCGCCCCAGGCACCCCCGGGGAGCGGCAGCATGGGCGCGGCTACGCCCCCCGGGGTGCCGATCACCCCCGGCACCCCCGGGGAGCGGGCACGGGCGCGGCCACGCCCCCCCGGGGTGCCAATCACCCTAGGCACCCCCGGGGAGCAGCTGCACGGGCGTGGTCATGCCCCCCAGGGGTGCCTATCACCCCAGGCACCCCCAGGGAGTGGTCACGGGCGCGGCCACGCCCCCCGGGGTGCCGATCACCCCAGGCACCCCAGGGAAGCAGCGGCTCGGGCGCGGCCACTGGGCACCGCCATCTTGATTTTATCAACGGTGGACAGGCCACCCGGAGTCCCGCCCTCAGCCTCCGCTGGCCCAATCATGGGCATAGCGGAGGTGCGGTCAATTTGCATGTTTCTCTATTATAAGGTAAGATGGACACCTAGGTTACTTTCATATCTTGCTATGTGAATAATGCTGCAATGAACATAGGGGGTGCATGTATCTTTCGAAAAGGCAACCTACTAAATGGGAGGAGATAATTTGCAAATGATATATCTGATAAGGAGTTAATATCCAAATATGCATAAAGAATTTATATAATTCAACATCAAAATAACAAACAATCCAATTGGGTAGAAGACCTGAATAGACAGTTTCTTCAAAGAAGGCATACAGATGGCCAACAGACATGTAGAAAATATTCAACATCACTAATCATCTGGGAAATGCAAATAAAAACTACAGTGAGATATCACTTCACACCCATTAGAATGGCTATTATCAAAAAGACAACAAATAACAAGTGTTAGTAGGGATGTGGAGAAAAGGTAACCTTCTTGCTCTGTTGGTAAGGTTGTATATTGGTGCAGCCACAATGAAAAATAGTATGAAGGTTCCTAAAAGTATTTTTAAATAGAACTACCATGCAACCAACCCAGAAATTCCATTTTGGATGGGTATTTATCTGAAGAAAAAGTAAGCTTTAAAATGTAATTTCAAAATAAACCTATAATAGTCAAAATATATCTATAACAAGAAGAGGTGCAAGCAGCCAAAGACCGAAATTTGCCCATTCTTCTTATACAACACCTTTACTTCAGTAAAGAACTTTAGTTCAGCCCTTCACGCACTCACACAAGGACTATCAATGTGAGTCTCCTAAGTTCCATGGTCGGCAAACTGCGGCTCGCGAGCCACATGCGGCTCTTTGGCCCCTTGAGTGTGGGTCTTCCACAAAATACACGGCCTGGGCGAGTCTATTTTGAAGAAGTGGCGTTAGAAGAAGTTTAAGTTTAAAAAATTTGGCTCTCAAAGGAAATTTCAATTGTTGTACTGTTGATATTTGGCTCTGTTGACTAATGAGTTTGCCGACCACTGTAGTAGTTTGCTTTGCTTCAACCACATGAATGCTCTCGTTTTCTATTCAAAACCTTTACTAGTTCTCCACAAAACAAACTCTACACTCCTTGGCCAAGTAGATAGTTAGCACCATTTAATGCTTCCAAACATATCACCCCTAGTCCACGTTCACAGGGACCTACCCTCCTGCACTTCACCTCGAAGTCTAGTCACACGAACAATGCATTCCTGAATTTCTTCATAATCTTGGTCATCCTGAAGTATCCTCTCCTTTCCCTTATGCCCACATACCTGAATTCTACCCTCGAAACCAGATCACCTACAACTTCCCCAACCATCCAGGCTAGAGTCCCTGTAGCTGACACCACTTATAAAGCCCTTTGTATACACCATCTCCTATATACTATGTATTCAAATATATAACTTATTCCAACTGTACTACAAAATTTAAGAACACTTCATACACCACTTCTTCATATTATAGTACCTTTTACCCAACCTCTGCCCTCCTTAACCACAATGGCCAGCATAGCATCTTTCTGATGCAGGTGCTCAGCTAGCATCTACTGACTCAAATATGTATTGCATGAAAATTAAAAACTAAGAAGAAGAAATATGAACCAAATAAGACTTTCGAGAAGCTGAATATCTTTTTCTTTAAAATTCTTAAGGATTTGGAATTCAAGATGATGGTATAGTAATAAGTTTGCCCAAGATGCCATGCTTTTCCAATGTGTCCCCAGAGAATCCTCTGCTTACCCCATGACAACGTACTACAAATGCATGTTATCTTGTCTATCAATCACCCACGATTATCTAAAGTAAACACAATTAAAGAACAACCTTTACTAGACGCATAAATGTTAAATAAACTTAATTCATGACTGTGCAATTTCAAGTGAGACATTTGGCTAAAATTCTAAGGACTGCATTTATGTATGTATTTACCACAAAAATAAACACACAAACATCAAGAGAAATCCTAGGACATATGTGTGTGCATGTGCATGATTTTTATACCCCATAGAACATTTCTAGAATAAAGCACAGTTTCAGAGAGGGAAAATGAGGGAATAAAAGGGGATATTTTACTTTCCACTATTCTGTATTACTTTTTTTGAAAACCATAGAATATGTATAATTTTCAAATTAACTCATATCCCACACACACACACAAGAAGCAGCCTAATGGCAGTTAGAATATTTTTTAATTAGTAGTTACTTTTAAAGTAAACAAATGAAAATTTTAGACACTAAGAGCTGATTTTGAAAGAAAACATAACTTAGTGAGATTTTGGAAGTTCAATGGGGATATTTTGTTCTGTATAATAGACAAACTCCTTCTTAACTTAGCACTTCCTAATTTAAATTATTTCATCTATGTGCCAACACTCCTATATATTTAAGGACAGAATTACCAAAAGATATAACCCACCCTTTCAAATAGTAAAAGAGAAAGTAAACTTTTCCCAAGGTACAAGATACTAATAAGAAAAGCTTCTCAGCTATTCGATAAAATTCCTCCTCCACAGTGACTTTAAATCAAATGCACTTTATAAGTAAAGTGCTCAGTCCTCGTAACAGAAGGTGTCTGCTGAAAAATGTCTAGGCATCACACATCTACTTCTCTCTCTTTTATCAAAGCAAAGACATCTGGTCTTTTGTGGGAGATTTTAAACCATGTGACATAAGTCTCCTGAAGCCATGATCTTCTCATCTTCATATACTAAGCCACTATAATAATCTATCAAATAGTAGCTTCTTAGGGACCATTAGGTCAGTAAATGACATTTCCTCCAACACTCTATACTTGTAAAAATCAACAGAATAACATGCTCTGATAAGTAAGGAAGTATTCATTTCTGTACATATTAGATTGCCATTTTTTACATTAAAAATATATTGAAAACGTAAATGATTAAGGCCTCCTTGATGAAATAACTCCAAATCCAGTTTGGTTTTATACTCGCCCAGGGTATAAGCCCGTGGTTGGCAAACTGCAGCTAACAAGCCACATGCGGCTCTTTGGTCCCTTGAGTGTGGCTCTTCCACAAAATACCACGGCCTGGGAGAGTCTATTTTGAAGAAGTGACGTTAGAAGAAGTTTAAGTTTAAAAAATTTGGCTCTCAAAAGAAATTTCAATCGTGGTACTGTTGATATTTGGCTCTGTTGACTAATGAGTTTGCCGACCACTGGCTTAGGACCTAAGCCATTCTAGTAAATTGCAGGAAGTTCCATGTGACACCCTTACAGACAGAATAGAAGTGGGGTGGTCATAGGATATTGGGAGTGAGGAAGCCCCAGTTCTGTCTTATTCTCTTCAGGCCAGGCGAGAGTGTACACACCTTGACACAGTCTAGTTTCTATATCTCAGTGACTGATCAGAAAAAGGTTTTCCTTCCAAGAATCAGGACTCGTCTTTGTACCTTAAAGTGTTTCCGAATGCCTCCTCTGGGTCTCATCAGCTCACCACCTTGCAGAGATGAGAAGAGTTGCTTTTCCTACCACTCCTGCCATCTGGAAGACCCCTCTGTTTCATTCCTCTCCATAAATAGTCCATCTGTGCTCAAATCTCATGATGAAATGCATCCTTGATCCTTTGCCTCCACTTCTTAATTTCCTTTGACTTCCGTTCCTGTCAATTCTTCTACACCAAGCTCTTGTTTTCCATATTTTGCTATGCTGGCTACATCTTTCTGCTTAATCATTGGGGCGGGGGGGGGGGGCGGTTTGGATCAATCTCCTTGAAATAACAAAGTTATAGTTCTGACTGCAAACTGGGACTCTCACAACCTTTATATAAAAGCCGTAAACCACAAGATCTTTTCAAATTTTTACTAGCATGGTTATTTTAAAGAAAAAAAAAAAGGAGAAAGAAAATAGTTTTAGAAAGCTTTCCAGATTTATAGAGGTTTTAAATTTATTAAAACCAGGTAATTCATTCCAAACAGTTTTTATACTTCTTCCACGATGAGACCAAACCAAGTCACACACAAAAAGGAATTTGCAAAACTGCAACTCACATACCTGAGGGTATGGGGAAGTCCTGGACTTTGACTTTGAACTGGAGAGTCTGGACTTGGCCCCCTTCCTGTTGTCAGGGATGGTAGGAGTGGAGCTGCTGGCGTAGGAGAAGGTTGGTTTGGAGGCTGAGATCTGATCCAGGGAGAGTTGCAGCCCTTTGTACTCTGTGTCCCTGCAGGGTGGGAGGACATAGCCCTTAATCAGCCACCATAGGCAATGGAATTCATACATTCTCTCACCAGGAATGATAGTAATCCATATTCAAAAAGGAAGCAAGCAGTAGTTGGCCAACAACTGGTTTCCACAAACACCTCGATTGTTTTAGAAATGCCTAACATTTAACTAATGTGTGTGAATGTAGCTGCCACCTGTATACTATGGTCAAATTATATTATATGCTCATGAAAATGTCTTGATTAAAATGTTTTTTCACTATTTTTATAAGTAGGGGAAAAACCCTAATTCAACGTCTTTGAGATTTTGTCTCCTAATTGGTGAGATATGGATTATAAAACCTACTCTACAGATTTCCTGTATAGGGTGAACTCAACAGACAACTGGCTATCTGATGCTATCTGATTATTGACCAGAAGAATGTCTTCTATCAGCTGTTCCAAGATCAGTAATCCTGATAAACATTCCAAATATTCTTACAGCCAGCAAACTAACGTAACCTGATTTATAAATAAGTGAAAAATCCCTAATTAATTCAGTTACCTTAGGATACATCTTATCACCAGTTCTTTGCACTCCTTCCTTCGTTCAATAAATTTGTATTAAGCTCCCAATGTATATGGATTTTGTGCTCTGTAGTGATGAGAGGATAGTAAGATGTGTAAAGCCCCTCCCCTTGTGCAGATTACAGTCTATTTGAGAGAAGAAACATTGAACAGATAAACAAGCATAACTGCAGACTGACATGAAGGGGATACAAAGTGTATCTCAGAGAGTTCATTGCAAAGCTACTACTCCTTGAGGTACTTAGGGGCTGAAGATGACAGCCTTGGCCCCGCCCACAGCTCCCACCTGGGTCCATTCCAGGCAGCGGGGCAACCCCTCTGACTCCTCGGTTTTCATAGAGGATATCAACCCTTTCCACTGGCAGCCAAAATACAATGTTTCAGAGTCTTCTTTATAAGGACTCATGAGGAAATTCTCTTTTAGGTTCCAGAGCTAGCTGGGCTGCTCCGGAATATTTGATATCTTTTTTATTTCATGAATACTGTGAACCATATAACTCACCATGTTTTGCTATCTGCACTAGAATTCAAAAAGCCTCAAGTCCAATTTGTAACCACCTCTAGCAACTGTACAAGTGTCATGGCAGATATTTGTGCAACAAACTCCACTGGCTTCCATTAGTTTTCTTATCTATTTTTCCTTTTATCTAATGGGTTTACCTTTTAAAAATTTTTATATGCATTTTTATACTCTTTAGGATGGATTTATGAAATATAATAAATTGATAACATTATAATGTAAAAGTGATTGGCACACTTCCATGGATCAGTAAATATTCATTTACCTTTTATTCTTTTCCCCTGTTTATTCTTCTACA
The DNA here is from genome assembly GCF_951640355.1 of Cnephaeus nilssonii. Taxonomy (NCBI): domain Eukaryota; kingdom Metazoa; phylum Chordata; class Mammalia; order Chiroptera; family Vespertilionidae; genus Cnephaeus; species Cnephaeus nilssonii. Next base: position 43,828,792 of record NC_137080.1, on the reverse strand, counting down.
GAGAGATCAGGCAAAAGTAAAAGTATAATTCAGGCCAGGAGTCCCTCAAGTGACTAGGAATAGAAACCAGCTAAAACAGTTTAATGATATCTCTGCCACAAACTACAGGCTAGTGATTATGTCAGCAAATTACAATGGCTTCATTTCAAATAATCCATCTAGTCAGTGCAAGTAAAAAGAAAATTCTCCTACATGAGCAACAATAATTTAGAAGGTGAGCATGCAATTTGTCTTCCGGGCTGGGGAAGTCAGATCACATCCCTGGTCTGTTTTACTGCTCTAACCAACTCTTTTAAGGACAACACACAACACAAGCTGAGCACTCCTTGGCCAGAAATCCAATGCGCTCCAAAATGTGGAACTGTGACTCCCACCTATTTTTCTGACAATATCTCAAATTTTTCCTTCATCAGCCCCTCACTTCATCCAAAATAGTTCTCCTCAAACAGACCTTATACTTTCCTGACTCCCCACCCCCCCCAATACATACCTATAAAACTCCTTTTACAAAGAACTACCTTAAATGCCACTTGCCTCTATGAAGCTCTTCCTCAATTCCTTCAATACTAGTACATGTGTACTGAGTGTCTCTGTGTGGGCTCTGTTCCAGGGACTGCGGAGACATCAATGAACAGAAGGACTAAGTCGCTACCCTCAGGAAAAGGCATTAGGGAGAAGTAGAAAGGGGACCAGGAATTATCTTTTTCCTCCTCTAACCTTACTTTTCAAGTGATTATGTGTTATCTTTCCCAGTGAATTCTAAGTTCTTAGAGGACAAGAATCAAGAGATATTCTGTTGTGCTCCGGTGCCATTTGCATAATATTTCACAGTTGCAACTAAGAAAGAATTGTTTCCCCCAATGACTGTAAATAACCGGCAACCCAACAGCCTTTCTCTGTGGGAAGAGACCCTCGTGGCTGTAGGTCCCCTCACCCACTTGCCCTGAGAACACATGTGTGACAATGAGCCAGGCAAGATGGGCTCTGAGAGAAGGTCTCATCAACATGTGGGCATCTTCTGTGTCAAATGTGATCTTGTCTACTGGGCAGCAGAGTATTCACCCACTCCTTGCCTGACAGGCCCTAGACTGACAGCAAAAATCATGCACCCCTGAAAATATGGCTAAATGATTTTGTACACTTGTTCTTAATGCAACATTTTAGCACAGGGACCTCATGGCTACAGTCAGAGAGTAAACAAGACTTTGTTTTTCTCTTGCACAACCTCAGACTCCACAAATATGCATCTCAACTAATTGAAAAAGTTTTTCCAAAATTTTTGCATAGCTTCCAATGACAGAAATACTCCAATAGGCTTAAATAACATTTTCAAACCAATAAATGACTTGAAATTCTAAATACTCACATGAAAACTCTAGTAAATGTAAGGTTTATACAAATGCCCTTGACAAATTAATAAAAATGCTTTATGTTTTGATGCATCTCAAAAAATACAAAAACGAATCCACTAGATCAGGGCTTGAGCCGCTTCTTATGTAACAACACATCTAGACCTCAATTTCCTAGTTATAACTCATAGGGATGGGGGGTAGATGAAATGTTATATGAAGAACTCATAACACAGTGCCTAGAACATAGTAAATGCTCAATAAATAGTATTATTTCTTAACTCCCACATTCCATAGCACTTATTCACTACCAAATTCCCCAGAAAAATACTGTAGTTTCACTTTGGTAGCAATTGTAATCCATTTCATTACAAACACCTCCCTGTACTGTATTTCTTTCCACCCCAAAACTCATTTTAATCTATTAGTTTTTAGCCTCTAAACTCTATGGTCAAAATACTTATTAAAGTAAGTTCTTTATTGCTAAGTCAGCAAACGGGAACCTTAGAGCAACACAGACCCAATACTCTGAGAAGAGCTCAGCCTGTACAAAACTCTAACAGCTCAAAAAATGTGTTCGGATGCAAAGCACAATAAAAAAAAGCCCACTTAAAGACATTTCAAGTACGGTTGATGTGCTGCCAAGAGGAGTCTGAATGGCAGATTCACTGAGAACAAAGCATTTGTTTTATTTTTAGAATTCTATTAAATTGAGTATTTCATTTGTATAGATTAAAGGGCTAGCTGCTGATGGGAATCACATTACGAGTTCCATTTCCCTCCTCCAGACTCAGACACAAAGAAGAGTCTGGCCTTACCTCTCTCCCTTCCACACAGTGAAGCATGTGCTGGTATCACACACACTCTCAAAGTTAGATGTATGCGTAAGCAATGCTTCCCTTTGGAGTGGGACAAAATAAAATTACTGGGCACACAGACCTTGACTCTAAAACGAGTATAGGGAGAACTTGACTCAGCTGACTTTCATAAGGGAAGGACACAGCCTGCTCTACTTCTGCAGCTTTCTTGAAAGTGCCACACTGACCCTGTGTGGGATCGCATAGGTGACTGTCTTAGGGCAGCTCCTGCAGTTCTCCCAAACATGATTGGCATCTCAAAAGAGGAAGTGTGGCATACACGTTTTGGCGTATTTTTCAAAATACCTATGATACCAATTTACATTTGTTTTCTTTTTCTCCCTTGAATGACTTGTACCCGAGCTGCAGACATCCTAGGTATCTCAGCTCTGGAAGCAGTATAAAATGGGTAATTTGCAATAGGACACACAGCTTGTCAATTTCACCCATATTTGTACAGACCAGAGTAATCCTCTTATTCCATTATGGACAGTCCGAAATCATTCAGTTTGCAGAATTAACCATCTGAGTCTAAACTTTGTAATGGTCATGTACACATTTGGAATTTCTCAAATTCCAATGAAATAAAAGGAGCCATTTTCACATCGTTGGCCTTCTAGCATCCCCTTAAGCAATATGCTATACCCTCCCACGAGGTAAATGCCACCTTGCTATATGGGAAGTTCAGTGTGACTCCCTTGCAAAGCAAAAGAGGAGGTGTCTTCACCACTAAAAGGTACTATCAGCCTCAGAGAAATGCATTTCTATCATTTTAACTGGGAGACACGCCTCAAGGGCGCCAACAGTAGCACAAACATATTTACAGCCTTCGAGTGAAATGGAATGGATGCACAGAGAGAAGGTAACAATATTTTATCAGCTCATGTTGAATAAAGATTCTTTGCAAGAATTTACCTCTTCATCTCACTGCACTCTATTCTACTTCCATTTTAGAAAACTGAATTTTTCTTCTTATCACTTCAGTTTCGGAGCTGGCCATTCTGGAGCTTCTTTGTTGACGTTATGTTACTTGGCAATTCTTAAAAGATGTTGCCAGATTTCCCAATTGAGCTATTTTTTTTAAACAGCTGAAGGTGATCAAATTACCGAGGAAAACGTGGAAACAAAGACGTACAATTGATTTGGCTCCAAAGGCGCCGACTGAAATAAGCAGAGGATTGTATTAAACCGTGATCGGATTAAGTGGGAATGACTGCGCCTTATACTAAACTTTTTAATTGGATTCTAGAGTCACTGTTACACGAAGTGCCTGACCTTCTTTATATTCTGGCAGAGTTCCTGCCTGGCCACTGGGTAAACCTCTGCAGCAGAGAGCCCTACTTTATGCTTCATTTTCAGGCTCCCAGGGAGCCCAGCAGAGAAAGCTGATAAGGAGGATCCCACACTGTGAGGGGCTCACAGACTAGGACAGTCTGCTGGGAAATTAGGCTAAGGCACCCTTGGAAATGTAACAGTGTCATACTAATAAGTGGATTTGTGTTTGCTCCTTGTGGTTTTCTCCATTTGATTTGGCGGTTTTAGTGGTTCTCAAAAAGTCTTTGGTGTTACATAAATATCGCCTCTGCCTAGAAATATCTTTCTCCTCCATTTTGTAGGTTTCACCCAACATGCTATGGCATGGATGGCACCACAAAGGTAAGGGATGGCGTAGGCACAAAGTCTACTATCACGTTGTGATTTCAAGAAGGAAAGACATGGGGATGCAAACAATAACAGCCAAAAAGTAAATCAAAAACTGTAATGTGTTAGTAAAATGTGGTAAAGTCAACCATCCTCCCAAAAGGGGTTGTGTAATACCATGACACAAGTTGAAATATAGCTAAATCCAGACCTGCCACCACACTGCATCTGAATCTGTTTCCTTGCCTCCATGGGCCACAAGTGATTTCTCCCTGCTCCTTCCTCTGAGCTCCTACACCGTTCATTTACTGCCTCTCCCACTTATGTGGCACTTCTAGTTGTGTCTCACAGGGTGGTGAATGGCATATCTGGACACCCTCCTAAATTCCATCCCTTATAACAATTTCTACTTGCTAGTAGCACTATCTCTTAACTGAGGACAAATACTTACTTGCAAGTGATTAACAAAATAATTCTCATTGCAATAAACTCATTCATCTCAAATCCAAATGACAGAAAACTAAAAAAAAAAAAAACACACAAAAAAAACAATCTGGCAAATCTTTCTACATAAATGAGAAAGAGATACCTGCTAAGTAAGCAAATTTATGTGAGGAGTTGTTTATTTTTTTTAATTCCCAGTATATAATTAGCAATGATCATTCTGAAATTCTATGTAGGAAAACTAAAATACTAAGTAAATTTCATCATCAACCATATATTTGGAACTATTATAACTGTATTGAAGGAGTGAGAAGGAATAGTACTTTAAACCACCAGAGAAATAACCTTTACAAATTATTAATAAATGCAGCATCTCTTCAATAGAAAGATAAGAAAAGGTTATATAGTATATATGCATGTATAGTATATATGTGCACACATATATGTAACATGTATTGTATATGTATGCAGGTACGTGTAGTGAAAGGCAAAAAACTAAAATGTCAATGGCGGATATCTAGAAAAGAGATTAAAGATGTTCTGTAGCTTTTCTTTATATCTCTCTGCATTATCTTAATTTGTTCTCTAATGAACATGTATTACTTTATAATCAGAAAAATATTTTCTTAAAAAAGAAAACATTGAGGCAAATTTCAGGTATTCTCACTTCATATTAAAATGGTTCCCAAATTTCTTTTCTTTATGTTTCTAGACTTCATTCTTTGGGAATAATATTAAATGGCAAAAGATAAAGCATGATTAAACTTCTTTGCCTAAGGTTCAACTTCTCAGGCAAACCATTTATCATTTTCAAATATCCTAATGACCACATGCTCCATCAGTGCCTATACATTTCACTGATTTTCTGATTTATTTTTCCACCCCTCCCACCTTACAGAATTATCTGTCTCTGAAGGCTTTCATGTGAACCGTATGACTTTTTATTTCCTTCTTTGGGGACTATAACTTATATTATTACTTACAATTGAAAGAAAAGAAACTCTAGTCTAGTTTCATGTGAGCTATAGGTGGTATATTTGTCACTGTTTAAATGAAGTAAACCTAACTTTGGGGCCACATTTCTTATTCTGAGGAACTTCACTTATTATGCTTGGGAATTCATTTCATATCTAGCTACTAAAGTTTTAGGCATATTTGTGAATTCTTCGGGTCTAAGTTTCAAATTCTATTGTTGTTATAGCTTTCTTGTTTCTTATTTTCTTAAGGAGGGGGAGGGATGGAAGCTGTTGTTTAAAGGTTAGATCTGAACAAATTAAATGCAAAATGTGCTGCCTCTTTCATCAAGGTCATAAATTAAAACTGTCAGTCTCTTGTCCCACAGTCAGAACCCTTAATTTGAGCCCATTTCTGGGGGAAGGGGAAAAGCAAATAAAAAGAAAGAAAAAGTCATACTAATATCAACCAAGTTTTTCTTACTTTATAATATTTTCAACAAATAGGAAATAAAAAGCACATACTATTCTGGCCCCCTCTTTTCCATCTTCTTCTATTCTTTCCCACCTCCCACCCCTGGTGTCCATCTCTCTCTCCTTCCTTGTCATTTACTAAGCTGATGTTTTTCAAATGCCTGTTCCCTTTAAAACTCTTCCAATGCCTAAGATAGATAAGCTATGGGGGAACCCACCACCTACCACCTTGTATGAGGTTGAGGTTTTATTCTCACAGGAACAGCTTTCTTACCCAGTTCTTCTGACCCTTACAGAACTGATTCCTAAACCCTGAAAATGTCCTCTGGCAGGGAAGGTGAAAGAACCCACAGTTCCAATTTTTAACTCCCCATAAACTCTAGAAACAGAAAAGGTACCCACAGGGTCCCCAAATCTCCCCAGGGCTTTGCAGGTGGAGGCCCTGCAAGGCCAAAACTCAAGGCACTGTGGGAAGCTCAGCTCTTTTCTGCACAACACAAAGATACTGGCGTTTCTGCAGATGATAGAGAACTAGACCCTCAGACTTTGAACTGCCTGGGAAAAGATGCAGCAAAAATGATGGCATGATGCTATGTTTTCAAATGTACAAATCTTCATTTGTTTAACTTAAATATTTTATAATATGCCCCATATCATTAATTTTTGATTAAACCTCTTTTAGATAGTTAATCATTAATGGTTTCTTTACAGTTGCTATGCAAACACTTCATTCATACCTATGACATATCAAATCTCACAGATATTCTTTAATTGGATTCATTTATTTCTAATCTCCTTAAGCCCTTACTACTATAATGCTTGTCTAAAGATACATTAAACTCTATTATTTAAACAGCTAAAATATATTTGAGTTGTATTTTACGAACAAAAATTCACAATTCAACAAGTGTTCTACCATTATTATTATGTACTTCAGTATTCAGAAACTATTTAAAATTGCCTGGTAGATATGCTGTGATTAACCAAAATAATTTCTGAATCATTGCTAGAGAGTTTGGATTGCCCACTAAAATGCCAAAATTTTCATTGTCTATATTTGAAGTCAGAGAGCTTGTATAATTCTATAAAAAATACATAGTTACCAATAGAACCCATTACCAAAGACAGGATAGGCAGCTGCCTACTTTTTTGATTTGTAGAACTTAAGAAGGTTTCTTGGAACACTCATGAAGATGTCTCAATAATGGTCTACTGGCTGATGCTTAAAATTTGCTATTAGATATTTATTTATTCGGCTTTATATAGATGCCTCAGAAAGGAATAATATAATAAACCTCATCTGTTATTTTTCATTGATTCATTTTACTAGCTCTTTTTCCTAGAGCAGTGATTCTCAAACTTCAGCCTGCATCAGAAGCACCTGAAAAGTTTACTAAAACACAGCTTGCTGGGCTCCACCCCTCAGAGTTTCTCAACTTGTAAGTCTAGGGCGAAATCCACAATTTCCATTTTTAACAACCCGTCCACCCTTGCTGAGGCTGATGCTGCCAATCAGGAGCCCATACTTTGAGAACTAGAGCAGTTGTTATCTGGAATGAGAAAAGCTAAATGAATCTGGTAAAAGGGTACCACAGAAGAGATGGAAAACCACTGAAAAGGAAGGAAACTCTCCAAAGACAAAATTCACACTTTTCCCACCAGCTGACCTCACTGCATATGTTTCACTAAACTACTCCCATTCCTACCAAACTGCTTGCTTCCTCTCAGCCTCCTTTTGGGCACCCCCTGTTCTATAAACCCCATAACACTGGAGAGCCACAGGGCTTGGTCTTCAGGCTGCTTCTCTATTAACACACATGCTCTAATGATTTCATCCATTCTACTGACTCTAGATTCCATAAGCTGAGGACCCCCAGTCTCCAGCCCAGACCTCCCTTCTCCACAGACACCCAAATCCAGCCATCTACTTGAAACATCCACTCTGATAAAAGACAGGCATCTCAAACTAAACATTCCTAATTGCTGCCCCTACCTACAAATCTGTTCCTTTCCACCAATCATCTAAGTTGCTCAGGCTAGAAACCTAGGTGCTATTCTTGACTCCTCTTTTTTTCACAACTCATATCTATTCCATCTACAAACTGCAATTGTCTATCTTCAAACTACATCCTCAATCTGACCTTTCATTACCTCCCTCTTTCAAGCCATTATCTTCTCTCACCTAGGCAATTACAATCATTTCCCAACTGGTCTCCTTCCCTCTAGCCTCCACCATCCTCAAAGCCTATCCTTATGTGATATATTTGTTTATAAGTACTATCTATTTTTTCCCACTATGAAGATACCAGCCAGATAATCTCTTCATAGCTTAAATTAGCTGATGCCATGCCTTTACTCAGAACTCTCCAATGGCTTCCCAAAGCCTTAAGACCCAACATGACGACAAAAAATGGAACTCCCACTTGACCCAGTGATCCCACTTCTAAGAATATATCCCAAGAAACTAGAAACACCAATCAGAAAGGATATATGCACCCTATGTTCATAGCAGCACAATTCACCATAGCTAAGATTTGGAAAAGCCTAAGTGCCCTCATCAGAGGAGTGGATTAAAAAAACTGTGGTACATCTACACAATGGAATACTACGCTGCAGTATAAAAGGAATTCTTACCATTTGCAACAGCATGGATGTTAACGGGAGAACATTATGCTAAGCGAAATAAGCCAGTCATAGAAAGATAAATATCACATGATCTCACTCATTTGTGGAATATAATGAACAACATAAACTGATGAACAAAAACAGATCCAGAGACAGAGAAGCATCTATCAGACCATCAAACCTTAGAGGGAAGGTAGGGGAGGGTGGGGGTAAGGGGGAAAGATCAACCAAAGGACTTGTATGCATGCATATAAGCCTAACCAATGGACACAGACACCAGGGGGGTGAGGGCATGAGTGGGGGGGGTGGGGGGGCAATGGGGCGGTAAGGACACACATGTAATACCTTAATCAATAAAGAAAAAAAATTTTAAAAAGACCCAACATGATCTGACTCGCCTATCCTAACATCATCACCTTTCATTCTTCCCCTGCCTTTCTCTGCTTCAGCTGCAGTGACCTTCTCTGTTCATCAACTTGCCAGGTTGGTTTCTATCTCAGGGCTTTGCACATGCTTCCCACTGGCAGGAATGTTCTCCCTGCAGGACTCAACATAGCTGCCTTCCTCCCTTCATTCGGGAATCTTCAAAGAGTCCTTCCCTAAACACTCTCACCTGTTTGTCCTGCTTTTTTTCCCCTTTCATTCCCTAGCATTATGTGATATATTTGTTTATAAGTACTATCTATTTTTTCCCACTAATATTTATGCTCCATCAGGGAAGGGATCGTGTCTGTCTTGACCACACCATAGCCCTGGCACAGAGAAGGCACTGGGGAAACACTTGCTGAGCAAATGAAAGAGCCATCATGTTTGCCATAGAGATAAATACACTCTGCAACATTTCTTACCATCCTCTTAATTATAGCAACAGAAATTAAGCTGATTCTAATGATAGAAATTTGTTTATAATGAAGGTCCCATTGAGTTGACAGAGAAGAGGCACAAACAGAAAAGATATTATACTGTAAAATGCCATGTAGTGGCTCTAAATATTTTCCTCTGGTTTTCAATTAGCCCTCACAATAAAATGGCACCCTGCATTTGTTATTCCTTTAACTGCTTTAATTGGAGGAATAAAATTGACACCCACTCTGCCCTCTTTCTCCTGGGCTTCAGCCTTCCAGCATTCCTGAGCTGTAATCCTGTGGGGGTCCATTACCCAAAGCCAGCACAACAAATACTTCACTTTGTCAGGGCTGTAGTAAGAGTTCAACAGCTAATGGAAATGCTGTGACTTCCAACACTATTAGTCCTTAACAGCGTATAAAAATTAAAATGAAAAGCCTTGTGTTGCATTTTGGTTAGTTCTGGAAAAAAAAAAAAAAAGAGCTGCTCTTTTCCTGTCATCTATTTGGACACCAATAGCAATTAATGGGAGTGTTGAAAGAAGTAAACCTCATGGGTTCTCACCTTCAGCAACCAGAACACATTACAATCATCCCAAGTACAAAGAGTGAAATGAATGGCTGAAGAGCAACAAGCTACAACCCCATGAAAATGCTTACAACCAAGGATTCTATTTTTGTAATGGTTTTCAGTGGGAGGCAAGAAACAGCACATTCTCAGATTGCATTAGCAGAGAATGTTACTATTCTCTGAGAGATGTAAAAAGTGGCAAGGGACTTGGGTTTAAAAGTACAAACACAGAGAGAATCCCACCTTAATGGGTACCATTATGACATCCAGTTCAATAAAATGAGGCTGTTTTCACAGTCTGGCCAGCCGCCTATATTAGCACAGCTTTACTGATGTGGATACAACAAATTCTGTTTGAACAAGAAATCCCCAAGAAAAAAAAGATCCTTTCACGGGCTCTATCCAGTTAGCAATCAATCAAAGGGAAAAAATCCTTCTAGTAAAGACAGCAGCTCCCATTTGAATCCTGGTGAAAATATTAGATGTTCTGAATAAAACGTTCTATTTGTGGTGCTTACCAATGGCTGTTTTGTGAAAATGTCATAACTTGATGACTAAACTGGTGAAGGGGAGATAGGGTCGGGCCTGGGTGAGTATATCACATGTCCACTGACTAGGTTCTGAGTATGCTCGAACTGTGAAGCAACCGAGTCATCTTGTAGAGACCCCATATTGGACAAGAGAGTAAACTATCTACAGACCTTTGCAAAATCTCTGCAAAATGTCACATTACTTCCTAAATATTTGGTGGAACTACATGAAATTGCCAATATTGGGCTATGGACATTGAAGTCTGGGCTCTGGATTGGTATGTCCACTCATTAGCTGTGCTGTATTGGCTAAGTCTCTTGGACTCGCTGAGCCTCTGGCACAAAGTAGCAACCCTTCAAATGTGAGTCCCTCTTACTCCCCAACCTAAGTATGGCAATGAGCAAAGGACCTTCCCACCCCTCCTTCAGCTTGGAGCTGACAATCATCTTGCAGTATCTCCAAGGCACAGCAGAGTGAAATGAATGGCTGAAGAGCAACCATTTATCATTTCACATAAACTGATGAACAAAAACAGATCCAGAGACAGAGAAGCATCTATCAGACCATCAAACCTTTATGTGAGGAAGATGTTACCATTACCTGCATTTCAGGGATTAAAAAAACAAAACAAAAACAGAGACAACGAAGGTAAGCAATTTGCCTAGTCACAGAGCCAGTGAGTGGCAGCAATAGGATTTGAACAGGCAATAGACCCATGCCTGGGAAATAGCCCTTATTTTAAAAATAAAAAAATAAAAAACCTTAAAATAATTAGCAACATTTAAAAATATAATAAATCCACAAAAACTTTTGAATCTAGATTAATTCTTCAATTAAAAAATTTCTGAGATTGATAATACTGTTAGAAGTCAACCCCCAAAATATGTAAAATTCCCATTCAACACAGAAAAAAAAAAAATCACTCAAGCATAACACTCTCTCTCTGGCTGAGGTAATGAGATACACAGGACCTGGCCCATACACTGTTGTCCTTGTGAGCATTAGACTCTTTAGCCTGCAGCCAGGTACTGTACTGCCAATCATGATCTCCCTAACACACACGTGCGCGCGCACACACATACACACACACACACACACAGGTATACACACCCAGGGGTTTAGCTCCTCCCACTGACTCCACCCCCTCCCCACCATCTAAATGGAGGGAAGTGTGACCACACCTGGAAGCTTATTCCCCAGGAGTGACCCAGGCGGTGCCAAGCCACTTCACACCCTCTTCTTTCTAATTGTGGATGGAAACTTTTACTTCGAGGAAGGGATCTCAGTCCCAAGCAAGCCTACAGGGAAATCAAACAAGGATTCACCTTACACTTGTGCTTATTTCTTCTTCCTGCAGATACTATCTTATTCGTTTCGATGTTCCCAGAATTTGGCACATGGTGTGACCCATGACAGGTGCTCAATAAACCATTTATGGATGCTGAAAGACCTACCAGTCCTAGTCAACTGAAGAAGGATCTAGCAGTCATTTCCAATGTAGCAGAATCATTCCTGATTTCTCATTCACGGGCAACCCTCTGCCTTTCTAAGGCTCATTAGATTCCCGCCTCTAGTCCAAACACACAGACATTGATTTTAGTGTTTATTGGCAAGCTAAAAATTATTTTATTTCATTTCACTGAAATAACCACCTTAATAATTTACATTTACTTGATGTTACTTTGTGTTAGGCACAGTGCCAAGAACCTCACACATTATATTTAATGTTCCCAAAGTCTCTGTGAGGAAGATGCTACCATTACCTGCATTTCAGGGATTAAAAAACAAAACAAAAACAGAGACAACGAAGGTAAGCAATTTGCCCAGTCACAGAGCCAGTGAGTGGCAGCAATAGGATTTGAACAGGCAATAGACCCAAAGCCCAAGCTTTTAACTAATATGCTATGTTGCCTAATAAAATGTAGTGAGATCTCATTTCATAACACATTTTTCAAATACCTTGTAATACCGCCCTGTGTTAATCAGGGTTTCAAACATCTCACTAACAAGCCTAGGCTGCATCATATTCTAATAACAGTAGGATTATGATGTCAAACACAGCACCAGGGAGACCTTCTTGTCCTACAAATCTGGAACCAGCTGTATATGTACTTTGCACCTCCCTCTCCTTCAATCTGGTCCTAATGTATACCTCACATTTGCTTTCTACAAATAATTTTTAAAATACAACCATTATACATGTGGTATCACTGTATATTCATATCAATAGATTTTTACATTTAATTCAGATGTATGGGGATGCAGCCATAACCAGTCCATGCAGAGGAACAGGGAATGCATGCAAGGCTCCATTGAACACCATCAAAAATAGCAGCATTGCATATTCTACTCACTTTATATAATTACTGGCATTGGTAAACTTGACAAAACACTGATTCCAACTAAATTAACCTTAGAAATCTGACAGATGCTTAGTTTCTTAGAACCTTCTTTTCCCAGTAAAGCACCAGGCTTTTGGTAAAGGCTGGCTTACCTCCCTCCCAGCAGAAATCTCAGCTCCCTTTAGAGTACACAATGACAGCTGTGAAACACAGGGTGAGCTTAACCCAACTGTGGAAACCACCACACACAAAAACCACAATCCTTATAGGTGTGTGTGTTGAGAGACTGACAATGAGGGAGAAAATAAACATTTAAATTTGTGGATTTGAGGATATAGAAATTCAAGTAAAAGAAGGAATTATTCATCCTCTTCCAAAATATTTCATTTGACATCACATAATTGGCAAGTGCTAATAGTTAAGGTACTTTGAGCACTCACTTTCTGGCAGGTATAATGTAATGCCCTCCTCAAACCTTAAAAATTGGGCACAAATGTCCCCATTTCACAGATGGGGAAAAAGAGGGTCAAAGGAATGGAGCTGAGCTCAACATCTCACAGCTCTTGCACAGCAAAGCATATCCAAACCCGGATCTGTCTGACACCAAAGCCTATGCCTTTTCCTTGCAGGTTTATTTGCATGATACTGTGGGGTTTTCTAAAAACAGAATCTTGATCCTACTGCAATATAACTTCCAGAGTAAAAGTCACAGATGGTAAACAGATGGTCCAGACTCAGCCAGACATTCCTCCTCATCCCCCTCAGCCCTGCCATCACCACGGACCACCTCTCTCCCCTACCACCTCCCTGGACCTCGGAACGCCTGAGGCAGGGGAAAGGAAGTAGTGAGAATTTACTCCTTCAGACTAGGCAGAATGTTAAATTCCTCCATTGATAGGCACTCAGGTATTTCCAGGTTTCATCTAAACTCCACCAATCCTTTCTACAACCAATCTTTTCGGCTTAAGCACAGACACCAGCACTTCAACCCAAATGAATTTTCTTTCACCACCTGCTTATCTGGAAAGATGTCACAAGCCAATGAGAACAGGGAGCAGAGAGGAGGAAAGCACTGGAGAAGGAGCAGCCTTTTACTCAATTATCAAGATAGGCATTATCCACCACACACACGCACGCACGCACGCGCGCGCACACACACACATGCACCTGTACTAAACATAAAAGGGTGTTTGCCCCATGCTTTTCTAGAGTTCAAGGAAAGCCACATTGGAATTTGTCCATCCAGGCACAAGAACATGTATGGACCCTGCCTTCAAATTAAGGTAATGATCCAGGATTTTCCATGATGTGACTCAAAGATCAGAAGACTTTCCCTTCCAACAGCTGGGCTAAGAGGAAGCCAGAGATGAGTGATCAGGCTGGTCATTTAGCACACACCAAGTGGCCTCCACCCAGAACTAAAGCAGAGGTCCTGTGAGTCAGCGCCCTCCAGATCGGAACAACAAAGGAAGAAGTGGAGGCCCCAGAGGCCTGGGGAGGGGAAAGCCGCAGAGGAGCAACCTTGCCAAAGGACCAGAGGATGACACACCTACCCAGAGCATGTGGGATGTAGGGAAGCTCTCTATCCCCAGGCCCTGAACAGAGTCCCCAGGGTACAACCTCACTAGCCGTTCTCCATCAAAAGCAGAAAGGGGCCAATTCTGCATCCCCAACCACACATACGGACACACTTCATCTGGGAAATGATCCACTGTCACAAGAGGTAATTTGTGCCTAATCTGACCAAAAAAAAAAAAAAAATTGACATGGTTTGCCAATCTACTGACATTTGTTTTAACACATTTGTTTAAAAAAAACATAGAGTATTAAATCTGGTTGCAAAAATAAAATTATTCGCAATAATGTATCTGTGTAATCTAAAGGCAAACAATTCAGTAAAAAACCTAAAATTTTTGCAGGCCACATTTTTTTCTTACTAAATGAAAATGTCCTTAGTGATACATAAAAGAAAAAAATATTTATTCTTACTTGACTATCATTGAGAAAATAGCTTAGCTAAATGTAAACCACTAAATTGTCAATATCTGTATATACTTGTGAAGCAGCAACACAGAGGCAGCTTTTTAATCTTCCATTATAAGATTAAATGAGAGCTTACCCAGACGTTGGGTGGACTGATCCCTATAGACCTTATTCACTTAAACTCATCCCTCTCTCCATACATTTTCTCCCCTACATTTATCCCTGACTCCCACCTCCAGACAGAATCTCCCGATACAATAGCAGTTGACACCCTAGGCTTTAATCCTAGTTTCACAAATTACTAGGCATATCTGACTTCAGTTTCCTTAATGGGGTGTCTAGAAAAATGGGAGATGTGATCCCTGCCCAAACCACCCTACAGAACTGTCAAAGGAGCAAATTAGGTAACAAATGTGAAAATACTTTGAAAGAAATATATATATGGCATTTGTAAAAAAGAAAAAGTACAAAGTTTGAGCACAAATAATGAATTCAAAACTAAATACAGACCATTTTGATGTAAAAAATTATAAGTAAAAGTGTATGGGGATAAGATTATTTGAATGAGTACTAGTATTATGTACTGTAAAACAGACTAAACCTCCCAGCTCTTTCTTTTAATGAAGTGTTTGGTAGTTATAAAATTGCTATTAATTACTATTAATGGTTTTGGTTGTTATAAATTACTATTAATACAAATGTGTCTTCAATTTGTTCCTATAATGATTCAGTTACATCTGAAAAGGACAACTGCAGCTTTGATGTTCAATATTATCATAATAAAGATCAAACGCAATTAAGGATTAAATCTAATTTATGGGTATACATTTGTTCATGATTATTATTTTTAATGATCAAAAAATTAAATCTATGCAACATGAGCTCCATAGATTCAAAGCACGAGAGTAAATTATTTTATATTTTGCTGTACTTGCTAAGTCAAAAGGTGCTTTACTTGATATTATTTATAATATAAAAGAGTGGTTTTGCCAACCAGAAAAATAAAATATATTTCTGCAAGTATACATATTTTTGGTCAAATCTTTTAAAAGATTTTCTAAAATGTCTTAGGAGTAATAACAATAATATCACTGGACATTTACATTAATTAAAATATTTTTAAATGCCAAATGAACTCAGCACTATTACATTGAAAGAACAAACTAATATGAGTATAGCTTAATGTTTGTTGCTTTATGATAAGAATATGTAAGGTTTATATTCACAGAATTTGTTAATACTTAACACCCTTTTAATTGTGAAAATTACAATGGTTTTTTGCAAAGAAGAACAAAAATTATGAGATCTGAAATAATTACAATGTAGAGACTTTTGTTTTTTCTTTTACATGAAAGAAGTATGTCTCCTTTGGCATTTGCCCTAACTTTTCAAATTCAAAAGGGTTATTTAGTAGAAAGCAAATATTATATAGACCACTAATGTAAATTGTCTCTATTCTATTCTTTGCAACACTGAAATAGAAATTTTAATTCAGAAAATTACTTCCTTCTCTGTGATCAGTGAATCACTCTAAAACAGTATGAGATTACAATTGTGTTCCATCCTGAACTTAGAAAATAAACAAGCAGAGAGTGTTTATTTTTACCAACCAGAAAATGATTGAAGATATTAAATCTGTCCAATTCCAAAATTAACAAATCACTCTTGAAATCTTCTCTCTCTCTTTTACTTTTCAGGCAGAATATCAGAATTGTATTAGCTTATAATTCTCCTTAGGAGAATTCACTAATGTTTACTATATCCTATCACTACAGAAGACCTCTCGCAAAATATCGTCTATCAATCAGCCTAATTGAGGTCATATATCAGTGAGTACTTAATGAATTACAGTGGCAGATTGTTTTTAATGGCATCAATAAATGCTCTCATGTTTATTTTTTCAAACTTCTACATACAAGTGTCCTCATAAACAGTACAGGACTGTAGGAAAATATATCCTAAGAAACCCGAAGCACCAATCAGAAAGAATGTATGCACTGCTGTTTATAGTAGCACAATTTACAATAGCTAAGATATGGAAACAGCCCAAGTGCCCATCAGTAGATGAGTAGATAAAAAAGCTGTGGTACATTTATACCATGGAAAACTATGCAGCAGTTTAAAAAAAAAAAAAAGAATCTCTTACCCTTTGAGACAACAAGGAGGGACCTGGAGAGTATCATGCTAAGTGAAATAAGTCAGTCAAAGAAAGACAAGAATCACATGATCGCACACATATGTGGAATCTAAGTAACAAAATAAACTGATGAACAGAGTGGGTCCAGAGACATGGAAGCATGGAACAGAGCGCGGAATCTCAGAGGAAAGTTGGAGGAGGGTAGGTGGATGGGAGGTAATCATATATGCATAATCCATGGACACAGACAATAGGGAGCTGAAGGCTTAAGGGGTGAGGGGAGCAGGGGCAGGCTGGAGGGAATCAATGGGGGAAAAAAGGGGGACATACGTAATACTTTCAACAATAAAGAATTATAAAAATATATAAATAAATTAGATGAATTTTTTCACAAGGAATTGATGTGTTTAAAATAGAAAAGAAGAAGAAGAAGAAGAAGTGTGGCTGGCATGGGTCAGTGATTGAGCGTTGACCTATGAACCAGGAGGTCATGGTTCAATTCCTGCTCAGGGCATATGCCAGGTCGTGGGCTTGATCCCCAGTGTGGGGTGTGCAGGAGGCAGCAGATCAATGATTCTCTCTCATCATTGATGTTTCTATCACTCTCTCCCTCTCCTTCCTCTATGAAATCAATAAAAATGTATTTTTTAAAAGAAAATTAAAAAGAATAAAGTATCATGATGTTTGTAGCTTACTTTGGAATGATTCTATGGGAGAAAAAAATTCACAAACAAATAGACACACATAAGTAGAGAAAAATTTGCTACATAAAACAAATATGGTTTATATTATAGATAATGTGTATACAAATATTCATTATACTATTCTTTCAACTTTTTGTATGTTTAAAAAAAATTGCTTAATGTTTTAAAAATGTTTACACCTCATTGGTTTATCCTTAAAAGTATATTTTAAAGTGTTATTTTTAAAACATATAAAGTTTAAAAACACAAAGAGAATCAAGACTTTTCTAGAAATTCCTTTTCATAGCTTATTGGGTGTTTCACATTTTCAATTTTCTTCACACTAAGTAATAATGTTTTCTATCTGAGTTGGAACTAATGTTTACTATTAATTAAACAAACCAAAGAAAATATGAATGCAAGAAACTTACTTAGGTTTTACACCATATGCTTTCCTCTCCATATTTTTCTAGACATTCCCCAACATTCATTGTTACTAGACACAACTCCATTAACCTATCTTCTTGAAAATAACTAGGGAACAGGGGCTATCATACTTAAGACTTATTTTTCAAAGCCTGTGAGCACCAAAATTTGTAAGATTTTTTTTTTCAATGTGGCACACAAAGCTAATAAGGCATGTTTGTCTTATAGAAAATTATGAACTGGCCAGTTTTTTCGGTTTGGGGTTTTTAATGGGTTTGGGGGGTTGTTGGTTTGGTGGGATGGAGGGTTAAGTTTTAATTTTTTATATATATATATTTTTATTGATTTTTTACAGAGAGGAAGGGAGAGGGATAGAGAGCTAGAAACATCGATGAGAGAGAAACATCGACCAGCTGCCTCCTACACACCCTACCGGGGCTGTGCCCGCAACCCATGTACATGCCCTTGACTGGAATCGAACCTGGGACCTTTCAGTCCGCAGACCGACACTCTATCCACTGAGCCAAACCGGTTTCGGCTGGAGGGTTAAGTTTTAATGAAGGCTATAGAAGCCTCAGGGAACCTCAAGGACCCAGAGAAAATCTACGAGAATCTTAAAAATTCAATCATAGTGTCCTACTGCTCTCTTCCCCAGAATTTAAGAACACCAAGATTCTGTATGGTGGTCACACAAAAGCCAGTAAGACATCAGGGCATACACCACCTACCTCTAAAATTCCTATATTTGCTGTTGTAACTGCTGATTAATACAAGGTTACTAAGTATTTCTATTCATTATTCCTTTTGTTAGATAATGCCGATTAATTTTTCTAGGTATATTTTAATGTATATATGCATAGCCTGGGGACACAGACAATAGTGTGGTGAAGAAGGCCTGGGGTGGGGCAGGGGCTGGGTGGAGAGGGGCAAAGAGGGGGAAAAGTCAGGACTCTGTAATACTGTCAACAATTAAAAAAAAACAATAAATTTAGCATCAGGAATTTAAAATATGGGCTTCTTATAAGAATGTAGCTTCCACCAAAATGTCACACTTTCATTTGACAAATGCTTATTTAAAATTCTCTCTACTTTCATGACATGAAAAATCCCTTCAAAATGTATGCTATTAAAATGTCTAAATTTGGAAAACATCTGGTCTGTAAAATTATTTGGGGGGCTTGTGGTTCTTTAAGTACATTGTTTGAGGTAGTGTATTTGGAAAGAATTTACTTATCATTCTCAGGCCTGAGAACTAGCCCTGAAAACAAATGTATGCGGTAGTTCACTGCTACCATAGAGAATCAATAGTCATCTATTTAATTTGCTAAGACAATGGAAATTAGTAACTTCCAGCCAGATGTGTGATGTACACATCAAACAAACTGCAACCTGTTCATTATGAAAATCCTGTCGACACACACACAGAGCCACTTGATGACATTTTATCTAAGGCAGTTTCCACATTTGCAGCTATAAATATTGTCCTAAGAATTTTTATACAAAGATTTGGAGCTGAGACTCATAAAAGGGTAATCAATTTCAGCTTTTCATCTTGTGTGCCTCTGTGTTTATTTCTATTTTCATTTAGAGGCATAAAACATTCAGAAAAACGTGTGCCCTGCTATTTTTCCTTCTGTAAATCATTTATCCTCATTACATCTTTTTAATCTGATGTAAAGTTGGTAGCCTAATCCTGCAGCTCTGGAGAAGTGTGTAAAGTGAAGAATGACAGAGTCAACAGCAGACAGAAAATACACTTATGCACTGGAAAACAAAACAGAATATTCCAAAATGACTCCAAACATAAATTAAGTTTACCCATTGGGAGGTCTAACTTGCATTCTGATCATTTATATGGGTCTGTGTGACTATATACCCTGCTGTTTGATAAAAAATGATTTCTAACCACAGGCACCACCAGAGAACAGAGTGTATGTTTAATGCTTGTGATGCCTCAGACATACAAAGCACCTTCTTAAAGAATGTCCATTTCCTTTCCATGGTAAGCAGACATAATTTTTCACTCTTTAATACTTATGCTTCACAGAGTGGCTTATTTTATGAATTATGATTTGCCATTTTCTCTTATGCTTATTTTAATAATATGAAACGCTGCATTCATAAAATGGATGATTTGTTTCATGATACCCAGAATATCACTGTTTATGCTCTGTATTAAAATACACAGCCTTTGTGCTATTACAAAAACCTAATAGTATTTATGTTAGCACTATTTGCTAACATGAAAAAAAATAAAACAATTCTTAGTAACCACATTATTCTTAAGCACTGAATTTTCATCTAAACTGAATTCGTTTTCCAAGTCTATTAATTAAAATTTCTTATTAAGCAGGCACAAATTAAATAGCCTTATTGCCAAGCATAATATTTCCAACTACTACATTTTTAATCGGCAATTGAAAAGAACGTGGAGTGAATCCAGTCCTCACCATCTATCGTCTGATTCCAAAAAGCACCACTTAGCCAACTTCCTAATGCCAAGCTCGCATTTCTCCTAAGCACCTGGTGTGTCAACTGGTCCAAAGCAAATAACTCCTGAGGTACCCTAAAATCACAACCTCCACACAAAAAAAAAAAAAGAAAGAAAAAGAAAAGAAAAGAAAAGAGGAAGGGCAATTGCACACACAAAGGTTTCTTCATAAAGCCTTCAACCTTTTGACTTTCACAAACATTCTACAGAACGTGCTTTCTTCACCAGCCACCAGCCGCACACCAGACCATGTGATCAGCCCGCAGGGCCACACGAGATTATTGTTTCCGGAAAGAAGAATGCTCAGATGCGGCTGCCGTGGCCGGCCCGCCAGCCAGCCGCACCCGCAGGTCGCGCTGCGAGGCGGCCTCCTCGCCCGCCCGGCGATGCGGGCCCACAGCGCGGGAGCGGGGCCTGGGCACCCGCCCAGACCTGCGGCGTTCGCTGGGCCCTTTGCTTTGCGGAGGTTCACGTCAGACCCTCCCGGCCACTGAAACCCCCTTTGTGGTCCGGGGGGGGGGGGGGGGGGAATCACTCTCTCTGAACTCTTAACTTTGATTGGAGATTCTGGTTAAAATTAAGAACTTCAAACCCAGATTTGAAAAAGTGAAACAGATGTCCAGTTCGTTATCCATAAATGGCTCCGTACGTCCGACCCTTTCCTCTCTCTCTCTCTCTCTCTCTCTCTCTCTCTCTCTCTTTCTGCCGAATTAAGTTTTATTTAATGCAGAGTTTCCTTAGAAGGTTAAGAGAGAGAGAGAGCAGAGAGCAGAGAGCAAATATGGACTGTGGGCGGAAAACTCCTAAATCATCCTCGTCACGGCGAACGGGCTCGAGCCGCCGCCTCCCAGCGCAGGCGGCACCGGCGTCCACACCGGCGTCCCCAGGGGACCCCCGTCTCCGCTCTCCCGGGGGCGCCCGCCCCCTGCACCCTCGTCGCCGGGCGTGGGAGAAGGAGTCCCGGATTTGCACTCACGTGAGAACGTAGTTGACGCTGACGATACAGTGCGGCCTGGACGAGCGGCTGTTGTGCACGATGGTCGCGTAGCTCTGCACCCAGACCCAGCCGCCCTGCTTCGCCAGGAACCTGTAGTACTTGGTGGTCACCTGCCCCTTCACCAGCACTGGCGGAGGGAGAGACAGAGGCAGCGGAGGTGAACCAGCCCGCCCCGGGCCGGCCCGGACGCAGCCCCCGGCCCGGAGGGCGCGGGTCCCCTGCGGGCGCTAATCGGAGTGCGCCCGAGGCAGGAGGGGGAGACCACAGGCACCTTCCCAAATTCATGGACCGTGCCGTTAGTGTGCCGGAGCCCTGGGTCCCTCGCGATTAGCAAAGAGGGAAACGCTTAGTGTCGGAGGATTCCGCCCCCCCCCCCCCCCCATTCGATTTTCTAACCACGCAAAATGGGTCGGGGCAGCTCCCTTCCTAGCTCCCACCGGGAGGTGAGGCCCAAAGCAAAGCAACGTCAAAAGCTAAGCGCTGCACCGGAGCCACGTGGGCTAGCCTCCGTTCTTCCTCCCGCCTTTTGTGAGGCTGGGGGGCGGGGGGGGGCATTATATCCATAGGAGAATAAAACCCCTCCCAGGGAGAACTCCGCCAAGAAACTCAGAAATCCCCCCCTCGGCCCTGCGAGCGCCCTCGGATGCTGGAGAACCAGGATGGGGTCCGGGTTAGAGCAGCCGCTCGCAGGACCTCACCTACCACCCCCACCGGCTACCAGAGCTACCGACGGGCCTCGGGCTGGGGCTGGGGCACGCCCTCCCCCCTCCCCCACTGCTCCTCCTCCCCCGGGGCCTGGCCGGGGCGGAGCGGCCGCCGGGTGGCGCCTTACGCAGGTGGTGGGCGCAGCGCAGGTGGAAGGTGTCGCAGCCGTGCACGTGGTGGTACAGGGTCTTCTCAATCAGGTCCTGAGGTTCATACCCCGTCAGCTCCGCCACTCTGCGGAGAGCAGTCCCGCGGGATGAGCGTGGGGTGCGGGGATGGGCCCCACCCCACACAGCCACCTGAGACTGGGGTGCCCGCCCTCACCTCCATCAGTCACCCCATCTGCACAATGGGCTCCTCAGACCCACCAGGCGCTCTCCCCGCTGAACAGGGCCGCCCTCCCTCCCGCTATGGGGTGACCCTTGGCCGCCTCCCCCCTCCTCCTCCCCCCCGCCTCCCACCTGGAGTCCAGGAAGATGAGCTTCATGTCCAGGCTGGCGCGGAACATGAACATGTTGCTGTGCAGCTTGATCTCCGTGACGGCGCTGGGCGGCAGCGAGTGGCCCACGGCCACCAGGCCCACGTTCTGGTAGCAGCCGTCGAAGGGGGACATGTCCAAGCTGTACTGGCGGATCTTCAGGTAGCCGCTGCAGTGAATGACCTGCGGCGGCCGGCGACAGGGCACGGCTCAGCCACGCGGCCAGGAAGCCACCCAGAGAGGTGGGGGAGGGATTAAAACCTCGAGACCCAACTAGACCACAGATGCCCTGTGGGCCACGCCCCCGCGTTCAGGTGTCCCAGGATACCCGGGCCCCAAGGTGCTTCAAGGAAATGACTGCACCGCCTCACCGAACTTACCTGGGGACTTGCAAAAATGCAGAGGCCTGGGCCCTGCCAGCCCTAACGCACCTGAATCTCGAAGCGGGGCCCGGGGGCCTGCATGTTTAATCTCATTAACCAGGAGAACCACAGACTTGAACTAAAGCTTTGTTTCCTAACCTCTCTGGGGGGTCAGAATCTGACGCCCTGAGTAAACTCCAGGAGCCCCCTGGAGCGATGGACCATGCCTGACGCTTGACACATCCCCAAGACCCATGATGGGCCCCTGATTTGAGAGCCCCAGCCCCCAGGGAGTGAGTATCCGGACCCAGGGAGACTGTCTTCAAGCGTAGCTCCAGGTGTTCACAAAGGTCAACGACCTCGGTGATGCGCCCCCTCCCAGAGCTGGTTCACCACCCACCCAGGCGGGGAACGCCCTCCTGGGCGGTCCAGACCACAGGGAAGCCCCGCCCATGCCGCACGGGTCCCTGGTCCCGCCCCCTTCCCCTACACCAGGCTCAGTGGCTGGGACCCTCCCTCTCAGCCACGCACCTTGTAGCCACCGCAGGTGAGGCCCGCGTTCCTCTTGGCCAAGACGCACTTCATCCTCAGGAAGAAGGAGCGCTCGATCTCGTACTCTGGGAGAGAGGAGCGGAGGGAAGCACAGGGCGTGAGACAAGCAGCGCAGCGCCAGGGCCCTGCCACGGCTAACTGGGACAAAGCCACCTGCGGCCTGCGATGGGCCCGAGGGTGCAGGCACACCTCTGCCTTACCCTGGACAAAGTGAGAGTGGTAGGGCTGATGGGCCGTAAGAACCGCTGTCATCTCGTCGTGGTCTGCCGGGTGGATGTATTCGTAAATGCTATTCCCGGTCAGTTCTACCTGTAAAGAGGAGGGTATCACCATCTGGGCCTGGTGATGCCACATGGAGGGACTGGAAGATTAGGCCAGGAGGGCCACAGTATTGTGAGGACCGGAGCTAGAACTCTAGAGTGTACCCTAAGTTCTAATTCTCTGCTGATGCAGCCTAGCTAAGCCTTGGTTTCCTTATCCATGAAAGAAAATAATAGTAGTAGTAGTAGTTCCCTGGCAATATTCTGGTGAAGACATTATGACATAAATATGTAACCTATCTCCCTTGTTATTTGGCTTCTGCTAGGGACTCAAAAAGGTAGCTATTGTTTGGGCTTGGAGTAGAAGATAAAGGATAAGGGAAGTGGAGAAAGGGAGAGATCCAGCCCTCCTGCCAGCTGAGATGTTTCCAGTCCCAGAAATGCACATATAGAACCTTTGGGACAGCCAGCCCTCCCACCCCTCACCTCCTGCCTCCAGCTCTGGCTGTAAGCACTGAAGGCTAGAGTTCTAGACCACTCACCTACCTGAGAAAGACCCAGGTGGACTGAGGCTGTCTCTGAGATGTACATGATCTTTCCATCTGGGGCCACCACAAAGATAAAACCATCCAGGGTCTGGGAAGATAGAAACAGAGTTGAATGGAGAGCGCTCTGGGACACTGGGACAAATTGGGGTTAGGGGGACAGAAGTTAGAGATGCCCAGCCAGAAGTGCAAAGAGACAGAGTAGAGAGGGGATGGCAGGAAATAGGGCACAGAAAACCAACCCCAAGAGTCCCTCTTTTGTTTTTCCCAAATTTGAAAGCATCTGGAAAATGCAGCACACTGGAAGAGATTCAGAGGAAGAGATAGAGGAGGCTACTATTCTCTAAGATTCAGGATCCACCAAAATAGACAGAGCAAACCTATCTGTAACATACACACACAAATATTTAGGAGGGGGGACACAGTCTGCTCTAAGAGGTGAGTTAGGTTCTTGGAGTGATGAGCACTCCAAGAAAGAACCAGAGGTTTCTTCTGTCAGTCTTGGAGGACTCCATAGTGACAGCGTCTTTTAATAAAAATAATACCTGGGGTTTGGGAAATAGCAGGCAGTGGGCAATGTGAAAGGGCTGGCAGTCTGAAAAGTTGTAGACAGAAGGCAGATGGCCAGTAGCCCTGAAAAGAGTCTGGGAGAGGGGGATTTAGGAGATGAGAGGCTTTCCAGGCAGCAAGTCCATAAAGTAGTGCAATAGTGTGATGTGTGCGTGTTTACATTGATACATCAAACTGACAGGCTCTCCATGAAGGCAAGTCTCAGACTTTCACTGTCCCTTTATTTATGTGAATGGGGCTTCAATCCAGGCAGTGGAGACAAGGATGAGTCAAATTTTACTCTGAAGGATCTGGAAGTCCAGTAGAAGCATAAAGACTGGTCTAAAGATAGATATAATGACTACACAGATGAATAGACAGTGCTGTTAGGGCCCAGAGGCTGAGTGGCCAGAGGCCTGGGGAAGAATCAGAGGCCTTAGAGGTACTGTTTGAGCAAAGCCTTGAAGAGGAAGCTTGAACTGTAGTAGAGAGGAAGGGCATCCTAGACAGAAGGACTGATGTGCCAAAGGACTGAGGGGAGGATGGATCTGATGATTTTTGTGCACCAGAGATAGGGCTGAGGGAGTACACCAGTGCTGGATTTTTGGAGAGTTTGAGATGTCAATCTGAGGAATTTAGAGATACTCCTGTAGGCATCAGGGTTCTAACAGAAGTTTCTAAGCAGGGGAATAGCATGCTTAGACATTTTTTTGAGGGGAGGGCAGAATTTGGACAGTCACCTATAGGAGGAAAGAGTGGGGATGAGGCAATCAGGAAGCGGAGTCCAAGTCAAAGATGGTTCTGGCCATGGAATTTAACGTGGCAGGAAGAGTCTGACTTCAGTGTCATTGAGTAGAAGGTAACACCATTAACCAAGATCGGGAATTTTGAGAAGCATGGTGAGTTTTTGTATGGGTGGGTGGAAATCTGGAAGAGGAAAATAATGAATTCTTGACTTGGAGATGCTGAACTTCAGGTGTATCCAGATTTCCATTTGGGTGTATCCAGTTGGCAATAGGAAATAAAGGCCTGGAGCTTAGGAGGGGTGTCTAGACTGGAAATACCAGCTGGAGTCATGCAAATGTGGGAAAAGGAGTTGAGATGACAATGTTGGCTGAGATCACCCAAGAGGCCTTGAAGCTGTGAGATGAGAAACAGAGTTGGAACCTTTAGGAAATGTCAGCATTTACAACCAGACGGTGATGGGAAAACCAGCGGAGCAAACGGAGAGGGAGAGGAATCCAGAAAAGTGTGGTACTTTAGATTCTGAAGGAGCGGGAGAATGTCACCTCCATCAAGCCCAAATGTCACCTTCTCAATGAGGTCCTCTGCCACTCAAACACATCCCCACTCCTTCCCCTTCTTGTTTTTCTTTTTTAAATCCTCACCTGAGGATGTTTTTATTTGTGTTTTTTTTTAGAGAGAAAGGAAGGGAGAACTGCTATTCCCAGTGTGAGAGAGAAACATCAATTGGTTACCTCCCTTATGCCCTCGGACTGGAATTGAACCTGAAACCTGGGCCCTGACCAGGAACTGAACTTGCCACCTTTTGGAATATGGGATGACACTCCAACCAACTGAACCACCGTCCAGGGATCCCCTTCTTACTTTTCTCCACAGCACCTCCACCACCTGTTACAATGTGCACAGCACCTGGGTTTGCAAGACTGCTCTCCTTAGAATGTAAACCCACGAGGGCAGGGCTTTCTGTCTGGCACCTAGTTGGCCCTCCTATAGTTGTGGAATGAATGAGGTCAGGCAGGATAAGAAATGAGCATCCTATGCTGCACATCAAAATGTGGTGGAGCCTGTGCAGAGCACAATGGCTGGGAGGGGTGCTGGACTGCAGGAGTTTGGGAGTGAGTGGGGCAGGGTGAGTGATGGAAGTTGAAAGTGTAATTAAGTCCTGTGAGAAGTTTGGGGTGAAGAGAGGAGAAGATTGGGCAAGGGCCAGAAGGGGTGAGGAATTGCTTGGTTTTTGTTCTCTCTTGTTTATATCGATGAGGGAAATTAATTGGTAATATGGCAAGATTGGGTAGGGGGTCAGTTGTTGAGAGACAACTGATGGAAGTTGTCCCTGTGAAAGGGAGGGGCAGTGCTAGTTAAAATCAGAGGTGTAGGGGCCAGGCCTGTACAGGAATACTTGAACAGTGCCTTACTTTACTCTGTGAAACTAAAATCTCTGGCCTCTGATACTAATGGGGCAGCTGCGGGACAGGAAAGGGCGTGGCACTCCTGCTAGGAGATGCTCAGGCCTGGCCCACCTGGGAGAATGGGCTCAGATTCCTCCCTGATGCCCGCATAGGTTTGAGGCACCTACAGGAGAAGTTGCAATGGACTTGAGTAATAAGGGGGTGCAGGTTGGGAGACAAGTGTCAAGCCTAAAAATGCCACCAGAAGTTTTCCTATTTTAAATATTTGCTAGGTGACTTAAGTGGGCAATTGGCAATTTAAAACGGTATACACTGCAAACAATGCAGCAATGGGAGCTTCCACATTGGATAAACTCATTACCTGGGGAGGTGTACGTGTGTGCACAGGGCTCTATCTATACATGGCCTGGGCTGGCCTATGGTGAGGGCCGTGGAGAGTGAGGAGAGAGCCCGGAACTACCAGGAGGAGATGAAAAGAGTTGCAGGCGCAGCTGGATCCAGAATGCGTGGGCTTAAAGCATTGACTGGCATTTCTACCAGATTCCCCTGATTTCCTGTATAAATCCTTCATTTCGGATGTTTTTGCAGCCTAGCCTGGGCAGCTTGGCTTGGCGGCGCTCTGGTTCCCTCAGCCCAATGGTGTCAAATGGCACCCCTCCCGGGGTTCAGCCCATCTGATTGTGGGAGCTCCCTTTCAAATCCAATGTGCTGATTGTCACCTTGCCTCCCTCTTGGCCTCTTGAGGCGCCACTCACACCAAGGCACCAAGCGAGGTTAAGAGCTAAACCTTTTAACTTTGGAGAAACTGTAGGGGCTGCAGGAGGGACACGTCAGGGCAGGATCCCATTTTTCTAGGAAACAAGAAGCCAGGCGTGGGGGCAGGCACTCAGACGCTCAAAGCTTATGCACGACTGACCGGGAAGCCATGTCAGTACCTGCAGCAGATGAGAGCCCAGTTCACGGCCAACGTTGTCCAGGGGGCTGGTCCGACTGGAGTGGCCCCACGCCTCACCGAGCCCTGTGGAGGCACAGAGACACTCTTTAGCGATGGGGCTCCAACCCCGCTGGCAGTTTGAGGCTAGTCTCACAGTTACGTCACACATTCAAGCTCACACACGTGACCCGGTACCATTGGGCTCCCCTCACTCTCTGACCTGGACAGCAAAGAATGGGAGCAGGTAAATGCAGGCCCTGCCCTCTCAGTCTGCACAGAGGTCAGACTCCCTCTCCCAGATGGGCCTGGGCTTCTCAGGGAGGGCGGGGCCTGGCTGAGCATCCCCTGGGCAGGACCCCAAGTGGCTGAGTTTGAGGACAACCTTGCCCTGAAAGAGCCCCTTACACTGCACCCCAGCGATAACGATTGCATAGGTTCACTAGTGTTCTTAGAGGGGTGAGGGACACTATTTGTCACCCAAAATTTCATCATCATTCTTATCAAAGGGTGAATGTCCCTGATGGCCCAGAGTGACCTGAGGCCCTGGGCCAGGGCCGGCTTGTCCCTGGTGAGCTTTCTGATTGGCAGCAGGGCCCTCCAGCCATTCCCTCCCCTGGGCCTCTGACTTTAATCCCCTTCCAAAAAATCCATTTGCCTGTGCAGATGACTCCCAGCAGTGACATACCCTAGCAATCCTTCTTTGCCTTTTTCCTCCTAGCCCCTCCCCACCTTCTTACACATCCTAATCTCACCTGCCATCCCACCCCCCAAAAACACCACACAGGTTTTTTTTGAGGTCAGATACTTGCAGGTTCTAACACTGTTTTAGCAATATTTTTATGGCCTTCTGAATATAGAGAATTAATTACTTTCTCTACTTTCCAGGTATCATCTTAACAAATACAGTCCCTGTCTCTCCACATTAAGATCTTCCCAAGTGTTGCCACAAATAATTTTTCTGGTGATGCCTAAAAAAAATAAAATTCTCAGGATGCTGTGGCTGGCTTTTTTTCCATTAATATGGAGAAAGAAAATGAAAAATCAGGTAGAAGAAACTTGCCCAGACCGAGGTGAAACTTCTTATGGGTAACATCTTTTAACAGTATTGCTGCTGAAATTAATTTAACTAGGTAAGATCTTTTATGCTTACACCATTACACAAGGTTTAACATGACCAAAAAAAGGAGGGCGATTTACTGGGGAATGGGGCAAATCCCTATGAAGTACACAATGACGATCACACCCCCATGGTTATATGGGGTTGTGGGTGGATCTTTCAGAATAAAACATGGAGTTGGGCTCTAAAGTGTGTTGGCCAGGAGCTGCTTCCTGAGCAAACGATCAAAACCCTGGTAACGAATAACCGCGAGCGCCCCTTAAGCTCAAATCGGGTCTTTCTGGGTGTTTGCACATCTAAATAAATCTAACGATTTCCCCACCGCTCTGCAAACACTGATGCTCCCCGCCTTCGCCGGGTCTCCCGTCCCTCCTTCCTCACCCGCTCCTGCCTCCTTAGCCCGCCCCAGTGCCCTTCCCCAGAGTGACTCCACCACCCTAACCCCTCCGGGGCCCTCCCTCCTGGACAGTTCCAGAAGGCCACCGACACTACAGTCTATACACACACACCCCTTGCTCTGTCCCCTTCTCTTTGTTCCTCCCGTCTCGGCCAAACTATCCTCCTTGGTTTCTGGCACAACGTGTTCCTGTGTTCATCCCCGCTCACAGATACCCACCCAGAGGAGTGGCGGGCAGGTCGACTAGGGAGGCCGCACTGGGGAACGGGGAAAGGGTCCTGCTGGGGTGGCGCTGGCCCTTGGATGCCGGGGGCCCAGCCCAGGCCTGAAAGCCCAAAGCTTCCCCGGGGCCCAGGGGCAGGGCACTCGGGCGCAGAGAGCTGGCCGAGGCCGCGTAGCTTCTGGAATCGGGGCGTCCGCAGCTCCCCCAAGGGCGCCAAGAGTGCGCTTGGGACCGACAAGTGTTTTTATTCTAAAATGATGAGGTCCCCCAAAGCGGCTGGAACACACCCGGGATCAGCCTCCCGACCCGAACCGTCTGAAAATCCCCCAAACTGCGCTGAGGTTAAGTACTGGTTCCGCCGGGGCTGCTTGTGGTCTCGGGTTGCGGCCTCCTTAGTAGGAGCCTCCGGGGGAAATAAAGGCTACCCCGCAGGTTAATGAACAGCCGGCCGGCCAGGTTAACAGGGGCCTCCCTGGCCCTCTTCCGCCCCACCCCCCACCTTTGAAGGAACCTTTCGCTTTCACGGAGCATTGCCTTTTCTTTATGCGCCCGGTCGAAACCTCCGTCACACGGTTGTGTCTGGGTTAATGTTTTATAAGGCACTGGATGCCTTCGTCGACCTGCTGGGCTTTCCCGATCTAACACTGGGGCTGAGCTCGCCCTTCAGCCTGCCGGGGACACCTTCTGAAACCCGGTCATGGGTGCCACCTCCGAAAACCCGGGAGTGGGCCCGGGACCCCCTCTCCCCCGGACCGTTCCCTTCCCGCCTGCGGGGACGCGCTCCCGCACCCAGTTTCATTTGGCGAGGGGGGTAAGCTGAGATTTCGTTTCTGCACTTGACCTACCGCAGAAAATTCGCAAATCCTTTGATTGTCTGTTTAAAATGAGGAGGAAACCAGGCTCCCTTTGCGGCAGGATTTCAGGGGGAACGAGATCTAAAGATTCTCTTGTAATTCGGTGAGGCCGAGGGAACGGGGTTTTGCAAAGGGAAAAAAAAGGAGCTCTGTGAGGGAGGCGATAACTAAATCGGGCTTTAGACAAAAGGATTTTCCCCAGCTAAAGTGGCCGAAGACAAAGGAAAACATAATCTATTTGGGAAGATTTCCAAGATATGCTACATTAACCTTAGCAGATAAATTTTGCTTCTCCCCGCCCCCTGCTTCCCTCAAAGTCTGGCTTATCATATTTACATAAGTAGTATTACAAGGGATGTATCTATTATGGATCTAAAGGACTGGCTCACGTTTCATGTGGAAACTCCGACAAGTTCCGCTGTTGCTTTACCCTCCGTGAGCGGAGGAGCCATTTCCATTTAAATACCCCCTGACCCAAGGATTACCTCAATGGACTGACTGCGCGGGTTTTGTAATTTCCTGAAAATGAGATTTCGATTTATAAAACAAGAAACCAATTAGTAACCAAATGAGGCGAAGTAGATCCACTAAAATTGACCTAATCCCACAGGCACAATTTAGGCCCGTTCTTGGCGAATGAATGATGAGCCCCGGTCTAGCATGAGCTCAAAGCATCCTCCAGCTGTGTTATTGCAAGCAGCAAAAATAAATTGATCGAACTTTCCTTCGGAATGAATTTCATACCCTTGACAAAATACAGATGACAGACACGGCATCGTCACCTCCTTCACTCAGACAGGAAGGGGAGGACGAGAAGAGCTTCTTCTCTTACCGTTCTTTTTTTCTTTTTTCTTTTAATAAACAAACACTGTATCTCAATAGAATGTGTCCTTCTTGATGTCTTTCTGGGAAAACCATCTCCGAGATCATCGCTATGCCTTTTAAGCAACAGTGTGGGTGCTGGAGGAGCTGTCCCACGACCCGATCACAACCGGTGACTGATGCCAGAAAAGCCCTCCGAGACCGAGACCGAGACCGCGCTCCTAACTTTGGGTCTCAGAGGGACTTGTCCCAGCCACCTGGGTTTCTCCCAGGACCGGCATCCTCGCCGAGTGCGCGCCATCCAAGCCTTTCCCTGGGCCCAACAATCAAGCAGCCTTAGGGCTCGGGGAGCCTCAGAGGCTGGATTCTTTCGGGAAGAGAGGAACTGAGATTGGGCCTTTAGCTGAGACCCAAATCCTGGAGTCACTGGGTAGGAGGCTGCTTCACGCACCTAGGCACCCCCACGCCCACCTCCGGCGCTGGGGCCCGCCCCCCTCTTGGCCCTCTCTTGCCACCTGGCGGGTGTGGCCGACCTTCCGAGGGCTTTGGTGGCCGCGGGGGGCCAGGCTTTGTCCTGCGCAGCAGCCTGAACCCCACCCACCGGGTTGGCACTCCGCAGTGGCAGTGTGCGCTCTGGCTTTTCCTGGTCTGCCTCAGGCATCCCCACCCGCGCCTGGGGAGTCCACTCAAGTTAGTGAAAATCTAACTCGACGAGAGCGGAAACTCTCTGCGCTCTCGTCGCTCTGGCCCCCGAGCTAGGGCTTCCCAGTCCGGATGGAGCTGGAGCGTGCTGGCCCAGCTGGCTGTGGGCTCCCGAGCCCGCCGGGAGAGAACTGAACCGCAGGCACCAGGCACAGGTGGGGTGTAGCCAGGTCCGCACTAAACAGGTACAGAAGTGCGCGCAGGGTTGACAACAGTGCTGAGTGGCTGCAGAAAAGAGTCAAACGGTGTGGCCGGGACTCGGGGCCTTCGAGGGCGATGCCACGGTCCCTCAGGCGAGGCCGACGGGGCTGCCCCGCGGCGCTGGCTTGTCTAGGTTCTTGGCGAACGGGACACCACGGCTCGCTTGGGCGGGATCTCCGTTTAGATGATGGCAGGTCCTTGGGGCAGCAGCCCGGGCAGCGGGCGCACAGGGCGATCGGGCGGAGGCGTCCTCAAACCCTCGGCAGGCAGAGACTCGGTCCATTGCGGAGGCCCCCAGCTCGCGCCGCCAGGCTGCGGCCACCCGAGAGAAGGCAGGCGGGGGTCTCAGGGGGAGAAGGAACCGCAGAGCGAGGCCATGGCGGGCCGGCCGCAACAATACGCTTCTCCTAGCTGTTTTAGTCCGTGCTGGAGGCGAGGCAGAGGTTTAGACAAGGTCGCTGTCCCTGGTTTTGTCTGAGCCACCGAGGTGGAGCGACTCCGTGCACGAGCCGCCTGCCCGCCGGAGCTACCTGCAGAAGAACGTTTGCCACGCAGTTCTCAGGCACTGCTTTAGTACTTTCTGATTAGCAGGCCCATTGCTAAATAATTGAAGGTTCTCCTGACCGCCACAAAAACTTAAATTCAGTGGATCAGAAACGGACAATGAGTGGACTGAGAAAACCGTAACATATTAGCTGTGCCTAAACATTCTCTTGAGAAAAACCTGGGCGGACCGATAAAGACATGCAGCAGGAATCCACGGACTTGATTGTATCTAGATTTGTGTCTGCAAAACCTCAAAGCTGCCAAGATTCCCTGAAATTGAAAAGTTACTCCCTAGAAATCACGTTTGCCCTCTGGAAAGTTGGCCTGATTTTATTCAGGTGGGTGATTATACCCTACTTAAAAGCATCCCACCACAGCTTCTGATACTCTGTTTATGTTGGGGGTTTTGTTATTGTTTTTATTTGTGATCCTTCGTTTAAAGGGGAAAAGAGGTATTTTTTTTTTCATTGATCTAACCTACAATTTCTAGCACATAAATCTGCCTTGCAAATGCTCTGCACGGAGTTTAGTTCTGCACTCTACATTTTAAGTCAACATCAAAAAAACGGGAATTAAATAGAGAAAACCAGCATGGAGGCGTAAACTGTGCCTAAAGGCTTTTAAATGAGAAAAACTTATGTAAGAAAATAAACATGGAAACCTAATGCTCAATCATTTCCCCAAGCAGCAAGAAAAACAGCCTTAAATCACCCATCCACGTGGGAAACGGGGGCCTCTTTTTCTCTTCCAGTTCTCCGCCTCAAAAAAATAGAAGGCGATAAAGGGTTTCCATCTTGAGGTGAATATTGTAGGAAAGGTCTGTGGAGGTTTGTTTAATCTTCCTTGTCCTTCTAGCCCTTCTGGAGACTCACTTCCTGCAGTTACTAATTTCAATTCTGTAATTATTTTTATTTTCCCATGACATCTTGAGAATGAAATAGCAGTGTGATGTTACCAAGATTCTGAATGACTATAGATTTGAAAACATGTGTGATCTTTTTGAAGGTTATTCTGTAAGCCGCTTCACCCCCAGCCAAAACTCTATTATATCTGAATAACAAACACATATTTCTTTAGCTGAATTTGTCCTATTTTGCACACAAATAAAGTCACATCATCTCTCTCTCTTTTTTTTTTTTTATCCTGCCTTTCTATCTTTGGACACACCAAAGATACATTTCTAGATGCCCTAATTTTCCCTTTGCAGGGCTATTTTAGAATAGGGTATGTTGCCAATTGGGAGATATGCAGTTTTAATGATTTCACAGTAATCTTCCTTAAGTTTTTTTTACTGTGAAATCTCCAATCTAATGATTTATTCTCAATTATTCCAGACATCCATATCCTGTTCCTTTACTCTCTCTCTCTCTCTCTTTCTCTCATTTTTCCCTCCCTCAACAGCTCAATTTTACCTATTCTGATAAATAAGAGCTGAGTTTTGACAGGGGAGGGGTGATATACAGCAACTGGAGGGGCTAACAATATTTTAGGAATTAAAACATTTTTCAAATGTAAGTATGGAAGGATTTTTGTTTGTGGATTTAAGCCTTTTGGCATTACAGGCTATTACAGATGAAATGTATATGAACAAAAACAATGAAGCATGTCAGTCATTGTTATGCCTATAAGATGTCACTAGATTTATAATTATTTTAGATTATATACCTTGCAAAATCCGAGTTACATGTGATGGAATGCTTACCATTATAAAACAACTATCTCCCATCCTCGAAATAAAATTTTATTGAAGACCTACTATGTGCTAGGATGGTGTCAAATATAAAAACGAACTATATTGTCAAACAAATTCTTTTCATTTTTCATCACTAAAAAAAGATTATTCCCCCATATAAAGTATCAGTTTCCCCCACTGCTGTGGAGCCATCCCCTGCCTCCAGTCAACAGCTAAACCCAAATTTGGCACCCTCTGCAGGTTGTGCCTGGTTCTTCCTCTCGTGATTACTTTACTCCTTTAAAACTATTGGGTGTTCTTTGTTTGTTTATTTGTTTATTACTATTGCTGTTTAATATTTTTAAAGGCTATGTTTGGATTTTGAATTTTTTGAAGCTAATCTACCCTCAAAATTAAAACCTCATCCCAGCAGCAGCTGTTCTGATGACCCTGTCTAACTCATGGTGTGGAGGCTGCGGGGTGAGTTATGAGCTCAACAGTAGCTGGAGAAATAAATGATGTGCCCAGAGTTCACACATCGTCCATCCCCTCCTCCCCATAAACTTACACTCACCCGCTGAAGGGAGAGGAGGGGCCCGGGGCTTGTGAGGAAGGTGAGGGGGCTGCAGAAAACACGGTGGCCCTTAAGGTAGCCATCAGGGACCAGCCTAGCCAAAAACTAGACTCCAACCAGAGTCTTCACCAGTGCTCTCTTTAAAAATAACAAGTTGGTTAAAACAGTTTACTTTTTGTTCCTCCTTTTTATTTATCCTGAGATTTACAATTTGTGGAGTTAGCACTCAAATAAGAAAGCTTGCTCTCTTAAAAAGAAAAACAAAACGACAGAAACCAGTCCTATCCCCTCTGGGCCTGGCCAGCGCGCCAGCCCAGGGTCTGTAGGACACAGATGCGGGCCCTGGCCTGACAACTCCCCGGGCTCTGGGGTCCCTCTCTGTGCCTACCCAGGAACTCGGACCTACTATTCTCTTCATCCCGAGATTACGCGCAGCCCCACAAGCAGCACCATATGCTTCTTCTGATCAAACAGCCAGCGACATTGGCACTGATAATTGATGAGACCTGCTAGAAATCACGCAGAAGGGGAGCCCACTGAGACCGCAGGGGCTGACAAATCACTGCTAATAATCCTGTTAGGAACAGAGGGAACAGCGGAGTTCGCAATAGCTTTATTTTTATAAAGTAGGCGCTGACAGTATAAAAGACAACAAGATCTCTTTTTTAAACATAAGGCAATGTAGCATCATAATAATTTCCCACTAGAAATTCTCAGCAGAGTTTGAATGGGAAATGTGGTTTTTAATATATGTTTCCTCCTTTTTTTTCTTTTTGGTCGTTACTTTTTAGGTACTTTAGGTTTTTATTCCTTTCCTCCTGTGATTTCCAGCGTCAGACGAGGCTATTCAAGGAACTGCTTTAAGACAAAACAAGTATAACACTACCTATAGTTTTAGGGTAAAATTTAACTATAATTTGAAATTTCTCCTTTGGTACCCCTGACTATTTGGGGGCATGTTTTGCAAGATTTTGATTCAGATAATAACTGTTAGTCAAGATCAAGCAAATTGAAAACTCCAAACCAAATAATGACTATTTCCTTTCCAGTATTCTCTTAAAAGAAAACAAACCCCATATTTAAAATCAACAATAACATAAACCTCTCTGGGACAAATAAGAAGTTCTGCTTTGTAAACAAACAGGGTGCTTTCTCTTGGATTTTTGTTTACTTGGCATTCTCTCCTTTACATTTCAAATTCCCTCCCTCAGAAAAGGCATATCTAAGATGTATATATTTTAAATCTGTTGATGTTATTTGAATGGGGGTAAAGAAAAGATGGGGAAGTAGGAGAGAGAAGTGTCCTTTCCCCAGTGAGTATAAGTGGTTTTATACAGGAGAATGTTTTTCGAAAGCTGCTCTGTTCTCACACAGCGAATCTTCATAATCCAAATACCCATTTTTAAACCATGTCAACAACTCAGCTCAGCTATTCTAACTTCTAGGCCTTATAAGATAACTTTTCCAGGACCCCTTTGCCACCTAGAAGATATTTTCTAAGCGGGCTAGCCATCTTAATTCAATCTTATGTATTCCGGGACTAGCCTATTATATCAGAGATAATATCAAACTCAGGGTTGCAAATCACATGCTCCAGAGTTAGCTTCAGAACCTGTGACTGTCTCAAAAACGCAAGATAAATTTGCAATCAGCAGTCAAAGAGATTGGGTAAATTCAGGACATATTTGTTCATGAACATGCTTGCTCCTCAACTGCAAAATTATAAGCATAGAGAAATTATTATCTAGTTTAGTTAGCTTCGTTTACACGGGGTCTATCTATACGTAGCAAAAAACACAAGAATTTGGCAGTGTTCCTGCCTTCTACTAGATACAATTCTAATGAGAGGAATGAAAAAAAAAGTCGTGTTTGGATTAGTAGTACT
Organism: Cnephaeus nilssonii; assembly: GCF_951640355.1. Taxonomy (NCBI): domain Eukaryota; kingdom Metazoa; phylum Chordata; class Mammalia; order Chiroptera; family Vespertilionidae; genus Cnephaeus; species Cnephaeus nilssonii. The sequence goes on along the minus strand of NC_137080.1, from coordinate 43,791,912 downwards.
TTCAGTTGAGCCCCGTATCTGAAGTGTTGACAAAAGCAATGTTGGGCTACTTCCCAACCAAACGTATCGGATGGACTGAACAGAACGTATTAATGGGGAAGTGGAAAGAGCCACAGAAAGGCAAGAGGATTTCTAAGTTCAGAGAGGTCCTTAGTCAAGCAGCCACGCTAAACTTCCCTTTGCAGCGTGTGTGTGAAAGAAAGTATGAATGTACTCCTCTGCCCGTCTGGCGGCTGGCAAACCCTCTACCCCTTCTGTCTGAAATTCCATCTGGGCAAAGTCACTTACCTTCTGGGAACACTACTCTCATTTTGAGATAGCTGGTTGTGAGTCTGATTATGGATGCTTTGTCCAGCTGCGAGGTGATAGCCGAGGGCAAAGGCAGTAACTTAGCCAGTTCATAAAACTCGCTGTTTTCCTTCTCCCTCCTAGTCCGGGCAGCATTTTTGGACTTCTCTTTCATTGTGTCTCGCTCCCCCTTTCTTCTTACAACATACGCTCCACAGATTCATCCAAAAACCAAAATAAACTTTCAATTAGAGATCATTTTTGGCAAAAAAAAAAAAAAATGTAAAGCAGACATTGAATGAAAAGACTGCCGTCTTTGCTTCCGTGTATTGGTGGTGGTAAAAAGACCAACGCAGAGCACAGAAAATATTTTCTTTAAAAAGACGGGATGCAAAGACAGGAGAGCTGCCGATCCGGAGCAATCTGGGCGATCCTGGGAGTTCCTGGATGTCAAATGCCAGCAGGACCCCCGGGGAGCCCGCCTTTTCTTCTGTTCCGCGCCGCGAACCCCGGTCCCTGGAAAAGCGACATAATAATCCCCGACGTTCGTTCTTCAGGCCCTCGGCCCTGGAGACGGCCCCGAGCCCCTTTGGGGAGCACAGGACAGCCGGGCGGCTCTTTCAGGGCCCTGCGGAGACAACAGCATCAGAGCGTAAGCGACCTGCGGCCCCGCGCGCACTCGCGCCCTCCCCCGGCTCCGGAGAGGGCCTGGGCTTTCCCCGGTGTTTTTGTTTGTTTGTTCAAAGTCTGGAGAAATCAGCTGGGAGGCTGAGCCCCTGGCCGAGAGCGCTCGCTCGCACGCCCTCACCCGGGCCAGCCGCCCTCTCCAGCCCCCTGGGAAGCTGCCCAAACCACGAGACGCCTGTTTTGAAAGGGACCCCCCGGCCGCCGGGGCCCGCGTCCGCGCCGCGTGCAGGCGCCCGTCCCGGGAAGCGGGTCCCCGCGAATCCGGGCGCCTCCACAGCGCTGCGGCCGCCTTCCGGGGGGCCCCCCACTTTGGCAGAGCTGGAACTTGGCTAGCTCTCTAACTTGGATGTGAAGTCTCGGGGATTCCTCAAAAAAAAGTGGCACTTACACATCAAGTCCCTCGGGACTCCCGAGCCGACCCAGAGCGCTCCCTGCCCGGCAGGGGCGGCACCACGCCGGGCCGGCAGCGCCAGGTTAACAGGTGGCACGTTCGCGACAGCCCCTCGCAGGCGCGCGGGTGGGAGGCGGTCCGGCCTCCGCCTCCGCCGCAGAGCTGCGGGGCCCCGGGGCAGGCGCGGGGTGCGGGCCGCTGCACCTACCTTCCGTCCCCGCCGGCGGCCGAGCGTGCGGAGGCGCCCGCCTCTTAATTACACTCATGTCTACAGTCCCACTCGGCCCCGCCGCGGGCCGCTCCGCTGCGCCCCGGCAGAGAGGAGCAGAGAGCGCCCGGCTCCCTTTCCTCTCTGGGTCAGGAACTGGGGGAGGGGTGCGTGGGAGGATGGGGATGCGGGCTTTGGGACGCGTGAGGTGGGTGTTAGAATCCTCCTCCTCGGCAGTTGCTACGAAGCCAGTATTATTCCTAATTGGAAGCCGAAAACGCACCCCACCCCCCACCCCCCCGAAACTTCTTTATACCTTTCGGGCTTTAGCTTCAACTTCACTCCCGGGCTCCCTTTCTCCCGCCCTCCCTTCATGGCATTCACAGACCTCCTCGCTTCCGATTGGTCGGGCGCGCCTCCGGGAGCGGCGCTCATTGGCCAGACGAGCTGAGTGACGCTCCGCTCCCCCGCGCGTCCCCGCTCCCGGCTGGCAGCCTTTGCCACCCGCGCTGCCGCCGCGCTCCTCACCAGCCCCGGGCACGGGCGTCTGTGCTCACCCGCAGCCGCGGCTGCTTCGAGCCTCCCGTGCTTTGCGGGCGACGTGCAGGACCCGCTGTCCCCGCCACCCCTGGGGTCAGGAGGCTAAGCCTTCGGCCCCGAGCGCGGGCTCCTAAGTGCCCGGGGTGCCCGCCAGCGCCCGGCTGCGTCCTGGGGCCGCAGAGGTCAGGCGGGGGTGGGGAGCGGCTGGGGCCCCCGGCTGGCAAAGTAGGGAGTCGGCGGGCCAGGTTTAGCCCCGGGGCGGACCCGGCGGCCTCGCCCTTCCCGCGAGCAAGTTGCGGGGCCCGATGGGGCGCTGCGGGCCGCTGATGGGCTTTCTTTTCTCTTTCACGTTTCTCTGAAACCATGGCGACCCCGAATTCATCGCCAGGGAGATACATGTGTGTCTTTCAGCGAATCCCAAAGACGAGGGTCTTTTTCGAAAGGGGCAGAGTGTGGGGGCTGATGGGTTCGCCGTGGAGAGCTCGGCGGTGGCCTTTTCCTCCGGGAGGGAGAGAGGGGCCGCCGAGGAGCAGAGGTCACATTTCAGGCCCACGTTGGAGCAGATATCTCTCAGACCCGTTGTGTTGCCTGTGAACGAAGACTTTTTTTGGGTTTTGTTTCGGAAAACAGAAGTCCAACATGAGTATTCCTTACCGAAAGGACACGGTCTCGTGAGTGAATTTAAAGCATTCACAATTCCCCAACAGGAGCCTTTTAAACAAACTCCTTTAAGTACCATTGAGGACAAATTTTACCGCAGAGACCTTCCCGTTTGAATTGCCTTCCCTCTGTCGTCTGAGGAAAGACGACAGACAGCCACGGGGAAAGCTGACGTGTCCCCCAAGACAGTCTCTGCTGCTTGCGAACCCCTCCCTGCGGGCGCGACGCCCCGCTTTGTTTGGGGGCGGCGGGCGCCCAGGCGTCAGCCCCGACGGTGCAGTTGTTTCCGCGGCCATAAAAGAGGGAGAGCAACGCGGCACGCACCCTCTCCTTCTGGGCTCTAATTGCCGCTGAGAAAACATACCCTGAAGAGGGCTGTGTGCCATCCTGCGGAGGTTCCGAACCACGTTAAGAGTGTTTGTTAAAAAATACAGACATCTGCCACGTCCTCGCCGCCTCCGACGGCAGTGAGCTCTCAGAACCACCGGGGCTTTCTGGGGGTGCTTGCACATCTGGGAAACACCTGGCAAGCGGAGGTGAACATCCAGGATAGAGAGAAAGAAGAAGAAGAAGAAAAAAAGAACTAAACACGGAGATTTTGTGGGTGTTTCAACACCGGAACCAAAGCAAACGGGCTATAATCTAGAGCAGAAGCTGTAGCCCCGGTTCTGGGCGGTTCCGACCACCACGCTGTGTTCTTTGAACAAGAGCTGGGTAGGAATACAGGGAACTATTATGGCTCCCGTAGGGACCAGATTCTGGAAAGACCAGCTAAGATCCAGTCCCTGCTACAGGTCGAGAGGGGTGTGTGTCTGCAGAAGGTGCAAGGACCTTCCGTGACCCTTCTTTCCCCATCTCCAGCCGGGGCAGATCTGAGGGGTAACATGGGACTGACTGCCAGGGGGTAAGGAGTGGTTTTCCATCCCGACTGCGTTCTAGAAAGGATTTCAGTTAAGCCTGCGGTTGCTTTAAACCCTGTCTCGACTTCCCACAACGTGCAGGTGTGTCCGTGCCTTCTCCGGAGTCTGCAGCCCTGGCCACGGCAGGAACTCTGCGGATCAGGCGGGGCCTCCCTCCCGGTGCAGGGGGCCTTTCACCTGGAAGAAATGCAGGGTTTTGCCTTGAGAAGCAAGATGAGCTAAAATGAGTCTGGAAGTCCTGACGCCGAAGGCGACGTCCGGGGGGACCAGGCGGTCCGCACCGTCGTCCCAGCGAAGCCCAGTTGTTGCTGAACCGAGTAAAAGTCCTTTAATAAACAAATGAATGCACCGCCACGTGGTGCCGGCCCCCTCGCTAAGTCCTCCGCACACAGCAGGCTGAGCCGCGTTTACCCAGCGAGTGCATCAGCCTGGCGACGGAACACCTGTTTTTCTGATCTTTGAACCCGGGCTGTAGCGGGAACGGGGCTCCTCCGCTCCCCGCCCGGGCACCCCCGCGGCGACCCCGCCCTCTGCCCCGCACGCGCCCCCAGCCAGCCTGGGGCGTGAACCGGAACCTCAGGTGCCTCCCAGGAGTACCGAGAATTTATGTCGGCCTCTAGCAGGACATTTTAAATAAGTTTCTTGAGACTAAAAGGCGAAACCTACCCACCTCTTGGTCAATGTAAGGGAGAAAGCCCCAGGAAGGAAAAAGACGCGCACACGCAACCCACCCACCCCAAACAGGGACCCTCAGGGGTCCAGGCCTCCCCTTCCCTGCGGGGGCGCCTGGGCGCGCAGCCCTCTGGCCCTCGGGCACCGTCTATGCAGCCCTGGAACGCAGTCCTAACGTGGGAAGATGCAGGAACCGATTTATAAGCATCTTGCTCCTCCACCGTCCCGCACCCCAACACACACACACACACACACCAGGAGGGCCAACAGCCCAGAGCGACCGCAACGTGGTGCCCCTGGGAGTCGTTTCCATCTTAGGGGCGACTTCGGATGGAGCCCGCCTCTGCTGGCCTGGACGCCGCCACCACGTGCAGGCGCCTAAGGCTCTGGTCCGGGGAGCCCTGTGTGTCCGACCCGGGGGATCCTAAAACCAACTTGGCTGTGTGCGCCCCGAACCAAGAAGAGGGAGCCTCCTAGGGCCGCTTGAACCTCTCCCAACGTGGGAAAAGCCCAGGCTGGAAAAGCTGAACCCCTGGGTTATAAAAGGCCAAGCGAACGCCCAGCCGAATCGTGCGGCCGACCAGGGCACGTGGTGGTGCCAACCCCTACTTGGGCAGGGACCTCCGTCCTGCCTTCTGGTAACTCCTCTCTGAGCTCTGACGCTTGAGCATCTTACCAAACCTAAGGTGATTTGTGTGTTCCCCCTCACCCTCCACCCCAGTAACGTTTTTTACAAAGACTGCTAGGGATGCACACATGTACTTCTACACACTTGCACATCACATATGCACGGTTGTACAAAGCATGCAGGCACAGATTTTACTCAGTGGCCAAGGGCAGGGTGAAGGATATATTTATAATCAAGATGCAAAAAGATATTCACTTAAATATCTCAGTATGTTACATCCAGATGTTCACCCTCTACCACTGGAAAGGAGAATCTTTCTAGGGAAATGTTAGTGTCTAGGGAAAGACTAATGTTGTTGTCTTCCATGTATGGATGAGAATCCTGCTCTAGCCCCATTTTATTGCTACATGTAGACTTTGTGGTGTCCGGGCAGAAACAAGAGCCCCTTAAATCTTTAACCCAGTGGGGAAGGTCTGCGAGTAAACAAAGCGTAGGATGAACCTCCAAAAAGTCAGGGCATATTTAATATTTTAAAAATTGCAGTAACTATTACTTATTTGAGTAGGATGTTTTGGAAATTATAAGATATTGTATGCAAAAAGAAAAAAAAAAAGCCCTCTAGTGAGGTACTGCTCAGGCACCTGACTTACTGACCACTGAAATGTAAAAAAAAAAAAAAAAGTTTCAGTGATTACACACTGGGGGGCGGGGGGAAGGGGAGAAAAGACACCAAATTGAAAAATAAGATTGGCGACTGCAGGTAAGGTTGTTACATAGTTTCTCTTAATATTCTGGATAATATTTTCCACCCAGATGTTGATACTGTGGTCTAATAGACCTTGAATTCGCCGCTTAGAAATCGGAGCGCTTCTTACATTGTGCACTCTGCGAAAGAACTGGAAAGCTCCGAGGCTGAGCCTTCTGAGGACAGGAGCCACGGGCACTTTTTACACTTTTCCCTTCCAAAAACCCAGCTAGGAAGTATGTGTGGGTGGTTCATCAAAGGTGGGCACAGAAGCACAACCAAAGTGATCAAAAGTTGAAGATCACCGTTGGTTTGAGACCTTGGGTGGAAAGACACTTGGATCCCTCAGGCCAAATCACGTGGTGTGTGCACTTCAGCGGCTCAGGCCAGGGCAGCGCTCGGGAGTGGAGGTGGGGTGGCCAGAGAGGGGGGCAAAGTGGGGTCAGTGGCCTCAGAAAGAGTGAGGGGCATCTCAGGTTTGGGTGGATCCAGAGGGTGTGTGCTTCGCTCCTCCCACCTCTGAGAGCCTTTGGATTAGGTCTCTATAGAGTTTCCCCTTTTCTGAGCGCCAGCTTCGTACCTGGGACCAATGTGCCCAGGGACTACGCAGTGAGCGCTTGAAGAGGACCCCCTGGCCCTCCACCCTCCAGGAGTGGGGAAGGCATTCTCAGAGGCGGATCTCTCTAATCCGTAAACAGAGGACCCGCGGGCTTCCAGACCTGGCCAAGCCTCCAGTCACTTGGGGTGAGGGGGTGGGGAAGTACTGCTTTTAAGTATGGACCTTCGAGACCCACTCTGATTAGGAATCAGAAATGCCTGTTGGACTAGGGAGTTGGCATTCGGTAGGTGTGGGAGGAGAGGGGTGATGCGAACACCAGGCAGCTCTGGCAGGAGCGGGGTGAGAAGCAGCTCAGAGCCAGAGGGGCGTGGCAGCCGCCTCCCACCACGCAAAAGAGGGCGCATGTACACCCCCTCCCCCCATACGACGTGGCTTTACCCAGCGAGGGGCACGGTCTGACTGATGATGCTGTGCCTCCAAAGCTGCCGCCAGAGCCTGCCCTCCTGGCGTCCCGGGAAGTACCTCCGTGCTGGCCAGGGCCTTGGACCAAGTGCTTCCAGTGGCACATTTCTGAGTCCCGCCCTCGCTCTCAGCTCATCACCTTTGGGCTGGGACATGGGGATCTGCCCTTGAAAACCTGGGCACCAGTTGCTCCTGGTGGTTTTGTAACTTGAGCGTGCATTGGAATTGCCCGGAGGGCCTGTTAAAACACGCATTGCTGCCCCCACTCGCAGCGTTTACTTGCAGATCTGGGGTGGGGCTCCATAATTTGCCTTCTAACAAGTTTCCCGGTAATGCTGATGCTGCTAGTCAGGGAACCACACTTGGTGAATCGAAGTTTTAGTCTGCTTTGTCAAGGCTTGTCTTGGGAGAAGACTGGAGGGAAAAGATGTGAAGTGATACTCCTGCTATTGCAGGATCTGGGGCATATGAGATTAGGGGTGAGGCTCATGGCTGTACTGGGGTTGGGCCTCTGAAGATGGGTCATTCCTGCCTCCTCTTAGCAGAGATGATGATGGCCTTAGGATAGAGACGAGGTTCCCTGGAACCTAGCCAGGCCACCCTTCAGTGGGGAGTTTGGCTTTAGAAGGGCAGGGAAGTGTCCGGGGCACCCCCAGAAAGTTTCAGGGACCCAGCAGGGCTATAGGGAAGAAGTCAAGAGGGTTGGGTCAAGACCATGGGTAGAATACACTGGAAAAATAGCTGATAAGCACTGGTTTTCCTTTCTGCCCCCAAATCATTCCCCAATTTTGTCAGCGTACTTAAGCATGAAGAGTCCATGATATGTGCAGTGTTGGTGCAGGGAGCAGTTCCTGGAGGAAGAGGGCCTGCTTGTGCCCATTGGACCTCTGATGGTTTGGCCTCCTATGAGGGACATTATGGACATTATGACTGCCATCCCTGAGCACTTCCGTCATGTTTTTATGTGCCTCTTCCACCATAAAAATATTAAAGATTATATTTTATAATTGGGTTGGTATAAAGGTGAGTGTGATTCAGGCTGGATTCATTATCATATGTTCATTATTCTTATATTTATTTGTTTCTCCTGATTGTAAAAGAAATGGAAATATTTTGTGGGCTCCTAAAACTATCATGGGCCCTAGACACTGTGTCTATTGTGACAAATGGACAAGTCAGTGCTACTCTTAGGTACACCGGGGAGGATGGGGATGCTGGGCGCCTTTTCCCAGCTGTGGCTCCTAAGCATCTTCAGGAAGCCTGGAGAGAGGTGTGATACCAGGACATGTATCTGTGAGTCCCAGCTCTGTCCTGGTGTGACACTGGCCAGAGCATCAGACTCCCACTGCACAGACCCTCCATCCTGCTGTAGTCACGTCCTAGGTGAGACCCTAAAGCTGGGTGGAAAATCCAAACAGATCAGGTTATCAGCACCATTCCTTATCTTAACACCTGGCCTGCTTCACTTTTTTTAAAAAAAAATTATTATTACCTGGAGAGCAAATTATTAAGTGAAATCCAATTTTACAAGGTTCTGCAAACCAAGCAAATGCATCTTTGGGCTGCCAGCTGGTGTCTGCTGCTCTACAACTATTTAACTTTTTATTATCTTTCTAGAGTTGCTTTATATATATTCAAGCAAACATTAACAGTGATATTTCACACACTGTTCTGTACCATGTTTTGTTTTGTTGTTTTTTTTCACTTGCCATGGCAGCTTCCTCACCCTTTCTTTCCTAAACATCTGAAAAGCATTCCATTTTAAGGAAATATCAGTATAAGTTAACCTATCATCCAATGAGGGCATTTAGGTTGTGTCCCATCATTGCTATCACAAACAACACAGCAATGAAAAACACTGTACACATGTCACTTCTCTGTGTACAAGTGTAACCACTGGACAGATTCCCAAAGGTGCAGTGGCAAGGTCAAGGGCATGTGGATTTGTACTCCTAATAGATACTGACAGATTGTCCACCAAGAGTTGTTCCAACTGACACTCCCATCAGCAATGTGGGAGGGGTGAATGCCTCTCCACAGACTTGCAATAAAGCATCTTATCACATTTTTTTTTGTTTATCAATATGATAAGTGAAAAAAATCATCTGCTTTAGACTGTTTTTCTTTCATTGTGGAGGTTGAAACAACTATTCATATGCCTAGGGGCGTTTTGAATGTCTCTCCCATCATTGTCTTTCCACAAACATTTGAGGGTGGGCCCTTTGGGCATGGAAGTGGGTTAAGGTCCCTGGGTGGGAGGAAGAGCTGGGACTTGGCTTTTAATGGAGATGAGGGTTTCTTGAACCCATGGAGTAGAGCTCACTAGAACAGTGGGAAGTGGAGACCATCAGAAATACATGGTCAAGGTTCTGGAGTCCTCTACTAACACTTTTCCCTCATATGAAACATTTAATACTGTACTGGTATAATGCCAACCAGAGAAGATAAATGTGCAAATGCGATTTTAATGTGTCTTCACCCAACAGATCTCCTGACTAATTATGATAAATTATATTATACATATGTTAAAATAGTGGTTAATTTATGGATTCTGTATGTTTTGAAATTCAGTTGTCCCAGGTTGATATTTGATCAACATGTTTTTGTATTTTACCTACAAACACATGGGGACTTAACCACAAAAACAGCTCAAGTATTAACATATGCCAACCAATCACTTCTCATGATTTAAACAAATAACTTGGAGGAAACAAGGGAATAGATTCATTCTGGCAGCAGTTTCACAGGAGGAAAAGCTGTAATGGTCTGGTTAAGAATCTAAATAAAAATGATACATTGGAGGAAACAGAGGAAAACCAGTGTGCTGCAAATGTGCAGCCTATCCTGGTTCAAATCTGCTTTAATATTTATTTTCACTCCTGGAGATCCAATAACTTGTTTGTGAAGCTAAGTGTCAGATGATAAGCCATCATATTCTCCTGGAATAATCAGAGTCATAGAAAAGAAACCATGATAGCAATGGGATTGTTTTACTCCAAACCAGACAGCAATATAAATGTGTGTTAAAGGTGATGTTAACTCTGTTTAAAATGTGTAATTTCTTATTCATTTTAGGGCTTGAGTATATTAGAATTATTAACATAGTTTTATATCAGATCTCTCTCTCTCCCTCCCTCACCCCCTCTCCCACCCCCATAAGAAAGGCATGATAATGAGAAACTATTCCAGCAGGAGGAGCTGGTTTAGAAACAAATGGATTCCATGGCAACTCCTGACTCTACATGACTTCTAATAACTGGCATTTCAGTTGGAAATTGTCTATGTGATATTCTGTCCAACGCTGGTGCTTTATGTGGGGTTTTCCCTAGTTTACATCTCAGAAAAGGAGTCTTAACCTCCAGTTTCATGAATAAGCAGCAGCAGCAGCAGCAGCAGCAATATATCACCACCTAACCATGATGCAGCCAGTGATTTGTCAAGTGTTTCTGGTTCCAATTTTCAGACTAGCTGACAGAGATGAACAATGAATGAGAAATGTCCAGAGCTGGTATCACATAGTGTAGAAAATCTGGGAGGTGTGTTCCACTGCAAATTGACAGAGTCAAATGTTCTCATTCAACTCAAGAGAGTGTGTGCATCAGGCCCTAGACAGCAGGTCATGCATGTTGGGCTGTGAGCCACAAAGCACTGCACTGGGAGAGGAAAAACTAAACATGGACAAAATTGCCAGAGTTTCCCCTTCCTCATTAACCAAAACAGTCTGAGCTGGTCTTGGAGCTGAATTGATCTGCTGATCTCCCAATGAGTATCGGCACCACTATCATGGTGACAAGTAAAAAAATATATAAAAAGATGAGTTTTATAAAACCTGATGTCTTAAGAATTGTATAGCTTTTACTGGGACTCAGGAAAAAAATTTTGTCATGCAAGGTCAAGTGATTGCTTTTAGAAACACTGCAAGTCCGTGACAGAGCCAGTGTAAAGGCGAGGAGGAGCTCAGCTTGTGTTTCTGGACTTGTTCTAAACGTTGGGGTCCTGTTCGGGAGATTGTGCCCCACCTGGGAAAGTCAAGAGTAAAATTCAGCAGTGACTCAGTCCAGTGTCCTACCCAGAGAAGGTGTTGTTTTTTTTTTCTAATTTGTTCAAAGGCACTGTATCATATAGCACCTGCCCAGCCAGTACTACCCTCCTTGTTGATTCTGAGCTTGTGTGACACATGTCAAAGAATGGTTCTTAAGATGCATTGGAAACAATCATGCCTGGGATTTGGTGGTTAATGAGTGACCAGCAAATAATGTTTTATTCCAGCGAAGTGCAAAAGTGGCAGTGACACAGCAAATTTGTTTAGTGAGGGCATGCTCCAGAGAAAGTGTGAGAGTAAAACAGGAATGTTACTGTGATGAAGAAAAAGAGAGGATGAGTAACGTTTTGCAAAAAAAGTTGACATTGACATGTACAAAATGGTCTGAAAATTGATTGATCAAAATCAGAGGAAAATGGCTTAAAATAGCTGAGTATGTTTATTTTAAAAACTCTATTTACTAAACAATTAATTTAAAAAATAACTTAAAAATCACACTCAGTTTGACTAATTGGAAATTGGAGGAAAGGTATAAACCCACTGTAGACCCATAATATTTAACAGTATTATTATACTATAACGATTATAATACTACTAGTAGCCCTGCACACGAATACGTGTGCCAGTAGCTCGCTGCTGCCCTCCAGTAGTTCTCCGCCCGTTGCCCCACCCTCCTATAGCTCCCCCTGCTCCCCTTCCCCAACCCCCTCATAGCTTGCTGCCCTGCCCCCTCCTATAGCTCTCCGCCGCCCCGCTTGTAGCTCGCTGCCCTACCCTCCTGCTGATCCGTGATCCAGTCATTATGCAGTCCGTCGTTAAGTGTCAAGGCGTAACAACCATTTGCATATTACATCTTTATTATATAGGATAACTACAGCAGTTATCCAGTGATCAGCAATGCTGTAGCTTACAGAGGCCCTCACATCTTTCTAGAATGAGCTGAAACCTGACCAACGTTCAGGCTGTTTCGGTGTTGGAAGCACCTGTGCAGGGAGCAGAGTGTGGAGGGCTCTCAATGGCAGGAAGTGCCTCCCTGGTTCCCAGCTGCTCTAAGAGTTCGGCATGGGAGGAGTCTGTGGGAATGTCTATGGATTGGTGTTCCTCAGTATTTCTGTGAGATAGGGGTCAGGTGGCATTTCTCCATGCTCCAAAGGAAGGCTGAAGGACAGTGTGCTGCGGAACTTCTCCAGAACCACTCAGGAATAAAGTATTCCCAGACTTTCCCTTGAAAAGTGGTTGGGACTTTTAGCAAGTAAGACCAAGTAAAAAGGGGTTATGTGTATTGAAAATAATGAGAGCGACTCAAGGGGCAAATATGCGCACAAAACCAAGGAGCAGAAGTATCTCTGGGCTGAAAGGAGAGGAGCTTTCTCGCTGGCCTGGATTTCTTCTTGAAGCTTTCCTTAGCTTCATGTTGAAATCATTATAGATTTACAGGACATTGCAAAGAAATGTACAGGAAGTCTGGTGCACCCTTCACCCAGCCTGCCCAGTGTTAACATCTTGTATAACATGTAGTACATTTCAATGCCAGGAAGTTAACATTGGTACAATCTACAGAACGTATTCAGGTTCCTCCAATTATACAGGTGGTCCTCCCCACCCTCCTCACCCACCCTCTCTCATTATATGCAGTTTTGTCACCTGTTTAACTTAGTGTAACCACCACCCTAATTAAGATACAGAGCTTAACATCACTTCAAGTTTTCTTCATACTACCCTTTATAGCCACACCTGTTCCTTCCCCCACCCCATCCCTCGCAACCACTAATCTGTGTTTTTTTAAAAATATATTTTATTGATTTTTCACAGAGTGGAAGGGAGAGGGATAGAGAGTTAGAAACATCGATGAGAGAGAAACATCGATCAGCTGCCTCCTGCACACCCCCTATTGGGGATGTGCCCACAACCAAGGTACATGCCCTGACCAGAATAGAACCTGGGACCTTTCAGTCCGCAGGCCGACGCTCTATCCACTGAGCCAAACCGGCTTCAGCCACTAATCTGTTTTATAGCTCTATAATCTCATTATTTTTAGAATTTTATATAAATTGAATTATATAAGATATAACCTTTGAGATTGGTGCTTTTGCTCAGCATACCTCCCTTGAAGCTCATTCAAGTGGTTACATGTATTAATAGTTCATTCTTTTTTATTGCTAAATGATATTTCATGGTATGGCAGTACCCTCGTTTGTTTAACCATTCAGCCACTGAAGGGCATTTGGGTGGTTTCCAGTTTGGGGATATTATGTATAGAGACACTATGATCATTTGTATACACATTTTTGTTATGTTTTCATTTCTCTGGGCTAGACACCCAAGAATACAACTGCCGGGTTGTATGGGAAGTCCGTTTTTAAGTTTTAAAAGAAACTGCCAAACAATTTTCCTGAGTGAGTGTACCATTCTACATTCCTAGCAATGAGGTATGAGCAATCTAGTTTCTCCACATCCTTGCCAGCTTTTGATGTTATCATTATTTTATTTTGTGACAGTCTGATATTGGTATGCTGTTAATTTGCATCTCCCTAATGGTTAATGATGTTGAACATCTCACCATGTGCTTATTTGCCATCTCTATATTCCCTTCGATAAAATGTCTGTTCATGTTCTTAATGCATTTTTAAATTGGGTCCTTCTTGTTTACTATTGCATTTTGAGAGTTATTTACGTGTTCTATTTATACAAGATCTTTCATGGATATGTGATTTGCAAATATTTTCTTCCCAAATTGTTTTTTATCTTTTTTGGGGGATCTAATATAGCAAAGGTTTTAAAATTTGATAATGTCCAATTTTTCCATATTTCCTTTTTTGAAACAAAGGAAAACATCATCTACCAAGGAATGCCACTGTCAAAACCACGCCTCTGGGATGCTGTTTATAATTGCAATGGGGGGAAAGGACAATTCCAACTCAATAGATATATTTACTGGGCACCTATTGTGTATCATGTACTGCTTTGTGTATCAGGATTTTTTAGCAAACAAAACAGCAAAGATTCCTACCCATGTGGCACTAACATTCAGATAGGGGCACATAGGCGATGAATGTCATAAAAAAGTTCATTCCGTAGTAGGGGAGAGGGTTGTAAGTGCTGTGGGAAAAGAAAAAGGAGCAAAGGGTGCAGGGTGTGGGTTGGAGATGTTTGCAGTATTAAATGGATGTCAGGGTGGCTTTGCTGAAACAGTGCAACGTGAGCAGAGTTGAAGGAGGTGAAGGAGTTAGTGGAGCAGATGTCCGGATGGATGGGATCACTGGAGCGGAGACCCTAAGGCAAGGGCGTGCTTGGAGCGCTCATGGACCAGCAAGAAGGCCAGTTTCTGGAGCAGAAGGGAGCAGAGAAAAGAAGAACGGAGGAGCAAAGGCAAGAGAGGCAGATGACATAGGGTCTGAGAGGACTTTACTCTGGATGAAGTAAGGATGTGTTGTAGGGTGTTGCACAGAGGGGTGCAGTCATCTGACTTGGTTTGGACAGGGCCCTCTGACTGCTGTGTTGAGAATAGTTTGAAGCAGGCCAGGGCAGAAGCAGGGAACTGTGTCAGAGGCGACTGCGGGATCCAGGAGAGAAAGGACAGTGGCTCCGACCAGGTGACCGCAGCAGAAATGGCGAGAAGAGTTTGCATTTTGGACACATTTGAAGGTAAATCTAGCAGGGCTTTCTAAGTAATTGAGTGTGGGAGAAAGAGAGAGAAGGAAGACTTCAAGGATAAAGTTAGAACATGGAATAAATGTGACCCAGAGTACAGAACGAGAATAGAGAGTTAATGGAAAGAGCCAACAAAAGACAACAAAAAAGGTCAGTTCAGTCTGTGTGTGTGTGTGTGTGTGTGTGTGTGTGTGTGTGTGTAGGTTTAACAGTATTTATAAAATTTTTTAAATGTATTTTTATGCTTTTCTCCAAAACTTTTTTCTGTTTTAGGAATTTATCATTCAGAGATACTTGCACATGTGAAGTTACATGTAAAGGGATTTCATTACAGAACTACAGTTTACAATTGTGAAAGGCAGAAACAACCTAACTACCCACCAGTAGGGGAATGGTACATCCAAATTATACATCACCATGCCACATTGAACTGAGTGGCTTAGATACGTAAAGCTCTCCAAGGTGCATTGTTCAATGAAAAAAGAAACAGTGGCAGAAGGCTGTGTGAAGTGGTGAAGAAAATTCTCTATGCACACTCACATATCCACATATATGTAAATCCACAGGAATAGGTCTGGAATAGGGAACTCTTGAAAGGAGCAAGAAATGAGTTTGCTCTCTTTATATGTTTAAGCAGGCATTTAATACTGTTCTAATTAAATACATTTACAAAGATTGGATTATATAGAAAGATGTTTTAAGAGTAGGGTAGAAGGATCTTTCCTTGTTAATAAACCAGCTTCCCCAGAGGCTGCAGAAAGCCCTGAGCTGCTCTCTAGGACTACCCTCCCTCCCCCCATCTCCTCCCCGCCCCCCACCCCGCCCCGTGGTTAGGGAGTTCATCTGTGTGAGCTGGGGCAGCTGAGGCCTCTCTATTCAGAAAGGCTCTGGAAAAACTGGCTGGGGCTCCCTTGTGAGTGAGAAATCGCACTGTCCCCAGGTCCTGGATCATTTCGTTGCTTTCTGCCTTATGTTGGGGCAGCACAGAATGGCAGAGGCAGGACTTGGAATCCAAAGAGTGGGGCTCCAGCCTCGACGGCCATTCCCCGCTTTGCCTGAGCTTTCTGTGTCTTCATCTGCGGAATCAGGGACAACTTTGCATGTGGAAGGCCCCTGGGCTGTCAGGGCTCTCAAGACAGGGATCTGTTTCCCCACTCCAAGCTGGGGAAGGAGGGGGGCGATGTTGTAGGGACTCCAGAAATATAATTTGAATAAATGCATTCAGTGCAATTCCATGAGGTGTTTTTGCAGATGAATCAGACTAAGTATTTTGTGAAATTCTGTGGGGTTTCCTTTTTTTCATTATAAGTTTATGTGAGAATGCTATTTCTGGATCCATTTAGGTTTCTTGCTTTCCTTCTTTAAATTTCACTTTCATCTCCATCCCCAGTGACATTTGTTTGCAAGGGCACTCAAGGACAGAATGCCAGCAGTATAAGTTTGCCCTCTATAGGTGGACATTTTCATTACAAGTGTTTTCCTAGGACTTAGTGGTCTAACAAAACCCAAAACCAAAATGTCTCAATGATTTCTACTCTAAACGTATCTCCATATATTTGCTTTTGTTATTCCCATAACCATTGATATGAATTAGGATCACTAGCAATGATTTTTGTGATTATAAACCAGTGTAAAACTTCATGAAAAATTGTCTTAAATGTTACATTGGTATTTTTCATATTTAATCAATTTAACAGTATTTATAAAAATATAAAAGATTGGATTTTATGATATAAAGATTGATTTTCTTCAGAAAAAATTTAAAAATCTAGATTACTCTGCCCTACTGCTTGTATTACAAGTGAAAGCACGGGCCTGTACAGGTACAAACCATCATCCCTACAGTTGAATAATTCTGGGCAGTGGCAAGAACACAGCCTTGTTTTATGATATCTGAGCTCCACCTGATCACGACCTGGTCTCTGAGCATCCATTTTCACATCTATGAATGAAGTGATTAGATTTTCTGTGAAGTTTCTTCTAGCTCTAATAAGCTAGAGTCTATGGCTAAAACTAATTACAACAGTGATATCTAACATTTATTAAGGCCATATTACCTGTCAGGTGCTGGGTTAAACACTGTCTACCTTGATCTGCTTGACAAATCTATGCAATAGGTACCACTATTACAAGTAAAGTAAACTGAGAAAGATTAAGTAACTTGCCCTAAATTGCTAGATATTAGGGCCAGAATTTTAACATGGACAATCTGACTCCTGAGTCCACCATGCCTCTAGCCATTGTACTCTCTATATAAATAAGTGTTGTCCCTTTTCATATAGTCCCTTTGGAAGTCCAGCCTTATATTCCAATGATGCTGCCACTACTATTTTTGGAATGCAGCTTTAAAATATATATAATTTTTATTGATTTCAGAGAGGAAGGGAGAGGGAGAGAGAGAGGGGTAGAAACATCAATGATGAAAGAGAATCATTGATCGGCTGCCTCCTGCAGGCCCACACTGGGGATCAAGTCCACAACCTGGGCATATACCCTGGACCGGGAATCGAACCATGTCCTCCTGGTTCATAGGTCAACGCTTAACCACTGAGACACTCTGGCCGGGCTGGAATGCTCTTTTAATGTACAAACTAGTCCAAACTGTTGGGCTAATTCGAATCAAACAAGAAAGTTGGCCTTACTGATGGTTGGCTACCTCCAAACTGAGCAAGTGATTGGATTAACATTTTTTGTGGAGCCATCTACATCCAACATATATGAAGTACCTAATTCTAAGTCCATTTAAGTTTCTTGTTTTCTTATAAGAAAACACCCTGTGCTGTTTGGAAGAGATGTGGGGACTCACAAGAGTCAAGAAAGGGAGCCACCAGCCAAGCCACAGTGTTTGTGAGAGAGGAGTGGGGTGTGGGCAAGATGAGGCATGGAGTGTAGGAAAGGCGGAGTTTGGAAAGTGCAGGTGGGTTTAACCAGAGAGGAGGGCTTGTCTCTGGAATCAGTGAAAAGGAACGTTGAAGTGTGTGGAGTGGAGGAGGGTCTGTGTACTGAGGAACTGCTGAGGGCAGGGGTCTTGGAAAGCCCTGCCTATATCCTGCAGCAAGCTCCCTAGGTGATGCCCTTTACCCCAGTGTATCTGCCATCACCCCATTCCCATGGCTATCGACATTTACTTCTCTTTTGAGACCTCCAGACCCTCCAGATCCGCATTCATATTGCATGCTGACACAGCCACCTACTTTTGGGGACTCAGACTCATGTGCCCAAGAAACTTATCTGTTCCTCCTCGGTTTCCCATTTCAGGTCATGGCCTCAACATGCTCAAAACCAACAGGATCAACTCCTAAAAGACATTAATTATCAGACTTCCCCTTTTCTCCCTTTCCCACATCCCACCAACCACCAAGTCCTGCCACAGGTGCACCTTTCCTGAGTCGAGCATACGGACTTTCAGGTCACATGAACTTGAGTTCAAATGCTGACACTGTCATTATTAGCTGTGAGTCCTTGGCCAAGACATAACCTAACTGAAGCTCATCTTCACCATCTGTAAAGTGAGTAAATGAGATAATGTACATAAGAGAACCTTGCTTCAGGTCTGTATGAATCAGAAGTATTATTATGGCAACATGCATCCTTGGTAGTCAATAAATGTCCATTGGGTTGAAAGTTTCTGAACAATTTTATATAACTGTGTGCTAGCTATTTGCACCTCACTCCCAACCACCCTTCCCCAGCAGATCCATTCTCTACCCTTTCCACACTGCTCTATGCTCCAGACATTGAATCTCTTCAGAGTATCCCGGAGGGAAGCTGGACTCCCACCAGCTACTGGTTGAGTTTAACCAGAGGCACAGCCATTGGACAATGGGAGGGGAGGGGGTCAGGGAGGGGAGGCGAGAGGTCAGACTGTTTATTGCCTTGTCCTCTTCCTGCCACGGCTTCGATGGTGGTTGTGTTCTCTAAGCCCCAGATCCAGGGGGCAGCCCCTCTTTTATAGCCTTAGTTCTCACCAGTTTAGAGGTCCTCTCTCCCCTTGCCCCTTTAGATCTGGGAGTAGTAAGGGCTTCTTACTCCGGCTAGTCCCTAGGTGCTGCAACCCTGTTCCACTTCTGCACAGTCCCTTCATTAAACTCTTCCCAGTTAAACCCTGTGAGTGTTCCCGTCTGTTTTTATTAGAGTCTGTTTGGGACAAGGTGCAAATGGCCTTTTGGACAGAACGATCTGGCAGTGGCCCAAAGGGTGGATAGCAGGGATGGGATCTGTCTGGAGAGAAAGTGTAGATGAGGGATAGGCTAGCAAGGCAGTGAAGTGAGGTGGGAAGAAGTGGCAGGTGGAAATGCACTCTCCTTTGCTGTGCTGAGCACCTTCCTCTGCTACAGGCTACCCTATTGTGTTGAGATGCCATGTGTGTTCACTGTCTGCTTTGAAAGCCAAACACTACTTTTAGCTGGCTGTCTGGGAATTGAAAGACAAATCTGAGGAACTGAGCATCTGATGGGCAACCATAGTGCCAATGAAACCCTGTTTTGCCCACTCTAGCCCAACCTCAGGACTAGTTGTAGTAGATCCTGTATTTAATTGGGACTATAGAAGTCTTTGTTTCTTTCCCAGCAAAAACCAAATATGTACTCTCTATGTTCCCTTAGCATTTCACAGACACCCCGATTTAGGATTGACTGTGTTGACTTTGAGGGCGGGGACAAATCAACTGGGTTCGGCTTTGGATTACTCTGCCCTAGCTCTGAGGAAGTCCCTTTGGATGTCTGGGTTTGGGGGCTGGCTGGGGTAGATCTGGATGAGAGTGAAGCCCCATGAATTCTAAGCTGGCAGAGCCCATGCACAGGGCAGATGAGAACAGAAACAGCTCTGAGTGAGTGACTTGTAGAAGGGGGAAGTAGAGCTATAGGAGGAAAATGGTAGAGCTGGGGGCCCACCCCTGTCAAGATGTCACAGTGCAGAGGGGAGGAGGGTAAGACTGGCTTTCTCACCCAAGCTGCTCTATGCTTCTTAGTCCTTTACATAATTCTGGCTCTGCAGAGGTGTACAATCAACGTTAGTTGGTAAATAAAGTACACCATCCACTGCTCATGCTGTTGAATTGACTAAGGTAGTATTTCTAATGAGAGACATTGGAATGTTTTTTTTTTCCTTCTGTAAAAATGTCCATACAGTTTTGAGTTTTATCTTCTTGCCTCTTTTAGGGGTTATTAAGGTTGATTGACAAGATACAATTTCATTTGGGCAGGATCCATGATGAGTTTCCTTAGGACCTAGAATATGATTGACACTCACAAAATACTTCAGGCAGGCTGGAGAATGAGGTCACTCTATCTGTATCTCACCAAAGATGCTACCCTGTGATGGACAACTTTCCCATCACAAGCTTGAGATTTGAGTTCAATGAGACTTTCCTAACTGAAGCATGCTTTGCACTCTGTTCTCTTCCCTCTGGCTTCGTTTTGCTTTCCTCCTCCATTTCTCACTGGCAGAAGCAGACCTTGCCTTGGACAATGTGCGCCCTTAGCAGGAGCCCTGGAGCAGGCCCCTCTGTTGTGTCCTCTACGTCCAGCATGGATTTTCTCCCTTGTCTTTTCCCTGGCTCTGCCCGCTGCATTTTAGGACTTGGAAATGCATTGTAAAGACTGGCCTAATCGATTCCTGGATTAAAATGATGGCCTGGGAATGCCGTGATAATCACAAGAGGAGAGCAGGACCCTGCCCCAAGTAAACTCTTCCCTCTTTGTTTTTCATGTTTTGATCTTATGAGCCTTGACTAGGCTCCATTGAAAACAATGGCAACCTCTTCAAAGGGGACTATCAAGCCCTTTAAATGGGCTAATTATGCTCCCGGTTCCCACCATCTATCCGCCCTTGACAAGCTCTAGTAGAAGTCAACAGGTGGTTGTCCAAATATAAATGAAAAGGCTTAACTCTGAAACAGGGCTGTCTGAGGGGATTTTTAGGAGACTTTACTCTGTGGTTTTGGCAGTGACCCTGTATTTCTTTGCCAGTGTACAGAGAAATTTGACCTGTGTCACTCAGAGTTAGTGATTTTTTTATCACTACTGCCTTCACATAAGACCTACCCATTCTTTCTCTTACCCCCAAAACTCAAAAATAAAAAGGAGACAGAAAGAGAGAGAGAGAGAGAGAGAGAGAGAGAGAGAGAGAGAGAGGAAACAAAGGAAAGGCAATGATACAGGAACATTTGATGAGTCTACATTTTATTCCCTTGTTACCTTCATCAATAAAGAAATTAAAAAAAAAATAAAATAAAAAAAAATAAAAAAAAAATAAAGTCACATTTATAGGTATCAAAAACAGAGGGCGTTTTGATGTGGGCAGAATGGGAGGAAAGGTGTTTTGCAATCAGATTTCTCTCAATAAAATTTGCAGACAATACTATGACAAATTATTAGAGTTATCTATAGAAACAACATTTATTTAAGTTACTGCCAGCTTCTCAAGGAGGATTGAGAAATAAATAACAGGCGGGGGGGGGGGGGGCAGAGAAAGGAAGGACCATAGGATATCATCTTTCTAGTTTAGCCTTAATTTTCTTTGATATTCTCTCTTTCTCTACCTCTTAGGCAGCCAACCACCACAGACAGGCCATGTGATCCTACAGAAAAATATTGACTCCAGGCAAAACCCATTTTCCAAAGCAGATTCTGTGTGTTTCAAAGAGGTAGCAAATTTGTCAGTAGAATGTACCATGCAGAAACATTGCAAATTTAGGGATTTAATTCAGAATCTAACTCTACATTCTTCATCTTCCTTGGGAAATAGTTAGTTTGAGACTACTTTAGAAGAATAACCTGTCTTCCCTTCCTATTTTAGTAAGTCACCCTGGGTGTTTAGTAATTCCATAAAGTCACTTAAAAGAGATAAATATAACAGCTTTTTAAAATCTAGGGGCAGAAAGCTTTGATTACATAAATAAAAAATATACATCAAAGATCAGCTTACATATATGACATTAATAAGTTATATGACTCAAATAGAAATCCGCAGGTAAACATCAGGGACAAAGGCAAACACTCACATTAATCTCTAAGTAATGCACTCAGCTTACATACATGGCATTAATAACTAAGTTATGTGAATCAAATAAAAATCCTTAGGTAAACAGCAGTGACAAAGGTCAACACTCACATTAATAGGAGGCCAGTGTGGAGTCCTTCATCCTCCTTCTTGACCAGGGGAGGGAAACCTGGACCCCCCAGGCCCAAATATCCAGCTGGGTCAGTAAGCAGGACACCTGCACTTAGGAGCTGCCATCTGAAAGGCTCTTTGCAAGCAGCTCCCTGTGCCTGTAACTTGGGTTTTCTAAGATGCCTGAGGCTCCTCCTCCGAGAGCTCTCCTGCGATATGGCCCAAGGGAACACACACCCTGTTTGAGCCTGATGCCAATTTCAGATGGGCTGGGGACAGCTGACCTCTGTGGAACAGGCACCCCTCGTAGCCTGGGTGACTCCACTGTGTTCCCAAACACCAAGATCCCCTCTCAGCCTGCTTCTGCGGAGCCTCAGCATCTGGTGGAGCAGGGAAGATGCTCATGGGCTTTCTTTCCTGTTGGAGAAAAGGGGCAGGCTTGGACCACAAGGAGGTGAACAGAGGCCACAAATGAGTCCAGAGAGACCATCATTTGGAACCGACTTGGTCCCTTTTCTCGCCGCATCTACCAACCTTGATATGGAGAAGTGGCCACAGGAACGGAGCAAAAGGCATTTACAAACATAGTGAGTGTAGAACGATTTTGTTCCTCAGCCCTTGTTATGGGATGGCAGACGTTAGCACTTGATAACATAGATGGTTGAGCTCTTCTGAAGTGAATGTCTCCTAATGAGCTTCCAAATTAGAGAGGAGAGGAAACCTGGCTAACCTCCACATGCTATTGGCATCAGAAACATGGTCAAGTCACAATTTAGCACTTATCTTAAGAGCTCATGAATGTCAAAGAATGTTGTAAACTGAAGAATAAGTCTATCTGGCAAATCCACAGTGGCCCCTCTACTGGCTAATTAGTTCTGTGGGTTCTAAGAGAACCAATTTTCTACATTAAATGAAAAAAAAAATGACTGATGCCAGGTGAAAGGGGAAATAGTACCATCAAGTTGTAAATGTCTAATTAAAACTTTGTGAAAAGCAGCTAGCTAGCAAGAACTGAATACTACGATTTAAGCTCAAAAAGAGAAGAGAATGACTTCATCCATCTTGGGAAGGTAAACTCCTATTCTAACAGGCTGCCTTTGTGTGAAACACTTTTTCAAACTCCTCTTTGGGAGTTTTCAGAATTAATTACTCCAGAATCATAGTTTTGTTTTGTTTTTGACCAAAGCTGTTTTTACCTAGACTGACCGTGTTAATTTTTGACCATTCAAGAAATCAAATTCTCTCTCAGAGAACAAATGTTTGCCACTGCTGAGGAGAATGTACCTCAGGTTCTGAAGGGAATTCTGAAAGGAAGTTTCAAAAGCCCGTGGGCAATAACTGCATTGTTGAAATAAGCACAGTCTACTGCCATTACTCTGAAGTAAATAATATCCATTCAGGTGTGATTGGAGGATTTGCTAAAAGTCAGAATGCTTTAAATCACACCTTAAAAATTTCAAAATGAGATTCATGAGAGTCATTTTTAACCAAAGGAGGATTGCTAAAATGTGTACAATTCTTTTTAAGATATAAGAGGAAAGTGCAAATCTTTTCTCTTCCCCTTCAAAACGCACTGGCGTGTTAAGACTCTTACAGTTCGTGTTTATGAAAAGATCTACAATACCTGCCATGTCATAAGAACTAACACAAATTATTTCCCCATTTTGATGTTTCATTCCTTCTGCTTCCCTATCTTGCAATTTTTTATCACTAAATCTTAGAGATTTTTGACTTATTTTTCTTGAAATTTCTTTCTTAATGATAGTTCTCAGGCAGCCAGGAAGGTAGAGCCCATTTAGGGGAAAGAAAGGGAACAAACCCTAAAGGAATTAAGAAAAGTCTGAAGTCCTAAGATATCCTATTAATTCTATTTTCAAGATATCTTTCTCACAGAATTTCCCAGATATCTACTAATTGTAGTAATATGAGAGCTTAAGTGGACTGGGCTCTGAATCCTTGTTCCCTCCCTCCCCCCGCCTGACCTCCAGCCATTGCCCGGTCTCTGAAAGTCACATTGACATCTCAGGAACCATTGGAAAATTTTCAAAGCCCCAAAGTTTTCCAAAGTGCTGACTTAGGAAGCTGGACTGCTTGGTGTGCATTTATAGAACTTTTCCACCAGGTTTCCTATTCATGTGGTGAAGCAATCAATATGGATGAAGTGACTGTATAAAGCTCTGATCCTCGCCTCATTATGAAATCACCACCTCAGCTACACACAGATCAAGCACACCTGGGACCTCACAGGGTATTTGGGAGAAGGAGGTGGGATGGGGTGGGAGGGCAGGTGGTGGTGGTGTCTTGGAAATAAAGAACATTCATCTCTAGAAGTCACTGGGATATCAGCAAGCAGGGCTGTCCTCTATGGCCGCGCGGTGAGGGGATAGGGTTTGAGGCAGGGAGGTCTGTGCCAGGGCCTCATCAGCTGCTCCATCCTCCACTCCCAGACTAATTTTTTGAGTTGCGAAGGGTGGAGGACATGGACAGCCACTGTGCTTAGTGCCTGCATTTGGGGGAGCCCACATTCCACATGTGAGCTCGAAGCAGCCAATCTTCAAGGTCAGTGCGCTTGTTGGACAGTGTGACTGGGTTAGACATGTTGGGGTCAGAGGTTCAGATTCCCCCATATATATTAGATCCATGTCCTTGAGAGACTTATATAGCTTCTCTGGGTGTCTTAGCGCAGAATGAGGAGGAATGCCACCTCACAGAGTTGCTGAGAAGACTTGAATCAGTAGGGAAATAACGTGTGTGGGCACTTGCTTTATACTGATCCCCCACTGGTCCCTAATATTGAACCCCTATGACAATTTTGCAATCAGCATATAGCTGGTAGTAAAAGTAAGAAGTAAAGACATAGTTTGCTGCCAGGCCTGTCTGACTCCAAGCCCTGTGTCTTTTCTGCTACCCCGTAGTACTCAGTAAATTTAAATTTAAATTCTCTTCCAGAAGATCCCTTAAAGCTAGAGTGAATGGCAGGGCAACGAGGGAGCAGGAGGCTGGGGGATGGAGACAGACTCAATAATGGTCTGTGGAAGGCACTGGTGCTTTGTGGGGACGTGCTGGCAAAGGAAAGATGTGTTTTCAAACCCATGTCCTTAATACCAGCCAAGGTCAACCCGAGAACAATTTGCAGTGGAAAATTACACCCGGCAAATTCTGCAGCCCGATCCTAATTAGGAGCTAACCTCTCTTATTAGGTGAACTTTTTCTTTATTCCTTCGCTGTGGAGAATGGACTGTCATTTGTTAATGAAATAGCATGCTAATATATGTCGTCTTATGATTTGTGGATGATCAAGAGAAAATGTTCTTTCATAAGAAAAATAGGGCTTTTATTTCCCACTTTTTGTTTTTAATCCCTTTAAAATAATTAGTCCTTTAAACATGTTCTTTTGGCCTCATAATAAAGGAGTGAGGAAGGAGACCACCTACTTCTTCCAGAGCCTTCTTTCGCATTTACCCATTTGTTCGGTCTCGTGGTTTTGCGGTTTCAATTCAGCCATCGTTTATTCGGATCTCAGAGGACGCTGAACGACACTCTTCTGAAGTGGAGCTTACAGCTCCAAAGAAATTTACGACCAAGTGCAATCAAGGCAGATACATATGTAGACAAGGGAGAGATAATGGGGGTAAAAATACCCCAGACCATGCAGATGTATAACCCAGGCCTGATGCCACTCCAGGGTCCTGCTTGCCGCTCTGGACTCTTTCATCTCACGGGGCCTCTGAGCAGGGATGAGCAATAGTTACCGAAGTGCTACAAACGGGCCAGACGCCCTGGCTTTTCCTGGTCCTAATGTCTCCTTTCTAGTCACACTGGCTGCTTAGATTCTGGGCGCTGCCTCTTACTTGGAAGGCACTTGGAGGTGACGTGCTTCTCCTGACAGGGATCCACCAGCAGCGCGCAGGGGCCAGGCCAGCAGGAGGACTCACTGAGCTGTGCCCTGCTCAGGGGCAGGCTTGGGAGTAAAAGCTGAAGACAACGTGGTCCCTGCCCTGGAGGGGGTTGTTCTCCACTGGGCCGGACAGACTCGCAGACAGACAATTTTAGCAGTGGGGACAGGTGCAGCCATGGAGGGAGGGAGGGAGAGGGGAGAGCAGGGAATGTGCACTTTGCCTGCTCAAGGAGATGCCTCCACGCTGAGATTTGAGGATGAGCCACAAAGCCTCCCGCCACACAGGCCACGAAGGTCAAGAAGGCCACAGAGACCCCGGGGGCCGTCTAAGCATGGAGACCAATTGAGCCAAGGCGTGGAGGTGCGGTCAGTATAAGGGAAATAAAAGTAATGAGGCAATGCCGGCTGGCGTGGCTCAGTGGTTGAGCGTCAACCTATGAACCAGGAGGTTATGGTTCGATTCCCAGTCGAGGAACATGCCTAGGTTGTGAGCTCGATCCCCAGTTTGGGGTGTGTAAGAGGCAGCTGATCAATGATTCTCTCTCATCGTTAATGCTTCTACCTCTGTCTCCCTCTCCCGTCCTCTCTGAAATCAATAAAAATAAATAGATAAAAGTAATGAGGCAAAACGTGAGGCATCTCGGATTTGAGGCAGAGGCCACAGTGTCTGTACGTCAGCGCTACAGAGAGGGTTTGTATGAGTTTCCTGGGGCTGCCATACCCCAATCCAAGTCCCCAAAACTAGGTAGCTTAGAACAACAGAAATCATTGTCTCACAATGCTGTTGGCTGGAAGCCTGAAAGCCAGGTGCTGGCAGGGCCCGCTCCCTCTGCAGCCTGCTGGAGGGGATCCTTCCTGGCCTCTCCCAGCTCGGCCGTCCCATATGTACCTTGACTCCAATCGCTGCCTTCTCTACAGGCATCCTCCATGTCTCTTCACGTCATCTTGCCTCTATGTCGGTCTCTGTTCAAATTCCCCTTTTAATAAGAATGCCAGCCATATTGGATTAGAGCTCAACTTAAGGCTCTAATTTTAACTTGATTACCTTGGTAAAGACCTATTTCCAAACATGGTGACATTTTCAGGCATTGGGGGGGGGGGGGGGGGCGTTGAACTTCAACCTAATCTTTTTTGAGGGTAGAGGGGATGAAACAATTCAACCCATAACAGGGATGAAAGGAAAGAAATTACCTTGAGATTTTTTTTTGAAGTACAAAAGTAAAATTCCTTTCCCAGAAATTCTTAAGATTTTCTTCTTAATGAAAATCTCAAATCTGCCCTTGTTTTAATCATTCTTTACGAAAGGGTTGTCTCTACTGAGCATCCACTCAAATTCATAACAGACTTGAGGGCGTTGGGCACCGGCCGTACCATTAGCACATACTTCAAACAGTGCAGAGGACTCGTGCTTGCTCTAGGGAGAGTCCATCCATTCACAGGTATAAATTGGAAGTCACCTTCTTTCTCCCAAAGTTGTCCTCTACGGGAAATGAAAGTTTTTTTTCTTAACCCTCCTTCGAACCCCTATGCCCTCAAATGCATAAATAGTGAACCATTTTGTAAAGAGAACACCAAGTGCAATTTTTAAATTCTGTTTTGTTTGTGCGAAGCAGGTTACAATTTTGAAAGTTTTCCTTCTATCAAATATTTTAAACCAACTATTTTCAATGGAAAAATACTGTGTAAGCACAAGGTAAAAAAAATCAAATGGTACAAAATATTAAACATTAGAGTCTCCTTCCAGTCCTCTCCTCAGAAAGCCATCGCTCATAAACTTTTCATATGGCTTTCCAGAATTATTCTATGAAGAATCTTGAGTTCTTTGGGCAATTCACACTTAGCCAGAAAGCATGTTGTTAAGTGAATAGCAGCCTGAGGTGGAGGCTATAAAATACTCTCCAGCAGCGGCTACTAGAAATCAGGGACTCTTACCACTGAACCCACTGCCTGAAAAGTACCTTTAATTTCCTAGTCTCTTCTCTTACTTTGCTTTCTTCCAGGTCATCTTTTCCACCACAGGAAGGCATTTGTCTGCCTAATGACCTGCAAGCAGGAAGGATATTCGTGACCTCACTTTGTTCTTTCAACCTTCACTGGAGATGCCTTAACTGATCCCTTTAAGAGAAGATGGGACAGTGAGCTTAGTGGGTGCTCAAGAAGCCTTTAGTAAGTTTACTATTAGTTTCATTGTCTATATTAGACAACCCCTTAGACCAGTGGTCGGCAAACCGCGGCTCACGAGCCACATGCGGCTCTTTGGCCCCTTGAGTGTTCTAACGCCACTTCTTCAAAATAGACTCGCCCAGGCCGAAAACCGACTTCTGCACATGGGCCACGAAGTTTCAATCACACTGTATGTGCATGCCCACACATGGTATTTTGTGGAAGAGCCACACTCAAGGGGCCAAAGAGCTGCATGTGGCTCACGAGCCGCGGTTTGCCGACCACTGCCTTAGACTATTATTTTAAATTTGTATTTGTTTCACTTATACTTCTCAAATGCTTTCTATGTATAAGGTCAGGTGCTCTGCAGGTGAACCAGGGCCCTCAAAGAGAGCTGATGCTCTGGGGGTTAGAAAATGAGGGGAGGAGGTAGCATATACTAGTAAGGCCGGGGAGACCATCGGTGGCCAATTTTTGTGGCCACACTTGTGTTCTGTGGCATCTGCATAGCTTTATTCTATTTGAAGGTTGTGCTTAGTATATATTTCTTCAGTTGATGCACAAGAGAAAAAATCTATACTAATAAAAGAGAAACATACAAATTGACCGTACCTCCGCTACACCCACAAGCCAATCAGGAGTGAGTATGCAAATTAACCCAACCAAGATGGCTACAACCACAGAGCGAGCAGGAGGCTTGGGTTTTCCCGGTGATGGAGGAAGCCAAGCTTCCTGGCTGGCCCTGGCCTCAGGTCAAGGCTACAAAGTTTCAATTATAGAAGATAAATAAACCCCAGATACCAGGGCCTCTGCTTGGGTTGCCGGGGGCCATGGCTGGCCTGCAAACCACCACAGGCCCCTTGCCCATGCCGCCCCATGCCCCAAGGGAACCCCCACCTTGATCTGGGACACCCTTCAGGGCAAACCAGCAGGCCCCCACCCTTGCACCAGGCCTCTATCCTATCTAATAAAAGAGTAATATGCAAATTTACTGTCATTCCAACACACAAGATGGCTGCCCCCATGTGGTCAAAGATGGCTGCCCCCATGTGGACACAAGATGGCTGTCACAAGATGGCCAGCAGGGGAGGGCAGTTGGGAGGGACCAGGCCTGCAAGGGAGGGCAACTTGTGTTGTGGGTGATCAGGCCAGCAGGGGAGGGCAGTTGGGAGGGACCAGGCCTGCAAGGGAGGGCAACTTGTGTTGTGGGTGATCAGGCCAGCAGGGGAGGGCAGTTGGGAGGGACCAGGCCTGCAAGGGAGGGCAACTTGTGTTGTGGGTGATCAGGCCAGCAGGGGAGGGCAGTTGGGAGGGACCAGGCCTGCAAGGGAGGGCAACTTGTGTTGTGGGTGATCAGGCCAGCAGGGGAGGGCAGTTGGGAGGGACCAGGCCTGCAAGGGAGGGCAGTTGGGGGCGATCAAGCCTGCAGGAGAGGGCAGTTGGGGGGGGGGGGGACCAGGCCTGCAGGGGAGGGCAGTTAGGGGCAATCAGGCTGGCAGGGGAGCAGTTAGGCTTCAATCAGGCTGGCAGGCAGAAGCGGTTAGGGGCAATCAGGAAGGCAGGCAGGCGAGCAGTTGGGAGCCAGCAGTCCTGGATTGTGAGAGGGATGTCCGACTGCCCATGATCAGGCCTAAACGGGCAGTCAGACATCCCTCGAGGGGTCCCAGATTGGAGAGGTTGCAGGCTGGGCTGAGGGACACAATTTCATGCTCCGCGCTTCTAGTATATATAAATTCTAAAAGAGATACAGATTGTTCCTGAAAATGACTCAAATAATGAAATTTTATGTGTGATCTTTTTATTTTTTCTTGAGTAAATCTTAAGTTGTGGTGAAATGGTGACTCAGCGTCTTTAAAAGTTCTGACATCCCTTTAACTAGATGGTCCATTCAGTGTGCTTGGAATAAACATCATCGGGGTTGCTACATTTGCATCTCTCTTCAAAGGTGGCTTTTCTCTATTTAGAATTGTCTTCATGGGGTGGGGGTAGTTTGCTCCTATGTCTATAGCTGAAACTGGGTGGTAATCGTTGGCAGGAGTCTTCTGTTCTCCACTATCTGATAGGATATATAAAGAAATACATTTAATAGGAGTAACCAAGCCTGCCCCAAAAGAGGTATCATTTGACCAAATATGCTGTATGGGAGAAATAATTTTTAATGTCAGCTTTAAAAGTCAGTAAATCAAAAATAGAAGAGAACCTTTTAAGACCTTTGTCACACCATGAAGCATGCAGGCATGCTTGCTAATTCATGATGACATTTTAGACAGTCCTATTTTGCCAGGGGAAATAAGTCAGGGCATATTCCCCTTTCTGAGGAGGTTTACAATTTCAGTTTAACTCCTGTGGTGCAGGAGGTGTAACTGCCCGCCCAGCAGCTCTACCTCGGCCGGCCTCCCTTGGTAGAGCTATATCCTGGCTCAGCAGAGAAGTGAAAACAGGGGGATCACTTTGCTTCTTGACTCGTTTCTTCAGGTGACTCCTAGAGGATCCACCGGTGAGGGAATCTCCCACAGAGGATAAAAGAAGCATCCATTGGGAAATACTACAGTTAAATCTAAGCTTAAAAACGGCAGAAGAGGAAAAAGCTCGCTAACTAACTGTTTTTGTACATAACCAGGGAATCATGAGACACGGCTGCCCTGTTCCCACAGCCCTGGCCTGGAAGATGGCTCCATGGCTGCCTTTGTTCTATTCTGCAATTTCAACATCACCTACTTAGATGTGTTTCTGTGGAGAAACCCATGGATTCACCTCGGTAGATTATATTTTGCCCTAAAAATATAAACACATCATTCTAGTCTAGGCAAACCACAGTTTTTTGGGGGCCTAATTTCTTTTGATTCCTGAACTAAAGCATTACCTTGAGTATTACTTGGAATGTTTTTAGTTTTGTTTTTTTTAATTGATTTTTAGAGAGAGGAAGGGAGAGGAAGAAGAAACATTAATGTGAGTGAGAAACATTGATGGGTTGCCTCCTACACGGGCCCCAACCAAGAATTGAACCTGCCAACCTGGCTATGTGCCTGACAGGGAATCAAACCAGCAACCTTTTGGTGCATGGGATGACACTGAATTTTTATGAAATTAAAGATAATTCACTGAGAAGTGGGAAAATATTTGTTGCAGCAATTATTTGTAGTAGTTAGAAACAAATATTTGAAACAAATATAGAAGCCCATTAATTTTAAAATGAATAAATAAACTGATACATTTATACACTACTAGAGGCCCAGTGCATGAAATGTATGCACGGGTGGGGTCCCTGGGCCTGGACGGTGATCAGGGCCGATAGGGGCCTTCCGGCTGCTGGCCGGGGCCTCCCTTCCTTGGCTGCCAGCTGCCAGCCAGGACCTTCCTTTGTTTGGCACTACCCCCTGGTGGTCAATGCACATCATAGTGAGCGATCGAACTCCTGGTCTCCTGGTCAAACTCCTACGGGGACACTTTGTGTATTAGCCTTTTATATACATAGATTATAAGCTATGTCAACGTGGATAAATTTCAAAAATAATATAGAGTATTTTTATAACTTAATCTTGGAAGTGATATTGCACCACTTTGGACATATTCTGTTTATTAGAAGTTAATCTTTAAGTCTCATCATCATTCAAGGGGAAGGAATTGCACACACTGGGAGGCAGGGATCATTGGGGCCATTTTGGAAGCTAGATACAAAACTGCTGTATATTGTTTTTGGATTAATGTGAAGATAATGTAAAAGCATGAAACAAATTTATGTACTTACATCAGTAATAGTATAAAAACACATACAGGAATGATAATAATTCAAGTTAGGAATTAGCTCTGGAATACAAAGAGAGAACAGGATTGGGGAAGGGAGTACCAGGATATCAACTATACCTAGAATGTTTTATTGCTCTTTTAAAAAGTAAATATGGAAAATGTTAAAATTCAACCCATTTGGGAGGCAGTGCAAGGATATTCATGCTGTTATTTTCAGCATTTTCTATATGTTTGAAATATTTCATAATAAAAAGAATGAGCAAAACATAATAATAAAAATGTTTTCATACCATTTCCTGTGGTCTCAAAGAGTGGGGTTCAAGTACTTCACAAGTGTAGATAGGGGAGAGAGAACTGACTATTGGAGGTGTGGGTTTCACAAAGAGACAACTATTCAACTAACTGATAATTTTTAGTGTGTCATAGGTACAAAGTCTTGGGCTGTGTTGGGGATGCTGTCTCACCTTCTCACTCCGAGAAGACCTCACTTTGACCTAATTCAGGGGTATGGATTCTGACAGGAAAAGGAGTAGGGAAGGATGAGTGAATGTAAATTAGCTGCTCCAATCCATTTTTTAATATGGATTTTTTTTGTATCTAGAAACATTTTTCAAATCTAGTGTTTAATAGGTTTCTCAAATATATTTTCAATGGAATAAACTGGTAAAGTGGTCAGGTAGGTTTTCTATTTAGAATCTGCACTTTTGCCTATACATATGGTATTCTGATTGAATGGTGCATTTTCCTGAACCATTTTAATAAACATTTTGAGTATCATTTGGTTTTCTTGTAATTCTTCATCTTTTATCCAAGACACTTGATTTTTAAAAAATAACACTTTTTTAAATAGCCTGCAATTATTTTTCCCTGCATTTTATTGTTACATGTACTGACCACATTCCTCCCACACACACACAGTTAAATCTTAGAGATAAACATTTTTCCTTTTCAGAAAGCAAGGATAGGTTAGGAAGTTTATCTGAATGTTTTACATTGAGCAAATTTCTTTCGACTCATTTAAACAAACAGAAATTTCTTTTTTAAGAGAGATGCTTGACATAGAAAGTCTTTGCATACCATCAATTTATTGACTTCACTGTATAATACTTAGATTCAAAGATGTTGGAAGATTTCCTTTTTTTTATTGTTTAAAGTATTACATATGTCTCCTTTTTTCCCAATTGACACCCCCCCCCCCCCGCCACTCCTGCCCTTAGGACAAACCCCCCACTGCCCCAGTGTCCATGTCCATGGTTATGCTAATATGCTGCATACAAGTCCTTTGTTGATCTCTTACTCCTCCCCCTTCCCCTGCTTTCTCTCTGAGGTTGGATGGTCTGATCAGTGTTTCTTAGTCTCTGGATCTATTTTTGTTCATCAGTTTATGTTGTTCATTACATCCCACATATGAGTGAGATCATGTGATATTTATCTTTCTCTAACTGGCTTATTTCGCTTAGCATAATGCCCTCCAGGTCCATCCATGCTGTTGCAAATGGTAAAAGTTCCTTCTTTTTTATAGCAGTGTAGTATTCCATTGTATAGATGTACCATAGTTTTCTAATCCATTCATCTGCTGATGGGCACTTAGGTTGTTTTCAAATCTTAGCTATTATAAATTGTGCTACTATGAACATAGGGGTGCATATGTCCTTTCTGATTGGTGTTTCTGGTTTCTTGGGATATATTCCCAGAAGTAGGATTACTGGGTCGAATGGGAGTTCCATTTTTAATTTTTTGAGGAATCTCCATACTGTTTTCCACAATGGTTGCACCAGTCTGCATTCCCACCAGCAGTGCACAGTGCACGAGGGTTCCTTTTTCTCCGCATCCTCTCTAGCACTTGTTGTTTGTTGATTTGTTGATGACAGCCATTCTGACAGGTGTGAGGTGTTACCTTTGTTGTTTTGATTTGTATCTCTCAGATGATTAGTGACTTTGAGCATGTTTTCATATGTCTCTTGGCCTTCTGTATATCTTCTTTCGAAAAGTGTCTATTTAGGTCCTTTGCCCATTTTTTGATTGGATTGTTTATCTTCCTTTTGTTAAGTTGTATGAGTTCCCTGTAAATTTTGGAGATTAAACCCTTATCTGGGATAGCACTGGCAAATATGTTCCCCCATGCAGTGGTCTTTCTTGTTGTTTTGTTGATGGTTTCTTTTGCTGTGCAGAAGCTATTTATTTTGATGTAGTTCCATTTGTTTATTTTATCCTTAGTTTTCATTGCCTAAAAAATAACACTTAAAAAAAATTGTGGCTAAATACACATAATACACATACAGTGGTATTAAGTACATTCATATTGTTATGCAACCATCACCACTATCCATCCCTTAAACTTGTTTTATTTTGCAGAACTAGAACTATACCTATTAACTCCCCATTACCACTTTCCCCCAGCTCCTAGCACCTACCATTTTACTTTCTGTCTCCATGAATTTGACTACTCTAGGTACCACATATAACTAAAATCATACAGTATTTGTCTTTTTGTGACTCTTACTTAACTTTGCATCATGTCCTCGAAGTTCATCTATTTTGTTGCATATTTCTGTATTTCCTTTCTTTCTGTACTTCCTTTCTTTCAAGGCTGAATAATATTCCATTACATGTACATATCACAATTTTCTTATCTATTCATCTGTTGATGGACACTTGGGTTACTTCTATGTTTTATCTATTTCGAATAATGCTGCCATGAACATGGGTGTATAAATATTTGAGATCCTGCTTTCAGTTCTTTTGGGTAAATACCCAGAAATAAAGTTGCTCAATCATGTGGTAATTCTAGTTTTAATTGTTTGAGGAACTGTCATACTATTTTTTCACAGTGGCTGTACCATTTTACATTCCTATCAACAATGAACAAGGGTTCTAATTTCTCCACATCCTTACCAACACTTTGTTATTGGGTGTTCACCCCTCCCCCCCAACTAATTAGTGTGACGTGGTATCTCATTGTGGTTTCAATTTGCATTTTTCTAGGCATTAGTGATGTTGAGTATATTTTCATGAGCTTGTACATGTTTTTTGAGAAATGTCTATTCAAGTCCTTTGCCCATTTTTGAATTAGGTTGTTTTTATTTTTGTTGTTTAGTTTTTGGAGTTACCTATATATTCTGGATATTAATTCCTTATCAGATACATGATTTGCAAATATTTTCTGCCATACTGTGGGTTGCCTTTTACTCTTAATAGTGTCTTTTGATGCACAAAAGTTTCTAATTTTCATGAAGTTCAATTTGTCTATTTTTCCTTTTGTTGCCTGTGCCTTTGGTACTATATCCAAGAAATCATTGCCAAAAACTGATGCAAGACATTTGACTTTTAATTACAGTCACCATTTCTCTTTCCCTCACTGTTTACCAGGGTGGAACAGATCTCATTTTTTGCCTACTGAACCTATAACACATACATGTAATTACAACTTGGGTGTACTTTACATTTTCCTTTGCATTTTAACATTTTATCATTGTTTCATTATCTTTAGCTGATTTTATTAAACAATTTTTGTTCTGAAATTTTTCCCCAGGTATTGGATTACTGTAATTGGTATCATCTTTCTGATTCTCTTGTTAAGCTGTTTTCCAGCATCTTAAAAGCCTGTGTTTTCAGTCTGATTGCTGGTGCGTGGATTTGTTGGAATGCACATGCAGATTGCATCTCAGTGAACAGTTAGTTATTTTAAATATGTCAGAATTGTCCCTAGAAGATTTCCTAAATAAAAGCTGATTCCAGTCAATTTACCTAAATTCAATCTGAATTACCTCAGACTCTGTCTTTAACACATTCAATGTTTATGCATTGCATTCTCATGAGTATTTAAAATATTGTTTGGGGATAGGATGAAGCATCCGAAAATAATTAACACAGTGGGCAAAGATAACGAAATGAGAAAACTGAAATATAAGATGCAGATGTACAATCGTTTTCAGCATGAAAAGTAACAATAAATTGAGAGTACATCTTTCTGGGTTGGAGAGCTGCAAACAGCAGCAGGACCAGTGTTTATGAGTTGCAGCATTTTATAAGATGGACAGAAGCCAGGACCATCACTGTGGTCTATTAAATGATCTGGGTACAGTTATGTTTCTATAATTGATTAGAATTGTCCACGGAGAATGTTATTTGCTGCAATCCAAGGATTTCTTCAATGTTTCAGTTTCTCCAAAGGCCACTTGAAGGGTAAAG
The DNA here is from genome assembly GCF_951640355.1 of Cnephaeus nilssonii. Lineage (NCBI taxonomy): Eukaryota > Metazoa > Chordata > Mammalia > Chiroptera > Vespertilionidae > Cnephaeus > Cnephaeus nilssonii. Next base: position 43,756,347 of record NC_137080.1, on the reverse strand, counting down.
TGTTTTTAGAGGCATGCGTTTTTCTAAAGTATCAGAAAATAAGATTGGGGTTTTACCAAGATGTCTGTATTTTTCTCATTGCTTCTGCTAAAAACAGCACTATATTAGAAGATGGTGGTGTATTGTTTTCTCCTTATTTTGGGCTTGAACTGAGTTTCAGAAGTTGGATAAAATGGTGTAAAAATAGTTATTTCTTTGAGAAAAATCAAATATTTGCTTTTAAGAGGAAAGGGCTTAGGTTTTTACTGGATATACTTAAATTGATTTTCATGCTTATACAAGCATGGGAGCAAAGAGGGAGACTGGGCAAAGTGAAGTTTGCTTGCAATATTAAGGAAAGTACACAAATGATTTTAAGGACAACACACCCTGCGATTCAAGCACTGGGTGAAAGTGTGAGGTGCCCCACGTTCTTGCTCTCAGAAGCTGTTGTGCTTCAGAATAGTCCCAGAATGGCCCCTGGCAAGGTTGTGAACTGGTAGTTTGTCCCAGAACCCACAAGGGGTAAAATGAGGCAGTCAGACCTCTCCTCCACTGTCCGGGCTTCTATCTACCCTTAACTATCCGTCAAAACATGTTTCCTCAGAAAAGTTCCGCTGAAGTAATTCTCCTTCCCACATGTGTGCTGGGCTGCAACGGAAAGTGTACATGTATTTGCAGCTGGAGAGGTGGAAACACTACAGCACAAGGAGTGGAATATGCACAAGGGCACCCCTTTCTGGGCACAAAGCTCTTCTTGCTCTTGGTGGGCTGGGCTCTGAGCCTACTGCCCACTGACATATAAAATCAATCCTGAAGATGAGTTTATTTACAATTCAGCACGTTAACTTCCATTGATTATTGCCTTTTCATAATTCTTTATCATTTTCTAAGAATTTTCTCATACATGATTGACTCAAAATTGATAAAGACCCTTGCTGTGCCAGGCACGGTGTGTGCCGTGATGAAGTTCACTGCTCTTCTTGTCATGATGGAGCCAACTACTCTGGGAGGAAGCCTGGACAGGCATTCCTTGTTTCATAGGTGAGACAATGGAACAAAAGAGAGTTGATCAGATATATTGTCCTAAAATCTTCCAATCTGTGGTGGAATCAGCAAATAGAACTAAGGTAACATTACAGAAACTCATTTGAAAGGGGAAAAAAAACCCTAAAATATAAAGACTGCTTCTCTAGCTATAGGTAGCCCAGCTTTTCTTTCTAATCCATAACTATTCCCTCAAGATCCCTGGGGAAACTGTGATGTAATAGAAAATAGAGCATATTTTCTGATAATGAGCAGTGAAAGTAACAGGTGAAAATGCACATTCCTGGCCTGCTGCCCATCATTAGGCCATTTTGTATTGTAATGAGAAGAGCTTATTTGAAAGCTCAGTTGAAGTTATTGGCATTCTTTGTTAGAATGACTCTTACACACTTTCATGGTGTATCAATTTCAGGTATTTAAAGAAGTATGCCATGATGTGTATCCAGTGTGATTTGGAGTCCAGTGGAGAAACAGCTATGATGTTAAGGCAGATAATGTTTGATGAATGAAGATCTCTATCAGTAGCTTGCTTATTCATTATTTTATAATCATATTGTGAATTTTTTCCAATGAAAACTTTCTCCTGTAATTTACATCCATTTTATTTTTATTTTTGAGATTTTCTTACAAGAGTTTATTTAAGACAAACTGATGACCTACACTGGGGAGCAAGGTCTCAATACTCGCCTACACCCATTTGATTTTTTGCTGGTCCATTGGTATTTTTTTTGTTTCTAATAATAACGCTTGCACCAATTTGACTAAAAAGCAGTCACAAAGGTAGAACTTACCGGTATACATCCAAATAAATGTTGTCCCTTCAGGCTGGCTGAGGAAATATGCATCAATTCTGATGTATTGCCACGAAGAACATTTTTGCAATCTTCCTTTTCCGATTGTCTCTGGTGCTGATTTACAGGCCACGGGGAAAGCAGTTTCATTTTGATGGCAGTCAGCGCTACTCAGTGTTAGTCTTCTCACTCGCAGGGAGTATTCGGCTATTTCAGAAGCTGTCTTTTCCCCTGAAAGTTGGCATCTTGGAGGCCACTTGGAGATATTGGCCCTTGGTTGTAGGGAGTTTCAAAATGGGCTGGAACAATCCTCCACATACTGCAAAGTACAGTCTTCTGATGCCAAGACGAAAAGGATGGTAAGCTCAGGAATATAATTAATCTTTGATCAGCCCTGATAATTTCAAATCATTAACCATTTGTACACCGTAAGCATCTATCGTGGCGTGTGGGGATGGTTTCCGTTTTGGACGCGTGGCAGTTAACTGGTTAAAAACTGCTTCCAATAAAACTTGGAATCAATGACTGCAATCATTTAAAATGATTATACTTGTTTTCAATGAATAGGCATGGCATCTACATGGTTTTTAACAAGTTCTAATAAAATCAAGGATACAGATAATAAGTCAAGAGTAAGGAAACATGGGTTTGGGGATCCAAAGACCCTTTAATTAGAAGGCTGTACTATGCTTCTGTTCAGCCAAACATGGTCTGATTTACAGTCCATTATGTTCTCCAGGAAGTTTCCATAATGAACTGCTTAACATTAATTAACAGACACAGTAATACTTGTGAACTTTAATCAAATGCATTTAGAAATTATTCTCCAAATTGCAGGCCAATTGAAGAGTAAACAAAAAAAATTAAGTAACCATTCAGATGAGGCTGTCTGGGCCCAAAGCTTACTTTGGGTGAGACTGGACCCAACATGTTAATAGCACCCCAAGATCTTTGTCAAATTGACATGCAAAAGACTTGGGATGAAGGTCAATCAAAGTAGAATCCTTGAAATCTCACTTAAAGGTCTCAAATTTGAAGAACTTTATTTTGCAAAAATAGTACCAGGATGAAAAGTGAGAGAACTGAGGCTGAAATTGTGGGAATAACTCTTCCCAGAAGTCATTGTAGCCATCCTCCATCACTTGAAAAACAGGCTTCCAGGAAAATCTGGCATCAAATACCATCTCAGGATTTTTGAGAACCTTGAAATAATATAACTAGAACTCATTAAACTCAAAATTTTTATCTCCTTATGTCGCTTAGATTTATAATTTAGATTTCTGAAAACAGAAAAAAAAAAAAAGTTAGCCTAAGGACTCAATACACATCTTTAAAGTCAATGGAAAGACTTAAAAGTTAATTCAGTTGTATAAGTTCTTTATACATTTTGGCTTATCAGATGTATCATTGGTGAATATGTTCTTCCATTCAGTGTGTTGTTTTTCATTTTGTTGTTTCTTTTCTGTGCAAAACTTTTTTAGTTTGATGTAGTCCCATTTGTTTTTCTTTTATTTCCCTTGTCCCTGGAGACATGTCAGAAAAAAGATTGCTATGACAAATGTTCGAGAATTTACTGCCTATGTTTTCTTCTAGGATTTTTATGGTTTCCCGATATATTTAAGTCTTTAATCATCTGGAGTTTTTTCTTGTGTATAGAGTAAGGAGGTGGTCTAGTTTCATTTTTTTGCATGTATCTGTCCAATTTTCCCCAACACCATTTACTGAATACACTATCTTTACCCCATTATATGTTCTTGCTTCCTTTGTTAAATATTGACCATAAAGGTGTGATTTTATTTCTGAGCTATCTATTCTTTACATGCCTGTTTTTATGCCAGTACCACCCTGTTTTGATTACTTGGCCTTATAGTATAGTTTGCTATCAGGTAGTGTGATACCTCCAAGTTGGTTCTTTCTCAAGTTTGTTGAAGCTATTCGGGGTATTTTGTGGTTCCATATACATTTTTGAAATATTTGTTCTAGTTCTGAGTATACCATTGATATTTTAATAGGAATTGCGTTGAATCTATAGATTGTTTTGGGTAGTATGGACATTTTAATGATGTTAACATCAAGAAAACAAACAATCGCCCAGCTGGCTGGATCAGTGGTTGAGCATCGGACACCTATGAGCCAGGAGGTCACAATTCAATTCCTGGTCAGGGCACATGACCGGGTTGTGGGCTCAGTCTCCAGTGGGAAGCATGCAGGAGGCAGCTGAGCGATAATTCTCAGTGTTGATATTTCTGTCTCTCTCTCCCTCTCCCTTCCTCTCTGAAATCAATAAAAATATATTTAAAAAAGAAAGCAAACAAGTAAACAAATAAGTTAAAAAAAGGCAATGGACCTGAAATAGATACTCCTCCAAAGAGGACATACAAATGGCTAATAGACATATAAAAAGATGCTTGATGTCACTAATCATCAGAGAAATGCAAATTAAAACCACAATAGAAATCACCTCATGCTTGTCAGAATGGCTATCATCAATAAATCAATAAACAAGTGTTGGCGAGGATGCAGAGAAAAGGGAACCTGTGTGCACTGTTGGAGGGAATGCAGATTGGTGCAGCCATTGCGTAAAACAGTATGGAGTTAACTCAAAATATTAAAATAGAACTGCCTAATGACCCAGCAATTCCACTTCTGTACATATGTCCAAAGAAACCCAAAACACTAATTTGAAAGAATATATGCACCCCTATGTTCATGGCAGCGTTATTTACAATAGCCAAGATTTGGAAGCAGCCAAGTACCCATCAGTAGATGAGTGGATTAAAAAGCTGTGTTACATTTACAGAATGAAATACTATTCGCCATAAAAAAATGAAATAAGCTAGTCAGAGAAAGACAAAATACCATATGACTTCATGTATATGGGGAAATCTAATGAACAAAATTAACTTTACAAACAAAAAGAGATTCATAAACAGACTGGCAGCTGGCAGAGGGGAGGGGTGTTGATGTGGTTCAGTGAAAATGGTGAGGGATTAAGCAAAAAGAAAAAAAAGAAAAAGGCAGACACAGACAACAGTAGGCTGATTGCCGGAGGAAAAGGGGAGGTGGAAGAGGGCAAAGGTGGGATAAATGCTGGTGGATAGGGACTTGACTTTGGGTGGTGAGCGCACGATGCATTACGCAAATGATGTGTTATAGAATTGTACACTTGAAAACTGTATGGTTTCATTAACCAATGTCACCCCAATAAATTAAAAATAGTCAATTCAGGCTATTCTTTTAAAGAAGCTGTCTCGTGAAATAATTTTTGCCTACTCATTTTGGATTATTTTTGAAAGAGAGAAGGCCCAAAGTTATTATCAGTTCATATTATTCAATCATATGTAGTTCCTGTTGGGGGATCCTTTCACTGTAAATATTTAGTAGTGGTGATGAAGAAAAGACAGGGTTCTGGTGAAAGAACACAGGGAGCCAGAATCTCAGGCTAAAAAGTTTCGATAATTTGAAGTTTTAAAATACTAGTAATACCCAGGATACATTGATATATAAACATATTTCATTCTTTTCCATAAATAATGTCATCACCATAATAAAGCTAGCTATTATCTTAAGTCTCTCTTCCTATGTTGACATAAGAAGGTTGGGTAAGTAGCCTGTTTTGGTGAGTCTGAGAGTACTTGGGATCTCTACAAGAGTAGGCTATTTCATGTCTCGACTGATTCCCCGTCCTACTCTCAGAATTTGTCATAATCTTCTCTGGGGCTTTGCCAAAGAATTTCATTGCATGCACATGAGATTTGCAGTCCTTACCCTCTAATTCAAGGTCATGTCACAGACTTTTCCATCCTTCGCACCTGTCACTCCCTTTCAAGTCTGAAAATGCAGACTAACTGGACACCTTAGGCTCGGGTCTACTCACAGCTTGTTACTGTTCTACCTGGAATTCTCTTCTTTCATCTCTGCCTTCACAATTCTGCCTAGATATCCTTAAATTATTTTTTCTGAATAATAATTCACTGCTGCAATTACTTTATTATAGTTAGCTACATTTTATTTCATCACCAGGCTGCCTTGTTTGAGGGCAGGACATGTCTCTGATTCATGTGGATATCAAACTACTCAACATAGTACTTGGAATGCATATCTGACTGGAACTTCTAACAGAGTTGATAAACTCCAGAGGAATTTGGACAGGAATATGGAATTAATCTGATTATGTTGGCACCTGTCCTGTTATAATGTACACTTAACATTAGAATTTTGAAGTAATGCAAATAGCATTGGTCACTTATTGTTATAAGGTCAACATTTCCATGCAAGTGTACCTTGCCTTACTAGTGCCTTCTGCAGCTTGTTGTAAACTAATCACTTTTGACTTAAGATTAATTTTAACTAGTCACATTTTTCCTTTCAGTAATGGACATAACAGAAATTCTTTCTTATTGGTCCCAGGCCCTGTGTCACATCTGGCGAAACAGATCTTCCAGCTCCCCAAACCTACCTGCTCTCTAAAAGGAATGCACTGATAAACATAAAGACTACGAAATTGTTTCTCCTCAGGTTCCTGTATGGACTGGAGAAGTAAGTGGCTAAGGTATGAATTTTAATTAGGAAATAAACTGCCAAAGAAAAAGCAGGAAGACCTCTTTACATGAAGTGAACTTCAGACACCTCATGACCTTGGTGTGTTCATGAGTTTAGCTTTAATTTTGGGAAGTAAATACCTGGTACCCACACTCTACTCTCTCTCTCTCTCTCTCTCTTTCTTTCTCTCTCCTCCCTCCCTCCCTCCCTCCCTCCCTCCCTCCCTCCCTCCCTCCCTCCCTCCCTCCCTCCCTCCTTCCTTCCTTCCTTCCTCCCTTCCTTCCTTCCTCCCTTCCTTCCTTTTCTTCCTCTCTCTCTCTCTCTCTCTCTCTCTCTCTCTCTCTCTCTCTCTCGGAGAAGAAGGTAAATATAAACACAAGCAATATGTTCTGGTTTCGGAAAGCCTTTTAAAATTTCCTTTACCACAGGTGAAAACCTACTTGTAGGGGTCGAAAATTTTCTGTTTGCCTCGGAGCCATCCTGAAGAAAGTAAAGTCAAAGAGTGGTCTTTACATGATGCAACACAAATCGCACTATACTTCTCTCCTTGTATAAATAAATATATCAGAAAAAAGTGGAAGTGAAGTTTTGACATAGAAGGGAATAAGGACAGACGAGTAAGTAATATGATGGAAAAAAAGCAGGAGGAATAACTGAGTCAGCTTGTCTTCAAGTGGCGATCTAAATATTTTATTTCCACTAGTTACAGTATCTACATTTTCTAAGGTCAGTGTATTCTGTTTTCATCATTGAGCTCTGTAATGTGATTTTACCTCACTCATATATTATTAACATTTATGACTATAAGAAGTTCTGGAAATTATTTCTACAGATGGCAAAGTATAAAGTTTGTTAATGAGACACATTGTGTGCCACCATACAGGTATCTCACATACTTTAAGCTGCAGGGTTAGAAATCTGTCACAACAAATTCTAACACTGTCATGTCTCAGTGTAGTTTTCCTTAGAAAAAAAAAAAAAGAAGCTAATATTCTTGTAAACAGTACACTGTGCAATGTAAAATTTGATTGATAATTCCTATATAATAATCGCAATATACATAAATTGATTCTCCTACAGGAGTATTGATTTTACATATAAGAAATTCCATGAAGACAACATTATAAAAGGCAACATTTGTTAAAAAGGCCACCGCAGTTAACTTGTGTTGAAACTGACTGCAGCCACTGTCAATTTCCTGGGTGTCCTGAGGTCAGAAGTTGATTCCACCAAGGCAAACATCAAGTAATTCGACTCTGTCTAGGTGACTAAACAGCCAGACTCCTTAACCACTTCTTTCAAATAACTGCTGGGGTCAGGTTACTTCACCGTCAGGTCGGTCAAGGCATCGGAGATCTCCTCGTTGACCTGTGCAGAAATGCTCGCTGGTGTGATGTTGAGATGAATGTCGTACTGCTGGTCTAGGCCAAGGTAGCAGTCACTCATGAAATACAGGGTGTAGATATACCTACAATAGAAAAATAGAACAAAGATATCAAACCCCCTTGCCAATCACAGTCATATTCCATTCTTTCAGAATTCTGGTGGTAAGGTTCTGCTTACCTTCCTGGTGCTTCTGGGGTATAAAAAGAGATGGAAGCGACATGATGATTTCGAACATACCCTACTCTTTTCAAAGCAATAAGTTCTCTCTTATCCACTTCTCCTAATATCAAAAACCATCCTTCATCTTTTGATTTGGGAAACCGAGGGGCAACTGCATGGTTGTCTTGCTTTCCCTGTAAACCAGCAAGAAAAAGATAAAGCATTAATAATTTCTGGACTTTCTATACCACTTGGTTGTGATTAAAAGGCCATAAATATATACATTTCAGTCTATCTATCTGGGATGTTTTTAATTTTCTGGTTCAGTGTCTTGGGTATGCTATCACTTATCTTTTTTCAAGATCCTCAAAATACTACTTTGTGGCTATAATCACCAGAATATTTTGGCTCAGTTAGAACAGAAAGCCCTGAATCTTAACACTAATTTAGTAAATTCTCATAAATAATATTAATATCCAATTTGAAGATGAACAAATTGAGATTCAACCAGGTTAACCAAATCTTCCAAAGACGTATTCATAAGAAACTGATACTTGGGGGGAAAAAAAAGGCAATCAAGACTAGATTCTAGACTTCAAAAAATAAGCACTACACCATCCAAGACTAATATTCACACACAATAAAAACACACTGTAATAGAATATTAAAAAGTACATTCTCCAAGGAAGGAAAATTATAAGCCAAGCAATTTGTAAGATATATTAATCACCACTATCCAAGATTAGATATCACCATATTGATAGCATTTGATTTTAGATTGAGATTACAAAATACATGATTATTCTAGTGTATCTGTAAGACAATGATGTCATGGCATAAAAAGTGCTAATAAAGACATGTATTAATAATGACATGCTCCCAATCAGGCTTCATTCAAGATTCTGGAGGGACATGTTTTACTTAAGGCATTTTAAAAGAGAGCATGGAGAATAATGTATTTTTCCAGCATTTATAAACAAAATTAATAGGGTTTATTTTGGCATGATTGAATCTAATTTTTAAGTAGCAATATTAAGGTAAAAAAAGTCATAGGTTTTTCCCCATGATTTTACCTGTATGATTATTATTTTTTTTGTAAGTTGGGATCTACTAACTCATCTAGACCAGTAATAGCGAACCTATGACACGCGTGTCAGCACTGACACGCGTAGCCATTTCTGATGACACGCGGCCACTGAGGTTTATTAACCTTTTGCACTCGGATGTCGAGTGTGACTCGACACGGTTGGCATCGGTAGCAGCTCTTTTTATACTCTTTGAATGTATCAATAATTTGAAATATAAAAAAATCCAAATAAATAAGTTTGTATGAAAAGAAACTCCAGTTTTTTATTCTACTGCCGCGCTTTGTAAAATCTGGGGTATTTAAAAAATTAAATCCCGAGTAGAATAAAGGAATCGAGAAAAAAGCAAGAAAGTGCAAAGGGTTAAATACAATTATATATAACAATTATACATTTATGTTATTTAAACTATAAATATCGCGAAATAATGTTTTTTCCTCAAAGTGACACACTGCCCGAGTTATGCTCAGTTTTTTGGCGAAGTTTGACACACCAAGCTCAAAAGGTTGCCCATCACTGATCTAGACATTCTCATATTAAAGCCTCTGAAATGCCAGAGATCAATCAGTTCATACTCACAGGGACTGAATTTTAGAATTAGAAATCAAACAAGATGGGACTTGAAGGCACATTACTGAAGGGATGTTGTAGCAGGAGAAAGCTGCTCACCAGGCTGTGTGTGAGAACAGAGGACAGTACTGAAGCACGACAGCCTCACTCCTGGGGCCTGTCCCAGGCACAGGAAAGCCGCCGACTCCACTTCGCCCAAGCGAAGGCAAATTCTTTATTTCAATTATTATGGTTATTGCAGAACCCAACCTGGCCACAGGCGATGCACTAAGAGTCTCAGAGGACCAAATGATTAATGTGATGGTCACAGGCAACAGAAAAGAGTGCAGTAATTACAAATAAAAATACTGTACATCTCTGGCCTGCATGAACACTGACAAAGCCCTCTCATATGCATTTAAGGGAGGAAGAGGCAGATGTGGCAACTGAGGCACAGAAAAGCTTAGGGTCTTACTCAAATTCATGGAGCTAGGTGGTAAAGCTTTGCTGTCATCTGCATTCAGCCCAACATGGTTCCCACAGAACGAAGTGCTTCCAGGGCAGTGCTTTGCGAACTTTAATGTCCTTAAAAAGTCATCTGGGATGATGGGCAGAAGTCCAGATTTTGAGATCCCTCCTCCTGAGCTGCTGATGCAGACAGTCTGGAGGAGGGCCAAGGAATCTGCACTCTGAAGGCACTCCGGGAAATTCTGTTGGACTGTGTCTATGGGCCATATTTTGAGAACAGCACCCCAGGCAACATACTATCATGTAAGGTCGATATTCTGGGGTTGAACACTGGCACATGAGGAGAACTGAGTGAGGCCAGTTGAGAAAGAGGGATTCATGAATGACACGGATGCATTAGTAAGGTAAAAGATATGTGGGGTGACACACGCTGGTGTCTGGTGTGAAGCATTTGAGAATGGAAAGCAAACACTGTACCTTGTGGAACCCAACATGGGCTCTCTGCAGGCTGACTTGAAGCACATACTCCTGATCAGCATGCAATCTGATCCATCTGTTGTCATTTCGCTTGTCTGAAGTCATAGTAGTGATAGAAAGTTCACTGTGTCCTTCGGAGTCATCCCACCAGCCTTTGACACTTAGGGCAACATCTATCACTGGTAAGTGAGATAAGAAATTCCATGCCTGAAAAAAAAGAAAGAAAGAAAAGATAATAAAGAAAGTTATTTTGATTAAGTCCGGAGTCAGTGCAGCGAGAACCTATGTAACATTTGCCTAGTTTCCCCCAATGGTAGCATTTCCCAAAACTAAAGTACAATATTAATACCAGGATATCAACACTGACACAGTCCATAGCTTCTGTTCAGATTTTCCAGTTTTTCTTGTACTTACTGTGTTCAAAAATAGTGTGCTTTTAATCTTTGTAGTTTAAAGTCCTCTTAAAATCAACTAAAAAAATTAATCATTATCTAAACTTGTGACCACTTTACTATAAATCCCTCCTAGATATTGAGTGACTACTGACTATACTAAAAATAAGTTTAAAAATGTTTGTCACTGAGCTGATTTGTGGTTTGTTGTAGAGAAGCATCCATTCTAATATTTATGTGACTTCTAAGGTAGAGAGCATTGCTTGGGGATATAAGAGTAACAAAAAATGTGATGCAATTGTTGATGTCAGTCAGCAACATCCATTGACCACTTATTGTACAAAATGGTTTTTTTTTTGGTCCATACTCTAAATTTATTCTGAAAGAAAAACATTTCTGTATGTCTGTATGTCATAAGGGGACTTATAAGTTCAGGGTTCCTTCTAAGAACATATATATATATGTGTGTGTGTGTGTGTGTGTGTGTGTGTGTGTGTGTGTGTGTGTGTGTGTGTATACTTGGCATTATATTGAGAATACAGATTAAAATGACACATACTAAAGGAGTAAAAAATGCCAATTTTATTCTTATTGTTTAAATTGAATATTTGTGAGAAATTGGTATGCAAATAGTAACTGTTCATCATCATAGAATGAATGAATGAATGAGTGAATTTCTAAGTCTCCAGAAAGGAGGAAGTAACAAAATAAACTTGATGTCCTCAGATAATTGTCACCTTTTCCTATCAATTACAATTATGTGGCACTATCAGTGAAGAAAACTTCTCAATGTAATGGCTGTTTTATCAGTTGCCATCTAAGTTAGTTTTTAAAAGTACATGAATACTTTAATTTTGATTTTCCTTTTATTTCATTAACATATACCACAGATTTGCTTACAAGCTTTGATTTCCTGTTGGCTAAGACTTCAGTGCTACTGAGCATACCTAATTGAAATAAAGTAGCCCTGATAAGTCAAACTACCCCTTAGGAATTAAAAAAAAAAAAAAAAGTAAACCCAATGCAAATTTTCAATCTAATCCAATCCTATAACTTGTCATGTGATTCTGAAATTATGTCTGGAATAGATATTTAAATAGTCAAGCCACAGAATTGTTTATACTGTGCTTCAAGGTAACAAATGATGGCCTCTCCCCTGATGGAACCAATAATTCCAGAATCTAGAAGCTGCATGTACCACTTGATGTTCACTGACACTGGCCAGAGTGGAAAGTGACCAAGGAGACACTTCAATACACAATTCCTATAAAGCTTTTAAATTTGTGAGACAACACAAGTAACATACTTCTTGTTTAATGTACCATTAAGTTAGTTACCAATACATGTTTTCAATTATTAGCAACACATTGGGATTTTACTTTATAGAAGTTGGATATGGCTTTTATACATAGGTATTCTTTTTATAGCACTTATTATTATTTTTCACCCTCAGTGTGTACAGAGATATTTGTTGGGTGTGTGTGTGTGTGTACACACTCACGCACATATGTATATAAAACATGAGCTATTTTTTACAGAAACTGCTAAGACATTTCAATACCAGCCAAACATATTTATCTGAGGATTAATCTTCATCTATTGAATCAGGCAGGAGCACTGCCATGCATACAATTATTTAATTAGCAGCCAAATCCGCTGCCAGTCAGCAGCCGTTCCAGGCATACTGATGGGGTGGGAGATGCAAATCTCACAGTCGTCCTGCCTTTTCTCATTACTACTGCAATTAGCACTTAAATTGATGCTTTAAACATACTAATTTCTGGAATAATTCAGGATTTGTATGTTACCTGGGATCGCCTCACTGCAGAGCCAACACCAGATTGCTCTGCATATTGAAGCACTTTTGAGCCAAATAACCATCATCATATCAGACTGAGCCAATTTGCATTTGGTTTTAAAGATAACAGAATGGCAATTTATGCAAATAAATTAAGTAAGTTTACTTCTGAGTTCTCCCTGAACTAATTAAAACAATGTTCTAATTTTTTATCACATCTAAAACTTGGCTTAAAATCAATGTATGCTATGTTAGAAATCTTTGTTGCTAATGGAAGACTTGTTTTGATTTAAATACATTGTTTTTATTCATAATTTTGATGGTAATTTAGTTAGAAAGGTAAGAACTTACTATGAATATTTAAATAGTTTTTGGTGCCAATTTTGGGTTCAACAGAAATTGAACAATCAGACTTTAATGCCTGTTACACTTTTTCCAAGTCTTGTTCAAAAATCAGTACTACTGGGGAAAAAATGACATGGTTTAGAAGTTTCTTTATTTTAATACCTGCATTTACAAGTCAGTGTGTTAATTATGTTACAAATCCAGAATGCTTACTTTGACACGTTTAGGGTAAAACTGCTTAAGACTTAAAGGTCTAGATATGCCAAATATTTCTGGCATCATTCATTCCTATTTTTGGCCTTTCCAAAGATGGTTTGGAGAGATGACTTATATTGTTTTTTACAACACAGATTTAGTTTTCCATCTAAGTTATATGGTATACAAATGAGAAGTTTATTTGAAGGAATACTTTAGAATCTAGTTACACTAAAGTGATTAAAATGAGCGCGGGGCGTAAAAAAGTAACTGAGGGAACTGCATGAAAATACAGCAAAGCAAAAAGGAAGAGAGACTATGCCGAAGGGGCGAGGGGTGCGCCCGGGTCACGCAGCTTAGTGAGGGACAAGCTGTCTTAGACTTTTCTCAGCAGCCACTGAAACGACTGATAATGCCCATGCTCCTTCCAGTTACTGATACTGTCATTATTTTTAATGTCATTATTGAGCTCCTATTCCATATCAAGAACTACATGAAGCAGTTTACATAAAAACATGCTGCTTAATTTTCATAAGAACTTCATGAGACAGGTGTGTTGTTTCATATTCATAATCATGGCTGGTCAATGGTGGACAGAATTTAAATCCAGGTGAGTCTGACTCCAATAACCAATGCTCCAAGTTAAAAAACTCCTGGCCTAAATTCCCAGAGTAAAGGCGCTTTAAAACATGGAAGGCCTTACCTGCTTCATTTTTGGGGCCGGCAGCTCATTTTCCATCATGGAGCTGAACACCTTCTCCTTCCCTCCGCAGGCGTGAATCAGTTCAGGGAGGCACTCGATGAAGCCAGGGCCGCCCGCACGTGGGCCCTTCACACCTGGGCTCCATTTCCTAAGAAATAATACCAACACCAATCAAATCACTCTTTTGTAGCACGAATGAGATTTTCTGACAATGATGGCTTATAAAATTTGAATAGTTTTTGAAAACATTTATTTAAAAGGCTGTTATTGGTAAGTGACAAAATCAGCTTGCATTCTTTTTTTTTTAAATCCTCATCTGAGGCTATTTCTAGAAAGAGAGAAAGGGGAAGAGAGAAAAACATTGATCAGTTGCCTCCTGTATGCGCCCTAATGAGTAATCAAACCCACAACCTAGGTATGTGCCCTGACAGAAAATAGAAGCTGAAACTTTTTGGTGAATGGGAGGATGCTCCAACCCACTGAGCCACCTGGCCGGGGCCAGCCTGCGTTCTTTAAGGTTGTCAATCCAAGCTAGTATCACTAGCACATAAAATGGGTAAATCATATCTGAGCTCGTGAATAGTGAGGCAGCAGGTGTCTTTCTACAGGAAAGCACTAATGTGCACCAATGCTTCTACGTGGTTCAAGGCTGAACTGGAGCCCTGACGTGTTTTTAATGGATGCAGGCAAAGGACTCTAATGTAATCACTTGAATAGGTTTTCATTGTAAATAGTTGGGAACGTAAGATTAAAAAAAAGTACATTTTGGGAATCTTTGAGATTTACAATATAAATAGTGCTGATCCCCAGAATATAGTGCACCTACAGCTTACTCCCTATCTGCTGTTTATAGAGCAAAAAAACCCATATAATTAAAAATATACCAATATAGCACTTTTCAGGGTGAGAGTAAGAACTGGACCAAATCTCTTAGGCCCCAGCAGCTTCCATAACAGGCTTGCGTGCTGTTGTGGGTAAGTACCCTTAGGTGTCTGCTTTACTACTGAAACCCAACTCCCGTAACTCTTAGCACCACATTGGAAGGGTTCCCGAAACTGAGCTGCAGACATATGAGCTATCTGCTTTCCCCCTCATGCCACCAGCTGCTGATGCGGCTCACTCTCTGAATGTGCCTTTTGCTTTCCAAGGGACAGTCCGTGGTGGGGACTCAGCATCACGGAAACAACTGCCTTGGAACCCACTTGAGACAAACTGAGGGATTTTCCTGAGGAGACCCCATGTGTGGTGAGGTGCTGGTTGGCACCTGTATCTAGATGTCTCCAATGACTGCCACTCCTAGTCTGGCTGACAAGGGGCAGAGGGTGCAGGACAGTGACCTCAGTCAGACTGTTCTGCTGGTCTACATGACTGTGAGCCCACGTGTTGGCTGCAACGTGTCTCTGAGCTGGTGTGAAAGAAACATTTTCACTTAAACATTGCCAACCTTGCTTGTAATGTGTACTGCTCTTTTCCTTGCTAAAGTATTTATAGCCATGTACATAGGAACTAAAGGTAAATAACTTGATGATAATATAGACTCATCTTTTAAGCACCGGTTATATCTTGAACTGTTAGTATCCATAACTACCCAATTTTGGACATTTTGTAGATGCACAATTTACATTTGAACTATGGATTTCAGATTCTTAAATCTATTCTGCAGTAACCGAAATTGGTCATTTATTTTGCTTTAGACAACAGAGTAGTTTAGCATCTTCTAAAATAAAGGTTGGTACTGTAAAGGTATAAACACAGTTAAAATAGAAATGCATCCAATGTTGCAAGTGGAGAACAATTTACTAGGAGGTTAAAATGAACTGCGGTTCAGCTTGGGACAGGATTGAATTCCAAGCGAGAATGTTGCATCAATAGGCCACATCTCCCTCTGGGAAGTGAGGGCATTTTCCCTGTGAGGAATCAACATTCTAGGCACAACCTGAAAATCAAGTGACCACACATATAAAGAAAATAAATTTTTTGAAATTTAAAGTCCACTGACATTGATAATTAAAACAATTACCTGAAAATGTGAAGATGGTGCTGTTCTATGTTCGGTATTGTGAGAAGAGAAGAGTCTTTCAGCCAGCGACCCTGGATCACCATCTGGACCAGGTTAGTGATGTTCAGGGCAGTCACCAGCCATCCCTGGTTTGCAGCCACATCGAGCATCGCCTGATCAGGAAAAATGCACAAGTTACAAGGATACTATGGCACGGGCCCTCTCCACTGGGAACTGATATCAGCTTAAACAAAAAGCAAACACACAAAATTTCCCAAGCATTACACCTAAATATATAATGAAAATGGGAACCAAAAAATAAACTAGAGTTGGATTGAAGGGAACAATCTCCTATAGCATTTATTGTACAGTACTTCCTACAAAGTGCAAATTTTTAGATGTTTTTTAGGGCAGCAATGGCAGCCAGATAACACTGGTACACAATAATAAAACAAAGAGAAAAATTCAGTGTACTTTGAGAGCAAATACCTATATCATTCACTGTATCAACAGCATTAACAGCTGCATTAAAATAGTAAATCCATCTTTCCCAAATTTAAAATCAGTAATAGTAAGGTGATAGGAGGTTTCCTTGCCAAAAATTTACTTTCCCTCCAAAGAAGACAATACACCACATGCTAGCAAAGGGGGCACTGCCAGTGATACACTGAAATGATGAGAAGCTATTCATATCAGTCTATACATTTAATCTAATGTTTTATGGACAAACAAATGCTGCACTTGCTTAAGGCAAAACTAAACATTGAAATCTTATTTAAACAAAGGAGATGTTTACACAGGCAAAGCTATTTCAATTAAATGAGATTCCGGAGAATGCTGACTTAAAGACACAGACGTTAGTATCCTGCTCCAAGGCAGCTACTTTTCATAGTTTTAGGAGAGTCCTCTCTTATTTTGGGAAATAAAGAGATGAAGGTCAGAGAAATTAGATGTACCTAGTACATGCTTATCATATCAATAGTAAATATCTTACCAACAGTAAAATACCAAATGTATAAAATCTATTAGCAGATTTTTAGAAATAATTTTTAAGGTATATTATTTTAGTAAAATTAATTTGCCATAGTACTTAGTACTATTGAGACAGACATATTTTTTTTCTTCTAAGTTTTGGATTTCCTATTTTATGTTCTCTAATTTGCAGAATGTCAAATAGTTTTAAAAGCATCTGGCTAAACCAATCTGTGGTCTTTTAATATACATCCCAGGGAAACGGGTTAATGTTTGTGGATATCATGGTTAATGTGTTGGAATGGGCAACTTAGTCTTGAGCACCCATGAGTCCATTAATTATACATCATAAAGCCTGAGTGTTGGTACAATAAACGTGTTCATATGTGTGTATATGTTTGTATAGCAGTGTGTTTACATGTACAAACATACATGTTCATAAATCTAGGAGAAATCTACTTCTATTTTTCCTGTTTCTCTGCAGAGCTGATTAAAACACTCTGCCTTTCTTTGAAGTGCATGAGACAAACAGGTCATGATGAAAACCACCCAGATAAAAACAGCATTAGTTCACAAGTCACAACTCTTGAGTTCTCTGAGGGAACAGCAAAGGAAAGGAGAAATGAATAATTATATCTAATCCAGAATCATGATGATGTTAGAAGTTGTAATGTGGAGTAACTATGGTGATTTTACTTGTGATTTTACATTACAGCTTGACTGGAAATAAATTCCAGACCAAAGGCTCACATACTAGAAGAGTTGGATGGATGGACCATATGTTTTTAACTTTGAAGTTTTCATGATGAAGTTGAAAGATCTCATAAAATTTATGAGAGCTCCCCACAATTTTTCATTGTATAACCCAGATGTGAAAATGTAAAAAATCATGCAAAGTGATTGCTTACATGAAGTAAATGAGAATTTGTATTGTGAATTGGAAACTATTATTTATCTTGTTTTCATTTAGAGAAAAGGCAGGTGGGGAGACCAGGAATCTGGGACGATAAAAGGTTCTGCAACTACTTGAATGTGGTGAGCCAACCGTTCAAACCCTCAGTCCTCTGCTCAGTCACTCCCTGTCCTGTCCTGTTTTCTTTGCCCCACCACTGCCTCAGTGCCGACCCTCACCAAATCACCTGAAATGTTATAAAAACCCCTTTATTCTCATTCTCATCTAATTCTTCTTCAATTCATATTTTATATTGTTACCAAAGTAAATTTTTAGAGAAATAAAACCGATTGTGTTATTTCTCTGCTTACATTACTTCAATGGCTTTGCACTGTGTAGAGGACAAAAGCTAAAAAGCTTCTCTGCATGCCAGTCAACACCTCTGATGAGTCTGTTCCTGGCACATCCCACGTGACCCTTCCTATACTAAATGACTGACAATGTCCCACATTCACCCTTGCTCTTTATGTTCTCTTTTTGCCCTTGCACTGCTCCTTCATCTCATCTACCTAGGAAATGCTTATTCATCCTTCGTCTAGCTCAAATGCTGCTCCTTCCTGTGAAGTCTCCCTGATTCTTCCAGATGGGTTGCAGGCACTTCTTTTCCTATGTGTCTGCACTCCTGACACAGCCACATCCCACCACTGTCCTACTGTGAATCTTTGTTTACACATCTGCCTTTAAACGACAGACTCCTCGACAGCAAGAATCTGGAAATATTCTTTGTCACTATACTCTTGGTGTAGTGCACTCAAGAAATACTCTTTTTATTAGTAAAAATTCCATTACAACAATTATAACAACATTCTACCTACATTATTGTACATCTCCCAAAGATAACAGAATGTAGGGGGGGAAATTACAAGCTTTGATGTCAGATGGACACAGGTTTAAATCCCAATTTTGTCCCACTTACTATGTGTAAATTTTGGGGAATCACCTAACTCTATCATGCTAGATTTCTCATTTTTAGAAGGGGTACTATACCTCCTTATAGGATAATATAGGACATAAGATGTCTAATATACTGCCCGGAACATAGCAGATGTCAATAAACAGCTGCCTATTTTTAAAGTTCTTCTATGATGAAGTGAAAAGAACACCCTAAAACAATCCACTCTTTCTAACAGGGACCTCTACTGGGCCCTTCGGTGTTGATTTCTGCACTGAGTAGCACAGGGCTTCAGGGGGCAGGGCATGCGAGGCTGGGAGCAGGTGCGTGGAACAGGCAGAATATTCATTAGGAGAGGTGTGCACTTAGAAGAGAGCCAGGGAACAAGGCCAAAGACAGACCCTGTAGCTCAGGCCAAACTGAAGGAGGTGGGCTTGGTTCTCAGTTTGAGTGGGCAAGCCACGATATTGTTCACAGGTACACACCTGGCAGGGCTAAGACCAAGGGATGGTCCATGTAAATGGGTGGTCCTGGTAGCCTGAGCTGGGATGGACTCCCTATGTCTCATATCTTTTATAGTAGTCCTCCTGGTAGATAAGGATCCATAGGCATATGCTCCTCCCTAAAGCAGGGCTGGCTTTGATAGCAGCTAGAGATCATGGCTCAGTTCTCCAGGCCACCTCAAAGTCCTTTACAGATACATAATACTCAACAACAATACTTAGGATACTGAGGAGAAATAATTGGACATTTTTACCAGCTTAGCATTAACATGAGGCAAACATGCAGTCCCTGTTGACTGCTAATACACTTTCTACTTGGCATGCTACCTCCCAGGCAAAGCTAATATGATTCTAAGTACTATTATAGGGGTCAAATGGATGGGTCTGACTCTGTGCATGAGACTTTCTCCTACTAAGTTGGAATCATTTTTAATTCCTTATCATGTCCAGCTGTGACAGGATGGAAATATGATTTATAATACTGTATTCATTTATAAAATTACTAGAGGCCAGGCTGAGGGGGGGTCCCTCAGCCTGGCCTGCCCCCTCTCACAGTCCAGGAGCCCTCAGGGGCGGGAGGCGATCCAGCTATCAGGGGAAGGCGATGCCCCATCACACCTCTGCTGCTGCCACTGCTGGCAGCGCAAGCCTCAGCTGGCCCTGGTTACCTGAGCCTCGGGCGGCCCTGGGTGGCTGGGCAGCCGCCATCCGAGGCTTGCCTGTGCCTTGGGCCGGTCCAGGGTGGCTGGGGGGCTGAGCGGACTGGGGGACTCCAGAGGCAGGCGTGCGAAGCGGCCAGGCCCACCTGCCACCTCGGTGGGGCTGAGGGGACTGAGCGCCACCATATTGTGGCTGTGGGTGCCACCATCTTTGTGGGCGTGACAGTCAATTAGCATATTCCCTCCTTATTGGCTGTGGGCGCCGCCATCTTTGAGGGTGGGACTGTCAATTAGCATATTCCCTCCTTATTGGCTGTGGGCGCCGCCATCTTTGCAATGGCATGAGGGTCAATTAGCATATTCCCTCTTTATTAGATAGAATACTACAATTAAAACCTTATCATGATTAACATAAACTGTGGGGCTGTCATTTATGAGAGCAGGTGATGAGTTTGGTTTTGAACATATTTTAACTAAGCTGCCACTATAAAGCCACATGAGAGGTTCAGGTAAAAATGAGCTCAGGAGAGAGAGTATGGGCGAGGAGTACAGACTTAGAAATCCTGCACACGAAGTGGGCAGCCAGAAGAGTTAAAATGAGCAGCTTAGGAGCAGAGGTGAGGACAGCAGAGTGGGGATTACTGGAGATGAGAACTGTGAAGGTGGGGAAGGATAAAGAGGTGAGGGCATTTAAGGTTCTCTCAGGGCACTACTGAAACAACTATGATTAGAGTGGTCATTTGTTAAATGTGTACTATTTGTCAAACCCTCTGATAACCATGTAATAATGTAAGTTATTGAATTTAAACCCATTACACAGATGAATATATTGTGGCTTAGAGTGGTTAGAAAAGCACACCTGCCTAAATCCCCACTATACCCATTTTATACAGGTCTGGTAATTTAAATTCTGGGGATTTAAATTATGGGGAGCTTGACTCTGAAGTGCTTACTTTTAACCAGTAAAGTTAAGAATGCAAGGAAGGTTGTATGAAATTCCAGGAGGTTCTATATTAGACAGCTGATCCTATGATAAATGTGCTACTAGGTAAAATGGAACTCTGAGAAGCTCTTCTGACAAGACAATGCTTAAAGCAAACACAAAGTTTGGATGAAGTAGAAACAGATGGGTAACTCCTACTAAACACTTGATACCGGTTTGAAGATGGTTTTGTATACCAGAAAGAAACTTGGCCTGACAGCTTAGAGTATGGTGCCTTTAAATTAAATGTAAGATTTTAGGCAAATCACTTCACCATTGGTATTCATTTTTCTCATCTGAAAAATCAAGGAGTTTGATTAGGCTTGTATTTATCTTCTGTACGCTTTAATCTTTCATCACTAAAATGCCAATATTCTCATATTACATTGCTACTTATTTTTATAAAGTTCACTTTCTATCTTTCCAAGTGGACTGTAGTATCTTTGAAGTCAGAAGCAGGAAAACCTAAGTCAAAAAAGAAGGCAGCACATACCAAGCACAGAATCAGCTGCAGACAGAAAAGACCCTCTTGGGATCAGAGGTAGATGAGGTTTCTGCTGCCGAGGTGTGTGGGCCTCCCAGAAAAGAGAGGCTTCAGCTAGTCCCCAAAGACCTCACACAGAGCATCACTGGAGAGAGAGAGAAGCTTTGGGGTGAAGAGGATAGATGATGATAGCACTCATATTACAGGGTCTCAATCATCTCAGTAAGTGGGAGGTGATGTTTCTTGCTGGGAGAAGGTGTACTGGAAAGGAGAAGGAAAAGATTTGGAAAAATACTGGGGTGGGGAATTAATTAAAAACTAGCACGACCGTGAGTTTTAAAAGCATGACTTTGAAGCAATAATTATAGAAATAATTAGAAACAATTAGAAATTAGAGAAGCAACTAGTAATGTTTTATGATTTTTTTCTAGCAATAATGATTATGATTTATTTGGGTGTTGAAGCAGATAATTCAGATGTTGATAGAGAATCCAGAGAGTTGACAGATTTGAGCCTACTGGTGACATCACTGTTGAAAAGGTCAACTCTAGGGCCAATGCTGTTTAGGGTGGCAAGTGAATAAGGACTGAACTAATGGATGAGGAAAGCATAAGAGGTTCCAGGTCCAATGAGTAACAGAAATGTTCAATTAAGCTGACTGGTACAGAATCTGTGGTCAGAGAGGAGAGTCAGAGGGTGATATCATGAAGGTGGTGCCTAAAGTGGTTGGAATATAGTAATCATTAGACTGGAATGGTTTGGGATACATGCAATTATGAAGTAGAAAAGGGATATATTGAAGCCACTATGATGACTGTAAGAGAAGGGATGGAGCTGAAGACTATGAATGGGTGTTTGAGGAAGGTGAGGAAAGAGATCTACAATCTAGAACACAGTTGAAACAGAAATTTTGCAGACACTGACAGTAAAACATAAATGGATGAAAGAAGCAGAAATCTGAAAAGATGTGGATGGAGGGATGGGAGGAGGCAGACCTTAATTACTGGAGAAATAAAAAGAATTAGCCAACTCAGGAGTTTCAGAGGAAATGTAGAAATGGGATAGTATGTGTGTCTGCCTATGGCTGACTGAGAGGCAAGAGAGGGAAGAGTGAGGAAGGAGAGGAAGGAAGGAGAGATGGATGGGGAGAGAGGGAGAGGCCAAAAACAAAGATAAGTACACAAACTATACACATCCCAGACCTCATTCTCATATGGATAAAATGATAAAGTTATGACTTCATCTTGGTTTTCCAATTTCATATCTGTGCTCATTACCCTATATTCTACTACTTTTGAATGAGCTATACCAATAAAAGAATAATATGCTAATTAGACTGGACATCTTCCAGACATCTTCTGGATGTCCTTCCAGACATAGCCATGGTGGCAGGGGCCGAGGCAGAGGCGGTTAGGGGAGATCAGGCTGGCAGGGGGGAGCAGTTAGGATGATCAGGCCAGCAGGAGAGCAGTTAGGGGGCGATCAGGTCGGTAGGCAGAGGTGGTTAGGGGTGATCAGGCTGGCAGGGGAGCAGTTAGGGGCCTCAGGTCAGCAGGGGAGGGCAGTTAGGGGTGATCAGGCTGGCAGGGGAGGAGAGTTAGGGGTGATCAGGCCAGCAGGGGAGCAGTTAGGGGGCGGTCAGGCCAGCAGACAGAGGCGGTTAGGGGCGATCAGGCAGGCAGCCAGGCGAGTGGTTATGAGCCAGCAGTCCCAGATTGCAAGAAGGTTGTCCAACTGCCAGTTTAGGCCTGGTTGCTGTGGGATTGGACCTAAACCGGCAGTCAGACATCCCCCGAGGGCTCCCAGATTGGAGAGGGTGCAGGCCAGGCTGAGGGACCCACAGGCCAGGCTGAGGGACCCCCCCACCCCGGTGTATGAATTTCATGCACCGGACCTTTCTATATATAAAAGCCTAAGCAACTAGATGACCAGATGACTGGCCGACCAGACAAACAGGCCAGTAGCTATGATGTGCACGGACCACCAGGGGGCAGACAATCAACGCAGAAGCTGCCCCCTGGTGGTCAGTGCACTCCCACAGCAGGAGCGCCACTCAGCTGACAGACAGGCGCCAGACGCCGGGCTGATGGCTGGTGAGTGCAGCTGCAGAGGTGTGAACCTCTCCTGCGGACATTCCCCCTGTGTGCCCGAGCTGCAGCAGGGGCAGGCGCAGCGGGACCAGGATGAGTGGGAGTGGTGCAGTGCCCAGCCCGGGCTCCTCCCCGGCCGCCTGCTGCTTTGCGCACTCCTTTGTGCTGTGCAGGATCGACGCGGACAGTGGACTGGAGCCCGATGAGCTGGCAGGTAAGGCCAGGCTGAGGCAGTGCGGAGATCCAATGATCCCCGCAGGCCAGGCCAAGGGACCCCACTGGTGCACAAATCCGTGCACTGGACCTCTAGTTTACATACACCCTTCAAGAAAGGTTTAAAGTGATTTATCTGTCCTCTTCCCTTACATAACAGAAGAATACAAACTCCAGACAAATTATTATACATTTAATTGATCACAGTGTCTGAACTAATTTTGTCAACACAATTTTTGAAAAACAAAATTTTAAATTAATTTGAATCTATCATTTGGTTATAACTACATCTTAATATTTGATATACAGGCATTAAATATATTTTCAAACACAATTGAATTCTGGATTTAAATAATCCAAAGGTAAAACAGAAACTTTGAGCACTGTGACCACCAAATTAAGATAACTTCATTGCAAGGAAATAGAATTGCTGTCTTAGGCCACACAAAGAAAAGCTATGTCATTTACTGTACATTAAGAGTTATGTTATCAAGGTGGATAAGAAGATGTAGTTCTAAGGTCCATTATTAAAGTTTTCTAAACTTCAGTTTTAAAAGTCTGTGAATGATAATGTAATGTACAACATGGGGAACATAGTCAATAATATTGTAATAATTTTGTTCAGTGCCAGAAGGTTACTAGAATTGTATTGGTGATCACTTCATAAGGCATATGGATGTCGAGCAACTATGTTATATACCTGAAAATAATATGTCAACTATACTTTAATAAAGAAAATCCCACCACAAGAAGAAATAGTCTGTGAACTTAGTCCTTAGTGTCTTCAGGACTGGCTGCAGGGTGTCTTGGTGAAATGGCATGGAGGAGGTTCCAGCCTCTCTACCCCTCTCAGCATTCTGATGACTTGCACCCTTCTCCTCCTCCCTCTCAAGGAACCTGTTCTCCTTTTCCTCACATCTCCCGAGAGCCATCCTAAAGTATGTAGTGATAGTTAGGGGTTACAACAATCATGTGAAAATAAGATAATGACAAAGGTTGAAATGACTAGATAATGGTGCTACTTCTGTTCAAATTAAGCGACATAAAGATAATATACTATCAGAGTTTAAGAGGCAGATTTATTTAGTCTAGAATGCTAAAAAAGGATTTTAATTAATTTATAAAAACAAATGGTTATATATAGACTGTCTTGAGAGAGCAACATACTATGGAACGATCATAAAAACAATGCAAGTCTGAGAAATTCATGGCCAAGAGGAGCCTAAGGAGACATAACAACTGAATGTAATGTGGTATCTGAAATGAGACCCTAGAACAGAAAAGTAACATTAAGTAAACTGGAGAATTCTGAACAAATATGGACTCTAGTTAATAATAATCAATATCAGTTCATTAATTATGACAAAAGTACCATGTTAACCTAAGTTAATAATAGAGGAAAACTGGGTATGAATATTTGGGAACTCTGTTCTATCTTTGCAACTTTTCTGTAAATCTAAAATTATAAAATAGAAAGTTTAGAAAAAAAACAACTATGGAAATTCATCCCAGGCAGCCTGTTAAAACATTAGTTGTTAGACATCTGCTAGGAAATAAATGCACTACTTAGCTGAAGAGCTCCCAGCAGTTTTACGATGATGGGAAAACCTGAAAAAAGCTTTCTTAATAGAAAGGCACACTCTTTTCAAGGTTCAGGTCAGTGGTAAATAATGACCCAATATTTTGTCAATAATTAAAATGCTATAAATATGTTCATAAGAATCTTTTTCAATAGCAACAGTTGTTCACAGTAACTTTCTCCTGAACTTTTACCCCCAGAAGGTTAGCATTCAGGAAGCTCAGCTGCTGTCTAACAAACTTAATTAATCAAAAAGTCATTTCCGAGTTGTAACTATGAGTAAAAGCGCTTCAAGTGCGCTAGCAAGCCTACAAGTTAATCAAAATGCTAATGCAGTACAAATTAAAGTTGTGATTAACATTTCACAGTAGCTGCTTAAGTGAACTGATCACACAAATGGGTTAAGCATTACTCATTTCCTACAGCCCCAACCGGGAAAAGGGTTGTTATGTGGGTATGAGGAGAGGAGCTGGGGGTAGAAGTATCCTTCATAACAGCATCATATCATCAATAAACCATCACCAATTGTCTTACAAAAGCTTACAGGTAGAGTCACCCTGGGGGAAATAGCCTTCCAAATTATATTACAGTCCTTGAAGGGAGATTGTCTATAAATCCATAAAAGTAAAGGTGTTTAATACCTCAAAATCCACATATTTGTGTTAGTTTTGGAAATGCTAAATGCTAAATGCATCAGCTCCATGTTGCTTCTGAAATGGGGAATGGTGCTTTGTTTTAGGTGGTGTTTTGGGTGTTCTGCTCTAGAATTAAAACATAGCTTTGATATTAGAAGATGATTCTGCACTCTATTGTGGACCTTTTCAGTTGGAAGAATAATCACTCAGGATTAAGTTCATTTAGAATTACTTGTTTTTAAATAGTCACCCATTAATAAAACTTCATCAGGCTCCTATGCCAAGACATGAGCTCCTGGCAGCCTGGCCAGGACCGCAGCCTGAATTAGACTTCCCCGCCTCTATGAATTTGATAAGGTCACACTAATGTTTACAACAGACTACATGTGTTGGTAGACAATTCAGACTTGGCAGATAATCTTTAAAACATTATGAGAATCTACACATAATAAATTGCCCTTTTCAATCTTCTCCTAAAAAAGAACTAGATAGGAAAAAGTGAACTATTTATTCATCCCATTCACCCATGACATACTGAGAGATATTATGTGCCAAGAATTATGCCCAAGTCACCTTAACAGTCAGTGACATTATAAATAGTTATTGATAAGGTTCCAGCATACCTTGCATGGTACGAAATCCTCCAAATGTATGCTCATAGTATTAATATTCCTTGAAACATACTTATAAAAGAGACATATTTAAAAACTTAATAGTGTAATTTTCATTTTAGGATTCTTTAAAGACTTGAGTTGCAGTTATTAACTCTTCAAATTGTGGACTGCTAAATATGTATAATCCAATTTTGGAAGTCTAAAAATTATTTACTTATAACCCATCTATCTTTTCTTCAAAATAATTTGAAGAAGCTTTCTGAAGCTTCTTGTGCTATACTCTCCACGTAAAGGTAGTCTGTTCATTTAGTCTAACTATAAGCATTTAAAAATATGAAAGGATTCTCTTAAGAATACATAGAAAATTTTATCTACCATTTGCTATATCAAAACATTATTAACAAGAAAGAGACTAAGGACTTGACTAAGTACTCCTTTTGTTAAGCTCCGTAATACCTGGACTATTTTCACTGGTAATTGTATTTGACTCTATGATTCTAAAACTTGTTCATTTACTTGACACTGACATTCTTCAATACACTGACAACCCACAGAGCCTGTGCTTAGTGCACCCATAGGTAAATATTCCTCAAAGGTTACATTAGCCTTTCTCCATGGCAGCTCTATCTCCTGGCATTATCAAATATTTCTATGCTTTTAATCTACTACAAATGGGAATCATTTGTTAATGGGAATATAGACCCAGATATAGTCATAGTATTTTTCAGTTAAAAGAATTGGGCCAATAAGAAATATTCATATAATCGTATCTTCTTTTGCTTCCCTTATCAGATTTTTCCTATTCTCAGATCCAAAAATGTACATACATACATACATATCTTGTTATAAATTAACATACTTTTAAAAATAGGCTGAAGATGCAATTTTTTTTCAGAATAGTTGTGGGTTCTAGAAAATTATAGTACTAGTTATTTTACATGTAATACACTTTTAAAGTTTATTAGATACTGTTATAAAGATAAAAATGTAAAGTTATTGTTTTGAAGTTTGGGCTAAACAATAACTCCAATAACCTTTTAGGGATTTGGTTTTGCAAATTTAAGAAGGTTCTCTAAATGGAGAAAAGTATACAAATTGCCTTTATTTATGCAGCTTATTAAAGTTATTTTTTGACTAGCATTTTTTATGACAATTGCTCAAGCTTATTAATTTGAGTGTAGATGAACTACATGTTATTTCATCTGTGAAAAAGAAGAGCGAAACTCAGTAGTTCAAAAAGACTTGGGCATTACGGAACATATACATAAGTGTCTATCTGACTGGTAGCTATGACGTGCACTGACCACCAGGGGACGGACACTCAATGCAGGAGCTGCCATGATGTGCACTGGCCATTTAAAAATAAATGGCACCACGGACCTGGCGCTGACAAACCAAGGTAGCTTCCCCCAAGTGGGACACAGGCCCGGCCACCACCACCTCGGAGTGACACCCCACAAAATTGCAGCCAACGCTGCCAAGACCCCATGGTGCAAAATGCAGCCCACAGCCCAGCCCAGCCCAGAAATGGTCACTGTGGGTGCTGAATAATGACATCACATAGCAACGCCCGGCTTCCTTTCCCTAGTGACTAGCCTCCTTGAAGTTTCTTCAGCCCAGGAACACATGCTTTACAGCCAGGTGCAAACATTTTACACTTTAACCAAATGTTGTGAAGCATTTTCACATGCCTCATCTCATTTGGGTCTCACAGAAGTATCAAATGTAATGTAAGTTATTGATAACTTACTTCCAGAGTAGGTAGATACTCGGTAGAATCCTATTTTCTTTTCATTAGCCGAAAAACTGAGATTTAGAAAGTTTAGAAACTTGACCTGACTGAAAAGAAGTAAGAAATGGTGGAACCTGAAAATGACTTCAGGTTTTCTCACTGCACAGAATATAGTCAAACACTGCTGCAGTTAAATATTTTACCCTTTGTTCTCCCTGCATGAACTACAATAATAATCTGCTTCATGTTGATATTTACTACTGTGTTGCTGACAATTACCTGAAAGAGAAGTTGGGGTGCTTCACTGGGCTGGAAAAAGTTTAGCTAAATCAGAAAGCAGGTCTAATTAAGCAAGTTTATTCTATATAATAAAAGAGTAATATGCAAATTGACCACACCTCAGTCACACACGCCAGCCACACCCACCAGCCAATCAGGAGCTAGTATGCAAATTAACCCAACCAAGATGGCTGCAGCCACGGAGCGAGCAGGAGGCTTGGGTTTCCTGGCAATGGAGGAAGCCAAGCTTTCTGCACACCCTGGCCGGCCCTGGACTCCACTCAAGGCTACAAAGTTTCAATTATAGAAGATAAGTAAATCCTAACAAAAATGGTGGCAGCCACGGAGCTGGAGAGAGCAGGAGGCTTGAGTTGCCTCTGGTGATGGAGGAAGCCAAGCTTTCCGCACACCCTGGCCTGCCTTGGCCTCCGCTCAAGGCTACAAAGTTTCAATTATAAAAGATAAATAAATCCCAACAAAAAATGGCTGTAGCCATGGAGCAAGCAGGAGGCTTGGCTCCGCTGAAGGCTACAAAGTTTCAATTATAGAAGATAAATAAATTCCAGATACCAGGGCCTCCACTTGGGTCGCCGGGGGGCGTGGCCAGCCTGCAAACCACCACAGGCCCATCGCCCAGGCGGCCCCACGCTCCAAGAGAACCCCCACCCTGATCCGGGACACCCTTCAGGGCAAATCAGCTGGCCCCCACCCATGTACCAGGCCTCTATCCCATCTAATACTATCTAATAATCTAATAAAAGAGTAATGTGCAAAATGACCGTCACTCCAACACACAAGATGGCTGCCCCCATGTGGTCAAAGATGGCTGCCTTCATGTAGACACAAGATGGCCTCCACAAGATGGCCAGCAGGGGAGGGCAGTTGGGAGGGACCAGGCCTGCAAGGGAGGGCAGTTGGGTGCGATCAAGCCTGTAGGGGAGGGCTGTTAGCAGTGACCAGGCCGACCAGGCCTGCATGGAAGGGCATTTGGGGGGGGGGGCCCAGGCCTGCAGGGGAGAGCAGTTGGGGGGGGACCAGGCCTGCAGGGAAGGGCAGTTGGGGGGGATCAGGCCTGCAGGGGAGGGCAGTTAGGGGCAAATAGGCTGGCAGGGGAGCAGTTAGGCATCAATAAGGCTGGCAGGGGGAAGTGGTTAGGGGGTGATCAGGCTGTCAGGCAGAAGTGGTTAGGGGCAATCAGGAAGGCAGGCAGGCAAGCAGTTGGAAGCCAGCAGTCCTGGATTGTGAGAGGGATGTCCGACTGCCCGTTTAGGCCCGATCCCGGTAGGGGTCCCAGATTGGAGAGGGTGCAGGCTGGGCTGAGGGACACACACCCCCGTGCACGAATTTCATGCACCGGGCCTCTAGTCTATACATATAAAGCTCTTGCTGGTGCCAATCACACACGTGTGTTTCAATCTGTCATTGTCGACCATGAATTTGGTTGACACTTCTATTATAGAGATAGGGTGAATAGTGATATTAAAATATTTCTTCTAATTAATTTCCTTTCAATGTGCACGAATCTGTACACTGGGACACTAGTATAAAACAACAGCTTCTATATTAAAGTTAGATACAAGAATTTGTAAAACAGAGGAAACCATCATAACATAGCTCCTTAAAGATCTTCCTTTCAGGCACTAAATCATATAGATTATTATCAAGGCAGGTCCCCTAGTTTACTTTTGCCTATTTCCATTAGGGCAATGGAACATGAATTCAATCTGTATAAATATGTTCCTTTATGTAGAATATAGAACTTTATACTTTTCCTCAATAGTAAAGGGAAGATGTCTGCTATCATTTGGGGAGTTGCTAGTTCCATATCTTGGGGCAAAGAATCTCTGAGCTTGCCTATTGCTATTAAAGGTTTGAAGATTTTCAGAAAAGGATCAGTGAGATGGACAAAGGATACCTCTAAGGATTCCCCATTAATGGTGGTGGTGAAAAGCCAGTGAAAAAAGCCAATAATCCAACCTGAGCAGAGAAGGCAAACCTTCAAGAAAGAAAGAGGAACATAAAATGTGTGTATGTGTATTTTAATAGTAAACCTATGCATAGGTTGTTCTAGTGTGCACATACTATGTATTACAGGGTCATCTTGTCATTCTGTTGGCATTCTCCTTTCTCCTATGGTTGTATCTCCAGTCTGACCTTTCCCCAATTATTTCCAATTATTGTAGTTTTACGGAAGAATGTGGGCAAGTAAATGATTAATTCATGGTCTATATATAGCATAATATAAAATCCTCAAGAAGAATCATAAGCAGTTGATACAAAAGAAAAAAACAAACAGCATATCAACTGGACACTGTAGAGTGATATAATAAAGCAGTTACAAATATCAATCATATCAACAAGTCCCTCTTAGAAACTGGTTAAAGTAATTATAGACAGTCTGTTGAAGAGGGAACTGGAGTACTTAATGGAAGGTGATTTGAGTACACAATGAAAAGGAGGGATTAATTTAAAAATTCTTAGTTTAAAAAAAATGGAAATTCCTGTGAAGTTCTCACATTTTATTTTATTTTATTTATTTATTTTTTAAATATATTTTATTGATTTTTCACAGAGCGGAAGGGAGAGGGATAGAAAGCTAGAAACATCGATGAGAGAGAAACATCGACCAGCTGCCTCCTGCACACCCCCTACCAGGGATGTGCCCGCAACCAATGTACATGCCCTTGACCGGAATCGAACCTGGGACCTTTCAGTCCGCAGACCGACGCTCTATCCACTGAGCCAAACCGGTTTCGGCAGTTCTCACATTTTAAAACAAATTCTGACTAGACCACAAGTACAATTTTAAAATCCATCTTTATAGGACAACGGAATCCTTATACGATTTGGCTTAGTATTGCATTTAGGTAGTTTTTCATGTAAATAAAGATGACTTTAATGTAAATACTTATAGGCATTTTTAGAAAAGATCAGAGATATTAGGGCAGGATTTAGAGTCCTGGTCTCCATATGTACTGCCTCAACATATCACCTTTAGTTTATTTAACTTCTCTGAACAACAACTCCGTTATCCTTTGATAAAAGACAGTGTGAGGGAAAGAGCTAATCAAAACACCAGGCACTTAGCACCAGTTCTAGCTTTGCCATCACATTTGGAAAATTTAGAAAGTCACTTTATTTTTTGATACTTCTTATTTGTATTTTCCCTCCATAAAAGCTAAAAAAAAAGTTTTTCTTTGGTATATTTGGCACAGAAATTATGCCACATCATTTACTACATTCTACAAATATGTTTTAAAGTTAACATGATCAAGAAGAGGAGCTCAAAGGTGAATGGCAAGAATAATCAATTCCATAGTTGTCCAATTTATAAATTAGAATATTTTAAGAAGATTAAAAAATTGAGGTATGTACAGAAATTTTTACCCTTATTTTTGTTGAGTGGGATGGAAATGGAAATGCTCGTAACAGAAAACTATTAAAAGGAACCATGACGAAAACACCTTAAACCAAAAGAATTGACACAAATGACCTTGATTCCTAACTGCAAATGGTTATAAGAGAAGGCAAGCTATATGGTGTATTCTGACTTAAGCCAGAGTAAATTACCACTGCAACAACTATTGTTTTCCTTTGTGAAAGATAACCTAGGACATAGGTAGTCAAAACTATAGAGTTTTCATAATCTAAATGATGGCTCAAGTAAAAGGTGTATTTCTAGAAAATAAAGGGAGTAAAAAAAAACTTTAGAGTTAAATGACCATGGAAAAGCAAGGAAATAAAAGAACTATTGAGAATGAGCATATTAAAATAGACCTATTTGAGTTCTCAAGTTGTTGTTTACTTTAAACATTAACACTAATGCCCCACTCTTGTAAGGTACTATTTTACTCAGGCACTGGGGTTAAGTGACTTTCCTAAGCCTTATACTAAAATAGGAGCAGAGTTTAATTTATAGTAAAAGCTGGTGGCACTGAGTCCCACACACAAAACACAAGGTCATGCTGATTTCCCATGAGGGCAGTAGTGTAATCTTCAATCAGCCAGCAGAGCTGTCGCTTGGAAAACTGCTTGAACTAATGCTTTCTAAGGCCCACAGTATTCACACCTCAAATGAGAATAGGGTACAATCATTAAAATGGTCAATCAGTCATGGAAAAGTTTATTTACTCTTAATTTTTTGCTCAAATTTTCCAAGGGCAACCCTTATATTCTTTCCTCTTCCTGGCTTGCTTTTATCAGAATCCTACAAGAAATTTGCAGTAATAAGAGATTTAGGATATGAAGCTGGTTGCCATCTCAGGACAACGAAGTTTCTTTCTAGGTGACTTCTGAAAAGCCAAGTCAACATTTAAGACTGTCATCATTAATGTTTGTAATCCTACATAATAAAAGCCTAATATGCTAAGTGTCCGGTTGTCCGTTCAACCAATCAAAGCGTAATATGCTAATGATATGCTAAGGCTGCTCAACCACTCGCTATGACGTGCACTGACCACCAGGGGGCAGATAGTCGACCAGTAGCTATGACGTGCACTGACCACCAGGAGGCAGATGCTCCAACCAGTAGGTTATCTTGCTGCTGGGGTCCGGCCGATCGGGACTGAGTGAGACAGGCTGGACATGCCCTGGAGCCCTCCCACGTTCCCTCCCTGCTGGTCAACCTCCTGCGCAACTCCCCGGCCCTGATCATGCACCAGTGGGACCCCTCAGCCGGGCCTGCACCCTCTTGCGATCTGGGAGCCCTCGGGGGACGTTGGAGAGCTGGTTTCGGCCTGATCCCGCAGGCCAGGCTGAGGGACCCCACTGGTGTGCAAATTCATGCACCGGGCCTCTAGTTTATAATAAAGGAAAATTGCACACTCTATGTCTGACAACAGAGAACTCATTAAATAAACTATAACCTTCATGTGAAGGCATAAAGTACAATCATTATGCTTGAGAATATTTAATGTTATAAATTAAGTTAAAGGTTATAAAATAACACAATAAAAATTTGTAAAAGAAACAAGTGAAAGGACACGTGTATTTGTAAATGTACAAAGTAAAGGAGCTTCTAAGCCTCTAAAGACAAAAAAGAACTATAATAACTATTATACTCTAGCTAATACATTTGTTTTCTGGAGGAGGAAGGGTTAGTAATTCTAAAACTATATCAGGAGTATGCAAGAATTGGGGAAATAAGTAAATATATTTTGATTAGTGAGAGCCAGGTTTCTCACAGGTGGAGAAAGGAGTCATAAATTAACAAGGGGAGGAACTAAAATGAAGCCTTTGGTATTGGATTAGAATTGTAGTTATTAGAATGAACTCATGATTTTATGAATACAAATGTTTTTCACACATATAATCATACATACACTTATAGATATACAACTAGATATAGATGTCTATGTAGTATACATAGTTTCATTTCCTAGTCTTGCCCACTGAGTGGGTCTAGAGGCGAAGACACCCAGGTAGGGATGGAGTCAACAAGCGCTCAGCTTTTGGTCTCTAAAACCATGCTCTGATAAAAAGAACCAGAGCTCTTTGGAAAAATGGTTGATTCCAAGCCTGGGACAGGGGAACAAGCACAAGATGCCAAAATGCGAGGTGGTGTTCACAAAATGATGGGGCATGTCAACGTGATCCAGGACCTAGTGTGAGAGGCCCCAGTGGCTGACACTGAGACAATGTAAGTAGCAAAATAAATGACAGTAATGGATTTTACCTCGTAGAATAAAACAAACACTCGTGAATCTATACTTACACAAATAAATAACTAAATAAAGTAAATAAATAGAGAAAGTTTTTTCTTACAGTAAATTCTGGGGATAAAGGAAATAGAAACCATAATAGTAATAATTATTTCAGACAAAAATCACCAATGGATACTGAAAATAATGTAAGAAAGTATGATGAGAAACAGAATATTTGCATAATCTCAAACCTCTAAGTATCTTGCACAAGATACCTATTAATTACAAAAGAAAAAAAAGGAACTTTGCAGTGGAGAAGCCTGGCAGATACCACCATGTGCACAGAGTAAACGTCACCAGTAATGAGACATTCATGTCACATGCTTCCTGATGATACACTGAGAGGATAAAGCATCATGTCTGTGGTATTCTTGCCAATAATATATAACTTCAATGTAACTATGAGGAAACATTAGGCAAACCCAACGGAGGTATAACTCTATAAAGTAACTGGCCAGTACTGTTCAAAAGTGCCAAGGTCATGAAAGTCAAGGAAGTATCCTGGTCCAGAGGAAGGGATGTTAGTGGAGTGAAATTCAAATGGATAAAATTTGAATGAAGCCTGTGGATTAGTTAATAGGACTAGATTAGTATTGAGGCTAGATATTAACATTAGGGGAAGCTGGGTGAAGAATATATTAAAATGTTGTTACTATTTCTACAAATTTTTATAC
The DNA here is from genome assembly GCF_951640355.1 of Cnephaeus nilssonii. Lineage (NCBI taxonomy): Eukaryota > Metazoa > Chordata > Mammalia > Chiroptera > Vespertilionidae > Cnephaeus > Cnephaeus nilssonii. The sequence goes on along the minus strand of NC_137080.1, from coordinate 43,721,470 downwards.
TGTATGTCTAAATTTTATTTCAAAATAAAAAAATTAAAAAGCATCTTCATAAAAGATTAAAAAAAGAAAAGAAACTCATATTCATGGGGGTGAAGATAAAATTACTATAAATGACTAATTTTAATGTTTTTCCAGATTTGCTGCAATGAAAGGTATTAGTTTTATAATTAAAGAGAAAACTATTCTCTTTAGATGTTATATATAAAATATCTAATAGAGGCTAAATCCTGAATCCTTTGCCCTTTTAGCAAACTTAGAAATAGGCTCCTTTAGAAATTGCTAATTTCTATTATCACATAGCCTGAAAATCACTACTGACTGAATAGTGAAAAAGAAAGTACCAGCAAGTTGATTAAATAACTTTTAGATATGTTACACCTATATACATCTATTAAGTATATCTACATGTAGAAAAATTTAATTCCTCCTGCCACTTTTCGCCAACCCTTTCTGACCCCAGGGTTCATTAACAGGTCAGTGTTTAAGGAGGGAAAACAGTTATAGAAAACACAAATGGGTATCCAGGGCCCTAGAGACAATGTTAGGAACTTTAACCCCCGTTTATAAAGTGTGACTAATAAAGAGTGGCAAATCATCTTCCTAGAGAGATAAACCATGTGTTGGTTACAAAAAGGGTGTCAAAAAAATTTATGTGTTTATTATGGCCTTACTTCCCTTCTAATTTCTGATAAGTTTATGGTTACTCTAATTTTAGGAAATATCCCTATTCATTTAAATGATAAAACGAAGTTTTTGTCTGATAATAAAATTGTTAGAAACTCATTTTAAAACATTTAAACATTTTAGAGAAGCATAAAGAATAAGTTAAAAATCAACCCAAATCCTGCTACACAGGGATGGCTACTGTTAATCTTTTAGTGAACACTATTCTGAATCTTCTCTCTGGGAACATATTCACATATAGATGTAGATACTCTACACAGATGTAGAATTCATAAATGAAATTGTAATATTCTGCAGTGTTCTACAGCCTGAGAGATACTTTGACGTATTTTTGTCTGTCCTTGTCATCTTGACTGGAAACACATGAGAGCTGATATTTTTCTGTCTCATTCACTGCTGTATGCTCAGTGCCTAGAAAAGGGCCTGGTAATAGTTTACTTTCAATAAATTTTGATCGAATGAATGACTGGAATTCATATTTGCTTTTCCTTTGAAAATTCTTGATTTGATTCACCAAGTTTTTCTTTAAAATGCCACAATAAAAATGTTTACATGCAAGTATATTTAATTCTAAAACAACAAAAAAGAAGTGATGGGAGAAAATGTAGGTATTAGAAATGACTTTCATACCTGACACACTCTGAGAGCTTGGTCCAAGACAGTTTTGGTGTCAGTATCATAATCCGGGCAGGGCAGCATGGCTCGGCTGAGATGTGCCTGTAGCAGGAGATGTGCTTTGGTGTGAGGGCTGTCAAATGAATGAGGGTTTGATTCAAAGGGAAGACATTTTGCCAGTTCACTATTCATATGATCTTCATTGTGCCTTACTGGCAAATCTGTGTATTCTTCTGCATCCTGAAAAACACACACATCCATATATATATTACTGTGCTAGATCAAAAGTATAATAATTAATGTACTTTTTAGTTTTAATTACTGAAATTTAAAACATGGTTTAGAAAAATCATAGATAACCTTATCCCTTAAGAGTTTTGCTTTGTTCAATACTATTATTAATATGTAAGGAAAAGCAAGTAATGTATAATACATGTGAAATTCATGAATGCTTTTCTTATTTATACAGTCAACAAAAATAACAGCGACTCTACTAGGCATCAAATATCATGCCTGACACTGGCCCCACACAGTGAGCTAGAGACTAAGAGCGCATCAGAGACAAAGTTCTATCAAGTGTAATGAATGTTATGGTAAGTACAGAGTGCTGAAGGAACATTCAATTTGGGAACTTAGTTACTTTAGTGGGTCAGAGAAAGCTTCTTGGAAAAGTAATACTTAAGATCTATAGATAAGTGGGAGAAATAAGGTGGAGCTGGGATTAAGGGGGAGCAGAATTAGGACTGGTGAGGTAAGAAAAGGGTGTACTATTTTAAATTAATTTGTTCAAAATTTCCAGTTCTACACATAAGGAGCTTGGAAGCTACCACTCTGTCCTAACAAGTAAAAAGCTAAACAGACTGAAAAATTAACAACGCTTCTTGGCTCCATATGAGGGAGGACACAGGACAAACTATTGTCCCCACCACTGGAAACACAGGCCAATTCAGGGAGTCACCGCTAAGAGGAGCAGAGATTCATAAGCTGAAACTGCCAGGGGAACCAGTGCCGGGGTGAGAAAACCTTAACTGCAATTGAGGAATGGTGGGAGGCTCTGTGTGGACAACGCTGAGTGCTAAAAACTCCAGGGGGACGATCTTGGTGGGCTCCCACAATATTGTGAAATTTATCTTCAGGAGCTTGACCAGATTCCCACAGTTAATATCAAAGAAATATCTCTTTGGGGTTTTCTAGCAGGGGGAGGCAAAATGCACCACTCTGAAATATGCCAGAGCACACTGTTCTTCTTAACAAACAACAACAAAAGCAATACTGTTTTCCATTCACAGTGAGCTGAATCCACAGAAGTGAAACTCAGATATGTGAAGGGTTGACTGTATATTTACGGGAAAAAAAAATCCACATGTAAGTGGCTCATGCAGTTCAAACCAGTATTGTTCAAGGGTCAACTTTTTATCAATAATCACTTTTAATGTCAATGGTCTCAATGAACTGATTAAAAGACAGAAACTATCAGAGTGAATACAAAAACATGATCCAACTATATGCTGTCTACAAGAAAACCACTTTAAATCTAAAGACACATATAAATTAAAATAAATGGGTGGAGAAAAATATACCATTTAACAACAATCAAAAGAAAACAAGAGTAGCTTTATGAATTTCAGGCAGAGCAGACTTCAAAGCAAGGAAAATTATCATGGATGAAGAAGGGAATTATATAATGATAAAGGGGTCAATTCTCTAAGAAGACAAAACAATTCTAAATGTATATGCGCTTAACAATGAAATGTCAAACTACAGGAGTGCAATGAGTGAATACAGAATTGGTTTAATACCTGAAAATCAATTAATGTAATTCACTTTATTAATAAACTTGAGAGCCATACAATCATCTCAATTAATGCATTTTTTTTGACAAAATCTAACACCTATTCCCCCCAAAACTCTCAGTAAACTAAGAAAAGAAGGGTATTTTCTCAACCTAGTAAATGGCTTTTTTGAGAAACCCACAACTGACATCATATTTCAGTAATAGACTGAATGCTTTCCCTTAAGATCAGAAACAAGACGGGGATCTCTGTTCTTAGTACTTCTATTCAACATTGTATCAGAGGTTCTAGCCAGTGCAATCAAGCAAGAAAAAGTAATAACAGGCATCCAGATGGAAAGGGAAGAAGTGAAATAAAACTCTTTATTTGTAGATGATATGATCATCAATATAGAAAAACCAATGAAATCTATAAAATAATCTACTAGAATAAGTGTGATTAGCAAGGTTTCAGTATACAAGATTAATATACAAAAATCAATTGTATTTTTGTATATTAGCAACCAAAAATCAAAACTATAAACAAATTTATAATAATATAAAATATATTAAATACCTAGAAATAAATCTGACAAAAGATGTAAAAGACCTATGTACTGAAAATCAAAAACATTGCTAAGAAAAATTAAAGACTTAACTAAATGGAGAAAGATACCTTATTTCTCCCAAAATTGATTTAATACAATCTCAATCACAGCAGACTTTTTTATATTTTGGTTGGTTGACAAGTTGATTTTTTAAGTAGTTCCAATCACTAATTTCAATGTGTGTGTGTGTGTGTGTAGGAGGTGTGTGTGTGTGTGGGGGGGGAAGTCCCACACCAACAAACAAGTCTTACATATAGCTAGGTGTCCTACAATTCAACTTAATTCTGACACTATCTACCTGGAGATAGCATCAGGTCCCACAAATTAAGGGTTCAACTCTATAAGACTGTCTCTTTTCCCCACTGCAGATGCCAGTTGTAAACCCAGATTATCACCTGTGTTTCTGACTGACTGGCTACAGATTGGGGGTTCGAACAATCCCTCACATGGGTTCCATTAATTTGCTTGAGTGGCTCACAAACTCAGAGAAACATTTTACTTATTAGATTACTAGTTTTTTTTTTTTAATATATTTTTTTATTGATTTTTTACAGAGAGGAAGGGAGAGGAATAGAGAGTTAGAAACATCGATGAGAGAGAAACATCGATCAGCTGCCTCCTGCACACCTCCCACTGGGGATGTGCCCGCAACCAAGGTACATGCCCTTGACCGGAATTGAACCTGGGACCCTTCAGTCCGCAGGCCGACGCTCTATCCACTGAGCCAAACCAGTCAGGGCTAGATTACTAGTTTATTATGAAAGGATAAAACACAGGAAATAGGCAAATGAAAGAGATGCATAGACAAGGTATAGGAAAAGGGCCCAGAGCTTCCATGCCCTCTCTGAGCTGAGCCTCTACCCAAATCTCCATATATTCACCTACTGGAAAGCTCTCCAAACCCTGTCCTTTTGGGTTTTTAGGAAGTTTTCATTACATAGGCATGATTAATAACATCATCGGTGATTAATTCAATCTCCCGCCTTTCCCTCTTCCCCCAGAGGTTGGGAAATGAGGGTGGGATGGAGTGGTGGGGTTAAAAATTCTAACCTTCTAACTACAGGTTCGGTAAGGAGTTTCCATTCTCAGGTGCATTCTGAAAGTTACCTCATTAACATAACAAAAGGCACATTTACTGCTCTCAGCACTTAGGAAATTACAAGGGTTTTAAGGAGCTCTCTGCCAGAAACAGGGATGAAGACCAAAAATATATATTTCAAGAGCAATATATATATATCTTATTATAAATCACAACGTCACAATTCAAGTGGTGTGAAGAAGAAATACACAGAAGAGTGAGAGAGTTTAGCAAAGAAATCTGACCAAGTTACGAAGAGTTCCTGAAAGAAAAAAAAAAAAGGCAGATAAACTAAGACATAGAGGATGAGCAGATATTAACTAGATGAAGAGAGAAGTGAAAAGTACTCTGGGAATAGTCTACCCAAAGGCCGGTAGTGGGACAGAAAAAGGTGAGTCCAAGAAACTGAAAATGTGGTATAAAAGTAATTTCAATTGATTTAAACAGTATGCTAAAAACGTATCTTTAATGAATATTTGCAACATTCTGTTTAATGGAACTGGAAATATGTTTAAATTATGTCTCTTGTTTTATTTTGTTTTGCAATAGTCAAAAACATCACATGTACTCTGTACTGTTTTGAACACAGTCTTCACCCTTTTGGCCTGCTTTATGTAAGAAGTGTATGCTGACACATTAGCAGTTAACAATGCTTTGCCCCATGTGTCATCTTGGTTTTCTTTTCCTATGTCATTTCAGCTCCTTCCTATTTTCTCTGAGGTTATCTGCTAAAGAATGAGGACCAGTTACAATGACAGTGCTATTATTTTTTATTGTAGGTGAATTTCAGGTGAACTGTCACCTCATGATTGACCCATTTCAATCCAATACCTGGGCTCCACCCAAATCTCCATCAGCAACTATCCACCCATCCCAGCCTTACCACAGGGCTAAAGAAAAAATGGAACAGCAGGTAAGCAGAAGATGGTTCAGATAAAACACTATCTTTCCTTCAAGGATATTAAAATGATATTGAGGCAAATAATTAATATAAATAATTATTTTAAGCATAGAATACTGTTAATCAGGGAAGAGCCCTGAAGTGAGTTGGATGTGTTGGAAAGTGTCCCCAAGGAGGCAGTGTTTGTTCTAAGCTTAGAACAGTTTGTAGGAGAGGAGAGAGGGAGAGAGATGCCCTGCATTCCCGGCAGAGAACACAGTACAAGCAGATCCATGAAAACAGATAAGGAGGGGTCTAAGGTTTAAGCCTCAGGGATGAGGAGAATGATGCTGCTATTAATAACAGAGAAGTGGGGAACACAGTGAGCAGGAGCTTCCTTTCTGTCAAGCATGCAAAATACACTTAAAGAGACGGCAATAAGCCAGATAGGTAGAGGTAGAGGGAGAAGAAATCAGCTGTAAATCTGTTTCATAGTCTAAAAAGTATTCATATTTATATTTCTTACTACTGTTCATAAAGACAACTTCTTCTGATCTTTTACCAGAAGAAAATCGAATAGCTATTTTAATACTCCAACCTGAATTGGTTCTCCAGGTTTTGGATATGTAGAATATGGGTTTAGACTTACAAATTATATGAAAAGTTCGATTAAAATAAAATTATGTGGGAAGAATTTGGCTGAAAGCACTAATTAATAGTATTAGCTAAGTAATCCACTTCCCTCTGTACCATCTTGTTCAAATTTGATTATATACATTATACATCTCCCTTCCCTACACTGAGTGAGGGAGGAAGAGGGAGAGGGAAGGATGGAGAAAGAGAGGGGGAGAGAGTGAGGGAAAGGAAAATCGAATAATTTTGATGATTGATAACAATATAAACTGGGCATTTCTGTCTTAGTTCCTATGTATGTCTGACAGTGTGAACATCTTTCTGTGATGTGTGATTCTAGTACTCTGAGATGCACATTTTTCATAAAGCATGACTTCTAAATGCAAGCCAACTACTTCATTTGGTGCCAGACTAAAGGGACAATGACTTACTCCAATGCTCAAGGAAAACCTAGTGGTGTTGAACTCACTGAGAAGCAGCATATCTGAACAGGGCTCATCACTCACAACCATGCTTATTGTACTTTCAGGTAAATTGGATCATTAGTGCTTTTCGTTGCATTTGCTCACGTTAGAATCTAAACTCCATGTAAGATGTGACTCCACTACTCTCCAAACTGTGCCAATTCTGCTTGAATTACCCGATTTATTGCCCTAATCCCCTGTTTCACCAGGACTGTGATTCTGCTCCCTGCCAGCAGTATCAGTTATCAGATGAGTCTGCTAATAGCTAAGTACATTTTAGGTTGGAAAAAATGCTAAGCAGTAAAGAGATCCTTCTAAGTCTAATAAAGGAGCCATCAGATTTTTCATGTAGATTACCTGCAGACAGTGACTTTCAGTGATGCCTTTTCTCAGTACATAAAGCAATCTTTCTAAACTAAGGGTTTCATAATTTCTTTGTAAAAATTATTCACTTTAATAAAAGTAAAAGTATTTTAATAAACCACAGTGGACAAGGTCTGTCTCAGCATGCTGAGTTATTTCTTTACCAAATATTTACTCAGCATATTCTTGGATATTAAATGGTGAACAAAAGCAGAAATTACCCCCTACTCTTATGAATGTTTAGGGTCAGGTTGAGGAGCCAGACCTTAATCAAAATTGACTGTGAATAGATGTAAAATGACTGGATACGTATAAAGAGGGAGAGGTACAAATAATAAGAGTGGGTCAGGGAAGGTATCTTTGAGGAGGTTCTGATTGAGCTGAAAGAGTAAAAAGTTACTATTTTTAAATGAAGAAGGGAGGAGTGATAGGTTAAGGTTCAAACATGACTTGAAGAAGAGGAACACTGACTATTACAGAAAACTCTTTAGAGTGCGCCTATATCAATTTTATTATTTAACATATGCTTTTAATAAGTAATTTCTTTTTTGTTATTAAATTTGACATTGGCAATTTTTTTGAGATCTTCAAAGAGGTTGATAGTTGATTTATAAATTTTTATAAAATATCAAATTAATAATAGTTTCTACAGTTAAAAAGTATGTGTCTCATCATCAAGTATGAGGTCTCATCAAAAGCTATTACTTCCTTTAAGGATCCCTCCTTTTCTGCTTCCAGTGTTTGAATTAAAGAGGAATCCAAAGAATGTAGTAGCAATTCTTCCCCATAGACATGTCAGAGATCACGATGGTGGAATGGCATGGTGTGAGGTGGTAGAGAGAACACTCAATCTGGGAATTGATACAACAGGTGGATTTTTAGCTCTGCCATTTACAAGTGATGTGTCCTTCTGAGAGAAAGGTCCTTATCTTATATTGGAATTTGGTGTGATCATTCAGTGTGGTAGTGTTTATGAAACACTTAAAAACTGGGCTTGATATACATGTTAGGTATTATAATAATAATAATAATCATCATCATCATCATCAACATCATCCAACATCTGATACTATACAGGATGACAATTGAGGTTTAAGTTTCAATTATGTGAGTTTTTGTTCCACAGATTTCAGTTATAAATGTTTGTTTATAATTATGCAAATGTACTTCACTACCTAAAGTGACATTTTATTCACTCACTTAAAAAATATGATTATTAAAAATCAGTCAAAGAAACCAGATTTTTTTTTCCCACTGATACTTTACCAGTAGTGGCACATTCATTTCATCCAAGTAATCACACAAATTTTATGTAATTGTGTTACAAAAAATATTGGCTCTTTGAAAGACAATGTTCTCATAATATGAGACAGTCAAATCAACGATGAAATATTCAGGAATTGTATTCTTGAACTACAAATTTGAAACTACAGGCTTTAGTCTCCAATCTCCAATTAGGTTAATTTACATCCACACTAATTAAATGTTCACATCAGTGTGTGATAAGAAACTATGCTCTTTTCTGTGTACCTTAGTGAACTAACTCAAAACACTGTGGAAAGACAGAGAAAAAGAATGAATCATTTATCTTACACATCTGGTAAAACTTTTCTGAAGGAAAACTATTATTGATAGTTATATTTTTCTGAAACGCTACAGCATTTTATAATTAAAACTCAAGTGCTATGAACCAAAATGATAAAACTGAAAATATTGATTTTAGACCAGTTAGGTTAAATGAAAAAAAAAAACAGCAATTCTAGTTTTCGTGTGTGGCGATTATGGACTTGAAAAAGGACTTAAAATGAAGACTGACTTAAGACAACTGCTACTTAATCCTCAGTCACTCCTTAGAACCTCCTGTGAAAACTATGATCGTTTATTCCTGGAATTCCAATTCACAGTTTTCCTAAGCTCTTTAGAATGGGGCATGTTTGCTTCACCTCTTTATTTAGTTCTTATCTCTTTCGAATATTTTATTCTGGATTTATCAGACTACTTCCAAAGATTTTTTTACTCAGTTCAAATTAATTAAAGAAGCAGCAATCCCGGGATCAGCAGAAAGAATAAGTAAACTAAAGTCCTTGCTTAAAAACAAACAAGCAAACAAAAACCCTTTCTAGCTACTTCTTCCTCAGCAGGACACTCTATTTGCCTCCAAATTACTCCTCTAATTTTAAACAACTTGTCTAGTTAATTTCCTGTGTGATCACTGACTACCAGTGAGGTTCATTTTCTTATCTACATCATGTAGGTAATTAAAGGAAATTGAAATTGGGCAGTGAAGCTTTTATGCAACTGGGATTGAAGCTGAATGGAGGGCAGCGAGGTCAGTGGAGCCCATTATATTTTTATGTGAGAGGCTGGTTTGTCTACCCTGTCCTTGTTTATTTAGTGCAGGCTGGACAGGCTACTAACTGCAAATCTATGTCTCCGATTTGTCCAGCTGGCCTTGAATAAAGACATCTTTCCCTGCAAATGTTAAAGGACAGTGATTGACAACCTGTGATGAACTCTGCTTGTAACCCGTTTTTAGATTGCAAAAGAAAAAACAGAATAAAGCAACATCTTTCATAAGCACATCAAATGGGCCCTGCTGTTCAATAGTTTTCATTTTGTTTCCCTTTTCATTACAAACCTCAATCTGTTTTACAAATGCCATAAACCCAGCCACTTCACATTAAAAAAAATAAATAAATAAAAATATATATGTGTGTGTGTGCCACTACATTCTGTCTGCATATTTACACTGATTTGAGTTTACTGGGGATATACACTCTTACATACTAGTTTATTCACACCATCCTATCACTGACTTACTTGCTTCTCCCAAGAACAATCTGCAAATTCCTACTGCAGAGATGTCTTTCAGTGATTGTTTACTTAGGGCTCCAGTCACTTTATTCAATACATGTCCTTGTGGCCCTTAAATACACTGACTATACAGCTTACCTTTTATACTTGTTAAAATCAGAAGCTTATTAAATACTTACACTCTAGGGCTTTTTTCTTTAGTGTAAGTGTGTGAACAAGTGAACTTTGAGTGTGCCTGGGTGAGTGTGTTTATGTGCATTCGTTTTCTTCCAGGTGCACTAACGATAAGAGTCTGCTTTACCTAAGCAAACTACCGAGGTGAGAAACAGCCAGAACGGGTTCACGCTTGGTCTCGTGTCAGCATTACGCAGAAGTACAGCAGCACTTCCGGCTGCACACATCACTGCCTATATTGTAATCACTAAAGAGCAGAGGAGAGGGCACTTGTACAGTGGGATGGCCAGCTGATCAATGAGAGACTAAAGAATCTTTATGCTATAACTTAATCTCTGTCATGGGAAAAGCAAAACTTATAAAGTTAATGAGTTCTAGACTTTAAGTGGCACTTGATTAATTTGTAACATTCTGAGGCGTTAAAACAAACCAAAATTAGATTCTCACATTCCAGTGCTGTCTTTTGGCCACTGAAGCTGTAGAAAAAGCATTTCAGTAAATTTCCCTGATAGGAACTCTGTTAAATTTCTGTGCCTTTCTGAAGTATTAAATTGATTGTACATTATGTATGTTATAATAATATTTGAAAAATAATCTGGCATTTACCAAGCCAGGTCTAGATATATTAAGGGATAAGAAAATATGCTTCATATTCTTATCTTTATTATTTCATATTACCTTTTATCAATCATTAACTTACTAAAACACTAAGTGTGTGATATAACTTGTTTTTAAATCAAATACACAATTAGTATTGTTTCTAAACACGATTTGCACTTTTATTAATATTATCTATTCAAACTGAATAAATTATATGCTACTATACTGAATAAAGTAAATCTTTTAAAAGAAAAGATACTATAAACTAGAATCACATGAAATATATACCAGGAATTAATTTAATATTTTAATTTAAAGGGAAAAAAAGCAAAAACCTAAAAACAACACCTCCCCCCCCCGAAAAAAAACAAAAAACCCTTGGTTATAAAACTTATTGGAAAATGATAAAACTAAGGTCTAGTTAATTCTGTAATAATCATATTTTTCTAATATGCACACACTTTGCTTCACTAAAGTATCAAAATAATTTTATTATTATATGCAGATGGCAAAAATGTAAATACTGATGGATATCATTGAAATTACTCATAGATCTATGTGTGTTTCCTTTCAAGGCCTATGTGAATATATGTGTCTGATTTGTATCAATGTTTTAAACTTATGGACATATGTTTGGCCTTCAACCATTTAGGTCAAGCACAGAATCATTTGCCAAAAAATAAATATGAACAAGAAATAATACCTTATTCCTTCCATTGTAAGAATGACCACCTGGTTGACAGCTGGATTTTAAAGGATCTTACAATAGTGAGTACCAGCAGGTCTGCTGTACTTAAAATAATTTCAGTGGTAAGAATTCCATCAGAAATTTCTATTTCCCAGGATTTATGGCTAAGACCTTAAAAAATTGCTCTTTGATGAAAGCTAAAAAAAATTCCTCAGTTTTCAAAGATATAATAAAAATGCCTTATAGCTTAACAATGTTTAGATATTTTCCTTTTAAGAAATAAAAGTCTTGAGGCTGGCTATCAAGTTTGAGTCCTGAAAAGGAATAACTGAGATTAGAAACAATATGTAATACTTACAAATGGTTAAATATTGCACTTTCTAATCTATCTCTAAAGGCTAACCAAATTTTCTCATCACTTTGCTTCTGCCTTTAATTTTACATATTTCTTAGGGTGACTTTCTTCATAATATTCATTTCTATAGGCTATGAGATTATATCAAACATAAGATAAACAAACTAAAAAATAAAACTCAAAGTGGAAATATTAAGTCACTTCAAATCTATTTAAATAACTACTAAATATTTTTCTTCTGGGAGTTAAGAACTACATATACAAAAAGAAAAATAAATCTAAAAGTGAAATATCTACACAGGCCAACATAAAAATATCATAAGCTAATAAATACAAGACTAAGTGACAAATGAATGAAACAACACACTGGTGTCATGAATTTAGAAAAAGTAGTGATCACTGAATCTGAATAAGAAAATATTTTAAGAGGGAGATGAGCCAAAATGAATGGATGAATATTATACACATTATCCAGGTGGGAACCATAAGCAAAGGTGAGAATTTGAGTATATACCAGTATGTAGCATGTTTAAGGCTGAGAGTAAGGTTAATCAGGAGAAAGGGGGGTGGATCTGTAAGAGAATGGAAGGTATAGGTAAAAAGGAAGACTGTGTAGGGTCTTGACAGTCAGATTAAGAAAATAATGCTTTATTATGTACATACTTTTATTTTATTATTTTATTTTTTAAATGTATTTTTATTGATTTCAGAGAGGAAGGGAGAGGGAGAGAGAGAGAGAAACATCAATGATGAGAGAGAATCATTGATCGGTTGCCTCCTGCACGCTAGGGATCGAGCCTACAACCTGGGCATGTGCCCTGACTGGGAATTGAACCGTGACCTCCTGGTTCATAGGTCAATGCTCAACCACAGAGCTACTCTGGCAGGGCAATGTACATAATTTTAAAACACCATTTACATAATTTCTCCCCTCAAAAATATAAAATTAGTGTTTTTAGTGACTTGAATGTTATCTCTAGTTTTCTTGATTAGTTTAGCTAAATATTTGTCAATTTGGTTTATTTTTTTAAAGAACCAACTTTTGGTTTCATTAATTTTCTCGATTGTTTAAAAAAACACATTTTTATTGATTTCAGAGAGAAAGGAAGGGAAAAGGATAGAGAAATATAAACATCAATGATGAGAGAGCATTATTGATCTGCTGCCTCCTATATACTCCCTCCTGGGGATCGAGCAGGCAACCTGGGCCTATGCTCTGAATGGGAATTGAACCTCAACCTTCTGGTTCCTGGGTCGATGTTTAACCACTGAGCCATACTGGCCAGGCTCTACTGTTTTTCACTTATTTGCCAATCTTTATTCTATGTTTCCTTTGTTTGCTCTTCTTTTCCCAGTTTCTTAAGTTGGAAGGTTATTTAAGAGTGTGTTAATTTCTACATTTGTAAACTTTCAAAATTTCCTTTTGTTATTGATTTATATTTTATTTTATTTTATTTTTTGATTTATATTTTAATTCCATTGCAGTTGGAGAAGACATATTTTATGATTTCAATGGTCAACCATCAACTTACAATGGTTCAAGATTTTTTTGTTTGTTTACTGTATGATGGTGTGAAAATGATACACATTCAGTAGACACTGTACTTCAAATTTTGATCTTTTCCTGGCCTAGTGATATGAAGTATGATATTCTCTCGTGATGCTGGGCAGCAGTAGCCAGCTGCAGATCCCAGTCAGCCATGCGATCATAACAGGCAAACAACCAATACTTTACAGTGTTGCCAGCATGTTTTGGATGTTGTGTTTTTGTATCCCATAATGCACAAAATGCCCATCTGTGTGTCCTGCTTTTGGTGAGAAGAAGAGGAAGGCAATTACTCTCGAGATGAAACTCAAGATAATTGCCCAACTGTAGGCTAATGTAAGCACATTTAAAGTAGGCTAGGCAAAGCTATGATGTTCTATAGCATAAGTGTATTAAGTGCATTTTCAATCTAATGTCATTTTCAATTTATGATGAGGTTATTGGGATATAACCCTATTTTAAATAAGGGAACATCTATAATTCTATACATCTCTATTAAAATGTTATGTAAAGTCTGTTCCAATGACCTGAACATCGTAACACAGTTTTCCAGGAGGGAGAACATGACACCATTGGTAAGAATTCTGAATTTCAAATTATAATGGGATATATAAATCTGCATATTTGAAGATATTCAAGTGTATATCAGAATTCTATATGGATAGCATTATCACTATTAATACAAATATGAACTTTAATTTTTATAAATGGCTGTCTCTCATGACAGTCTGCAAATATAAACAAATTAAAAACTATAAAGGACACATGTAACAGAATACCCCAAGACTTGTGAAATAGGTCAGTGCTCACATAAAGGCTCATAAGTTTCAAAAAATCTTCCTAGATGTCTAACCAACAAACACATCACTGAGGCTTAGAGTTCGGAAGATGAGAGACTTGTGCCATAGTACCTAGAGCAACAGAAAGTCAGAATTATACTGGACAATTCCTAAAGGTACTGGAGACAGCTCAGAATAGTTTCCCAACTGTATTAGATTTTATTCACTAAGCAAACAAAATTTTTTCTAAAATCTATTTAAATATTCTAAGGGAATTTCTGATTTATTTGAAATGCAAAAAGCTAGGTCGTAGAGGAAATAACAGAAATGGTAGCTTACATGTATGAATGTATATATGAACAATTCTATTATGAAGCAAAGTCTGCATTGATTGGCAAGAAAAATGTAGGTATCTCTAAAATTTCTGAAAGTTCTAATGAATATCCAAATTTTCTATTTTGATTCAGAAATGTATTGCTTAGAATTAAGGATGGATTCAGCAAATGACTTCTGTTCTCTTTTGAAGCAATGTTCTTTATGGAGGGTCAAATGCTACTACAGAATTAATCACGTGATTTGTAAGGTCTATTGGAAAAGACAAATTTGAAGAAGTTATGATAGACGTGTAAAATAAAAAAACACACACTAAAGAGTTGTGGGTTTGGGGTTTCTTATTTAGGTTAGGTATAGCACTTAAAGATATATTTTCTTCTGAGTGGGAAAGGTAACTGATGACAGAAGAGGTAGCCTACTTAGTGTAGGTTGGGAGAACAATTACTTAAATTTATTATCAGTCATTACTACTTCAAAAATTATTTTAAAAATGACTCTAAGCTTCATCTTAACTTCTCAGTTAGTTCCCTAGTCTTTCTGAGATTTGCTTACTCTTACTCCATACTATGTTCTCTGGCTATTTCCTCATAACTGGAAAGCTTTCCTGACACTCAAGAATCTTGCATTTTGTAGGAACTTCGTCTAAGAAGTGTTCATTTTTAATTCTATTTAGAGCTTAAAAAATGTATATTTCCCCTTGGACTATAAAATGCTCTTGATTTGGATTAATTATTAACAACATGATTTGGACTCATTATTAACAAAAATCCAAAACTTAACCAGAAGAAAGATGTTTAGGGTGTGACTACAGTCACAAGAAGGGCTGATTTTAAATAAATATCCCAGAACATATGTTTGTCACACTATTCAAAATAAACACGTTGAGAGGTAACAAACACATTTCAAGGGGGTTTTCATCACAAAACATTTTGAAACTTCTCTTTTGGTATTGAAGTCAGAATGACTTTAGGAGCTACACATTATCATAACCAATTTTACAATTAAAAATTATACTGCCAGACAATCAACAAATTTAGTCTTTTGACATGGCTTCGAATAGCTTCCTGTCATTTTCTCAAAATGAAAGCAAACACCCAAACAAAAAAGAACCATTAATGAATGACATTTTGTACTGAAAATAGTAAAAAAAAAAAAGTACCATTGGCCTGGAAGAAGTTTTTTTTTGTTTGTTTTTGGTAATGAAAACAGCTTTTAAACATAAATAATCTTAAGAAGACAATAATTATTTGATGCATAAGTTCTTTTATGTTTATTGAAAATATCAACTGACTTCATTTTGAAGCCTATATTAATTGCTCAAAAATATGAACATACAGATAGATCACACAAGATACAGGGAGCAGGTGTCACGTGGAAATCATAAATTGGGAGAATAAAAATAAAACCATTAAAGTAGACTGGATATACATTAAAAAACACACCTGCCAATCTGAGAACGAATGCCATATTTTCTGGTAATCTACATAAGTGGGTACTTTTGGCATCTAACTTTGAGTCTGTTTAGGCAGAAAGCTGTTGCTTTTGTTCATGCTCATAAAAATGAAATTTATTAACTCATAAAATTAATTACTCCAAAATATTTAGAGTTACCAATATTTTGGCTCTCCAGGGCAAACTTTTAAGAAGTTATATTTAAAGATAACAAAGAAAAATAGAGGTTTTAAAGTACCAGATGTCTGGGAAGATCCCATTTGGATTTGAGCTACTTAAATTTGCAATCATGTATTTATACATCTAACAGAGCTTCTGTTTCCCCCAGAATCAGAAAATTAACTAGCTTTGTAGCATCTTCCTTGATCTGCCACCCGTGCCCTGAGGATTAGAGACTCCACCTGAGCTTGTTTTACAAGCATAACAGAAAAAATTAATCTCTGCTGGCAACGCTCCCACTGGGATACTGATGAATAATGATATCCCTCTTTTGCTGCCCTCTCAGTCCACTAGAAAAGCCACTCTAACCCGGCAACATGGAAACTGCTGAAACCATTCCAGCTGTGGATTAGCAGGCAGGCAGGCATCCATCTGCTCCGTGTGAATCAAGAGAAAGCAAACACGCATTCTTATGGCTAAAGTCATAGTCAAACCCTATAACATCTTATAGGAACATATACATGTGTATAGGAACATATACATATATATACACATATATATGTTTGTCATTATCTATCTATCTATCTATCTATCTATCTATCTATCTACATCCATACCTACCTACCTACCTACCTACCTACGGACCTCCCGCCTTATCTATATGTATAAAAGGCTAATATGCTAAGTGTCCGACCATTTGACTGTTCGACAGTTCGCTATGATGTGCACTGACCACCAAGGGGCAGATGCTCCGACCGGTAAGTTAGCTTACTGCTGGAGTCCGGCCAATCGGGACTGGGCAAGACGGGAGGACACGCCCTGGAGCCAACCTCCCATGGTTCTTCCCCAGCCTCTAAAATATTTCTTCTAATTAATTTCCTTTCAATGTGTACAAATCTGTGCACCAGGCCTCTAGTCTAGTCAGTAATAGGCAATCACACACTATAAGCCAAAGCAAACCAATTCCTCAGTTTAGTTTGCATTTTCTTGGGCTTTAGATATTGGAAACCAAAGTATACGTTCAGAGGTTATAAAGTATAGCTCTTAGGTTTGGGGTTGTTTAACTAGAAATTAAATTTCTAGAGTGCAATATGAGAATGCATTGGGCATATAGACATTCCCAGCATCTCAAATGTAGCACAAAACTATTTGTTTTGAAAAGTAAGGCTGCATTAATCAGTTTCTAACCAAGTGTTATACAGAGAAAGTGTGGGCTTTAATTTCACTTGGCTTTATTTTACTGAAACATGGATGTAGTGGATAGTGGTGGACTTTTGTCTTCTCCAAAAAGGAAAGAACCATTGCTTCTGGTCTACAAATAGCAAAATTGAGTTTATCAGGACTCTATTAGCTCTTTATTAATGAGCACTCCAGTGCTTTAATATATTCATAACAGAATGATTACTGATGTTTATAGTACTAACTTCAGGACTTGGAAAGGTCTTTATGGATCTCCTGAATGATTGAAGAAAAATATTTACAGCATAGTTCTAAGAGTATTTTATAGCATTAATGTTCTTTGAATTCTGAAATTAATATATGATATATAATTTAGAAATTCTATTATAAAATGCTTTAATCATCATACTGTATTTTGAGTCAATAATAATAATAATCATAATAATAACACACCCTGCTTTTAAGTTCTAGTATGGTATTACCCATGTCACTTTGGTGTGAGTCCCAAGTGCAATGTAGTATTCATCTTTCCTTTTCTCTAATTTTGGTCGCATTCACTGCTTATTTTGATATCTAAATGATTCTTGCCTCTCTCACGTGTCCTCCTCTGTCACTGATTAAAAAAGTAACAGTAGTTCAAGGTTACAACCCTTTCTGTGCTTTCAGTCCAGCAGATCACAACACTGGCAGCTCGTCAATGGCTTTGCAAGACAGTTTATTTGTTCATCTGTCAGTAGAAGATGACACCTGTTTGGCATTTGTCTTACAAATTTGCTGACACTATTTAATAAATAACAGGAAATACCTACATAGATGGCATGCAAGACCTAAATCTAATAAGGTGAAGCAAATACATATAGAATAATTCTCCATGGAAATACTTTAAAACTGAGACTATAGTTCTGCCAAACTAAATTATTCTTTTGAATTACATACAAAATAATGAACAAAACATAAGAAAGTGTAGACTTTTATGTATCTAAGAAAAATAACATTTGAAAATCACTCTTATCTCCCAGATTTTTTTTTTTTTAAAGCAAAGTGAGTTCTAACTTTCTGACATAACCAAATTTCTGAAACATGCTTATATTCTATTGGACTGTCAGCTGGAAAACATTGTTTGGAAAATAAGTGGAGTCTTTTTTTAAGAGAATGTAAGTTAAAATAAAATGCAGATGGTGTGAATAATATTACTCTAATAAAGACCATATCTATGTATTTTATTTGGTAGTAATGACAAAAGTTTTCAGGGTACATGTAAGTATGGGAACAGGACACATCCATTTCTTTGGGTCCAGAAATAAAAAAATATATATATTGAGCTTCTAATACATTACTGGAAAGGGAATTCCTCTAGCTTCTGCCATATGTATAATGGTTCAGTGTAAAAGTATTCATTCACTTCAGTCCTTCTCACAAGGGGAAGATTATAGTTTGCTCAGAATTATTGACTAGTTATACCTTTTACTTGAAGGAACTTTTCAAAACTATTCTGCTAATTAGTAAGGGATCCTCTATTGTTTGACAAGGCAAACACAAATAGCTCTCTATATTAGAATGAGCATATAGGGCTATGTGAAAACAAGTACAAAAAAAGTTTTTCCCACTGATTCTCTTTCAAAAACTTAAGTTTAAGTGATTGCAAATAATTTATTCTTAAAGAGATATTGGTCTTTTTAGGAAAGCCTTCCAGTTCCAGGGGTGTTTTTTTTTTTTTTTTTTTTTTTTGCTATTATAAATAACGCTGTGATGAACATCTGTATACACATACTATCTTGACAACACAGTTGTTTCCGAAAGACATTTTTTTAGAGCTTTAAAAAAACTACTTTGACATATATTATCAAATTACTTTCTAGAAACATTAGGTCAACAAAGACTGTTTAGCAGTGTCTAGGAATGTCACAACTCACAGTACTCTCCCCATCAAAGTGTTATCTTTTTTTTTTTTTTTTTTTAAATATATTTTATTGATTTTTTACAGAGAGGAAGGGAGAGGGATAGAGAGTTAGAAACGTCGATGAGAGAGAAACATCGACCAGCTGCCTCTTGCACATCCCCCACTGGGGACGTGCCCGCAACCAATGTACATGCCCTTGACCGGAATCGAACCTGGGACCTTTCAGTCCGCAGGCCGACGCTCTATCCACTGAGCCAAACCGGTTTCGGCAAAGTGTTATCTTTTTGAATATACAATTTAATAAGCTAAACAGATTACTATTTTTTGTTTCAATTCATATTTCCGTCATTATTGAGAAGGCTGATTTTTTTAATATTTGTTAAAAATGAATTTATACTTTTGTAAATTGTTACTTAATGCCGTGCTTTCATTTTAGCATTGGAGTCACAGTGGTTGTTTTTTTCAATTTATTGATTAAAAAATTAAAATTTATTACCCCTTTGACTCTCATAATTATGACAAATATTAGTATGTTTGAAGTTTTATAGAGATGCTTATATTTTATATTCTTATGTAGGCAAATCTATCCATTTCCTTTTGTAATTTCTTCATGCTTTTTGTGTTTCTTCCCCTCTACCTTTAAAAAATTTTAACATTACTCTTGCATTTAATTTTTAATCTGACTAAAATTTATTGTGCCATATGCTAGGAAATTAGAATCTGATGTGAATATTTTTTTCTAAAATGTTATACAATTTACCCAACCACAATTGTTAAATAAACTACCCTTTAATCAACAATTTTATGATGTTTTCTTTTTATTTGGTTAGGGCTTCACACGATAAGTGAGATGGGTGTCACTACTGTGTCACACCCATCCTGGCTGAGGTGGGGAAGGAGGCATTTTGGCATAATGGAACAGCACTAGCTCCATGCAGGAGCAAAGGGGAAGAGCAGATGGAGGTTACTCTCACTTCAACTGATACTCCAGCCAGACTCAGAAAATCTCACGTGACACGCTAAGAAACCCACATTTATCTTGTGAGATTTTTTTTTTAATAGAAGCAGATAGTTATATTTGTCCTATGTTGATATGATTTTAAAGAATTATAATACATCAACTACTAGAAATTGTCATAATATCAAATTATATTGATGAAAACTCGCAATAACAGATATGTGACTATAATACGGTAGGCAATGTATTGAGGCTTGACACTTTTATTTAATCTTCCCCTTTGTTTTATACAGGAGCATGGAGCTTGGCGAGATTAAGGGACTAACCCAATGTTATCTACAGTTAGAAAACAGTGGTCAGGTGGCTCCAAAGCCCATGTTCTTAGTAACTAGACTTTCAGCGTACTCTAAGCATGCAACATACACTTTTAAAATAGTTAATATCAAACTATATGTTGTAGACATAGGTATTTTCCTTTCTTGAAGGCAAGGACCACACCTTAATTATTAATCCTCTTGCACCTAACACAGGTGCTAAATAAATACTTGTTGGACTGCTGAAGATGTGTATTTAAGAATATCTGTAGAATAGTAATATGTATAAAAGAGATAAGCTTCTAAATAAGAGAAAATAAAGGACAAGCAAGAGAAAGTATAACCAGTAAGGGAGGCAAAGAAACTGCAGAAGAGATTAGAAAAGTATAGAATAATAGAAAGAATGGACATTTCTTCATCAGAAATTAAAATTAAGTAATGCTTTTCTTGTTTCAAAAATATTGATTTTTAAAAACCTGTATTTTACAAGTACCTAGACTTTAAATATACCCTCCCCTACCACCAGCTATTATATTAAATAATGCAATATTCGGTTATTCAGGAAGAGAAACTACTAAATATCACAGCCCAACTCAGAGTTGGCCTTACTAATAAAGAAGATTAAACTGACCAGAGCTTTAACTGCAACTGAATGAGGAGAAATTTTCCAGATGAATATGCGCCTAATAAAATGGCCAATTTGATTTGCCTGATTTTTCTCCCAGCCAGGTTCCCAATAGCTTCCTGGCTGTCTTACAGATTTCTGCATAGTCCCAAAAGAAAGAACGTGTTTTTTTTTACTAATCTAGCTTCCTCATAGATTTCAAGTCCAAGTTCCTAATTCAAAGAAGTGCTAATCCATTTGCAAAGCATCTTATTGAAGGAGTAATCACCCGGGCATAATCACTATTATGAATCATAATTACTTTATGATTTCTTCTAATTACTAAGTGGTTTTTTAACAACTATAAATAGATGAGCACTCTTAGGAGCACAGACATTGGTCTGGAAGCCAGGGTAATGTCTCATTAAAAATCGTGGTGCTTTTTTATTTGGAGGTAAGATGATGTGGCAGTGGGGAATCATTACATTTATAGACTTTGTCACTCCCGCATGGCGTGCTAAAACTCAGAGCTATGGCCTCTAGTAAAATATTGACCTGGAGAGAAAGGAAAAGGGAACAAGGGGCAATAGGACCTAGGAAAGAAAACTCAGAAATGACACTGTGATCAAGGACAATAAGATCTCTCAAATGAAGTGAGCATATGTTCTTTTTTTAAGCAAAAATAAAACTGACTAAAGGATACCTGCTAGACTAAGTAAGGGTAAAGCTATACTTGGCATCAGAAGGGAAGCAAGACTCTACTTTTCTTTATTCCTCCAAATATTAATAATGAAATAAAAAGCTTCCTAGCCAGTCTAATTAGGCTGGCACGTCTGATAGAGACTAAGTGTTCAAGACCTCTATAAAATGTAAAGGTATCTACAGCAGTGATTGTGGTGTGCCATGAGAATTTTTAAAGCATGTAATACCTGACTGTCTAGCCAGACAGTGACTTATTTTCCCTTAAATTGAAAAAGAAAATACAACAGCCAACATAACAATAGCCATCTGGTATGAATGCCCTCTCTTGAACCATAAATATATAGGTCATATAATAGACTTGCATCTTATTGGTCATATCACATAATAAGGTTGCATCTGATTGGTTAATTCTTTCTATCAGAAAGCCTTATATGCAAGTATAGGAACCTAATTTCTAAAAAGTCACTTTGGAGCAAAAAGGACATGTAATCACTATTATTATTATTATTGTTGTTATTATTATTATTCTTATTTTAATCAATCAAAATTTTACCTATTTTTTGTCAGGTTGGCAAAAAATAAGTTTTTTGGTGTGGTGTGCTGAAGAATTTTAATTAGTTTATGTGTGCCATGAGATAAAAAAGGTTAGTCCAGAGTATGGCAGTCTTCAATGCAAAATGAAAGCAAAACACAAATAAACTTTAACTAAAACAACACAACACAAAAATCTATGTAGATCAAGGTAAGATAGGTATGAACACAGATCTTCTACCTTATTATATCTTCACACTAATCTTGTGATAAGTAGGGCAGATATAATTGCACTTTTTTAAATGAATGAGGAAATTGAGGCTTAGAGAGATTAAATGACTTGCCACTCACATTAAGAGGATAAATGGCCAAGCTGAAATTTGAACCCATGTTTCCTAAACGCAAATACCATATTCATTCCATCATGCTATATCAACCTGTCTATTGGTGGTCTTTGCACACATTTACAGGTCTTTCCCCACCACCTCAGTTTCAGCTGATGGCCTTGCTTCCTAGTTAATTTTAAAAAAATCAAAACAAACAGAAGATAATTTCTTCCTCATCCTACCACCCAATACCACCCTCCTTGCTGCTATAGCGCATTACTCCATTTTTCTTGTTACAATGGGTAAATTATCTCTACTTCTACCAAAGGCCAATTCTTCCACTTACACATTGATTCCTATATATATATATATATATATATATATATATATATATATTTAAGAACTTTATTCTATATCACCATTTCCCCCCTCTCTATAGGATCATTTCTATCAGCATACAAATATGCTATAAAATCTTTAAAAAAAAGAAATGTTTTCTATCATTCCCACCTTCCCAGCTCCATGTAAGAATTAGCTGTCTTTGCTCTCTCTGCTTTCTTAAAACTCATTCCCTCTTGAGACCTTTCAAATAAGGCTTTTGTTTCCTACCAAGCCAATGAAATTACCCATTAAAGACATTTAGGATCTCCATCTTATCAAGTCAAATGATTAATCTCAGGTCTCATCCAGTCCACATCAGTAGTCTTTAACTAAGTTAATCACTATCTTCTTCTCAAGATACATATGTGTTCAATAATAATTATTATTAACTAATTTTAACTAATAGTTACTGTTTACTATGAATGAGCAAAGGACTGTTTTGTCCAGTAGAATAGTGATTCTATTGTGCTTCTATACATTATTATATAAAGAAAAAGCCTGCCATGCTAGTTAACTTAAAAGGCTATATGTCCCTCAGCACCAAGGAGTATTTCTATGATTATTTTTTCCTTTTGAAATTCAATGTTTCCAAAAATAATGTAATACTATAGGACCCTGCTTTTACTATTTGGGGGTTGGGAAAGGTATTAGGATATTTAATTTTTCTTTTGCTCTATTCCACAGAAACAACACTGAAATACATTCGGTTGGCTTTAAGTGTTGAGAATGATCACAGTTATTTTCCTACTTGGCTGCTTTGTGAGAATAAAAAGCAGGCTGATATATGTATTAGTTTAAACAATGTTTTGACATTATTTCTACTGGGAAAATACTTAAGACATGAACCATGAACATGTGGAATGCTTTTGATCACTGTTATTAATTGAGAAAAAAAAAAAAAAAAAAGCATTGATTTCAGAACTGCTCCACCTGCTGGACTAATGAGACCCTAACACCAATTTGAGTACTTAAACTTCATTGGGATGAAATGAAAAACATTTTGAGTAATTTCTAGCATATAAAAATTATATTGGAAAATAGAGGTTTTTATCCAATGGTAAAGTTTCTGCTCATTCTCCACTTATTTTTTAAATGGAGTGACAAATGGCTAGAATTTAGGAGAGAGATTTTTATGTCCAGCAAGATAATAATCTTCAATGTTATTTTCATTACATTTGTACTTCCTCAATGTGGTTGTATGTATACTGACAATTCCAAATAGTTATGATATTAAGTTATTTTCAAAGCCAAATTAATAATGATTTTCTTTGTCAAATGATTCAAGATAGGGTTCCCTGAAAAGCAGAGAACCTTATTTATAAAACTACCCTAGAGTTTTATAAATATAACTTAATTTATATAAAACCTTTAAAATTATATTTGCAATTTAAAAATGCCTAACTGGAGTCTCGCTTTATAAAAGCTGTTATATACGACTACCCAGGAGGTTGGTGACCCCATCCTGCCCATAGGCCAGGCTGGAAACTGACTTTTGGGAAGAACAATGTCAGCAGCTCTTTAGCCTTGAAGGCTGAAGTGCAAACAAACACTTCCCATGCATAAGCAGAGCTATATTAAGCAGTAAAAGCAAAAGAGACAGACATATTCAGCACAAGCCCATTCCTTTGTTTTTATCAGGCTTTTTGGGCTCTCGCACAAATGTCCTTAAAAAGATACGGGTCTGACTTCTATTTCTTTGGTATTCTCCCAAGTAGACGGAATATTGGATAGAACACTTAGGAAATCTTAATAAATGTTGACAAGTCAAAAGTATTTTCTGCAGATAGCTTAGGCTGAGAAAGTTAATGGTGTGTGTACTCTTTTTATCTTGCTTTGTAAGTTTAAGTAGAAGAGGAAAATAAGATGCATGAAGAAGAAAAAGAAAGGTACAAAACAACAAAGGAGGGAAAAAGAGAAGGGCATTTAAAAGATGGGCTGGTATGATATGAATTCTTATCTCAATTCTGCCCTTTCCCTGTTGGGAGCTGATTTTTTATATTATTTTCCATGCTGATTGTGGCAACTTGGACAAGGCTGGGTCTTTGTTATGTGAAAAAATGAGAAAGTTAAAATAGATGATAATGAAAGAAATTTTAAAGCTATTCATTCCCTGGTATCTAAAATTATTTCTTAAGACTCCTAGTAATTGACAGTTGTTATTCTGTGGGACAGTTTATGAAGCCAAAGTAATAAGAAAAAAAATCAGAAATTTAAAACAAGACAAATTTCAGATGCTATAACAAACATATTTTATACCCATCAGAACATAAGCAACTTAAAAATCTTTTAAGTGATCTACCCAATCACAACAGACATGTCTGAGACTGAGGCCTTTTTTCAGGAAAGCATTTCACTTTCCTCTGTGCTGTGGAAAGCTTATAAAAGCACAGAAAGCTAGAAAGAAGCTAAAAAATAATGACTGGGGAAGGTCTCAAGGGAAAGAAACCAAGAGAAATAGAAAGATACTTTTTTTCAAGACATTTTGCCATCTGTGCCTCTCCAAAGATGCCAGGCAGCTCCCCAGCCTGAGGGTAAGGGAAGCTCTTCTCACGAACCCTGGAAGACAGCCCATCAGGTTTCCCTACCAGGAAGATAAAGAGCAGCAGATGGGATCCTGCAATTGTCAGGAGGTTATTTGGAAATGCAAGGCCATGAGGTTGGTGGTGTTCACTGTTACTCAGTTAACCTTTCCTTCCTTTCATTTTTTCCTTTAATGAACTCTTTAATTTTACATGCTGGGTCCCCTACCAATACTATTCATATCTGCTTGTCCTTTTTATTTACTTCATTTTAAATTTCTCTCTTTTGAAAAATATAAATTCTTGTTTATTTTCCTGATCTTATTTTTAAAGAAAGTTACATTTGCAATTTTCCATCAAGATATTTGTAGCTATGCCCCAAACAGGACAAAATTTAAGCACTAAAAATGCTATATTACTGAAAAATGTTCTATTATGTGGGCAGAGCAAAGAATCAGTGTGCTTTTAAAGAAAGCACTAGAGAGAGCTGCCAAACTTAGAAATTTATTGACATGTGAAAATCTTATTGCTCTGGTCCTTTTCTCAATCTGGAATGGTTCTATTTTATATTAACACACAAAACTTATATTTTTTAAAGTCAATATCCAAGAATTTGTGGAAAAGTAACATTTTCACAATTTTTCAAATTGGGTATTTTATATATAACCTCCTATTTCTGTGTGGTTACAAGGTACCATAACAACTAAGTATGTCTTTAAAAATTGTTTTTTGGAAAATTCTAGACACACAATATATTTGGAACATACTTTCTAAAGGTATTAATACTATAGCAAGTATCTTCTGAACAATCTGTTCAAATAAATTTTCTCCAACTTTTCATTTCTATTACTGCCCACTGAGCACATCAAATCACAGTGCTTGTTTGCCATGACAACAGGCACTTTCTCATCTAGACTTGGGCTTTCAGTGCCAACATCGTTAAGAGATTCTTCAAATTACTTTTTAAATGTCCTTTTCCCTCTGGATTTTCACTTATATCTAATTAGACTACTTACTCTATGCCATGTAATCCCTGTTGCCAAAACTGCTAAATGCTTCCGTAAGTGGAAGGAGGGCATCAATGGAGCAAGGCAGATGTAATGTCACTGGTTAAAAATAGAAGTGTGAAGCAGCTGCCTTAATTATAAAGCTTATTAATTCATGGTGTTAGAAAAATTTGGCAAGAGTTGTTATAAAATGTCTAACCTTTCCAAATAGCATCACATTGTTTAAAATTTAAAATATATGTTTTCAATAAGGAATGATGAAATAATCATTTGCAAGTAATTAACATCTGCATTAATAGCTATAATTATTAGCTATAAGGTCATACATAATTTTAAAAGTAACTCTGCTTCTTGATTGACTTGTTAAAAGTATATACCCTTACATTTCAATGCTTTAATTTTTTTTTTTACAGTTGGAATTAAATCATAGGAAAAGGTAAAATATGTGTAGGAGAGGAAGGAAGGTATAAAGCAAAGAGGTCTACAAAGCTACTTTCTATAGAACCTGGAAAACTTAATTAATCTCATCAAACTGCAATTTTGTTTTCTATATATTAACATTTACCATGAAGGGTTGTTTGATGACTACAAATAATGTATACTAAAGTGCCTATATAGTAGGTGCTTAGTGAAAGGTAGTGGTTCTTATTATCTATTATTGTTAAGACAGGATTTAAATAAATGGGTTACTATTATAGAATAGAATTAGTAAATAGAGATAGTCTCAATAAAGTCTTTAACCTTATACCCAGAATATAGTATTTACTGTCATTGAAAAGCAATGGCATCTAAAAATATAAGTCAGAAACAATTCTATTTTTTAGGAAAAAGAGGAGAAAGTAAAAAGAGAAGTCTCAAAAGAGGTGTTACTAAAAAGAAAGACATTAGTGGGGTGTATTCCCCCCGCCTCCCAGTGTTGACTGAAATAAAGATTTACATATAGGGTGGGGGAAAAGTAGGTTTATAGTTGTATGTGAAACAGTTTATTCTTTTTTTTTTTTAGTTTTTTTTTTTATTGTCTTAAGTTTTACATATGTCTCCTTTTTTCCCCATTGACCTCCCCAACCATATTATTATTTACTAATTATTGTATTATTTTTCATACAAACCATAAACCTACTTTTGTCCTACCCTGTATACTAGAGTAATAATCAATAGGAATTAGTACCTCTAAGCATAACAGACTGCCACATTTAAAGAAATGAGAACCCCCCCCCCCCTTATTCTGAAGGATAAAAATATTCCAAGTATCTAGTGGGCCAAGAGAAAAAAAAAACATGCTGCAAAGGTCTAACAGTAATCCCTGCCTTCCTAGATCTATAATGGAATTGGTCATCATCTATCACACCAAACATGACAGGCACAGTTCCATCTTCTCTTAGTTATTTAGTAGTTTTACCATTAATAAATTCATTCCAGCCCTTTTTCAATCTATATATTTTTGGCCTATATTATATCCATCAATTGAACTAATAAATTCTCTGAGTTTATTACTTGCAGGATCAGATGGAACTTCCTACTAATTGAAAAAGTTACTCTGTTCAAGATCTAAAGAGGGCCCCATTCGTACAGTTCATTATTTGCATTTCAGTTACACTGATTCAAAGCCTTTGCTTCTCCAGACCGAAATGCCCTATTCACATACCTTCTATCATTTGAGTAGCTCCCTTGGACCCACTAAAACGTTCTCTATGATGTTCTTTTGATGTGGGGCCAGGAGAAACGTATGCAGCAAATCTCCTGCATAGGGAAAATTAATATGAAGGGCAGAATACTATAACCTGTTTTATCTTTGGAGACTGTTTTTGATGATGGGCAACATCCTGCTGCCATTCTTAGAGCATCATACTGAGCTGGTGACCTCAGTTAGTAACAACACCCAAGTGTTTTATATATTACTAGTGGCCCGGTGCATGAAATTTGTGCATGGAAAGGGGGTTCCCTCAGCCCAGCCTGCACCCTCTCCAATCAGACATCCCTCTCACAATCTGGGACTGCTGGCTCCTAATTGCTAACCTGCCTGCCTGCCTGATCGCCCCTAACTGCTGCTGCCTGCCTGCCTGATTGCCCCTAACCACTCTGCCTGCCTGCCTGATTGCCCCTAACCACTCTGCCTGCCTGCCTGATCGCCCCTAACCTCTCTGCCTGCCTGCCTGATCACCTCTAACTGCCCTCCCCTGCCGGCCTGATCTCACCCCCAACTGCTCTCCCCTACCGGCCTGATCTTGCCGCCAACTGCCTCTGCCTGCCTGATCACCCCTAACTGCCCTCCCCTACTGGCCTGATCTCGCCCCCAACTGCCCTCCCGTGCCGGCCTGGTTGCCCCCAACTGCTCTCCCCTGCCGTCCTGATCTTACCTGCAACGGCCTTCCCCTGCTGGCCTGATCTTGCCCCCAACTACCCTCCCCTGCCGGCCTGGTTGCCCCCAACTGCCCTCCCCTGCCAGTCTGATCTTGCATGCAATGGCCCTCCCCTGCCAGCCTGATCTCACCCCCAATGGCCCTCTCCTACCGGCCTGATCTCGCCCCCAAGAGCCCTCCCCTGCCGGCCTGATCTCATCCCAAACTGCCCTCCCCTGCTGGCCTGGTTGCCCTCAACGGCACTCCCCTGCCGGCCTGATCTCGCCCGCAACTGCCCTCCCCTGCCAACCAAATTGGTTCTGATTGGTCAGTTTCTATGCCAGTCAGTGTCAAAAGCTCTGCCTCCTAGGCAGCCATTGGCTCCTCACAGTTCACCCATATTTGGTTCTGATTGGTCAGTTTCTATGCCAGTCAGTGTCAAAAGCTCCGCCTCCTAGACAGCCACTGGCTCCTCACAGTTCACCCAGATTTGGTTCCGATTGGTCGGTTTCTATGCCAGTCAGCGTCTCCGGGCCTGATCAGAGAGGCAGGGCTGATCAGCAGGCCCTTCGGAGGCCCGTTGAGAAACAGAGACATGGGTGCTGGCGAAGCCCAGAGAGAAAGAAAGAGTCAACGGCTGATCAATAGCTGCCATGTTGGCTGTGGATCAGACCCTGACTCTCTCTCGGGGCCTCTCTCCGGGCCTGATCTGCAGCCCCCTGGGCAGTCAATGCTGGGTCGCCACGGCAACCCAGCACTGACTGCAGGGCTGGCTTCCGGTATTCGGTAGAGCGTTCGGGTTTTTATGTATTAGGATTACCATGGCCCATACTTTATGTATATGTTCACACACACACACACACACGCACACACGCACACACACACACACACACACACACACACGAGTTTGTCAATAATGTTCTCTATTCTATCTTCTATCGCTGGCCCCTATAAATAGCCTCACACATTGTAGTACAAAATAAGTATTTTTGGATGAATCAATATATGGTCTGTGGGTAGAAATGTAACTGATGAAATTTAATATAGACAAATATTAGAGTAACATATTAAGAATAAAACATCTAATTTATGCATGCTTCATTATCTGCTTAAGATAGTAAGTCAATTTCATTTAGCATAGCTCCTTACTATTTGGAAGTTTCATCTTTAAACTTAGAAATTTCTTGTTGCTTCCATCATTTGGTTCAAAGGGTGATATTGTCAATATAAATCCACAAAATATAAGGCTAACCCCAACCATCCAAATGATAGAGGAAAAGAACAAAAGGGAAGAATTCAGAAGATATGGTATAAATGTACCTAATGTATGAAATTTTTTATCACACCCAACAACCTTCTGCTAGAAACACTGGGTTGAAAGGAAGTCTATAGTGTCAAAAACACTGTGAAAGGAACCATACTATGAAATGGATGATCTGATTAAAAATTTTTATTTAAGGAAAATGCCTTTCTGGTAAATATTAATATTGCAATAAAATTATATCCCTACTCAAAAATAAATTTTAATTCTTATGTTAGAAAAGTTGAAAGTAATATACAAAGTAAGTAGATAAAGAGAAAGAATTCCAATTCTTTTAAATAAAGGAAAAACAACTCTATGGCCAAGTATGAAATTCTAAACTATATCTTCTCTAAAGGAAATGAAGGTCTAAAAAAGGTACTAATTATTAGATACAAATATATAAAACTCAGAGAGATTATCATTTAAAACTATGTTTTTATGTCAATTGAAGAGAAATAATAGGTTTATGTATTTTTAAATGCTTGTTGAAAGTGACTCAATGTTTAAATATTCTTATCAAATTTTATGGTTACTATCTAGATTTTTTCCTCTATGCTAGCAATAATCACACTGCAATATAATCAAATGACCTAAAAAAATCTTGAAAAACATAATTTCTACACTATCATTAATACAATATCTATCTATATATATAAAAGCCTATGCGCCCATTACGACTGAACAACTGAACAACTGGAATGACTGGTAGATCAGTCACTATGATGCGCGCTGACCACCAGGGGGTAGATGCTTAACACAGGAGCTGCCCCCTGGTGGTCAGTGAGCTCCAACCACCCGAGGTCCCTTCCCCCGGCCGACTGGCCCCCATCGGCCCCTGGCGCTAAACCATTCGTAGAGACCTGCTTTTGGGTCGGGGTTTCATATGTAGCAGAGCGGCTCCCTCACTGCGTTGTATTGAAAGTCAGCCCTCGACACAAGGGATTGTCTTGCTCTAGTCCTTTCCCTTCCCCGTGGGCCACCCGCCCACTGCAGTGGTGGCAAGGAGAGGGGGAGGGGGGAACCACATGGTGGCAGGGTGCTGAAGGCGGAGCTGATGGTATCCGTTCCTTCCGCATCTAGTCCGGCAACTGTTGCCTCCTCTCCGGACCCCGCCGGGGCCTTCGGGCCCCAGGATGGGATGGGAAACCAAGGGTGGGTGGTGGCGGACATGGCTACTTTCACAGGGGGGCTGAGGGCCAGCTCCCTCCTTGAGGCCAGTGGCCAACCTCCCACGGTCCTTCTTCCTGGCTGGTTAACCTCCTGCGGTCCCTCCCCCTGTCCTTCTCCCCACCAGCAGGCCCCATCGGCCTGACCCCAATCGGCCCTGATTGCCAGCCAGGCTTAGGGACCCCACCCATGCACAAGTTCGTGCACCAGGCCTCTATTAATATAATAAAATATGTAGCCTAAGAAATGAGAAAATTAAATTGTTAAAAATATTACAGTAAGTTCAAAGTAATATTCAAGAGAATAGAAGCTTTTCAGTTATGGATCTTCTCAGGAATAATAAAAATTCCTCTTAAAAATAATTAATACTTTTTTAGAAAGTTTTAAAATGACTTTAGAAGCATCAATGGTTGCATCTTAGTAAAAGGAGACACTTAAGTGAATAAGTTATAATACTGAATTGTTAAAAATTATGTGACTTTATTAAGCATTATAAAAACAAAGATAATGGAAATAGGCCTTTGAAACACTAATGCTACCCCGCTGCTTTCCTTTGCTCTGAGTTGTCCTTATCATCCTGTTCTCTATAGGTTCTGTCATGGCTAGTTTCCTCCTCCTGGTTTCAAAAGGAGATGAGAGTAAAGAAGATAATGAGGCAATGTGAGTCGTTTGGGAATCATGGGAGTGGACACAGGGAACATTTAAAAACCGAAATGAAAAAATGATTTCTAGAAATTATACTGTAATTACTTCAAATACAACCTTGCTTTATTATTTAATGTTTTTCTGTTAGTATTCATATGCTCTTTTTAATAGAGAATAGTTCCTGGACAAGAAATTAATAAAACAGTGGTATCTGCAGATCTCCTTGTCACTGTGAGTCCCCAGAGTTCCAGTGTCCCAGTATGCTCAATCAAAAAGAATTCTAAGATATTAGACTTAGACACTATCTGTAAGAAGTTGGTAGTTTCTTGAACCAAATACCATAGGATAGAGAGATTATATTATTGTTTCTGTGGAAATTATAAAGTGAGTATAGCAAACAATATTTACATCAATATAATAATGAGTTTATCTTATATATGTCTGCAGATGATTTATTTTGTTTAGTTATTCACAAAAGAGTTGACTTTATTTTAATAAAAATATTCTATGAGATTAGCATAACTAGTGTTAGGCACTGTAATGTTGGAAAGAAACAGGCTGTTGAAAAGATGTGGACAGACCTATTTTTCTGATCAATGTCTTTTCATAGACTGAAGAAACTAATGACTTAATTGCCTTTGTACTGTATACATCTTTAGGCTATTTTAATGGGGTGGAGGGGAAGACAGAATGTAATAGGCTATGGTTTTCACCAACCTCCTTTACAAATAATGTGCATCTAGTCTTAACATGACATACTTTGTACCTCCCACCTCAGTAACCTCTACCTCACTCTGTGTGTGTGCGTTTTTTTTTTTTTTGTGTGTGTGTGTGTGTGTGTGTGTGTGTGTGTGTGTGTGACATGAGAGGCAGCATAGTACAGAACCCACACAGTGTCAAGTTCCTAGAGTAGCGACTGGCACATGAAAAGTGCTCAAAAGTGTTAACTATTATATATGAGTTCCCCAGGTAGACAAGTACTTTTAAATATTAGATTAGGTAAATATATCAAGATAGGTAAATATGAAAGAAAATTATATTCTTAAATCTAACAGATACTATTTTAAGATGCTTTCCAAAATTATTTAACCATTATTTTACTGTGTTTCTCCAGGTAAATCCTGTTTTTATGAATTTCTGACTGGGAAATGATAACCTCATTCTTAAGGATGTAAAAATTTCTTCATATTTTTTAATACCTCTTATTTCAGAAATGAATTTTTAATTTTACAAAGAAACATTTTTTCAATAGCTATCTTAATACTCTATTTTAATCCTCTACATTTTCCTATAGAGTAAACAATAGAAAAACTATTAATACAGAAACCATCCATTCATCAATTCATTAAGAAATATTTTTGGACTTATTGCAATTGTACTTGGTCCTATGCTGCACTAGAAAAACTGTTAATGGGATATTAAAGTCTATTAAAAATAATAAAGCAATAGGAGTGGTAGGAAAAACCTAGTAAGTAAGTGAACTAGCTCGGAATTAGTGAATTAATAGGAGAAGGACCACAATGGTCCTGAACTTTTATCTTGAAGGATAGGGTGATCACCTAGCTGCTGAGGATGGCCCAGTTTATACCTATTATCTTAGCTTAGATATTAATAGCGCCCTATTCCATTCTCAGAAAGATCCAAGTGTGGATGATAAATTATGTGGTCACCTTATCTATGGGTAACTGGGTCCAGATATGTTGCTTTAGTGATCTTGTTTGACAGATGAAAGGACTTCATAAATAGTTTCTACAAATTTAAAGGGGAACTGGATGGCAACAATTTAAGAGAAGGTATGGGATACATAAAATATAATCTCTTTATGTTAAAGAACAATGTAGTAATAACATCAAACTCACACTTAGGATTGAAAGCAGTTCTTCAGTACTGCATTCGGGTTTTAAACGCTCCTTGAACATTTTAACTGTTTGGTGCTTCAAATAGTAGTAAGAGGCAATTCGGCCATATGTCAAAGGTTCAATGCTCCGATTATCCTATTTCAAATAAAAGATAAAGTGACATAAACAAGAAGTACAATAGAAGGGCATACAGTTATAAAATCAATAACTCATACTGCAGTTGTTATTGTAACAATTTTGTTAAACTTTTTGGTCATTTTTAGAAGCAAAAGCCCTATTGTTAAAAAGCCAGGCAAACTTTCAATTGAAATGTATGTGACTGAGTCATACCTCTCCAATTTCAATACAATAGGAATGTTCCAATTCCACCAGGGACTTCTCAATCAGAAAGGACAGAAACTTGTTCACAGAATCATGGCTTACATCGCTCAAATTGTAGTAGCTAGAAAATAAGCAAGGTTTCAAGGATACATATTATATTATATTACATTAATGATAGTGTAGAAATTTAATTTTCTATTAAAATTATTGTTTAAATTTCACATAGTTCTTTACAGAACTTCAAAAAATCCCAACAAACCAAACCAATTACATTTGCAGCATTCAAAAAAAATAAAGCAATTGCAAATACCATTTCCATTTTACAGATCAACATTCCCATACTAAGGTTTGTTGACCCTGATAAACAATGACAATACATGAAAAATATGTAAGATAAGCAGATAAAGTTCAGCATCACATTAAAAATATACTAACTTTCCATGCTCCAATCAAAAGACACATGGTGGCTAAGTGGATAACAAAACCAAGGCCCTTATGAGTGCTGATTATAAGAGACCCACTTCAGATCGAAAGACACATACAGGCTGAAAATAAAGGAATGGAAAAAGATAGCTCATGAAAATTAGAGGCAAAGCATAACAAAAAAGCTGGGATAGCAATACTTACACCAGACAAAACAGACTTTAAAACAAAAGCTATAACAAATAAGAGACAAAGAAGGACCCAGCAATTCCACTTTTGGGTACTTATCTGAAGAAAACCAAAATAGTACATCGAAAAGATATATGCATGCAGATGTTCACTGCAGCATTGTTTACAATAGCCAAAATATGGAAGCAACCTAAGTGTCCATCAACAGATGATTGGATAAAGAAGAAGTGGTACATATATGCAATAGAATATGACTCAGCCATAAAAAAGAATGAAATCTTGCCATCTGCAACAACATGGAAGGACCTAGAGGTTTTTATGCTCAGTGAAATAAGCCAGACAGAGAAAGACAGAGGTCATCTGACTTCACTTATATGTAGAATCTAAAAAACAAAATAAATGAACAAGAATGGAAACAGACTCATAGATATAGAGAACACCTTGACGACTGTGAGATGGTAGGAGGTTTGGGGGATGAAAAAAGTGAAGGAATTAAGAAGCACAAATTGGTAGTTACAGAAGAGTATGGGGATGTAGAGTACAGCATAGGGAATATAGTCCCTAATATTATAATAACTATGTATGGTGTCAGATGGGCACTTGAAATATTGGGGTGATCAGTTCATAAGTTATATAAATGTCTAATCACTGGGTTGTACACCTGAAACTAATATAATATTGTACATCAACCATAATTAAAAATTATTTAAAAATTATCACCCCCTCAAAAAAAAACCACACAAAAAAACAACCCAGAAAAAAGTATACTAACTTTTCAGTGTTAAAACTAGCCTTAGTTCAGTGTATACATTTGCAGCAAACTAAGCTTATGTACTAGATTTAGAAAGGGTGAGAAGCATATTATATATAAACATACAGTTTTCTATATATATAAAAGCCTAGGCCACCATTATGACCAGTTGACCAAATGACCAGTCGCTATGATGCACACTGACCACCACGAGGCAGATGCTCAACGCAGGAGCTGCCCCCTGGTGGTCAGTGCGCTCTGACAGCCTACCTCCCGTGGCTGGCCAACCTCCCGTAGTCCCTCTCCCCGGCCAGCCGGCCCTGATCGGTCCCAATTTAGAATGGGCAAGACAGCCCTGATTGGTGGCCGAGGGACCCCATCCATGCATGAATTTGTGCACCGGGCCTCTAGTATATATATAAAAACCCAGCAACTTTATAAAACTCTAAGAACTTTATAAAGTTTAGCAACTTTATAAAACTCAAAGAACTACTGATTTGGGTGGCAGATCACTGATTTGGGTGTTAGATCAGTTCTTTTAGGAAATTTAGTCAATGACTGATCTCCTAATGCTTGAGGAATAATTGTCATCCTAAAGACTGGAAAGAACATCATCAGGCTAATAATAGGCAGTCTAACTAAGCTTCTGTACAAGGAAACAGGTTCAACTCTTTATATTTTCCAAGTAAAAAGTCTAAGGACATGCCATTCACCTGAATGTCTCCCTCAGTAACTCCTGGGGTTTTTGGTAAATCCCTAAAATCACTAGGAATCTGTGTCTGGGAATAGATCCAGAAGGCAAGGGATTGCCACCACAGTCACGACAGACTTCTACTTGCTGGTTGGCATAAGGAATTTATATGCCCTACTTCCATCCAAATCAGGAGTGGACAGTGGCCTCAGAGAAGAGACTCATCACTGAACCCCAAAAATGAGGGTTTGCATCTGTACAGGACTAGACAAGCAAGTGGCTTGGGAAGCAAGTGATAATGATCTCAAATGGGAGAGGCCTAAAGAAAACCACAATCTGTCAATACAGTACTTTTTTCTTTCTTCAAAGGGAAGGATTTGGGGTTAATATACTATAAAATTTATTTTAAAATACACAAAGCAGTTCTTAAATCATAGCAGAATATTTTTTCATTAGAAAGAGAAGTTAGCACAAATGGTGAGGTATACAACCAAATATGAGAGTCTCTAATGAGTAAGGATTATAAAAGGCTATTTATTTGGGAAAATAACTGTAAATCATATGCTAAGAATTTTAATTTTCATAAAAATTGTTACTTTTAATTTTAGTCTGTGAAGAAATTACCAACTTTAGAATAGAGCAATATTTATCAATGAACAGATAGATAAGTATTGAAATCAGTGCTGTCATTAATTTGAACACAATGTACAAACTTGCATCTAACCAGGCATATCTGAAAGTGAAAAACCAGCATTAGAAATCATTAGAAAATATTACTTCCATTATCCTGAAGTACTTAGTTAGAATAATGCATTCTATTTAGAGGTGAAAATAAAAATTCTAGACATTCAATGCCCCATCAGAAACACAGACCCCTCAAAGCCATTCTAAATTATAGCTGACCTTGAACAACACAGGTTTGAACTGCCTGGGTTTACTTATATATGTGTTTTTTTTTCCCCAACAAATATTGTAAATCTATTTCTCTTAAGATTTTCTTTTCTCTAGCTTACTTTATTGTAAAAATACACTACATAATCCATTTAACATAAAATATGTGTTAATAATAATGTGATAGGTAAGACTTCTGGTCAACAATAGGCTATTAGTAGTTAAATTAGGGACTCAAAAATTATACACAGATTTTTACTACACAGGGGTCAGTGCCCTTAATCTCTACAGTGTTCAAGTTGTAGTCATACATTTTGTCTTTTATTTTTTCTCAACAAATGAAATTTATCAGCCAAACTTTCTGCATACGGTAGCTCTTACTATATACAGTAGATCCCCTGTATTTAGTTTCTTTTCCAAGGTTTCAGTTACCCATGGTCAACTGCAGTCTGAAAATATTACATAAAAAATCTGGAAATAATTCCTAAGTTTTAAATTCTACACTGAGAAGCCTGACGAAATGTGGCACCACTCTGATAAGTCCCACTTGGGTGGTGAACAATCCCTTTATCTACTCAGTATACCCTACCTGCACATTAGTCACTTAATAGCCATGCTGGTTATCAGATCGACTGTCACAATATTGCAGTATTTGTGTTCAGGTAAGTTATTTTACTTAATGATGGCCCCCCAAGCACAGGACAGAAGTAGTGATCCTGGCAATTCATATATGCCAAAGAGAAGCTATAAATGCTCCCTTTAAGGGAAAAGGGAAAAATTCTTGACTTAATAAGCAAAGGAAAAAAATCATATACTGAGGATGCTATGATCTGTGATAAGAACAAATTTGGTACCCTTGAAATTGTGAAGAAGTAAAAAGAAATTTGTTCTAGTTTTGCTGTTGCACCTCAAACTGCAAAAGTTAAGGCCACAGTACTTATAAATACTACTAGCGTTCCCGTTGCAGGAAAAATCCTGCAATAGGGTTTCCTGCTGCACTCTACCCCACCCTGCCTGCTCTCCTCCCTTGTCCCCCGCCCCGCGATCTCCTCCAGCCCCCCTGCTTTTCTAACTTCTCCGCCAGCCCGCTCTCCTTCCTTCTTCCCTGGCCCGCCTCCGCTCCTCCCTTCTCCCCTGGCCCACCTTCTCCGCCAGCCCGCCTGCTTTTCCCTTCTCCCCTGCCCCGCCTTCTCCGCCAGCCCACTCTCCTTCCTTCTCCCCCGGCCCCGCCTCCGCTCCTTCCTTCTCCCCTGGCCTCGCCTCCGCTCCTCCCTTCTCCACCAGCCCCACCTCCGCTCCTCCCTTCTCCTCTGGCCCCGCCTCCGCTCCTCCCTTCTCCCCTGGCCCCGCCTCCGCTCCTCCCTTCTCCCCTGGCCCCGCCTCCGCTCCTCCCTTATCCCCCGGCCCCGCCTCCGCTCCTCTCTTCTCCCCCGGCCCCGCCTGCTCAACTCCGCTCCTCCCTTCTCCTCCCCCCGGCTTGCTTGCTTCTCTGCAGCTTTGCTCCCTTCTGCAGCTCTTGGCTTCTTTCTACGCTGTCGCGATATGCAAATTAGCCGCCATCTTTGTTGGGATAATTTGCATATTCGTCCTGATTGGTTGGTGGGCGTGGCTTGGCTGGTGGGTGTGGCTTGGGCATAGCAAAGGTGCGGTCAATTTGCATATTTGTCTATTATTAGATTAGATTAAGGCCACAGTACTTATAAGTGCTTAGTTAAGATAGAAAAGGCATTAATTAAATTTGTGGGTGGCAGACACGAAGAGAAAATGAGTTCTAACTGATGGCAATGTGTTGTGCCAGAAAGCACTGAGCCTATACAAAGACCTCAGCAAGAGAGCCCCTGAAACAACTGACCACTTTCACATAACTTTTAATTCTGTATATTGTTATAATTGTTCTCTTTTATCATTAGTTGTTGTTAATCTATTACTGTGCCTAATTTATAAATTAAACTTTATGCCTGGTTTCAGGCATCTGCTAGAGGGTCTTGGAACATATCTCCCATGGATAAAGGGGGTACCACTATATTTCACATTCATTTGGCTTGATAAACCTATAAAATTTCCAACACTTTTTCAGATGTTTGGACAAAAATATAATTGATAAAGTTATTTCTAAATTGAAAAAACTAGTGTAAATGTACCCAGGACACTGAATAAATAGTACTATTTATAGAGCAAGAATCAAGCTATTAAAATCACAGAAAGAAGACATTATGAAAATAATATTACCATGAAAAAAAGTTAAAAATTCAATTTTTTATCTATAAATTTATCTACCATGCTATTTGAAAAAAAAAATATCATGGATGTTGCTACTGATTACCACATCCCATTCCCCTATAAATATAACTGGAATGCTAACTTTACCAGTTTATGACTTAATAAATAAATCTGGTATACTCACAAATAATATTCAAAACCATTAATAAAAACTTTCCTTTAAAAATTCTAGACTTTTTCTTACATTTATTTTATTCACTGTTTTATGTATTATAAGATACCTTTTGATGGCCTAACACTCCTCCTCATGTTTATTTATTTAAGTCTATTGGAAAAAATATTAGACTAATTTCTAGCTTTTATCCAGATAAAGTAGTT
Source organism: Cnephaeus nilssonii (assembly GCF_951640355.1). Classification (NCBI taxonomy): domain Eukaryota; kingdom Metazoa; phylum Chordata; class Mammalia; order Chiroptera; family Vespertilionidae; genus Cnephaeus; species Cnephaeus nilssonii. The sequence continues at coordinate 43,681,876 of NC_137080.1, read as the reverse complement.
AGGGTAAACATTTCTTAAACACTGAAAATAAATTACACAAATAAATAAAATCATGCCTCTGAGAATACAACAAATTATCTGATGACTATCCTATATTATAAAAGGCTAATATGCAAATTTGTCCCCTTGGGAGTTTGACCGACTGGGAGTTCGACCACTCGCTATGACATGCGCTGACCACCAAGGGCGAGCATGGAATGAAGGAAGGTCCAGACCAGCAGTCGGGGGAAGGCAGGCCCCAGCCGGCAGCCGGCAGCCAGGGGAAGGAAGATCCTAATTGGCCCTGATCACTGGCCAGGCCTTAGGGACCCTACCTGTGTATAAATTTCATGCATCGGGCCTCTAGTATTAAAATATTATCTATAATCTAACTCGCTAAAAATTAACAATTTTTTTGAGCAGAATAACTTAAAAAGCTTCCATTGATATTTCTTCTTACTATAGTTCTTCTTGGATGCACGCACCAACATTTTTATTGATTTGCATAAGAAATATAAATTTCAGTTTAAGTAACTTAATTGCCATGAAATGTATTCAATATCAACACTTTCATTCTTACAATATCTGGGGGTAATCTAAAATTTAGGAATTCCTAAAATTGTTTTCTTAGGGCAATCTGGCATAAGTGATATCTTTTTTCTATTTTAAAAATGTGACAACTTTTAAAAATAGGGAATGGTAATTAAAATATTATACAAGAATATAATAGTAAAATCTCAATAATTAAAATACTTGTCTCCTATGCAGCCAACACAAATACTAAAATGCATTTATTTTTGTTAATGATATAACTTTACTGATTTATACCAAGTATTCTTTGTTAGTATTTCAACTGAGATTCCAAAGATACATAAAGAATTTTCAAATACTTATAAAAGTAAGCTTAATTAGAGATACAATTTACAAGACACTGTTAAATAATACAACTAAATGTAAATGAAGTCATTTTTTAGGTAATAAAATTTGAGAGATAAAATATTGACAGTTTTCTTTGGTAATAAAGGATGGAGTTTATATTTACATGATCTTTATTAGTAGCATCAAATGGCCTTCACTTCTATCACGTGTACTTTTCAGTCATTGTATAATTTCTAGCATAAATAATTATTAGCATTTAGCTTAAAACATTACATGTAATTTCAATAATCACTTTACTAACTTGAAAAAAGCATGCAACAGCTAAGTAAAAAGGTCTGTGTTCATGGTGCACTCTCCACAGTACAAAATTAATAATTCACTCTTTCTTTAAACAGAAATATTAACACAACTGTTTAATTCGGGATAAAGAATACAAGGTTTTTTAATGCTCAGTGCACTGAATCATCAAGTCATTATCTTCTCTTTGCCACAAATGGACAGCCTACCTTTCTGCCAGCATGCTATTTCATTTATTTCATGGAGAAATCCAGTTTCACAATAATTGACTTGTCAGAAGCTCTAATTTATGAGGCTGAGCTCTATAAGATTTCTCTATATTGGACTCAACCTGCACACAAGCAGGGTTGAATATTTACAATGCTGTTAACAGGTGCTGAGTTGTTTAATGATTCTAATAGCCAGAAGCGTACTGAGAAAGCCAGCGGGATCACAATTACAGGCTGTTTGAACACAACAATTACTAGTCCCCTGAGAGGTGTGAAAGTCAAAGGCAGTTTGATACTGACAGCATCTAGCACATGGGCTAGACAGGCTAACTTGTATTAGAAGTCCATTGGGAAAAAGTCATAACAAACCTCTCCCTACCATAAAAATTTACAAAGTTCATTAAATTTAAACAATCAAAAAGTGAAACAACTTCAAAAAATTATCTTTAAAAGATCTTATCAAAGGGCAAACAAGAATATCACATATGCAACCTCAAGTTATCTTTTTCCAACCTTGAAAAGGATAAAATTTCAACAGTTGAGAATAAAAGAGATTTTACTGTAATGTAAAACACAGATAAAGTTACACCAAACAGTTTGGATTTAATGGGAATAGTGGCAGCCATTTCCTGTTTGGTTTATGTAAACCTGGCCAGAGATCTCGCTGGGAAATTTTTCATCAGCATTGAAATGCTGCTGCTATAACTGTCAGTACTGGGAAGTCATTTGTTACAGCACCATGTTTTTTTATGTTCGGATTATGCAGCAGTAATAATGACAGAAATAATGAAAGTGGTTGCAGGGACAGCTGAAACTACCACAACATTTTTTGTTCCAGAAATATTTAAAAGCTTTCTCAAGGGAAAAGAGAGAGTAAAACTGAACATACAAATTGATTCCAGAACTCAATTTAGAATACAGTATATGTCATGATGCCCCAGTACATGTGTTTATATATAGTTGACCAAATGAATGTGTATATGTATGTGTGTCTACATACATTTATTAATATAAATATGTATCTTTATATGCATATATATTTGCATATACATATCACACACACAAGAATATAAACTGACAATCTTTCAATATGACTGTAATTTAGTGTTAGATTTCAATCGCTTATTGTTTTATATATTTTGATGCTATATCTTTAGTTATGTAAAAATTTGTAAACTACTATAATTTTGTAGTGATTGAGCTAGCTATCAATATGAGCCATTCTTCTGTGTCTTTTTAAATCTTTTTTGCCTTAAATTTTGTTTCATCTGATTTAATTCTTCAGCTATTTCTCTTTATTATTCTCCTTCATATCTTCCTTCAATCCTTAATTTTTAACTTTTCTATATCATATTTATTTGACATGTTACTTATAAATTGTTTAGCTGAATTTAGAAAAATGAATCTAGAAAATTTATTTCAACAAGAAAGTTTAAGTCATTTATAACATTTATGATTATAATTGACATGTCTTATGATATAGAAACATCCTGTCAATGCTTTCCTCAAAACTCCTACAATGGTTCCCATTTTATCCAGAATGAAAGTCCAAGTCCTTACCATGGTCTCTAAAGTCCCACATGACCTGTACTACCACTGACCCCCACATCCCTAATCTCATCTCCTGCTACTCTCCACCCCTCACTTATTCTCTGAGCCACACCTTCTCCTTACTGTGCCTTAAACACACCAGACCTGCCTGCCTTAGACCACCTCCTGTTCCCTTGGCCCACAATAATCCCTATATAGTCATGTGGTCCATTTCCTCACTTCGTTCAAGTTTTTGTTCGGATGTGAGCACCTTTTTTAAAAACACATACACCACAATACATTATTATTAACAATAGTCCCCACACTTGTATATTATAATCTCAGAAATTATCTTTTAACTAAAAGCTTATATCCTTTGATCAACATCTCCCCCTTTCCACCTTTGGCATCTTTAATTGGCCAGGTATCTCAAAATATGTATAGGTGGCTACTAAAAGAACTACTAAAAGAACTGGCACTCCTGATATAGATGGTAAAGAGTGGATAAACCACCACCCCCTGAAATTAATTGAAGCGTATTCACTAAAAGATGACCAGACTTTTAAGACTGTTAAAGCTTGGTTGGGTAAAAGGGCTTGAGAGGGCACTCCATGCAGGAAGAAGAGTGACAGCAAAAGTGAGAGGAACCTCACTTGGTGTGGGTTAATGTCTCCTTTGATCTAACCTAACCCCTTTGCCTGTGGTGGAGGGGGTAAATACTCAACATTCATTTGGAGCAGTGAGAGAGCAGGAAAAGCAGCTGCCACAACTAAGTGCCCTAAGCTGATGCATCAGGATGATGTATCCTTCTGACTCTCACTCCAGAATTTCCTCCTAGCAAAGATGGCCATCAGTATAGAAGGTGAGGCAATGGGAATGAAGGAAAACTCACTTACTGTCATAGGCTACACCCATATGAGCAGGAAGCCCCTTAAGTCATCAATACCCAAGAAAGTTTTTGGCTTAAAGGCTCAGTATAATTTTTTTCAGTAATAACCCTCAAGATTTCATCTTTATCCACTGTGCTAACCCCCCAAGCTTCTTGTTCTGCCCCTAATTAGTACTGTTTATTATAGTTGCATGTAGATTTTCTCACCATAATGCTATTAAATAGAAGGCAGTTTGTAACCAGAGCAACAGGGAGAGATGCCTACTTCAGTTCCCTCTCAGTGGGATCCCTATTCCAATTGATGTCTCCCACTGTGCTCTTGGCTCATCTCACTCTCACAGTTGAAAATGTAAACTGTTCACTCTCCTACTCATTATCTGAATTTAAAGACTGAATGCTTTCTATGTCTGCTAACTAAACTTTATCTAGTTCCCACCTCCAATATAATACATTTAATTTCTGATTAATACCATCTGACAGTTTGCAAATTAGGCTAGAATGGGGTTAGACTAAAAGCAAGCCAAACAGTTGGAGAACTAAGAAAATAAAGAAAATTTAAAAAGTAACTTTACATTGGAAGTCAAGGTAAATAGATGCAGGATAATAACATTAACAAAAGTAAGAAAGTTAGATTAGAAGAGAATTTGGTATGTGATTAATTCCGTTTTAGACATGTTGAGTTTGATATGATGATGGGAAGACTACCTGACAGCATTCATAAGGCAGGTGGAAAAATGAGATTGTGAATTGACAGAGAGCAGACTGCAGTAACATAGTTTGGGGTCTTTCACGTACTGATTATATTTTAAATATAGATGGGATATTAGACTGAGAAGAGCACAACACCACTTTACAGTATTTTTGCTAAAAAAAAAAAAAAAAGGCAAAATTTGAATTTAGAGATGATGATGTTTAAGTTGAATCCAAACTTGAGGACATTCTAGAAAAATAACTGGCCAGTATTTATTTCTCTAAAAATGTCATTTGCTGATCTGACCGAAAAAAAAAAAAAGTATAATTTTGATTCATTCACACCAGACAACTATTGTTATGTTGGTTGTTGTCATTTTTTTTTGTTTTGTTTTTATTTTTAGACAATCTAAGGGAAAAGAGATCAGTGCCCTTGACTTAATAAGTCAGGTATTGAATGTTTTAAAAATTCTTGGGGCCCACCAGTTGAAAATCACTGGTGTAGATCAATAAAGCAATTGGAAGGGAGTACAGGAAAAACAGCACATTAATCAACATTAATTATATTCTTCATAATTAATACTGAACTTAGACTTTAATTCATGCATTGCATTCTCAACATGGCCCTGTGAGGTAGGCTATTACTCACTTTCCAGATCAAGAAAGTGAAGCTGAGAGAGGCAAAGTGACTCAAAGCTGCAATTAGTAAAGGGTAGTGCTGAAACAAGAATCATTGTTCTGATTCCAAATTCAAAGCTCCTTCTAACACATTAATTGCCTCTATTCTTATGATCTAAAAAATGAATATATCTATGGTTACACATTAAAGAAATAAAGAGTGGTAAGTCAGCAAGCTTAGGTTTTAAGTCCTGGCTTTATCACAAAGTAGTTATGGGATCCTGGGCAAGTCACTTTAAGTTTCCAGCCTCCCTTTCTTCAATACCAAACAAGAAGGTTAACTAGAATACCTGTAAAGTCTATTTCATTATACAATTCCACAATTCTAATCTTGTGATCCACTTACTATGAAAATTTGCAGTGCTAAATGGCGAGCTCACTAATTTCGCAGTCATATTCCCAAATGACATTTTGTACTTAAACCAGAGGTTCCAAAAGTTGAGGAAAATGTCACCATATTCTCAAACTCCTGTCTATGCAAGTGGAAATGTTGGTGGAAAACAAATTTCTTAAGATAACAAGAGATAAGATTTAGTAATAACATTTTTCATCTGTTTAAGACCTTACAGTGGTATAGTATTCCCTCCTACCGATGTCAGGAATGTCCCTCATCTTTGGCCCTCCTTCCATTCCCTCTCCATCTTTTCTGGTCCTATTCATCTTCCCCTTATCATTAAAAAACTTCCTAACTGGTCTCCCTGCTGTGACTGTCTCCCCATTCCAGCTCATTCCCTACTGTGGTGCTGTAAGGACTGAAACAAAACAAAACCTAATTTGGTGATGTTAAACTATGTTTAAAGGCTCCCAATGGCTCACAGCCATAAGATCAGTTGCAAACTCCTTAGTATGGCATAAGGGCCCTTTACTCTCTTGTTTGGCCCACTTTCTGGTCAAGACAATCTTCTTGTCTCTACACTGTTTAAACGCTGGCTACATCAGACTTCCTGGAGTTCTGTAAACATGCTTTCAAGCCCTGAGGGCCTTTGCCATAAAGGCCTCCAGCTTTTCTTCTCTTCCAGATTCAAGATCAACTCGTCTGCAAAGCTTTCACTCTCATAGGCTTAAATACAGTTCTATTAGAGCACTTATGATTCATATTGTAAATATATATATATATATATATATATATATATATATATATATATATATTTCCAATATTAAAAGATCAGCCCTTGAAGATAGTGCATGATGTGCATTTGTGTTTATGCCTCATCATCTAGTATAAATAACATCTCACAATAGGTGCTAAAGGAAGTTCTAACCTATACTTTCTTGAATAAAAGACACTTCACCACAACTACCCCAATTTTATTTTCTCTTGCTGGGTCCTTATTAACCTTTACAAATGCCTCACAAATTCTTTTTTTTCCCTATGTGTTTACAAGATTCAATCTTCTTTGAATTCCAGCTGTACTCAAGTCAATCACTACCATGTTAGTTTAACATGTTTCTTAATTACTTCAGTTGTCTCCCTAAGTACAGGGCAAAGTCGTTGAGGGTATCCTAAATTAATTAAAATAAGCTAAGAAATAAATTCATACAATTATTCATTTTCTAATATGTGATAATACATTGTGATCATATCAGAGACATCATTTGATTCTCTGTGCAAATTCACACATCTAGAATGTCCAAAGTTCTGACTTTTTTGTTATGTACCTGAACTTAGAGATTATTACTTTCAAACATATTTTCTTTCAGTGCAAAACAGAAATAAATAGTGTCCTGTGCTTACCTGGGGTTCATGATAAGACGTCGGAAAAAGTAAGTCCAGGTGATATAATCCATTGCATCTTGCTTAGATGTTATTGTCCCACCAGCAATCTCCGCATTTAAATGGTCAGACAGCACTCCTAATAAACTACATGGTGAACAAGACATGGGAAACATACATGAACATTAAATGAAGCACACTTTACCTCGCACAGTCAAGACTCAGGTGTTATGTTCCAAGATACAAAAGTAATGTGTTTTGTATGATTTATATATTTTGTATATGATTTAGGGGAAATGAATTGCAAGATGGAAATAAGCACAGACTGACAGGAATAGAGCTAGTAACTTTCAGGAGCAGCAGCTGAGAGCCAAGGTAAGAGCAGACAACAGAAGATATAGCTTGGAGAGCATGGAAGGGTATAGATATGGCATATGGGACTAAGTAAGGGATAATACTGAGGCAGATAAAAGGAGGTTTGGCAAGACAGACATAAAAGTTAATGCAGAGCAAATATATTACCTTCATTCATTCAGTGAATATTAAGTTCTTAGTAATAGATGACATAATTGTATTGTGTTAAGTATACAAAAAATGACCAGATGTGTTGAAAGACTGGAATAAAAAATGTTCATTTTATTTTCTTATGTAAAATACAAGAAAGAAAAGTAATGTCCAACAAAAGAAAAATCTAAGTAAATTATGTGATATATGGAACAATATGCAGATATTAAAAATTGTTTTAGCTAAGGATGCTTTAAGGATATGAGAAAATGTCCATAATAAATTGAATATAAAACAAGTTGCTCTATTACTCCATATCAGTGGCAGAGTATAAATCCATATAGTCAATTTGGAGGGCAATTTGGAAATACTTATCTCAACAGTCATCATGACTTAGCAATTTCACTTTTCCATTATTGTCTGCTAGAGAAACATTTATATGTTATGATAGAAAAGCAAAATACTTCACTGCAACATTATATATAAGAGGAAAAAATTGAAAACTCTCTAAATGTTCATTAATCCAGAAATCATTATATAAACTATGGAATAATCTGGAATAGTAACACATTAATAATCATCAAAATACAAAATTAAAATTTTTACATTTTTACTGATGTAAAAATTTTTTTGTAGATACTCTTTATCAGATTAAGGACATTACGTACATTCCTATTTGCTAACAATTTTTATTATGAACTCAAGGCCTGATGCACGAAATTCGTGCAAGAGTAAGCCTTCCTTCCCCTGGCTTCTGGCACCAGCTTCCCTCTGGCACCCGGAACCCGGGCTGGTTTCCCTCTGGCTGCCCGCAGGCACCTGGGACCCGGGACCCGGGACCTGGGATGGTTTCCCTCTGGCTGCCCACAGGCACCTGGGACCTGGGCTGGCTTCCCTCCAGCCCTGGCTTTGTCCAGAAGGACGACCTGAATGACGTCCGGTCTAATTAGCATATTACCCTTTTATTATTATAGATTGGTGTGTAATTTTATCAAATGGTTTTTTATATCTATAAGGTAATCTGAATTTTTTCCTGCTACTGTGGTAAATTATATTCTTTTCTTTTCAAGTAATAAGTCATCTTTCCATTTATGAAATAAATTATTGATTTTTAAAGAGAGAGGAAAGGCAGGGGGGAGACCGAGAAAGATTGATGTGAGAGAGAAACATCAATAAGTTGCCTCCCATATGCACCCCAACTGAGATAGAATCCACAACCTAGGATTGTGCCCTGACTGGGAATCAAACCCACAACCTTTTGATGTACAGGATGACACTCCAACTAACTGAGCCACCCAGCCAGGGCTCATATTCAACTGCTTTGATTGATAAGAGATTATTAAGATATTCTATTTCTTTTTGTGTCCGTTTTCATAAGATTTTAAAAAGGAATTTTACCATTTGGTACAAATTTATTTTGTATAAAGTTTTTCATAATACCTTGTCTTTTTTTAATGTCTGTAGTATTTTCAGATTCCTGATACAGTTTGTTCCTTCACTTTCTTTTTCTTGATCAGACTTAAAGGTTTATCAATGTTATTCTTCTCTTCAAAGAACCAACTTTTGGCATTGTTGTGTTTTTTTCTAATGCATTATATTTGGTTTCAATTCATTAATTCTTGCTCTTATTTTTCTTATTTTCTTTCTTTGAGTTCAATTTGCTATTTTTTTCTAAATTCTTGCAATAGATGCTAAGATAAGTGAGTTTTCATTCTTTTTTAAATATATAGATTTATGGTCATAAATTTTCTCTAAGTACACTGTAACCTATATCCCACAATATTTAATATTTTCACATTTTTCAAATTTAAAGAAATGAACATTAGTGGAATTAATAACAGAATTAAAAAAACCTATATAAATAAAAGGCCAGCTAATGACCAGAACGACTGGTCGCTATGACACCCACTGTGGCCAGCGAACCAGCCCGATCGGGGGACGGGGCCACCGGCCAACTTCCTCCAGCCCCTCCCCCTAGCTGCCCCTGCCCCCAATGGGCCCCCACCACCCTGATTGGCCTGCAGCTCCTCCCCCCAGCCAGCTCCATCCCCAATGGGCCCCCCAACTCCATTCAGGGGCAGGGCCAGCTGGCGTACCACCCATAGCCCATTCCCACGACTGGCCCCACCAATTGACCCCCCACCCCACTCGGGGTCAGGGCCCGCCAGCCAACCTCCCGCCATCTCCTCCTTCCGACAGGCCCACCCTGATCTGCCCTGATTGGGGCCGGACAGGCCGGACCCCACCCGTGCACGAATTCGTGCACTGAGCCTCTAGTCCTATATAATAAAAGGCTAATATGCAAAGAGACTGTATGGCGGAACTGAATAACTGGTCGCTATGACATGCGATGACCACCAGGGGGAGTGCACTGAACATGGTGGGCAATGGTAACAGGTGGCAGAGCCTGGAACATGGTGGGCGTCGGCCGTGGCGGGATGGTGGAGGAAGTGAGTGGGGGTGCCAGATCAAGGCAGTGCGCCGGTCATTGTCATTGGAGCGAGCCACTGAAAATTCTTTGCTCCCACACACTGCGGTCCCACCCAGCACTCGCACCTGCCGCTGGTGCCGGCCCCGCTCACACCCACTGCCGGTGCCCAGCACCAGTCCCTATCACTTGCCATCATCAGCAGGTGCAAGCGGCAGCTGCTGGCCCCAATCACCCCTGAGGGCTTCTCCACCTCCCCCTGCTCCTGAGGGGCAATCATAGCAGCAGCTGCCACTCACACCTGCTGATGACGCCGGCCTCACTTGTACCTGCTGCTGGTGCTGGCCCCAATCACTCCATGCCACCAGCAGGTGCGAGCGGGGCCCATCAGGGCGTGAGAGCGGCGGTGGCGGGAGCAGGGCTGCCGGCAGACAGGGTACTGGTGGTGCGAGCGGGGCCAGCACGGTCAGCACGTGGGAGCGGCAACAGCGGAAGAGACCAGGTGGGGGCGCAGAGGATGGGCCGAGACCCGCTCCTGTGCCCACTGCAGCCTTGTGGCACACAGTTCCTTTCAAGGTGCATGAATTCGTGCACTGGGTCCCTAGTTTACAGTATATATATAAAAGACTAGAGACCTGGTGCATGAAATTCGTGCATAGGTAGAGTCCCTAGGCCTGGCCAGTGATCAGGGCCAATCTGTGGGGCAATCTGCCGGGTAATCGGGAGGCCCCCACTGGCACCCGCCTGGGCTGGCCTGGCTCTACCACCTGCTTGCCGGCCCCGCCCACCGCCACCACCAGTCGCCTCCCTCTGTGGGGTGATGGGGGGGGGCCCCCTGCTGGCACCTACCTTGGCTGGCCTGAGTGTACTGCATTGAGCGTCTGCCCCCTGGTGGTCAGTGCACGTCATAGCAAACAGTCGTTCTGCCGGCATTCCGCCGTTCAGTCGATTTGCATATTAAGCTGTTATAATATAGATATAGAATATCCCAAAGATGCACACCAAACTAATCCCTTATTAAACACTTATTATGGGATAGACACTATTTCAAGAACTATACATTTGATCATTACAAGTATCCTATGAGACAGCTACTAAAGCTATCATCTCCCATTTTACAGATAAGGCACTGAGGAATCAAATAACTTGTTCAATATCACAAGCAAGTGGTGGAGTGCAGATTGTCTGGCTCCAGAGTACATGCAACTGAACACTGTACTATACCACTTCTTTTAAAAAGTTTTTTATTTTTTAAAAATATTTTTATTGATTTTGAAAGAGAGAGGAAGAATAGAGAAGGAGGGGGAGAGAGAGAGAGAGAGAGAGAGAGAGAGAGAGAGAGAGAGAGAGAGAGAGAGAGAGGTGAGAGCAAAACACTGACTGGGGATTAAGCCTGCAACCTGGGCATGTGACCTGACCGGGAATTGAACTGGTAACTTTTAGGTGGATAGGATGTTGCCCAACCAACTGAGTTATATCGGCCAGGGCTAAAATGTTTTTTAAAATTATCATTAAAGTTGAATGTTGTCTTACAGTGATTTTATATTCAGTTTAATTTCAAATAATTTTTTGAACTAGTTTTACTGTTTTTTAGCTAATAAAATGTAACCACAAAAATACCAACTTTTATGACATAAATTAATTTAAAATAATTTACAGCAAAATTTACCTTGATTCTACTGGGAAAGGTTCATAAAGAAATTTTTTGTAAAAGTCTTTCTTTATGTCATGAACCAGAATTACAGCTTTGCCCTGGTCATCAAACTGAGGCCTCCCAGCACGTCCCATCATCTGGAGAACATCTATAAAAAAGAGAACAAGAGGTATTCTGCAATGTGGCACAAGGTATATTCATTGATTATGGCATATGTCTACAACATAACAAAATAACAAAGGAAACAGAATATCTTAAGAGCATGTATGCTATCTCTGATGCCTACTATTGAGTTTCTAAATAATTAATCAAATCACTATGATAGAAAATTGAGTCCCCAAAAGTAAAAGTTTGTAAAAGTAAGAAAAAGTTTCCTTTATGCTTAAAAATGCTGTTTAAGAGTTATTACTATTTTAACTTAACAAGGAAAAATAACACATATTTGCAAAAATATCTTTAGCAGAGTCATTTGATTATTTCTCCCATGAATAATGGGTCTATTTAAACCTCACCTTTCATCCACCCATGGGATAAAATATATTTCTTTTATACTCCCTGAATCTGAAGTAATAATACAAATAGAAATTTCTGAAGTAAAAATAATATAGCTTTTACATATATTCACTGAGTATAAATACACAGTGAGTATATTTCTCTCTTCAGAAACCACTGAAAATGATTTTATCAAGTTTTAAAATATGTTAATAGATTGTTCATGCAACAAGTGCTTTGGTTCTAGAAGTTTCAGTAAAGTATCATTTCTAGTGAAATAATTTTAAAATTAAACGTAATGTTTAATTATAATTTATTCATCACTAATAGCTACTAATCAGTACTTTTATTTATTTATGAATTTGAAACTATTAGTTATGATTTGGATGTTTTTAAACAAATTGGATAAATGTAAGACTGGGTAAGTGAAAGTAAATAAAACAGTTCAATACTTTAATGTTTGCACTGGAAACAAAAATTTACAATTTCCTCATTATATGTTTAAATGTGACCAATTCTCTAAAATTTAATTCATATAAATTCAAATAAGGCACACATAGAAGCTTAATGTATCTATAAATTTTAAAAAATTACCTGTAATGGGAAAATCCACATAACGTCTTGTTTTTCCATCATAGTATTCTGTTCCTTTAATAATTACTAAATGAGCTGGAAAGTTTACACCCCAGGCTAATGTACTTGTGGCAATAAGAACCTAAAAAAGTAAAAGATAATACATGTAACTAAAACATAACTTTTAAATTACATTTAAATATCTGGTCATGGAAAAAACAATACCTGAACTTTACAGTTTACAAAGAGTTCTTCTACCGTCTTCCGGTCCCTTTCATGTAGTCCAGCATGATGCATTCCTATTCCGAAAGCAAGTGTAAGCTTCAGGTTGGAATCTCTTAGCGTTCCAATGATGTCCTCCATCTGCAAGTGCAAACAATTATAAGATGTAGGTATATTAGCTTTAAAATGTTTATATTAAGACTGTATTTGATTTATTTTGTTTATGAGCATAAAAATATATGCCCCATCTGTACTTATGATTAAAGTTAGACTAACTGAAGAGAATATTTTTATGTATATTCTAAATAAAGTTTAAATGTATTCCATTCCTTTCTTTTTCATCGAGGGAAAAAACCCACACCTATGGATAAGTGGAATATCCCCTTAACTATTAAAGGGATGTAAGGGATGCAGTATTGCCCAAAATCTTTCAATGTCTCTTGCTATAGAAAGACTTCTATTTTTGGCTTAGTGCTAAAAATTTAGAAAATATTAACAAAATATAATTTAAAAATCAGTCATAATCCCACTACACAGATAGGAATTGTTCAAATTTAGGTTTCGTCACGGCCTTTGTGGCCCAGGGCAAGCCAGATAACTTGAGCCTCAGTTTAATAATTTACAAATCAAACTGGTGTTATTTTTGTTTATTTCTCATTTCTTTGATCAATAGTGCAGTTAAATATTTTTCATATTTCCCAGCTGTTTTTCTTTGTAAATTATCTTTCATTATTTTTAGGTGGAAATGATAGCCCTTTTTCTTATTGGCCTGTGACAGGTCTTTATGGATAAAGGGTATTAACTCCTTGTCCATCATATGCTATAATGCTTTCATCCAGTTTTTTGTCCTTCACTTAATTTAATTTTTTTTTACTTTATGGTTTTAAAACTTAAAATTGATCCCATATGTTTCATTGCCTCATCTTGAGATCAAATACATATCCATCTACTAGTTCAACTTGTTATAGTTTTATTTTTAACATTTAAATAATTAACTTGTAATTTATTTGTAATAGGAACTATGGTATAAATCTGGGTTTATTTTTCCTAAATAATTGATTAATTATCCTAGCAATTCTGGTGAAATAATTCCTTAGCTCACTTATTTTATATCCTAACCTTACTATATTCTGAATTCTTATATATTCCAGTTTTTTAAATTTTAAAACAGATTTAATATCCAGCCTCAGTTTCACTAAACTTTCATGTCTAAAGGGTTTCTGAAACTCGTATTTCATAAATACTCTCCGAATATTCTATTACTTTCCACTCTACATGTGAAATACTCAATGCAACACAGATTTTATGGTAACATGCAACACATCTATTTTCTTACAAAACTGTCTCCCTGTAAAGAACCGAACAGAAAGCCCAATCTCTCCATGTAATGATAGACTTCTACTGGTCCTTGAGCAGAGGATGACACAAGGGGCAGCATGGGGAAGTTCGTTCTGGGCAACTCCTCGAGGGGAGTAATGCAGAGACCAAATAGCTTGAGGATACATGAGCATTCTTTTAAAAAGACACATTTTTGTTATGTCTGTAGCTTCACTACCACAGTCCGAGAGTGACCAATTGTGGAATGGGAACTTGGAAATATGTGCATGCATAATTATCACATGCCTGAAAACTCACAAATATTAAAAACTGACATTGTCTTCAGACTTCATTTTACTATTAACCACTTCTAATATACACAAGTATACTTGTAATACACTCCTGGCTGTGCATAAACCAGTAAGGAGCTCACAAAATCTCCATCTCAAGAAACTTTAGCAGGCTGTTGCTGCAGTTAGTAAAAATGCGCAAGACAAGCAAATCTGTATTGTGAAGCATTCCAACTGTTTCATTCTTAGGCATTTTTTTTCCCAATCGTCAAAAAATTTTCCTAGTTTTTTTTTTTTTTTAAGGTGGGAACAGGCTGTTTTATACCAAGCTGTTTTATTCCAAAACACAGGAGGATGAAGTTTGCCTTTATAATAATTATTAATGTAAAAAAAAGCACTGCATAAAAACGGGCATATTTTAATGACACACATCAGTCATATTTACCAACTTCTGAACGGAATGCAATGTATAAACAGTTCGTTTTGTTTCATGGTCACAGTAAGGTCACCTGATATTTCTGCATTAGTTACCTTGTAAATTGTTAAGCAAGAATATAGAAATGTATTAACATAAATCCACTTTCCCTTTAAAATTAGTACAGGATAAGTAAGCTGACTACAAATGCATGCTATAAAGAAAGGTGCTTGTCTTGTCTCATAAATTATACGTTAGCCATTCTCAAGTGACAGCTTATTATCCATTTTTTGTTCAATAGTTTACTGCATAAAATACTTTCAATTTATACTATCACGACTTAATTCACTGTTATTCTTGCTCTGACAATTAGTTTCAGGGATTTACACCCCCAGCCCCGGTTTCATAACTAAAACAGCAGTGTATTTTTTTAGCTTGTATAATTTATTATTCCATGGCAATGCCAAGCACATCCAAAAAGTAAGGTATCATTTACCATAGGAAAGCTAAAGAATCCTATGACAGGAGGTTTGGTGGGGCATTAATATCCTGTCCTTTCACATCAGGGAAGGCTCGCTATTTCTCATTCCCCTGCCCCCACATTCACATAAATCAATGCCTTAAAAAGAACTATTTGCCTATCTGAACTGACAAAGACCTAAAATCCTCATGAGGACAATCACAAAAAACAACTTCATTTATTACATGGTTACTGTTGACGAATTCTGAGTTATTTGAACATCATAAAAAAGCAAAATGTATAGTAATGTTATTCAATCATTAAGCATAAAATACTACTAGGACAGCCTGTTTAAATTTTGAAAATGTAAAATTTTGATTACATTTAAATTTCATCTTGATCAAAATATAAGCAAAATTTTTTAGGAACTTAGGATAATGAAAGCTTAAAACTTGATACTAGATATTATTTGTTGAGATCTTATTATGTATCAAGCATTGAGCTTATTACTTGACAAAATTATCACATTTAATCCTTTATATAAAGTAACATATCACCCAATTTATTTACATACCCCATATATTACAAATCAAGAGACTCAGTGATTTTGAATTTTAAATCCTGGTTCCATTAGAAAATAAAATCTGAATTACCATTTTCTTAATTTTTCCAAGCATAGGTAGTACCATTCTAGATGGTTAGGAGAAAAGTTCATTGATTACCTTAGGAAGTTAAGGATTATTCTTGTTAAGAAAGACTGCTACAGCATTAAAATTTTTTTTCATGATAATTAAACACACTGATATAGGAGGTTGTAATTCCATAGTTTATTTCTGTTCAACTAACATTTGTTGTAATGTATAAGTATCTTTCCAATAAATGGTCTTAAAAATATGTCTGACTATATGTTAGCTAAAACAAAAATTTATTCAATATTATAAATAAAAGAAAAACAGATCTATATTCCTTTAAGTAGTTGTCTTTGCTTAGGGTAGTGGGGGAGGAGGCACATATGTAAACTGTTGAACCAATTACTTTAACTTAATAGAATTTTTTTATATTTTAAATTTATTATACTCAAAAAGCTTTTGTAGAAAGATAGGATTCCATTTAAGTAGATACATTACTCTGTGCCTGAAATACATTCCAGTCAGAATATAATTCAGTGAGTTGATGACAATGCTGGCTCCAAAAGAAAGGAGGAGACCAGATTGGACAAGAATGAGCTAACAGACTGTGCAGCCCAATTCTGTCCCTTTGAGTGTGATATATTGTTTCAAGATGCTAAAAACCCATACTTTCTCAAAGCACATTGTTGTGCTGGTTTTCCCATTTTCACAGAATCCTCATTATCAGAACTCTGTACTCTTTTCAAAGCACATCAGACTCAGACCAGATGCCACCAAATAATGCTTATCAATTATCTAAAATGCTCAATAAAAGATACACCATACAGAATAATAAAAGTTATGGATACTTTCATTAAAATAATTAAATATATCACATCTGGTACAGATGTTAAATGAAATTAAAACATTTCCTTATAATTACTAAGTGTTAACTTCTTAAAATACATTTCTATAGGATTGACTGAAGGGGAAAAACTAAAATGAAAAAACACTTTAGAATTTCCTATTGATCTACTAACAGGAAAAATAAAAAAAATTAAATTAATTAAAGACAGTAAGTTCCCAAACTTTACTAGTACTCCTCAGAACATATTCTCTTGCTGCCCCTTAGGAAGTCCAAACAACCACATCTCAAAATAATTCATCATACTGTTAATATATATATGTTTATGTGATGACATATACAATTATATGTAAATTAAATATATAAATAAAATCCAAATAATTTTGCTATGTCTGATAAATACATACAATACTATTTTCAATGTGTGCTTTTTAGCTTGGCCTGATTCTTAATAACAGTAATATTAAAACTGGGCTATAGATATTAAAAATTTTTCCTTATTAATTATTCTAATTTAATTCACTATGTTTCCGGTATGAAATCCCAGTGTATGTGCTTCATATTTATTTATTTATTTATTTATTTATTTAATATACTTTTATTGATTTCAGAGAGGAAGGGAGAGGGAGAGATAGAAATACCAATGAGAGCGAATCATCATTGGCTGCCCCCCACAGGGAGCCCCATGTGCCCTGACCAGGAATCAAATTGTGACCTCCTGGCTCATAGGTAGATGCTCAACCACTGAGCAACACCGGCCAGGAGTGTTTCATATTTATTTTTGAGTATGCTTATTTCCATTTCTAAGAGATTCAGATTCCAAAACATGGTTGGAGAGCATTTCCATATATTGAAAAGCCTTAAAAATGCAGAGAAACCTGATGAAAAGAATTAATAGAATTAATTTTCTAAAGTAGCATTATTTTATTTTTATTTTTTTAAAATATATTTTATTGATTTTTTACAGAGAGGAAGAGAGAGGGATAGAGAGTTAGAAACATCGATGAGAGAGAAACATCGATCAGCTGCCTCTTGCACACCCCCTACTGGGGATGTGCCCGCAACCAAGGTACATGCCCTTGACCGGAATCGAACCTGGGACCCTTGAGTCCGCAGGCCGACGCTCTATCCACTGAGCCAAACCGGTTTCGGCTAAAGTAGCATTATTTTAAATGAACAAATACTATATTAATTAAATTTGTAAAGGATCATAAGCCAAAGATTATAAAAATATGACCAAATTTTATCAGAACTTTCAGTGAAAAGAACCTGTATATAAGGTAGTATTCAATGTGATAACAGGTAACATTTATTGAACATTTAATTATGTATTGGACTATTCTAAGTACATTAAATGTATTAATGCATTTAATCCTCATAACAATCCTGTGAGGATAGGATTGTTATTATTATTATTCTTTTATAAATGAAAGGATGAGGTTCAGAGTTTACTAGTAAACACCCCACCAAGGTCATATAGCTTGCAATGGGCAGTCAGTATGGAATGCAGGAAGCCTGACTCAGGTCTAAGCTCTCAATGCCACACTCTAATCAGCACATGAATGAGAGGGATATTAAAAAAAACAACTACTTAAAGTAATGACATCATTCATTTGGCTTAAGGCTGGACCTCATTGTGTAAAAAACAGGTAAGATTAGAAGTAATGAGTAATATCCTAGACTCACAAGCTGGGGAACTCTATGCAGATTATTTGCAAATTTTCAATTCTTTATTACTTGAGTACTAGAGGCCTGGTGCATGAAAATTCATGCACTGGAGCGGGGGGTCCCTCAGCCTGGCCTGCCCCCTCTCACAATCTGGGAGCCCTCAGGGGCGGGAGACGACCTGGCGATCAGGGGAAGGCGACACCCAATCACACTTCTGCTGCTGCCACTGCCGGCAGCGCAAGCCTTGGCCGGTCCTGGTTACCTGAGCCTCGGGCAGCCTTGGGCAGCTGGGCAGCCGCCATCTGAGGCTTGCCTGCACCTCGGGCTGGCCCTGGGTGGCTAGGCAGCCGCCATCCGAGGCTTGCCTGCACCTTGGGCCGGCCCTGGGTGGCTGGGGGGCTGAGGTGACTGGGAGACTCCAGAGGCAGGAGCACCGAGCAGCTGGGTGCCTGCCATCCTGGTGGGGCTGAGGGGACTGGGCGCCGCCATCTTGTGGCTGTGGGCGCTGCCATCTTTGAGGGCGGGGCAGTCAATTAGCATATTCCCTCCTTATTGGCTATGAGCGCTGCCATCTTTGTGATGGCATGAGGGTCAATTAGCATATTCCCTCTTTATTAGATAGGATATCCACTCCTATGTGTCAAAATGAAGAATATCTAAAATTATCTTCTTTTGTAAACTAAAATATCACCTCTCAGGATTGAGAATGGTACAGCTCATGTTGGTTGCTTGTGTTTGATATTTCAGTTACTGACTTTATCTTGACTGCATTTCCATCCCTGTCAAATCACACATACCCTCACTTTGACTTTTCCATTTTCTCTAGTTAGTATGTTGCCTATAATTCCATTTAGCAGACTAAAAGAACACAGGCTCTGAGTCAGACACCCTAGTTTGGAATTCCCAAGCTCCACTTACTTATTGTACTAATTTGCAAATCACTTAATTCTTTTAAGTTTCAGTTTCTGCAATTGTAAAATGGGATAAAAACATCAACCCTCCCAGAATTCATGATTAAATGAGATAATGTAAGCCTTTAGTGAACTATAAAGCACTCTCAACACGTCAACTATCACTAAGCATAATAAGAGTTTGGCCTCTTTAAGAGGACATGCACAATAGCAACAAAGGCAAAATAAAAATGAATGGCTTCCTATCTTGTAGCTACTCTTACTTACACAAATATTCCATAAGGCCCAACTGAGTTCAAATGTAGTACATCTGTAGATAACATGTATTCTGACACTTAATATCCTTAGCCTAATAGTTTCTTTTCTGGTCACTTGTTAAGAGGTCAGAGACCTGACCAAAATAGCAATTGGGGTGAGGCTTTTGTATCACAAGCCAATTCTATTTTAGTTTGATTAAAACAAACAAACAAACAAAACCCAGATCCTTCTAATTAAAAATGTGATAACCCTGCATTAAACTCTAATTACTGATTTTCAGCAATCTCAACATCCATCTTCAAAGCCTGGTTCTTACCTATAGAAAAAAGTCAATAGACATATGGTGAATAAAAAGTCAAATGAATCAAAGAAAATGATAATAAAACATCACTAGCAGAAACTCCACCACATCTGAACTTGTGATGATTTTGAGTAAAGCTAGACTATGTCCATTTGTAAGTCTATGAAAGCTATACTTGTAATGAGATTGGATGAGTTACGTTTAGTTTTTAACATTTAAAAATTCCTTCACCATCAGGCATGCGAAAATACCAATATTACTTTTCATGAGAGTGCTCCTATGCACACCTGTGCTACAGTTTTTCATAAATTCACTTTGAAGCATTGAGTAAAAAATTATTAATTAGCATATTGCTTTAATAATGTTTAGTGTACAGTAGTCCCCCTTATTTGTGGGGGACATGTTCTAAAACTCCCCAGTGGATGCCTGAAACTCAGGATAATACTGCACTCTATATTACTAACAGTATGAAGTGTGGGATACATAGAGGAGTTGAGGGGGATAATGTAAGCAAGACTAAAGTCTCATATCCAGACATGGTTCTGCTCTCTCACCCTAGACATGGCATCTCATCCAAGGTATGAGACGAAGTAGGGCAGCATTCTGAGCTTTCAATCACTACAGCCATTTAAAGGAAAGGGTTTTCCCTCTGCTCTTTTATCTGTTAGTGCAGGCTGGCAACTATCCAGATCCTAGCACCGTTCCCCCTTGCATGTGGGACCAGACCGCAGAATATCTGGTGGAAACCAACAGACCATACTTGTTAGGTGCTAAATTTTAACATTAATTAAATTACATAGCAGAGATTCTAGAAGTTGTATGTCCTATTTGCTTTCATTTCCTTCCCCTCCCACCCATTTATTCCTCAACTCATCCCATGCTGACTTCTGTTCACAACATGTCACTGACTCCGCTTGCCAAGTTCTTCCAGCACATCCAAGTGCTAAATCCCAGAGGAGTTTCTCTGCTCTCACATCACTGCACTCCATTAACATTTGATGCAGTCAAGCACTCCTTCCTTCACGAAACCACGAAACCCTCTCTCTACCGTGTTTTAGAACGCTCTTCTTCACTGGCATCATTTGCTCAGTGCCCTTTGCCAGCTCCCCACTTTCTGCCTAAGCTCACAGTGAGGAGTCCCGCAAGGGCTGCCCTCTAGTTCTTCCCTCTGTCTCAGGGATTCATGCACTCACCTGAGTTTAAACACCGTTTCTATCACCACACACTATTGTCTGTGTCTATGTTATATATACAGTGTGGTGACAGCCAGAGGGAAAGGAAAGGGGTGGGGGGATAAATAGGGAAGGAAAGAGATTTTGCTTTGGGTGCACAATTTTCCACTACACAGCAAAAGTGATCTTAAAATACATATAAGTTAGAGTATGTAACTTGTTTAGCCTACAACCTTTTAATGCCCAGGAACACCCCTTGCTTAGGTATCTGCTTCCTTCCTTCCTTCAGTGTGCAGATGATGTTTTGTTTAGTTATACTAGTGTACTTGAAAGCTGTATGATTTTGTGAACAATGTCACTCCAATAAATGGAATAAAAAATAAATATAAAGGCTGCTCTATTGTGATGGTCTCAAGTTCACATGTCCATCTCACACCCTCTGTGGGATACAGACTTCCTACATCTAATTGCCTTGAAATATCCATTTGAAAATCTTGGACATACAAATTAATGTGTCCAGGATATAACTTTTTAATAAAAACTAAAATCTGTCTCCTCCTTCCTTTCTAGACCATGCTCTCAGCCCTCCCAGTTTTAATAAATGACACCATTATTTACTCAGATGTTTAGAGTTAATAACTGGGGAGCCATTCTTGTTTTCTTTTTCTCACGTCCACTCCTTATTTATCAGACAGTACTACTGAATCCAGCCCAAAGCATCTTTTCATTCCCATTGTCACCACCCTAGTGGCCCTCAGGGCACCACCATCAATTCCATGCTTACATCCATTTCAACCCATTTTCCACTAAACAGCAAAAGTGATCTTAAAATACATATAAGTTAGAGTATGTAACTTGTTTAGCCTACAACCTTTTAATGCCCAGGAACACCCCTTGCTTAGGTATCTGCTTCCTTCCTTCCTTCAGTTCTCGTGCCCTCGTCAGGGAGGCCTCTCCACTTACATTAATGTACAACATTCTACTACCACTCTCAGCACTCCCTATTCCCTTGACCCTACTTATTTTTTTCTATATGAATTTTTTACATAGGTATGGAGGGAATGGTGTATGAATGGGTTTGGGTAGGTAAAGGAATGTGACAAATCTTTGCTGTTCACAAATACCTAGTATCTGAGCATCTCCTTCTACAAGAGAGGTCAGAGAGGGGAAGATAGTCCCTATTGTTGCTGCATGCTATAGAATGAAGTTCAGGCATTCTGATGTTTCTTGTCTTGAACTCGATGCTTGAGAGCTTGATGTAAAAACTCCCCAACAGTTTGAAATTAATGGTGGAAGTAGTGGCTGTCAAATTGGGAATCCAAGGGTCATGGGAGCATTTGCCCATGAACTTTAAAATCATGATAAGAATTGATTCCAAAAATGATGCAATTACTTCATAATGGCAAATAAGAAAAGGGTAACTTTTGAGGCTTCCTCGTATTTCACATCAATGATACATTTGAAGGGGTCCTTCCTAATACTTTACTTTGAAACTTTACTGGATAGATGGATAATTGAAACTTTACTACATAGATAGATGGATAACTCGTCTTGCCTTTGCTAGGAAATAAATTAGAATACATATATTCCTCCTTAGTCATATTGTTTCTGTCCATCTTCTTCAGATTTGCCTTAGCTTTCTTTTCTTCCCATCCCTTCCACCTCCATATCTAGGATCACTTCCTGACTTAACACCATTCAATTGCAGAATAATTTTTATGCTGCCCTATTCCATAGGCACCCTGCTCCACAGCTGCAGGATCACTGCTCCCGTGTTTACCCTGCCTCCTTTGAATGCTCACGTTGTCAATACTGGAGTCCTACCTCAAGTACCTATGTCCTGCCACAGAACACCCATCTGAGACCGTACAAGCAGCAGCAACAGGAAGTGCACTAAACTTCTGGCCCAGGATATATGGAAAGTAACACAAAGGCTGAAGTGTTAAAAAGTCCTCCTATTTTAAGTTTTTTAGGGTATTCAACAATGAAAACACCTGCTATATAGTAGGTTTTGGTGCAGATTGAATTTGCATAGTAATCAGCTGCAAACCCTCTGAATTTTTATTTGAAAGGTAATTGCTTTTAGAGGCAGGAATAAAACAAAGCCCATTGTCTTGGTCTTGAGATGGACTTAGTGAAACATAATGACTGTCTCTAGCTGTCCTATTGTAGCAATGAAACTAGAAAACAGCAGAAATCATGCAAGTAAATTCTATGATTTCTAATTAGCTTCTATGAGAAATTTTTGTGCTGACAAAAAATACAAAACAGAGAAGTAACTTTATACAATGGCTGTGCTGCCCGTAGTTCCTTAGGCCTCGAACATTAAAATGAAAAAACATAGTACAGTTGCACTGTACCTGGGAAGAACACATGAGGTTCACATTTGAAGCTAATGTGAGTCACACATGTGCTAAACGCACAGCCCTATATACATATTTTCAGCCAATATCCCAAATGTGTCCAATAGGTATGTACTTTGTACCTTGACATCAAAGAAAAATCTCTATTTGGAACACTTTTAGAAATGTAACAAGAGAAAAAAAATTAAGCTTAGCTCTATGCTGTACATAAACTAAACTGTCAATATTCCATATATCTATTTTTTCAGCATTTGCTTCCTAAGTCAAGATACTGTTTAGACACAACAGGGTGATTACTGGGGCATGCTAATTAAATAACACAGGACAAGAAACCTTTTGACAAAATTATTTTGATCTTAAATTATTATCTTGAAATATATTTGGTACACATATACAAGTAACATTAAGGAAGTAATGATGAAACTTGAAAGATAAAATGATAGCTTTCACTCTACTTCAAGGAATCATGTGATACCTTTTACATGAAACTAATGTTAAGGTCTGCTACTTATTAGTAAATAAAGTCATCTGTGGTGCTATGCAAAAACATTTTGAAATATTAGTTAACTATCATTAATTAACATATTACTGTAATACATACAGTATCATCCAACAGGTATACTAACCCTAAAGAATTCATGAGAAGTAGGAGAGAAAATGCAAACTGTTGAGACTGGATACTAGGGGCCTAGAACACTGTTTTACTGTTTTTCAGGCTGCATGAAATGAGAAAGGGGAGATAGGGAGGAAGAAGGGAGACAATGTAATTATTTTTATTACTGATTTCATCTACTTTTTCATCATAACTCCAACTAGGAAAATATATTTTTTTAAATGGAAAAGTATAAGGAAGGAAACTCACTAAATATAACTACATTGAAGAATAGTAGAAGGAACCACATTAACAGATTGTATTTTATAAAATGAAAAAACTTCTGTTTGTAAAAACTAGTATGATAAAAAGATATCAATGAACTAGACTAGCAAAATTAACTAATAAAGCTGATGAAAGATTAATATGTATAAAGTAATAAGTATATATGGAAAAAATGATATCATATAAAGTTCTGCAACAGATAAAACCCAGAGGAATGAGAAGACAAAATAGAGAAAAAGTAGACAATTAGTAAATATATGTATGAAAAAAAAAGTTCCAGTACACAAAAACCAAGGTACATATTGGAGAAATAAAGTAGGAAGAAACATTTTATCTATAATATATCAATAAATTATAAAAAGTGAGGATGTGGTAAAACTGTCACTCTCAGATACTGTTGATAATTCATACTTCATACATGAATGGTGATAACATTAAATGGTACAGCCCTTTTAGAAAACCATTAGCAGCGTATATGAAGTTATAAAAATATCGGTATTATTTGACCCATTAATTTTAAATGTAGAATTCTATACCGAGGAAATAATTCTAAATAAAAAACCCTATAGTAATAAAGATGTGTAATTATTTAATTACAGCAGGAAAATACAATTGAGCAGGTACATAATTAATATAATTATTTAGAATTATTTCCTTGGTATAGATTTATTTACATAATTAACATAATTATGTAGATACAAAAATTATAATGGCTTAAAATTTTAATGATGGTTATTACTTGGTTAAAGGATAACAACAGCTTTTTAATTTTTATATACTTAGTGTTTCATAAATTACTAAATTTTTAAAAATGGTCATGTTAGATATTGTATAAAAAGTTAATTTTACAAAATTGCTAACTTCCTTAAGGGCAGTAAACAAATATTATGAAAACTTAGTTGAATATTAAAATATACAGGTGATGATGTTAAAGATAAAAAACTATGAGGATAAATATAAGAAATTTCAGTCTTTTTCCACTATTTACTTATTATCTAATATATGAAAATATTGTGTTAAGGTGGTATTACACATTTCTTCTTTCCTCTATTCTTAAAAAGAAAAAGTTCTGTAATGTTACACTAAACTTTTAGTTTAGATTAAAACTAAACATAATTAAATGTTATTTCTATTACACTACAATACAAACTAATTTGACATTTATATGAAGTAGAAATAAAATATACTTACCTCTCTTTCATCCATATTCAGCCACTGCTTCGGATCTTCTTCAGTAGCCAGAAAAGCTATCAATTCCAAAGCAGTAAGACGAGTTTGACGCCTTGATGAGACAAATATCAAGACAGGTTTGGCTGGAGAATGGCTTCTAATTGCTGTTAAAAAGATGTGGAAAATAAAATAATAAGCCATTTACACAAAAATCTGAATTTATTAGAATATCAAAGGGATATAGGAAAGCTAATGTTGTAAGTTAGCTAAGTGAATTCTTAATTTAGTCATGAATCATAGCATTTCTGAGGTGCCAGATGGACTGACAGCATAGTTTAGAAAGGACAGCAGAGGGAAGGTACTGGGCCTGAGGGAGCACACTGCCTGGGACAGGGAAGAGTTAACCTTGGCTGGCTCCCAGGTCTGCTCTGAGCTGCTGAGGAAGGAGACACTAAAAAGCTGAGGCTCTCCAATAATAGTTGTATATGGGTACTGGATCTCAGGTTGTGTTTTCTGTTTCTGAGTTGGTTCTCTGATTGCCTGAAAAATGATATTACAGAGTTAACTGGTCCTGGGATGTGGAGAGAGAGTCAAGTCCTGCACTTTCTAAGAAAAGCCACAAAAAATTCCTTTTAGTTTTGCTCTGTTCACATTAGAGGGAAAATTAAGAGAATTTGTATAAATAAACTAGTAATAGATAAGCCAGAAGAATATTTTCCTTAAAATGTGTAAGATTTCTAGTAGGAAGATAAGAGAACGCAGAAGAGAGCTGAAGAGAACACTAGGCCTGAGCCCATGTCTGCGTGATGGCCCATGGGGAGTTGACACACGTAAGATGAGGTGATTAGTTTAAAAACTGAGTCTTAAGATTGAAAAAAAAAACTTAAAAAGAGTCACATATATCATTTGAATTAATTGAAAATGAGGTTTCTTTGCTATAGACAGGCTCCAAAATACTGGTAAAATGGCACAAATAGAATTCATACTTATGTCTACCTAGCTCTCTTAAATAGATATTTAAAATTTTTATATGATGAAAAGCCAACCTGCTTATAATTTCTTGTTTCAAATTTAAGCTGTAGAATTTCTTTTTATGGACTAAGAAACAAGGTTTATAATGAAAGTGTTGACATGACCTTGACTATATTTATACTCTAATAGTGAGTATAAAGCTATCATAAAATCATATTTCTAAACTCAAAGAAATATAGTGATCTGCTACAGGCATAATTAAATAGCTGCTGTACCTATACCATATCTAGAGAAGTGTAAGTATTTCAGTTCTTTACTATTGATTTACACAATGCAGATTGCTTCATTTCAATCATTGTATACAATCAGCCACTTTTTAAATAAATATAAGCAATCTCAACAATATATACTCTAAAAAATGAACTCATTTATTTCATTTCTCAAGTTTATCAGAATATTACAGAACGTAAATGGCAATGCTTTGATAAATCATATTAGATATACAATGTTTAAAATACACATGTTAGTACAATATTGGTATCATTTGAACACATAATCGTGAATGAATGTCTCTTTTTTAAACCTCACCATTTAATGGATTTTTGCTGCTGCAAGAACAGGTGTGCCTGAACAGCACACGGCAGATTTATTGTTCATTAGTGATTTTGTACAATGCTTCTGTGGAGGTGTAAATAATCTGAACTGCCAAGATTGGTCTCTAGTTCACAATCAATACTTTGCTTCTGTCATAAGGCTAATTACAGCAGCTAAAAAGTCACCTCACAACTGTCACCTCACAATCAACAGCCGTTCACATTAGAAAATTTATTTTGGAGGTTATTTTTAATTGATATAATAAATATTCCTTATGCAGCCTAAACAAAACATGTTTCTATAAAATAAGAGTGTTATTCTGAAATCTTTTCTGCTTGCCTAATTTTTAAGAGAGGGGAAAACAAAAAAACAAAACACAGAAACAGAAGCAAAAAAAGTACTGACATTTCTAAGTTTTATGGTTTCTGGTAAAAAGTAAGATTATATGGTTCTGTTTTTTACGGTGGCTTCTATTTATCATTTGCTCAAGCTACTTACATAAGAAAACACCTTAACAGATTTTTAGATTGATTTGATTACTATTTAAAATTCTATACATTTATTCTACTACAAATGTCTTATCATTTGTAAATCTAATTTTCAACGTATAATTCAACTTATATTTATACTAGAGGCCCAGTGCACAGATTCCTGCACCGGTGGGGTCCCTCGGCCTGGCCTGTGGGGATGGGGCTGAAACAAGCTCTCCAACATCTCCCGAGGGGTCCCGGATTGTGAGAGGGTGGTTCTCGGGTGACGGACCCCGGAATCGGGCTCCTCCTCTCTGGATCCAGGTGCATCACCCGAGAACCGCCGCTGCCAAGTGACCGCAGCTTGGTAGCTCCTGCGTTGAGCATCTGCCCCCTGGTGGTCAGTGCACATCATAGCTACTGGCCGGTTGGATGGCCGGTCACTTAGGCTATTATATATATAGATTCCTGAATAGGTGAGATAGTTTTAGATATCTGTAGAAGGTGGAGCAGTATCACCCTTTCTAAGAAACTCAAATTATTTCGAATAAAGGCTACCACACAATGGTTGCTATTCATTCTAAGAATCCAGAGCTTACCCTGAAATGTGGGCTTATTCATACTAGCCATACGGGGACAGTAATGTTGACCCGGGAAGCCTTGAATGTGAACTTCCAGTGGAACTGGGCGCACTGATGGTCGGAAGTTGAATAAGCCCATCTAGAGGAAAAATGAGAGAGAAACCATTTTCAGTTTTTATATTTACGTTTATAATGTTAGACTGCCTCCTAAATGAGGCCACCTAAGCCACATTATTAAATGCCTGATTTATCCATCTTCCATATACCTGACGAATATTGAGCCAGTCAGCAAGGTCTCTGGCATTAGCTAATGCAGTTGATAGTCCAACTACTCTAACGGGCTTTTCTGTGTGTGATGAGATGAAATTCGTCCGAGAGACAATGACTTCTAGAACAGGGCCTCTTTCCTCCCCTAGGAAATGAGAATAATGCATGTTAATCATTTAACAAATCCTGCTGCTGGCTGATGCAGGTAAGAGAGTCAAATTTTGTAAAATGGCATCAGATACAGTGGTACCCACCAAGCAGATGGATCTCGTCTATGATGAGAATCGTGACTTGCTTTACATAGTTCCTATTTTGCCAGCTTCTGCTGACTCCATCCCATTTCTCTGGTGTGGTGACGATAAGGTCAGCTTTGGCAATGGATTTCATATCAGGAGTCACATCCCCCGTTAGTTCAATAACTCTGGAGAGCAATAAAAATTATCCCTTTAACTTTTTAAGTAACATATGACCTTGGAAAGGCCAAAATACATCTTTCAAAGTAAAATTTTATAATGCTAAAAACTATTTTATCTCCCTTTGATTTCTGAAATGTTCAATGAGTCTAAAGCAGGGGTGAACCTTTTCTCTGCCAAGGGCCATTTGGATATTTATTTATAACATCATTCACAGGCCATACAAAATTATCAATTATATTAGCCTGCTATGTTTGTTCAAACATTTAATATACCCCTAATGCCTTGGCAAGGTCAGATCAAATGATTTCACGGGCCTTGTAAGCCAGCCTACCGGTGGAAGTTCTCCGCCCCTGCTTTAAATAACAGACTATGGAAATCACTGCAAAAACATCCGTTTTTTGCAAGTCTTTTATTTGTTGGTCTCTTTAGATTACTCACAGCATATCTTTTGAAAAAAATAAGAACTTACTTTTTACCAAGTTTTTCTTCTATTCTAACTTTCCAATCATCCATTCTTTCACGTACTAGGGCTTTCAGGGGTGCAATATATACTGCCTAAAGGAGGGGGGAGGGCAAAAAGACTCTCATGAAAATAGTGACAGTAGTTTCAAATAAAGGTAAACTCCATAAAATTTATCAAATTATGACAATGTGGTTTTAAAGTGTATCTTTTAGTATTGAAAAGCTTAAAATTTTAAATTAATGGGAAAAAAATCATTAACTCAATTCAATCTACATTTATCCAAAGTAAGACTTACTGGTAAATTTAATACATCATCATAAAAATACTGACAGAAAATTTTAAATATTTTCTAAGAAGCTCAAAAGGTAATTTTCACAAAAAGTATTTTACAGTAAAATTATCTTCTAATATAATGTCAAAAAAAAAATTACGAGACAATATATTACAGAGAGAAAATTAGGGTTTGGATGAAAGTAAGTTTTTCCTGGAATTATAATCAAGAGTTATTGGAGTTTTAACTTTTTCATGAAAAAAAAGTTACTAATTTTGAAATTTAGAAGAGAAATAATCTGCTTGTTTAAATTTTAATGTAGATTTTCATGGAAGATGTCAGTTATGTGTATTGTTTCAGGCGTCCTCAAACTACGGCCCGTGGGCCACTTGTGGGTGTTTTTGCCGTTTTGTTTTTTTACTTCAAAATAAGATATGGGCAGTGTGCATAGGAATTTGTTCATAGTTTTTTTTAAACTATAGTCAGGCCCTCCAACAGTCTGAGGGACAGTGAACTGGCCTCCTGTGTAAAAAGTTTGAGGACCCCTGGTTTAGGTGTTATCCCTTTTATTTTTATTTTTTTTAAAAAAACAAACTGTCTTAATAATCCAAATTTACATACAGATTATTCACTGAAAAATAATGCTTTCCTTTCTAAAATGTTTCACATTTAGAGTAGAGCTCTAATGGTGTATTAATGGATCAATAATCTGAGAAGTAGGAAAACTAATCAGGGAAGAAAAGCCACCAATTAGAAGTCACTAAAAAAGGAAGTTAAAACATTTCTGAAATAATAAAATCAGAAAAATAGCACATAATTCCAATCACAACTATGAATCAGCTTTCCTAAAAAATAATATTTTTAAACTGTAAGTATTTTGCATTTTAGGAACACTGAAAATCAATACGTGTTTGACGTGCCATGTTATTTTACATTGCGACATAATGATATGGTCACTTAGAGAAAAGTGGAATAAAAGCTACCTCTACATTTCTGTATATGATCAAACTGTATTTGTTAAAGTATTTGCATTTCCTTCATAGCTAAAGACTTTGGGTTATGAATCATTATATATCTTATAATATGACTATGAATTAGGTTTCTTCCAATGAAAATGTTGATAAAGTATAGATATCTTATGATGAGGAAAGGACATGTGAGTACCATATGTATATTAGAAATTGAAGTAGAAGACTCCAAAATTTAAGGTAAATGATCTGGTGGCCAGTTATTGTAATAATGCTCTCCCCCCACTCAAACACCCCTCCACCAACCAGAAAAATTTCCTAAGAGAATAACAAAGCTCTTCATAGAGTCCTGTCAGTATATTTAGAATGGGCTAATATACAGATTATAAAATGCCTTTTCTAATTGACTGTGAGCCTGTGATTCTTTCAGACAGACCTTTGAAGTAGGGTACTTGTTGAAGACTCTGAAAATGGCTAATTCAGCTGCAACAGTCTTTCCCGATCCAGTGGGTGCTCCAAGTAGGACATTGCAGTCTGTGTGATACAGTGTATGAAATATTTGTGTCTGCACAGGGTTAAAGTGGCTAAAGTTGTACAGCGCTTCATATGCTTCACACCCCAAAGCCGTGACTGGTAAAGGCTGAAGATCCAGTAATTCTGAAAAGATACATCAGATACTGTTAAACAATAACTGAAAAATATACACAATACTGAATACTGTATCCCAGGAATAAATTAAAACAAACCTTAATTCTTTAGAGAGGAAAAAAGCTTAACATAAATTCCTATATACTAGTTACAGGTCTTTTTCCCCTATTACCACATTTATAATATTGACCCATTGGACACTTTTTTGGGGGGAGTTCCCCTTAAGTCAACTATAGTGCCATATCTTTCTTTTCTAATCAGGGAAGTAATGTGATGAGAGGTGTATAAAAACATGCAATGTTACAGAACAAAACTATATCTACTCCAATTTGTAGCCGAATCCGGTTTGGCTCAGTGGATAGAGCGTCAGCCTGCGGACTGAAAGGTCCCAGGTTCGATTCTGGTCAAGGGCACGTACATTGGTTACAGGCACCTCCCCAGTGGGAGGTGTGCAGGAGGCAGCTGATCGATGTTTCTCTCTCATCGATGTTTCTGGCTTTCTATCCCTCTCCCTTCCTCTCTGTAAAAAATCAATAAAATATATTAAAAATAAATAAATCTACTCCAATTTGTAGAAAATGAAAGCCATCTGTAAACTTCAGTACTACAATGGTTACTATAACAAATTACTTTTGATCTATTAGACAACTGGCCAAACAGAGTGGTCAAGTGAACTGTTGGTCTAGCCAATGTAAACTAAAATGGACTTGAATTATTGTAAGTAGGATTTCAATCCAGATTCAAACAATTTTAAAGCATAGATGCTTTTCAACATTAACTAAAACAACAATTTTGGAACATCTATGTTTCAAATTATTATTCAATATGTTACCTGTATGGGGAGGATGTCTCTCTGGTAGAATCAGATGTTGAAAGTTGATAATACAAACAGCCTCAGCTCCTAACCATCTATCAGACACTGCTCGGATGTAGTATTGGGAAGGCAAAGGTTCAAAAATAGGGATTGTAAATACCAGTAGTTGAGCTTCTTTACTAATGACCTAATGTGAAATAAAGTCTAAAATG
This sequence comes from Cnephaeus nilssonii, assembly GCF_951640355.1. Classification (NCBI taxonomy): domain Eukaryota; kingdom Metazoa; phylum Chordata; class Mammalia; order Chiroptera; family Vespertilionidae; genus Cnephaeus; species Cnephaeus nilssonii. Next base: position 43,649,787 of record NC_137080.1, on the reverse strand, counting down.
AATATGGATATTCTAATATCATAAGGTCTTAGTAGTCTATTGTTAAAACAATGATATCTACAGCAATATGTACCAGATATAAAGAAAATGTCTTGGATTTATAAATAGCTGAGATATTCAAGTATTTTAGAAACTTGTGGGTGGTTGCCTTCTGAGGCTACTTGACATAGCAGAAGGTGATAGTTACACTCAATTTACATTATTTACAATGCATATCATCATGAGTTAACAGGTTAGCAATTCAACTTTTTATCAGAATTTCCCAAACTTTATTCATTCAATTACTTAACTGCATGATTTTTATTTAATCTTTTTCTTTAATCACTTAGGTGGAAAAACAGAACCACTTGGCAAAATAGAGGGTAATTATGAAGACAAATGAAATGAAGACAAAGCATTGCTATGAATTCTACTGCTGTCATCCAAGGCTCCCAGCCTGAAGCCTTTCTCTTTGGTAAAGAGAAATTAGGAATGAAGCGTCAGAGTCAGATATACTAACATCAAACTGAGTTTCTCGTGGGCTTCGTGAATAATTTTAAAAGGAATGCCATATTTGATGATTATTGTTTGTTAATTGTATCTGAAAAGTGAGAGTTATGAAATGTTAATTTGAAACTTACCTTTTGTAAGACAGTGACTAGATGGACCCATTTAAGAATCTCACTCTACTAGGTGTCTCTTACCTTTTTGGACTTTCATTTTTGTCCCCTTTTCTCCTATCTTTTTGCCATTGTATTTATGTAAATAAAGCTGAGTTTTGTGCTCAAATTTTTTTTTAAATCACAATGTGTTTAATAATACTATTTAGTACAGTCTTATATAGCACCTGAAGTTCTTCTTATTTCTTATATATTTAACTTTTCATATTATTTATTCCACTTATTTCATATATTCCATCCATCTGAAAGCCATGCCTCAAACTATGATAAAAATTACAATTCAATTTCTCAAACTAAGATCACACTGAATATATCAATACTGTAACATTTAAGTATTATTTTCTTTTAAAATCATGCAAATACATAAATAAAGCTTTGACACTAGAATTTATAGAAAAATAAGTAAAAGCAGAAATTGTTAGTTTATATTTCCTACTTATGATAGCAACATAATAAGGATTTGGCCATACATAGATATTTACCTGTTTTTTAAGAACTAGAAAATACTCTGAATGATAAATATGATCATTTGTAGGATCCTCTACCCAAATCCACCAGGGTTCTCCTACTGTCCCATGGACCTAGAAGAAAAATAGTATCTTTATACTATGTATATTGTAACTCAAGTAAGGAATATACTGTTGTTTGCATACCCAGAACCCATTGTTTTCAACAACTTTATTGCTATATCAAAGTTTACATATAAAATATAGAATTCAATGGTTTTAATATATTTACAAAGTTGTATAATCATTCTCTATAATCAAATTTTGGAATATTTTCATCACCCTAAAAAGAAAACTTATACTCATTAGAAGTCACGACCTATCTTTCCCCATCCCGCAACCTCCATCCCTTGACAATCACAATCTACTTTTTTCTCCATAGATCTGCTTATCCTGGGCATCTCATATAAGTGGAATCATTTAATATGTGGTCATTTGTATCTGGCTTCTTTCACTTACTATAATGTTTTCAAAGTCATTCATATTAAAGTATACCTCAGTACTTCATTTCTTTTTTATAGACAAATCACATTCCATTGGATACTATATTTTGAATATCCATTCCTCACTCTTTTTCTTTTTCCTGTTTTTCCTAAAAAAGTCCATTCTTATTCAGTATTCATCTCTTTCAAGTGACTCAGAAGAGGAGCCAATTTCCTGCAATAATTTTGATTAGCATAAACTCATCAGCTTATGGCATCCCTCCTGACGATTGTGGTAAGGATAGGCACAAGCTCAATACTGGCCCAATTAGACTAAAGGAAAGGTCTTACAGTTCATGCTCTGGGCTGGTGCAGTGGGGTGTTTCCTTCTCTCTTTAAATGTGGACAGAGAAGCATGAAAATGTGCCTTGGCTTGGTGGCTCATTTGGTTGGAGCGTCACTCCATACACCAAAAAGATTGCAGGTTTGATCCTGGTCAGGGCACATCCCTGGTTAGGGTATGTACGGGAGGCAACCAATTGATGTTTCTCTCTCAAATTGAGGTCTCTCTCTCTCTAAAATCAATAAACACATCCTCAGGTGATAATTTAAAATATATATATATATTTTATTGATTTTTTTACAGAGAAGAAGGGAGAGGAATAGAGAGTTAGAAACATCGATGAGAGAGAAACATCGATCAGCTGCCTCCTGCACACTCCCTACTGGGTATGTGCCCGCAACCAAGGTACATGCCCTTGACCAGAATCGAACCTGGGACCCTTGAGTCTGCAGGCCAATGCTCTATCCACTGAGCCAAACCTGTTAGGGCAACAATTTTTTTAAAATTATAAAAAAATAAAAAGCATGAAAACATTTAGGGAGTACATAACAGTGTCAGCAGAGCAAAAAGATATGTAGACGCTAAGCCCTGAATTATATGATTAGATAGAAGGACTCAGTCATCTTTATGGCCTATTCTACCTGTGGACCTTTTATTGTGAAAGATAATAAATTTTCTTGCTTGAATCAGTTTGAGACAAGTCATGTTTTTTATTCTTGCAGCCAACAGTATTCTAATTAAGAGTTACTGATGAATTAAACCAAACTGTGGGAGTCTTTATTGTGAATACTGACAGAAGAAAACTGTGGGGAAAAAAAACATGAAGGTTTTATGCATTTCAAAAACACTAGATTAAATATAAAACTTGAAATATGAGTTTATGGCTAACTACAATTTTATATTTTATGTAAAATTTTTGATAGGAATATTAAATATAATTTTATATCATCTAGTTCTCACAGAAATTCTGTGAGAAAGATAATTATTATGTTTACAGAGAAGGAAACTAAAGAAATTAAAAGTTAGACCACTTTAAGACCAACAGTATATTTGGGTTAGAAATATGGTTGTATAATGGTTGTAAAAAAATATGGTTGTAAAAAGCAGAAGTCTGTTTAGAGCATGTTGCTGAATAAAACTCATTTACATTACAGATATACGAAGGTCACGTAATGGAAAAGGTATCTGCATACACTTATAATAATCATGTAAAGTAAATATTGCTATACTACATTACTGATTTACTTATCCTCCTCTACGGGCTTCTTGAAAGAAAGGACTGAATCTTACTTGCTTATCTACAACTCAACTCTCTGCATAGTAACAGGACAAAGATAGACCTTAAAATATACTGATGAATAAGAAGAGAACCCAGCGTGGATCTTCACACATATATAATAACATCTAAGGTATTGAAGAGAGAACAGAAGAAGGGGCGAAAACAAAAGCAGGAATGTGACGGCAGCCAAGGAAGGACATTTTAAAGGACTATATACAGTGCTGAATGTTCAGAGAAGTAAACAAAGTAAATTAAAAAAAAAAAAAGCCATTTATTATGGTAACCAGTCAGTCTTTGGTGATCCCTAATGGTAGTAGTAGTCTCAGTAGGAAAGAAACAGATGACCAGGAGAAAATGTAGAACACTTTTTCTACAAGTCTAATGGTAAAGAAGACAGTAATAGTTTGAGAAACATTAGGATTTAAAAAGGGCTTGCTCCTTCAACATGGAGAATCTTGAATTTTTAGTAGGCTAAAATGACAGAATAAGTAGAGATGGCAAATCCTAAGATAACAGAGAAAATGGAAGAAGTCAGATTTAAGCAAAGTCCCTAAGAAGCTGAATCCACTAAAAGACTGTTCAATGTTGAAATTTTAGCTTTCCTAGGTGTTCTGAAGAGGTCTCATTGGTTAACATCTATATATATAAAACCCGAAGCGACCGGTCAACCAGGCGACCATTTGACTGGTTGCTATGACGTGCACTGACCACTAGGGCACAGACGTTCAATGTAGGAGCTGCCCCTAGTGGTCAGTGCACTCCCACAGTGGGAGTGCTGTTCAGCAAGCTTACCGAGCAGCAGCAGCAGCAGCAGGCACAGTGGGGCTGGGATGAGTGGGAGTGGCACGGTGCCCGGGCCAGCTCGATCTCCTCCCCGAGCTCCTACCTGGCCACCTGCCACTTCGTGCACTACTATATCCCTCAGGGGATGTCAGACTGCCGGTTTCGGCACAATCCCCTGACATCCCCCAAGGGGTTCTGGGTTGCGAGAGGACGCAGGCCAGGCTGAGGGACCCCACTGGTGCACGAATCCGTGCACCGGGCCTCTAGTATTAATATATTATACCACACATTTTCTTCAAGGATGAGAGTAAATATTACTACAATGTTTTAAATGAGTCTGTAATAATATATTTTTTGAGAGAATTTTCTAAATGCCTAAGGACAGATGTAAGGAGGTATAGTTGAATGTGCAGCAGAGACATTTTGCAGAACATTGAGATAGGTATTTTCCCCTTCTACCTGATCATTCCAAGTGAAATCAGCACAGACGCTCAGTGTCACTCGGAGCACAGTCCGTGTGATGGGCTGAATGGAAGCTTCCATTGTAACAGAAGGAATCTGATGAACACACTGTTTGACCTTGAGTCCAATATTCACATGATGCAGCATGTGACCTACAAGGAAAACATCACATAGAAGAAATGTGTCCAGACAGAATAAAAGCAATATAATCTGACTTGTAAATGGGAATTCAGAGAAGGTGATTTTATTGCTTCTTTTATGATTTGCTATGGAGAATAGTTGACATTCTTGATCTGGCATGTTTGAATATTTTGTAATAGTTAACTTGAATTAGCAATTCATAGCTCTGAAAACTAGTATCAAGGTTTCTTCAGCTATTAATAGGGTTCTTAAAATTACTGAAACTTAATAGTGTTTAAACTACTATAAACAGTTCCTCTTTTCTTCTATGACACATCATAAAAATATTTAGTGGTTTTTGAAAACAGCCATTAATTTATACAGCTCTATTTCAGAAATCTATATAATGGGAAAGGCTCTAATAATAAAATGCAACCCATTCATTCATGCCCATTTCCAAAAAAATCGTAAAGATAAAATATTAAATATGGTCAATCTAGCACAAAATTAACCACTTTATCCACTTATAGATATTTTTCATAAATGATCAGATTCAAAATATAGATATATGTATGTGAGTACCAGAGTGGGTGGGGGAGTCAGAAATAGATGTCACTATAGACATTTTCCTATTCTAGTTCAAGCAACTAAGTGGAAATAGGTTATATATATTTTAATTTTTAAATTTTTTACATTCAATATTATTTTGTATTAGTTTATAATATCAATATTTCTTGGCTCTCCATAATTTTTAAAGCACATTTATGAATAAATAAAATGTTTTTATGTTCATCCAAATTTGAAATTAAAGTGGATTTTCTTTATTTTGATAACATATTTACACATGATATCCCAATGTGAATACTCTCAATTTCCCTAGTTCATATCCTTCCTTTATATTTAAATTGATACTTCCCTCTGTCTTAGAAGTGTTCTTACTACAAGTGAAGTAACCATCTCAGCCTCTTTTCACATCTTCGGACCTTTTGCAGCAGCAATCCTCCCTCTTATTTTTGTTCAGCTGACTCCCTTCATACGTAATATCTACCTACTTAAAATCTGAAATATTACCTAGTCAATGCATTGTAGGTTTGTCCAATAAAATGTTAAGGTACGTGGAAATGAATGTTGGAATAATTTTTCAATATTATGTGAAAAAAAGCAGAAGTCTAAATGTTATTTGGTCTGGTGACCCTAGTAACAACTGGGTTTAAAGATACATATGTGCACAATGATAAAGTTCAGTTAGAAACTTTGAAGAAATGTGCACATAATTTTTTAATATAATACTACTAATATATATAACAAAAGAATTTGAAATGAATTAAATATTAAAAAATAAATTGAGGATAAGCTTCATTGACTAATTCTCATTATTTATAGCTGAGATTCCATTTGTAAAATACTCAACTTATGGGTGTGATGATCTACATTCCATTTAACTGCTAATTCTTTCAAGTGATATCATAAAATTTGGAGGGACTTCTATTAGAATTTAGATAAATACAAAAGAAATTTCATAAAAATAATAAAAATATATCTTGAGTAATGTGAAAATTCACAATACTTTTACATGTAGTGAAATATTTTATTGCACAGAACACATTAAAACATTTTTGCTTCCTTCTTACCTATTTCATCTTTCCTCATGTCTTTCAGCTTATCCACAGTAAGATTTTTTTCTTCTAATCTTGTTAGAATGTGTGGTGGTAAGACTGAAAACTGTCTCAAAGGGCTAGCCCAACCCCACAGCCTCTTGTCAATGACTTTACTAAGATTCAGGAGCTTGTAGGTCATGGCAGGCCAACGTTTCCTCAGAGCAATTTCAAAAAGAGCACGGACAATTCTAGCTGCATTCTGAAGAATAAAAAGAGGAAAATTGGTGGTTAAGTAACAGAGTTTATTTTTTATTTTTTTAAATTCTTTATTGTTTAAAGTATTACATATAGTATTACATATGTCTCCTTTTTCCCCAGTTTACAACTCCCCGACCACCCCCACCACTCAGCACATGCCCTTACCCCCTTAGTGTCTGTGTCCATTGGTTATGCTTATATGCATGCATACAAGTCCTTTGGTTGATCTCTTACACGCCCTACCCCTTCCACCTTCCCCCTGAAGTTTGACAGTCTGTTCGATGCTTCTCTGTCTCTGGATCTATTTTTGTTCATCAGTTTATGATGTTCATTATATTCCACAAATGAGTGAGATCATGTGATATTTCTTTCTCCGACTGGCTTATTTCGCTTAGCATAATGCTCTCCACGTCCATCCATGCTGTGCGAATGGTAAGAGTTCTTTCTTTTTCACAGCAGCGTAGTATTCCATTGTGTAGATGTACCACTGTTTTTTAATCCACTCATCTGCTGATGGGCACTTAGGCTGTTTCCAAATCTTACCTATTGTAAATTGTACTGCTATGAACATAGTGTGCATATATCCTTTCTGATTGGTGTTTCTGATTTCTTGGGATATATTCCTAGAAGTAGGACTACTGGGTCAAATGGTAGTTCCATTTTAAATTTTCTGAGGAAACTCCATACTGTTTTTCACAGTGGCTGCATCAGTCTGCATTCCCAACAGCAGCGCACGAGGGTTCCTTTTTCTCCGCATCCTCGCCGGCACTTGTTATTTGTCGATTTATTGATGATAGCCATTCTGACAGGTGTGAGATGGTACCTCGTTGTTTTGATTTGCATCTCTCAGATGATTAGTGACTTTGAGCATGTTTTCATATGTCTCTTGGACTTCTGTATATCTTTTTTCGAAAAGTGTCTATTTAAGTCCTTTGCCCATTTTTTGATTGGATTGTGTATCTTCCTTTTGTTAAGATGTATGAGTTCCCTATAAATTTTGGAGATTAGGCCCTTATCGGAGAGAACATTGGCAAATATGTTCTCCCATGCAGTGGGCTTTCTTATTGTTTTGTTGATGGTTTCTTTTGCTGTGCAGAAGCTTTTTATTTTGATGTATTCCCATTTGGTTTTCTCCTTAGTTTTATTTTGATGTATTCCCATTTGGTTTTTTTTCTCCTTAGTTTTCATTGCCCTAGGAGCTGTATTGGTAAAGATATTGCTATGACATATTTCTGATATTTTGCTGCCTATGGATTCTCCTAAGATTTTTATGGTTTCTGGTCTTACATTTAAATCCTTTATCCATTTTGAGTTTATTTTTGTGTATGGTGTAAGTTGGTGGTCTAGTTTCATTTTCTTGTATATATCTGTCCAATTTTCCCAACACCATTTATTGAAGAGACTGTCTTGACTCCATTGTATGCTCTTGCCTTCTTTGTCAAATATTAATTGAGCATTATGGCTTGGGTCGATTTCTGGGTTTTCTGTCCTGTTCCATTGGTCTATGTCTGTTCTTGGGCCAGTACCAGGCAGTTTTGAGAACAATGGCTTTGTAATATAGCCTGATATCTGGTATTGAGATCCCACCTACTTTGTTCTTCTTTCTCAAGATTGCTGCGGCCATTCAGGGTATTTTTTATTCTGTATTGATTTTTGGATTGTTTGTTCTAGGTCTGTGAAATATGCTATTGGTATTTAATGGGGAGTGCATTAAATCTATAGATTGCTTAGGGTAGTATGGAAATTTTAATGATGTTGATTCTACAATCCATGAACACAGTATATTCTCCCACTTGTTTATGTCTTCCTCTATCTCTTTTTGGACTTTTCAATCTGTCAATAAATTTATAATTCAGACTCAGTTCAAAAGAAGTTTGTCAAGTTGCATCCTTTAACTGTAGGCAACATCTATTCTCATATACACCTAATTATTATTTCTATACAAGAATAAATAACCTCTATATGTATGTGGATGCCATCATTTTTAACTTTCAGAGGGTAGCCTTATTTCCAAGTTCTTAGGAAGCTCCACTCTACACCCGCTAAATAGGAATGAAGCAGGAAGAGACAAAAGGACTGCAACATATTCAGGAGGCTGTTGAGGCCATCTAGCATATAGGATGTCCTAAAAATATGTATATACACACTTTGAATAATTATAAACAGAATGCTTATCAAATATATTTCATTTTCAAAGTTGAGCTATCAGCTGTTAAAGTATGTATGCATTTTTTGGGACACTCTGTATGATAGGCTATTACAGTGAGATGATTAAATTTATAAAGCTATTTAGAGAAATAAGGAAAACTTTGGGATCTCGCCCTAGCCAGTTTGGCTCAGTGGACAGAGCGTTGGCCTGCGGACTGAAGGGTCCCAGGCTCGATTCCGGCCCAGGGCACATGCCTGGGGTTGTGGGCTTAATCCCCAGGGGGCATGCAGGAGGCAGCTGATCCATGATTCTCTCTCATTATTGATGTTTCTATCTCTCTCACCCTCTCCTTTCCTCACTAAAATCAATAAAAATATATTTTTTTAAAAAACAAAAACTTTGGGATCTAGTCAGAGAGAAAAATTAGTGAGTAAAGGGTGACAAAAGAAATATTGATGAGTGTAACTACCATATTAATGACTCCCTATAAACTAAGCAATATATTATCTTATTTACTCTTTATAACAACTGCATTTGACAGGTCCCTATGTGATTTTGTAGATAAAGATACTAATGCTTGGTGAAGTTAATAATTTGGCCAAGGCCTAACAGATAGTTGGTGCCAGAGTATTTATTCAAAGACAGGTCTAAACAATTCTAAACTTTGCTCCAAGATTCTAAATTCATTGGTCTGAGAATAACTTCATTAAGATACATATAGAAAGTTACAATAATTGAAGACTTTTTGTACCATCTGTACAGTTAGTTTCCATTTGTTTTGTCTTCCTCCCTCTATCATTAACTTTGCAGATTTTTTTTTTTTTTACTGAAGATTATTTTAAAATTATGAACTTGGAGACATCTTACAAAATCTAATGATGTCTGTATTTGAAAATGAAAAAAAGTTAAATCTGGTCAAAATTATAAAAAGAGATAAAAAAAGAGTAAAGATTTTAAATAGGGAGTAGATGATACAGCTTTAAATTATGATCATAAGAGTTATGGGCTTTAGTTTTACATTTTATATGAAATGTATATTTGTCTTTTGACAACCAAGTTATTTTACTTCAGTATTAGAAGTTTAATAACAGAAATGTTATTTAGAACTAAGAGGACAGTTCTGATATCCATTATAAATCTGAAGATGGCTCTTAGTAGGCCCAGAGAATGATAAATAAAATGAACACAATATTACTGTGTCTATCAAATAGATTTTTTAATCATAATTCACAGTTAACTCTTGTAAAAAAAACTGCCAGCCTAATTTTCCACTGTGTTTGAAAATATATAAATTTTTGTTTTTAATTTCAGAACCCATAGTTGTTTCCTAAAACTAAAATAAATGGAAGGAAAAATCCCATGTGACAAATAAGACATTTTATCTGGAATAATATAAATTGGGTGGAAATAATGATAAGTCTTTGATAAGTGAAGTTTAGAAAAGTTAAATCTAGATTTCTTTATAAAATCATAGGCTACTTGAGCCAAGGATTTATCTTAGGGACTGAGAGAATAAAGTTTCAGAAACAGAGAAGGAAATATAATTTGACAGAGCTAAGAGAGTGCTTATGGAACTAATGATGGCCTAAACTTAAACTATAAATAAACTGAACAGTAATTTACCTAATGAATTCAAGGATGACAGACCCATAATAGCTATTTAAGAAAAGTAGGGGTGCTTTGAGATATATCCGTAATGTTCTGATATTGACTTTCTGTGCACCAATCATGATGAAACAGTAAATATTATAAAGCAATTTGTATATCAGTCTCTAATATTATCTTCATAAACTTGAATCAAGCAGAAATGTGGCCAAATTATTCATCTAGAACCTAGTAAAGCTTTATATTTTAGTTAAGTCACTAACTATTTTAATATAAAATAATTAGGAAATATAAAATAAAAATACAATGTTATTTTTCAGAAAAATAGATAAATAAAAAAAGAAGTTAGAAACAATGGTGTCTATAGAACTTATAGGGTTTAGAGAATATGTATAATTTTTCCATGGCAGAAGCATCTTACCCAAGAAGGAAAAAAAAAAGAAAAGAAGCTTCCACAACATTCACATTTACTTTATGTAGTATGAAATCATTAGCTGTTGTCTTAGTTACATTGATTAAGTTACTGCATTCATTCAAATTGTTTGCCAATATATCTTGGTTCATGTTTGTAAATATTTCATTTTATAGTTATAGCAAAGCACTGCTGAGTTTCATGGTTGTTTATAATAATTTAATATAAAAATACTTTTTCTGCCGAAACCGGTTTGGCTCAGTGGATAGAGCGTCGGCCTGCGGACTCAAGGGTCCCAGGTTCGATTCCGGTCAAGGGAATTGTACCTTGGTTGCGGGCACATCCCCAGTGGGGGGTGTGCAGGAGGCAGCTGATCGATGTTTCTCTCTCATCGATGTTTCTAACTCTATCCCTCTCTCTTCCTCTCTGTAAAAAATCAATAAAATATATTTAAAAAAAATACTTTTTCTATATTGAGACTTTGAACAAAATTTCAAACATAAGATATATAGAATAGTTTCTATATTTAAAATAAGATTAAGCTATTATTTCTCCTTAACTCAGAAGAGGCATTATTCAATTAAAATTTTTTTAAAATGGTATTCTTTTAAATATATATATATATATATATATATATATATATATATATATATTAATTGATTTCAGAGAGGAAGGGAGAGGGAGAAAGAGATAGAAACATCAATGATGAGAGAATCATCAATCAGCTACTCCTGCATGCCTTCTATTGGGAATTGAGTCTGCTCACAGCCCCAACCAGGAACGGAACCCATGACCTCTTGGTTCATGGGCTGATACTCAACCAATGAGCCACACCAGCCAGGTGGGAAAAAAAATGGTATTCTTTTAAAGTAGAAAGTTGGTTTTTTTTTAAACTTATATCTGTAAAGAAAAACCTTTCATTTTGAAAGGTAAATAATGCAACAAATAACTTACTTTATTTCACATGGGGGCTTAAATATAAAAACATAAATATTACAATATGTTATACTACGGTTATTTTTTAACTTACTGATTTAATAAGCTGTAATTTAAGGAATAATTTTCTTTCAGCCATCAATTTTTAAGTATTGATGGGAAGAAAAAAATTTTTATCAGAGACTTATCTTACTAAATATATGGTGTGAGGCATATATATAAAGCCTTATTTAATGGCAAAGCATTTTGTTTATAATTCTAACATTTGGGAAAAGCTAAAATGGTTCCACAATCTTTTCTTTTTGACTGAAATATTATTCTATTATTGCCCTTTGTAACTATATTCTTTGTAATTAAAGGAGATGAACTTTATCATCTAAAGCAAAATGAGATATTTTTAAACTCTAAAATAAAAACAATAGCAATATTAAAGAGCCAAACTAACACCAAATTCCACCCCCATTCCTGATCTAATAAATAGATGGCATAAAAGATGTACAAATTAAACAGAACCAGTTCTAAGATAAAATAGTAATTTGGTAGCATATCATAAGTATAGTCTGAGTAATTCTTTGAATCTTTAAAAGTAAACAAGGAGAAAAAATGGGAAGAGAGTAATACTCTTACCTGTGCAACATATGCAGAATCTGATATAAGGGAGAAACTGTCCATCTCACCTCGGCTGATATAAGTTTGAAGTAGGATATTTATTTTCCCATAATTGTTCTCTACACCTCCAGGAGCTGAGAGTTCACAGAAATTGTTTAATAAGGCATCTAACTCCTCTATTTCCTCTTCTCTGACCTGGAAGAATCAATGTTTTTACAGTATTATTTGGGCTGATTTACTGAAATTGAACTATATTGCAGGTTTTTTAAAAGTTTTCATTTGCTATAACTCAACATTTCCTCTATATGCTAAAATAACTAATTTTTCCCCCCACAGGTAGCTAATAATATACAATAAGAAATTATCTTGAGACTGATACAATTACATTTTATTATTCATCACCAATATTAAAGTTGCCATTGACATATAAAAATTTGATATGCCACAAAAATTAGATCTCCTGACCTCACCATCTTTCAACTGATGAGATTTCATTTTTTATTTGACCAGAGTAAAACCTCTGCCCAAATGGATTAGGGCAAACTTGAATTATCTCCAAAGGCATTCATTATGGTCATATATTTTTATATGATATAACACATTCATAGCTTAAAGCTGTGAAGTACTATGACTCAAAATATAAAAGTTTTCACTGTTAATAAGATTAAATTATAATACGGGTACAGAAATATTCAGATCTAAGTTTGAATCATGCATATCCTTTACATTTTATTTAAGTGAACCTTACATTGCAAAGAAACCAAAATTTACATACTATATTCTCCACCAGTTTCATTACTGCAAAACCTACTTAAATTATATTTGATTTGTAGTAGAGAATAAAGAATGATGTGAGAAATGACATAATATCATAATCTAGTATACTGGAATTGCTGATAAATGGAAGAACATTGTTGGTACTCCAAATGTGAAGTGTCATACAGCTTCTGGTGTATCAGGAATAACAATTACTTATGAGGTTTTATAAATGAATGAATACATATATGTTGTATGCATCTGAGTCAAGCTTCAAGTAATCTTACCTTAATTTGATCAAATTCTTCAGCTTTAGAGACTATAGCAAGGATATCACCTTCCGTTTTATGAGCATCAAAAAGTTCATTGAAGGTCTACCAAAGTAAGTGTTATATTTGATTAAAATAGAAGGTCCAGTAAAATATTTTAAATTAAAAACATGACAATAAATCACTCATTCATTTGAGCCCTAGGCAATGCAGAGTTACAATGTCTGTGGCATGCTATTCCAAATCATTGCGTAGCTACCAAAGATTTAAAAATATTGTTAAAATATAATCAGCTAAAGAGCAATAAAATCAGTTAACGAAACCTACATTAGATAGCTAAAAAAATGTTTATCATAACATTATGGTATTGGCTCATTTTCAGCATGGGCATATGGAAATCTACCACTCTCCAAGTCTACTGCTTGGGACCCACTCATTGACCAGGATGGCAAGGAGGCCCTGATATTTAAAATCTGATTTTTTCTTGTATTTACTGAGTCTATGTTATTGAATTCATATGCTAAAAGCATTTTGTTCTATTAACAGGTCTGGCTATTTTGCATTAATCCTATATGTTGACATCTAAAAATATTTGCATCCAATAGCAAACATATTGTATTTGTTCAACTCAGTTTAATACCTCAATGGTGTTGTATTTAATATAGAAGTGGCTGGCGGTTCTACCCAAATCAGTTGAGGAAAAATATCCAGTTCGCTCCTCAAAACGAATCATCCTAGCTTTGTCTAATTTTCGTCCAACTTCAATGACCAACTGTTCTCGATGTTTTGCTAATGTTGGGTCAATCTAAAGGGAAAAAATATATATAAATACTTTAATAATATTTCTTTAGACAGTCATTTTTCTTTAGAAAATTACATATACCTATTTATAAAAATTAAATTTTGTTGATGCTTTAATTAGAATAAACTTTTTTATTACAAATTTTAAAGAATTACATATTTATAAATTTAGGACCTAACTAGAAAAGATTTTATTCCATTAAATAAACCAAATAACCCAAAATTTATTTGCTTTGAATGGCATGAAGCTATAAAATTCATTAAAATTATCAATCTGCATATTATCTTCAGGTAGTAATAGTATAAAATCTAAAATTCTTAATTGGTGTTATAATCTTTAAGACTATAAAGATTAAAAATCAACTATGAGAAAAATATTGTCTTCTCTCTCCCACACTTAAATGATCAGGGATTTTAAAATATCAAACCATGTTCTTACTTTATCAATATTTGGAGAAATGATAGTGAGGATAATGTCCTCTGTCAAAGTAAAAGTATGCAAAAATAAATACAGTTATATTTTCAAAAGTATGGTTTTAGTGTTCTAGCAGTTTTTATAACTGCTGATAGGAAAGGCCATTTTTCTGTAATAATAATAATAGAAGCAAAGAGTAAAATAACCATAAATTTTGAATAGTTTTTAAACTATTACATCAGACATTTTCTCAGCAGAAAGAACATTTATTAACAAATATTCTTGTTACTATATGATGTGTGTGAATATATGTATGTACATACACACATGCATACAAGCCAGGTCCCACCGATCATTCTCTGGTCATGAGCAATAAAGTAGAATATGACCTTAAAAGGGATGAGGGGAGAGTACACAGCTAAAATAAATTTAAAAATCAGAAAAACAAGGCAAAGAAAATGAACTGTAGGGAAGTAAGATAGAGTCAGGAATAATCATATTAGCAAATACAAAGTCTTAAATATTTGCTACAAGTGATGCACTGTATGTGTCAGGTTCATCTTCTGAAAACATTTTATCAATCATATATTACTAAACCATTGAAAATATGTTAAACTGCATGGTCTGTATTAGTTCACATGGGTATTGCGGTTACAAAGTCATATTGAGTAATAAAACGGAAACACGTAAGTTAAAAAAAAATAGAAAGGTAAGATTCTCTGAACTGTGAGGGTAGTAAAACCATGTATCTGAGGAGGAAAAAAAAAATCACTTTCCTTATAATGGAAAATTATACAAAATGACTTCTGATATTAACTTAGTACTTAAAAATCAATTGATGTTTTTATCTTATGCCAAGAATTAAAATATAGCTTAGCCCATGAAACTACATGTTGTGTTTTGTTTTCTTTTACCCCTTCAGTATATTTTCACAGTGCCATTGACTATTTTCACAAAGCCCATATTTGTAATGAGAATAGCTAGTCATATTCTTTAAAATTTTAAGGTTTACAGGTTATAATGCACCTATATTTTAGAACAGATCGATTTGGCTATAAAAGAAGACATCCATTTGAAGTATAGCACATACTTTAACTGAGAAGAAAGGTAGTTAAATTTCAATTACGATAAACCTATGTATAAAAACTTAATGATTTCAAATCAGCAGCTTCAGAACTAGTTGTTGCTGCTATTTTTCTTGTATTTTCCCTCCTAAGTCTTAAGTTTGATTTTCCCATGATCAAATCTACTGTATAGGAAAAGGAAAAAATTTTAAAAGCACACCCACACAAAACAACAAGATTGGTAACTGCTTTGATAACACAACAGAATATAAATAAAAACCAAGTTATTAGTTAATGCAGTAAAACTATCATTCCAAGTTAAATTCAGTTGCTTTGATAATTTTGACTTAACACTAGTGAATAACCATATGATGATGGTGAAATAATGTTTTCATTAGAGAACAACTGGATGCTATCTGTAATTAGGAAGCATTTACAGTGTATAAAGCAGAGTTCTAAAGAAAAGACAAGGTCTCACAGAATCTGTAATCCATGTGGACCACACAACTGTAGAGCTCACAGGAATAGCTGCTACAACATGCATCTCATTCGCAGTCTATATGCACAGAACTGATCCCAGCCTCCCAACTACTAAGATAATATCTCATCAATGCTACCTTTTAATTTGGGAACAAGGGCTTAGAGGAACTGGATAAGAGAACAGATTGCATATAGCAAGATATTATTAAAAGTGGTCCATGAGTTTCCTCACGTCTGGACTATTCCAAAAACTAAATTTATCTTAGTTTTAAAAAATCACAGCAAAATATTAGTATTAAATGGAAATACATCTGAATGATAAATTGATAATAATATAAAGATGAACTTATTCGTGTTAGTGGGAAAAGAGATACTATAAGTAAAGTGAAATAATTGCAGGAGAAAATTTAATTTTCCTCAGTATTTTCTGAAAATGATTAAAGCTCTTTGTTTTTCTTCCAGCTACCTAACTCTTTTCAGATGAAGCAGGAGTAGCAAATATTTATCCTCATACCATGAAAGGATTACAGAAATAAAAAATTAAAAAAAGGTTTGATTTCTTTTTTTTTACAAATGAGTTTTCTACCTGATAAGCCTTGTGACTGATGCCATATACTAATGGGTTTGCTCTCATCCGTACATAAAGATAAGTGTAACTTATCCACTTCACTGCTTCTTCCACATTAGTAACTGTTCCCAGAGCAATCTGCAAGTCAAAAATATAACAAAAATTAAACTAATCCATTAAAGATAAATATAAACATTACATCAAAGAGCACTTTGTCAAAAGTTGAGTTTTTAAAACACATCATTATGCTGTAATTAAACGGTATAGCATGATTATTGGACATGACACTTCTCCAATTAATTAAAAATCATCCCTGCCCCATTTAATTGGGAACAGTACATTAGAAATGCTATTTTCCAGAACTGAACTTACTCAATTTTATGGCATTTAATTATTTTTCCATAAATGAAGTTTCATTCTGTACAGCATTAAAAACATTTTGGTATTCATTTTTCTTCTTGCTTCCTTTTCCTTTTGGTTTCATATTATGTGGTCACACTACTGAAATTTTAAATGTAGGTGCACCACAATGAAAACAACAGGTTAATTCTATCCCTCTTTATTGTGCCTTTGTGTATTGTCATTACCAAAACAACAGAGAGCATGACAGTAGCTTTTACCTCTAAGGATACCCATTTGCAGGATGGCTAGCAGAAATAAGCAATATAAATAAAATGGAAAATGCAATCCTTTCTACAATAACAAAGCAGATTTTATTGGGATTTATACATAATAATATATACACTTTAACAATCATACAAGAATGGGGAATGTTTTTAATTTTTTACTGGTAAATTTAAAATAACTTATGAAAACAGTATATATTTATACATTTGAATTATAATAACCACTAGATAATTCTTTAGATTATATTGTGAAAGACAATGTAATTTTAACATAGCATTTTTTAAATTTAAATTATTTATTGTTTAAAGTACTACATATGTCTCCTTTTTCCCCCATTGACCCTCTTCCCTGGCCACTCCCACCCCCAGCACATACCCTCACCCCAACTAGTGTCTGTGTCCACTGGTTATGCTTATATGCATGCATACAAGTCCTTTGGTTGATCTCTTAACCCCTTTCCTCCTCCCCTGCTTTCCCTGTGAGGTTTGACAGTCTGTTCGATGCTTCTGTGTTTCTGGATCTATTTTTGTTTAACAATTTATGTTGTTTATTATATTCCACAAATGATATTTTAATGTAACTATATTAATTTCATAAAACCAAAAGTTAATTTAAAATCACAACAATATATAACATCTATATAATAAATAAAATGGAATTATTAGAAAATAGTTCTTAACAGAATGACAATGAAAAGTTTTCTGAAAAATATATCTCTTTAGTTACTGTGCCTATAGGTAGTCATTTTGCTTTTAATTAAAGTGTTCAGTTTCATTTAAAAATAAATCCAAGTTGTGCACCTTCATAATGTATAATTTTTCCTGAACATGTAGCTGAAAAAAAAAAGTTTCACCTTTCATACATTAACCAAAGGAGAAGAGATGCTCCATGCCTAAATTATTAAATTTAGAAAATTTAGACAATTCCTAAATCCCTCATTTTAGTACTGAATATTAAAGAAAATAAAAACCTTTGTTTCATTTTCATATTATAATTTTAAATTCTTTGTAACTAATTTTGTGAAATAAATATGTGAATGCTTAGCTATCTTTGGTTAGTTGAAGAGGAGCTATAGCAATATATAAGTATCATTATGATGTAATATCATACTATGCCATTAAGTAGATATATGACCAAAAAAACTGATAAGGCAGATTCTGACTATTGACTTTTAAATTTATACTAACTTAAAATAAGTCAGACAGAGAAAGATAAATACTATATGATCTCACTTACATGCAGAATCTAAAAACATAGCACTCATAGAAATGGAGAATGGTTGCCAGGGGCTGGGGGAAGGAGGAGATGGAGAGATGGTCAAAGTGTACAAACTTTCGGTTATCAAAATAATAAGTTCTAGGGATTTAATGTACAGCAGGATGACTATGGTTAATACTATATTGTGAACCTGAAAATTGTGTTCTCATCATAACAACAAAATGGCCATTATGTGAGGTAAAGGATGTGTTTCCTAACTATTGCGGCAAACATTTCAAAAATATATACGTATATGTATCAACTTACACAATGTCATATATCAATTACATCTCTATAAAGCTGGAAAAAATAAATTTCACTAACATATTTACAAATGACTAAATAAATCACTCACAAAGAGGTAAAGACATACATTTCCTAAAATGTGAACTGTAAGGTTTTTCACAAAACGAAGAGTAAGAAAAACTACAATTTAGCCAATGAGGGAGTTGTACAATACTTCCTAAATACTTAACAAGTAAGACAGCTAAACATTTTTCTAGTCTGTTTAGGTAAAAGAAACAAGTTTAATAGCATCCCTCACTTGCGATTCTATTATTTGACAGCCAAAACTGTTAATTCCCTTATGACCTATATATATTTTTAAATAATATGAAACTCAGTAGAAATTTTATAAAAAATAATCTTGCTATTTTTCAAAATCAGAATCAATAAATTAACATTAATAATTACATATTATCACTAATAATAAGATTAAAAGAAAGGAGGAAGTAGGTATCAAAGATTGGTTCAAGTAGTGCAAGTCTTCTAAATGTTCACCAAAAAGAAATAAACTACCCAGGAAATTGAATTGAAACTTACAATGGCACAGCATATTTAGAGATTAATCCTAGAGTGCCACCTAGTGACAAAAATTAAAATTTATCTGTAAATATTTACTGTCACCTAGTGGCTACTTGAGTATAGGAAGGAACCTTTTATAAAATAAGTATTTTCCACAGTATTTTTTGAAATGTATCCATTCACCTCAATAATCAAATAGTAAGTCAGTACAAAACTGAACTACACAAAGCACAATGAATATGGAAACAAATATGGTCCATGGTTTCAAAAGTTCCCTAATTTTGTAGATGAGACACATGTAACTAAGATGACGTATATGAATCCACCACTATAGTGCCTAGCACATATGTATTCAAAAATTCTTTTAAAGAGAAACACCTAACGTGAAACATATAAAAAAAATGCTATTAGTATATAGTGAAATAGAGTCAGCTCCATTAGGCATCAATCAGCGAAGATGCCTCATAAAATGTTTTCATTAAAATTAATATAATACTTTCTCCAGTTCTCCTAAACAAATGGTTAGAATTGATATTTATGTTATCAAAGATATTAGTAGAAACAACATTTCTAATCTAACATGACCTTCATGTTAATCACTGCCACTGGATAGTCTTGCAAAGATTTCAGGACTCTACAGGCTTAAAAATCCATTACCTCAATTTCCACAGATTACCAAATTTAATTCCACACTCAAAAAATATATATAATTTAAGGAATTTTCCTAAGAGGTAATTTTTACTTTAATTGGGAGCTATTTAAGTAGACCAAAATAAAATATACATAGAAAGAAATGGCTATACTTCACTATATTAGCTAAAACTTTAGAGGTACACCAGTATGTTTCATTATTTGAATGCCATTTATGGCATTAAGTGGTATTAATGGTTACAGTTGACATTTCTGAAAATGAGATACCTAACAAATACTTTATGAATATAAGGCAGATTTCTACCCTATAACAAAACCTTGTAATTTAAAAGTATATCGTTTTTTAGCTATGAGTTCCTATCAGTTATTGTTTGCACTTTGTACTGCTCTGAACTAATCAATAATATTGCTATTCAATTTGTTGTGTCTTATGACTATATAATGTCATAAGCTATCGTCCTAAATATTTCAAAAGAGCAACCAACACAAAATTTGTTTTACTTAGTCATTCTTGCAGCTAATGATTCTTTGCCAACCTTTTACTCATTAGATCTTACCTCTGCATTTAGGTTATCTGCAAGGCTTTCCAGAAACTGACTCTCAATTGGGTTTTGTTGAGTGAGCAAAGTGAGATAATGGCTGAGTTTATCATGTGTTGTTATGATGATTCCTTCCCCAAATTTGTCAAATTGTGGTCTTCCAGCTCGACCAAATATCTGCATGACATCTAATATTCCAAGGTCAACAAAGGAGCCTCTTTTTGCAGCATAGATCTGTGTTCCCTAGATGACGAAAAGTTAATAAAAATTTACATAAACACACACAAATATAATCCTGATGAGCTGAATACTGAAATTAGGCAAATAAGGCAAGATCTCAAAAGTGTACTCTAAGTAATCCTTTCATCATCTGTGATAGAGTTAAAATTTCACAATATAAACTAGATTCTTTTGGAGAAAATAATTCTGACCTAATATAAATAACATTCAAAGTCAGTGAAGCAGCCAAATCACAATATTTTTTCTAAACAAATTAATCCCCAGGTTTGTTTTAAGACACCACAAATCCATGTGCAAAGGAAGGTAAGCTCTTACCTTAATAATAACAGCATGGGCAGGAAGATTGACACCCCAGGCTAATGTGGCTGTACAAACTAGGACTTTGATGTGCCCATTAGAAAACAAGTTTTCAACCAAATTTCTGTCCTGCCGAAGCATTCCTGCATGATGAATACTAAAACCATCTGGGAATAATTCTCGTAGTTGCCTATTTCTTGATTTTTGCACCTAAAGTAGAAATAAACAAAATATAAAAGTGTTTAACATTTAAAAGGGATTGTTATTTGGCTTTTCTGTTGAATGAGTTTATTGAAGAAAATAAAAATTTTAAGCATCTTAAAGTCTTACTAAATATTAGTGTATAATGCTTTAGACAAAATTATTAAAAATTATATCTGTTTTAAAAACTAGGCAACCTGAACATGACACAAAATCCAAAAGGAAAGAAGTTAAAAGCAAGTGTCTTTTCACGCAGGTGTTCTATTATTGCAATCAATCAGTATTGCCAGTTTCCTATCCTTCCAAAAGAACTCCATTAAAATAAGCAGAAATCTCAGTGGCTTCTACCTCATTCAGAGTAAAAGCCAGAGTCCTAACAACACAGGGCCCTACAGAAATCATTCCCATGCACTAGCCTCACTTCCTTGGCCAGCCACAAGGGTCGACTTTTCTCTCTGTCCCCTTTCTGACAAATCCACATGCACCTCAGGGCGACACCTGCTATTCCACACCCACTGCATTGGAAGCCCTTCCCCTGCCACTGGGATGCCACACGGTTCCACCTGGCACGAACTCTTTCCCATAGCGATGACCCAACAGGCCTGCTGTGTTCACCTACAGGTGTGCTCTTGGTGATCTTTGACCAAGGGCACTGCCACCTGTCTTAGCTCAACTTTATATCTGCCCTGAATATACTAACTTCCCTTCTGGTGTCTGTTCTTTGACCTGGTCTGAGCTCAGATATGGGATTTGGTCCACTTATTCACAGCCTGTATAAGTGCTAAAGCAGATTTCACAAAATCCACTGACGACTCACCACACAACTGGGAGAAAATTTTCCTGCAAAATTGAAGACTTTAGATTAACACAAGTGTTTACACAGCCAAAGCTTCTGTTTGGACATCACAACCTGCGTTTATGTGCTACTGCTCTGAAATTTTTATTACAAGCATTTCAATAGCTTCCTTTGAAACAATTTTCCATAGTTTTATATAAGGGACACTCCATGGGCAGGGAGTGGGATTTTAGGGGTCTGAGGACCTAGTGCAGACTTTGTCACAGTGATTATCTCTAAGGGCACTTAAAATTTTAAATTTCTACATTAATAACAATTAAACTAAGAATATAATCTAAGGAAATAGCACTACATGAAATCTGCTTCAGATATACAATGGATGGTAATACATTAACAAATCCCACCATCTAGTGGCCAGCCAAGTAAATGACAACTTATACATTTTGAGACCGAATCCCAAACAAAATACACATGTAGTACACAAGAAGACTGTCTTCTTCAAGTTTCAAGGGCAGTATTTGATTGAATGTTTAGAGAGGTAACTTCATGGTTGTGTTAAGAACAGAGGCTGAATGAGCAGCTATGGGGCTACTAAACAATCAAGTGAGAAGGTGGAGGCAGGGGAAACAGAAATATCACATAAACAAGGTTATAAAGTAAGCACAAAGGAAAGGATGGTGAACAGGACATGAAGGGAAGGAACCTGTTAGGACTATTAAGTGTGTCCTGGCCTTGATGCACTGATATGGCAGGAAAAATCCAAAAGTGAGGAATGATCAGGATGCTTATCCCAACCACGTATTAAACGTATTGTAAAAACAGAATAAGCAAAACAGTTTGATACCAGAGAAGAAACAGTAACACTAGTGAACTAGAAGAAAAAATCCAGAAACTGACTCAGGCAAATACAAGAATTTTGTATGTTATATCAAATTTTAAAATAAATAGAGTATTCAGAAAGTATGAGAGGTCCATTACCATATGGAATAAGTTTTGGACAAATTAAAAATTTAATAAAAGTTAAATTTGAAAAGGACTGGAGGAAATCCTGGATGAAGTATGCTGGCCTTTATAAGCAAGACGAAGCCCAAAGACTACAACTAGGTTGAAAAAAATTCAGCATGGTAAAAATATATGTAAATAAATCAAAAACAAAGTTTAATGAGAAAAAACAAATGTCTGTAACACATATGTCAGTGCATGCAATTTAATGGGCCAAGGATAGGAACATGCAATTTATAGGGGGAAAAAATTCAAATGGCAAATATATAAAGCACTCAGTTTCACATAAAGAAATACCATTTAAAATAATAATGAAGTACCACTTTTTTGCCTATTAATCTGTCATAAATTTAAAAACTTTGACACTGCCCAGTGCTGGCAAAGTTATGTGGGCAACGTAACTTCCTTAAAGTTACGGTTTGAGGAAGTGTAAACTGGAACAATCTCCCTAGTGGGCAGTTTGAGATCACAAAAATTTTATTTATTCATTTATTTATTTCCATTTACTAAAATTTTAAATGCATGTACCATGATGGATAAATTCCACTGCTAGACATTTTCCCAATGGACATACTTGGAACTATCAAGAGTATGAGCAAGAACGTTTACTACAGCATTTGTAACAATCTATCTATATATAAAACCCTAATATGCAAATAGACCGAACAGCAGAACAACCGAACAACCGTTCGCTATGACATGCGCTGATCACCAGGGGGCACGCACAGAACATGGCGGGCGTTGGCAGCAGGCGGCAGAGCGCGGAACATGGTGGGCGTCGGCCGTGGTGGGATGGTGGAGCAGGTGAACAGGGGCGCCAGACCAAGACAGAGTGCCGGTCGCTGTTATTGGGGCGAGGTGGTTACTGAAAATACTTTGCTCCCGCGTGCCGCAGTCCCGCCCAGTGCTCTTACCTGCTGCTGGCACTGGCCCCACTCACACCCACTACCAGTGCTGGAGCCGCCACTCATACCCACTGCCAGCCCCAATCGCCCCTAAGGGCTTCTCCACCTCCCCCTGCTCTTGAGGGGTGATTGGGGCCAGCAACAGCGACTTGTACCCACTACCAACGCCAGAACTGCCGCTTGCACCCGATTGCTCAGCACCATCAGCGGGTGCAACTGGTGGCTGCTGGCCCTGATTGCCCCTGAGGGCTTCTCCACCTCCCCCTGCTCCTGAGCGGTGATCAAGGCAGCAGCCGCTGCTTGCACCCACTGATGGCACCAGCCCCACTCACACCTGCTGCTGGTGCTGGCTCCAATAGCTCCACGCCGTCAGCGGGTATGAGCGGGTCTGGCACCGTCAACGCGTGGGAGCAGCGGCAGTGCGAGTGGGGCTGCCAGCAGACAGGGGACTGGAGGCCGCGGCGGGAGGGGCCGGGCAAGGGTGCGAATGATGGGCTGAGACCTACCCTTGTGCCCATCGCAGCCTCGCGGCCCACAGTTCCTTTCAAGGTGCACAGATTCGTGCACTGGGCCCCTAGTAAAAAAAATAACTGGAAACAACAAATGCATCCATCAAGATGGGACTGGGTAAATGAATTATGATAATGTCCACATTGTAGCATACTATGTAGTTGTTAAAAAAAGGTGTTTTTAGGATCAAATCTTTCTGTATTGATTTGGAAAGATCGCCTTGACATATTATTAAGTGAAAAGAGCAAGAAACATAAAAGTGTGTCTAACACTATTCAATTTGTTTACACTAAAACTCACAGGCAAACACATACAAAGGCAGTTGTACAAAATCTTCCCTTGAAAGAAATATATGCTTAAGAAACTTTTTAACAGGAGTTTTATTTGGAGAAATGAATGGAGAAGAGATGGTTAAGACCATGACTTATGAAGCTAAATTTATTACAAGATACAAGCTGCTTTCTGAAGTATCTGAATAATCACTGTTTTCTACCTGGTTTACCTGGAATCCAGGCTTTGCTATCCTCTGAACAGCTGCAGAGATACAATTCATCTTATTCACATTCACTGAACAGAGCATGGGGTTCTCTAAGGAGGCCATTCAAGATCCAATATTATACTCACTGGATAAGTGTTTCTACACACAGAAATTCAGCACAAAAGAACACCGGTGTGAAAAGTGAAGGGAGTCAGGTATGTGTAGTTTAGGAATTGTCTAAGCTTGCTTTCCTTGGGCTTTATATTTCCACTTTCACAAGTGAACTTCACATGTAAGGCTTCATAGGCAGTCAAACTAGAATGGAATGGGCGACTGCTAAGATAATCCATTAGTACACAGATGGTACCACATTCGTTTCTCCCAGTGAAAGTATGCAGGGCTTTCTTCCATGACTTTACATATCATCTTCCTACCCAGGAAATGGAAAATCAATGTGAGTACTTTTAAAAGTGAATACGGTTAAAACGTAACTACTTTCAAAAATTAACTTCCAAATTAACACAAATACATGATTAAAAAACTTGATAAAAAAGACTGAGCAAGCAACTGAGGATATTATAGGGGAATAAATTTGTTTTTTCCCACACTTGAAGCAACACAAGACCTTCAGCTGAGATACAGATGAATGAAAGAGCATGACGGAATTGCATAAATAATTTATAGTGACTTTTGTAAGCCTTATGAGGTAATTTATCTTGATAAGGTATGCTTCAATGTGGGTCATTTCAAATCCATTAGGAAAAAATATCTGCCATTATAATCACTGAAATTTAACTAGGAGGAGGCAAATATTTTCTCCCAAATGATACCATTCTTTCCCACAATTATCAGTCAGCATGCTTTCTCAATGTTAGAAAAGTATTATAAAGTCCTCATCTTTGGTAAGTGCTATTTTTATCACTCAATGGCTATAAAGTTAATCAGTGTAAGATGGTGGACCTGCTACATGTTAGGAGCACAAACCAATAACTGGCTTCTTCTCTGACATAGGAGTTTAGAGATCTAAGGAATATAATATGCCACCTTTCCCCACCCCTTCTCTTCTCTGTTTTAAAGCTTTATTCCACTTTAGACCTTATTCATGGAGAAACCTAAAATTGGACCTCTGGTGTCTATGCCAAGACAGCCATAGCTGCAATGCTAAACCTGTCTTTCCCTATTCTCAGCAAAGCACCCATTCGTCATCTGTTCACTAGATTAACTAAAATGGGCTGTAATCATTTCTGAGGATCATGTTAAAAATTGTAGTCCCTTAGTTTCAGAGAGTCTGATTTTGATATCTAGCATGGAAACAAATGATGGGAACCAATGATCTATTATACTATTGTCTCCTTAAATACTTGTTGTTGTTGTTTTTTTGCTCTTGACTCAATTTCTTACCTTCTGTACTATTTTTCTACTCAAGGATATGAATTCTACCTCCTTCAATGTGCTATTGTTTTTCTTTTGTGTGAAACTTTTCCTAGAACATTTTTCATTTTTGCCTTATCTAACCTTCAAATCTCAGCTTAAATGTCACTTTGTTAGCTAAGCCTCCTCTAACACCAGTTTAGACCAGATTCCCCAATTTTACTTTCTCTTAGCACTTTGTCTCTCTTTATTATTTATTAAAAATTCAATTAAAATAAATTATTTAATTAACTGATAAACCTCTCTGTTGTGCCAGAACATAAGCTCCAAAGGATAAAGAGGCAGCTACTTTTTCTCTTAAATATATTTCCATTCCCAATTAAAACAAAGAATATTAATCAGTACACAACTCTCCTACTCGGCCTTCCTGTATTGCATGAGCCAGAAGGTAAAACCTGTTTCCCAGATCTCTTATAGTCAGAGTACTAGATGCAAAAGTCCATTCTTTAATTAGGTGACCTCACACAAGAATTGGTCTTGGTTCTCACATGGAAGTAAACAGGAAACCATCTTCCTATTGTTGTCTTTTGCTGGCAGGCAAGATCTTGGAGAAATGAGGGCTGAAAGTAATAATGGAAGCACTATCCACTCAAGATTTGCTTTTCCAGTGTGTTCACAAATGTTCAAAGGCATCTGTGGCCACTGTAGCTTCTCATGCCCGATCACCATCATGGTGGCTGGCTCTTAATGCAACAGTTTCAGGGACTGACTTCTACTCCTCCCATCTTACCAACATACTAGGAAGTACCTAATTTCTTTTACAGAATTATTTTCTACTTAAACTGTATCTAGAGTGGTTTGTTATCTTGACTGAATCCCGACTGACACAACACATGTCTCCCTCAATCCAATTTAATCAGGTTGACAGCAGAGTTTCCTTATCTTGAGACCTATTGATCTACTAGAGTGACTGGTACATAGCTTACTAGTACACTCAGTAAATATTCACAGGGTGACCACCACTATAAACAGTGTGAGGCACATGTGTATACAATCAATTCACAATGACTAGCCTAATTGCCATAACCAATTTCCATGTCATTTTGGCCATGCCAATTATTCACTTTAACTTGGGAGAAAGGAAGTACCATATTCTCTGTTCCACGTTATGTCATCCTTTCAAAGATGGTCTTGGTTCTCACATGGGCTTCCCTGATATTTCTATAAGCCAATTTAGAAACAAGTTAGCATTCTAGTGAGAGCACCCAATTAGCAAAGAGGTCTTATCTAAAATGGTATTATTTATATCCATTTGGAGGGCCTTAAATAAATGCTGAAATAGAATTTAAAAAATAATCACCTTGTGAAATGTGATTTTGAGCTTAAAAGTTTATCAGTATAAATCTCTGTACCACTAACGTTTAATAACCTTACTTATTTAATCTATATATCTTTAGAGTATTTAAAGTATTTTCAAATGTGAGAGCAACAATATTCCAATTAATATATTTTTCCAAACCAGTATGGTTCTTTAAAAAGATGCATAAATTTGCTGTAAAAATTTTACTCTATGTCTCTAAAATATATCTTGAAGCACAGGAACAAAAATAGCTGCCAAAATATACTTAAACCTAATAGCAAAAGAAATAAGAATAAAATGCTAATGCTATTTTCTATGCCCCTTTTAAAAAGAGTCTCATGACATGATATTGGTAATAATTTGGGAGAACATACCTAAAATACAAGCAATGAAATAAAAAATAAACAAGTGGAACTACCTCAAACTAAAACGTTTCTGCAAAGCAAAAGAAACCATCAACAAAGTGAAGCCACAAGCTACACAATGGGAAAAAATTTGAAAAACATCTGATAAGGGGTTAATATCCAAAATATATAAAAAACTCATACAACTCAAATAGCAAAATAATAATAATAATAATAATAGCAGCAATAATCCAATTTTTTAAAAAAGGCAAAGGATCTGAATAAAAGAAGATATATGAATGGCCAGCAGCTACAGGAAAAGACACTCAACATCACTAGTCATTAGGAAAATGCAAATTAAAAGTACAATTAGTTATCCCCGCCTGCCTGTTAGAATGGCTATCATAAAAAAGACAAGAAATAATTGCTGGTGTGGATATCAAGAAAAGGGAACCAAAGGGCACTACTGACAGGATTGTAAATAGCAGCAGTAACTATAAAAAAGTCTGGAAGGTCATAAAAATTTAAAAATAGAACAAACATATGACCCCAAAATTTCACTTCTGGAAATATATCTAAAGGAAATGGTAAACACTAAATCAGAAAGGTATCTGCACCCCCATGTTCATAGCAGCATTATTTATAACTAGAGGCCCGTTGCATGAAGATTCGTGCAATAGGCCTTCCTTCCCCTGGCTGCAGTCATCAGTTTTCCTCCAGCATTCGGGACCCAGGCCTTCGCTTTGGCTGCAGTGGAGAAGCCAAGCCCCTTCAGTCTTCAGTAGTCTTCAGTTTTCAGTCTTTGCTTGGGCCGGAGCCTTCAGTCTTCACTCCACACCTGCGTATGCAAATTAACCCACCATATTTGTTGGGTTAATTTGCATACTCACCCCTGATTGGCTGTTGGGTGTCACGGAGGTATGGTCAATTTGCATATTTCTCTTTTATTAGTGTAGCTATCCAAGACATGTTTAGGTGTCTAAGGCCACAGGGCTTCTAAGGGTAAAGTCACACCAGAGCTTTCTTTTAATGTGCACTCTTGCTTAGGGACTCATTTGGAATTCTTGAGACATTTCATCTCTATAGGTTAAGCTACTTTTAGGTATTTCATTTTTCTTTCCCTATTTTCTTTTTTTAGTGGACAATTTGAAAATATGGTAGGTTTTTCAGCTGGTGGTGATATTAAATATGGGATTGATATGAGGAGTCCTGAATTATAATTTTAATTTATTGGGAAGAAAAGACTCACTTGAGCTGTGATTCAAGCACAAAATAGCCCTTACACACACACACACACACACACACACACACACACACACACACACACACACGGTGAAAGAGAGAGAAGGTGGAGGGGGGGGAGAAAGAGAGAGAGAGAGAAGGAAAGGAACATTTCCATTTCCATAATGTAGTTTTCATTTCTTATTTATACAAATAAAGTTATAGTGTGTTGAATAAAACTGTGAAGAAATGCTTTGAAAAACAATATTTGGTAAATCTGTAATTGAAGTGGTTATATTAAACACTTAGGGGGAAAGTATCACTGTGATGTGGTAGGGATTTAGTTATATTTCCATTAACAGGACCGATGAGGCTAAATTTCTATGTATGACATCAAATTTGCCTTCTAATTTTATTTTAATGTTTTGAGTATTTAATTTCCCAATTTTAAAAAAGTGGGAAGAAATATGTCCTACCCTCATGGTAATAGCTTCCTTAGAATTACTAGAATGTTAATACCATTCAAGTTCAAAGGGCACTTCAAGAAATAGGAAGACATATACAACCAGAACTAGAAGAATAATCTGAAATTCTGAAGCTTTGATAAAACATTCAGAAAAATTACCTTATCTTTTTTTTAAAAAAAATAATATCTTTGTGGAGGGATCAACTTTTTTGAATCTCTCTTTAGGAGAAATGGGGAAGATGGTTGGACTAAAGAAATGTTCTTCCAGTTTATAAAAAAAAAAAAAATACTCAAAGCCCTCAAGGCTTTGGAAAAACCCAGACTGGATTTTACCTGTCTGTGTTTGACCAAATAAGGCACATGTGATGAAAAAGGTAGACTCTGGAGTCAGATTCACTTAAATCATGGCTACACTGCTCACTACATGGGAGTCCAGGAAAATTATTCCCTCTCCCAGTTTCAGTTTCCTTATCTGTAAAATGGGGACAAGAATCTTAAAAGAAAAAACAGTGGTGCTGATCATGAGAAAATTAAAGTGAGAACATCCTATATAATAAAGGCATAATATGCAAATTGACCGTCATGCCCTCGCACAAGATGGCTGCCTCCATGCGGTCACAAGATGGCCAGCAGGGGAGGGCAGTTGGGGATGACCGGGCCGGTAGGGGAGGGAGGGCAGTTGGGGGGGACCGGGCTTGCAGAGGAGGGCAGTTGGGTGCAATCGGGCCAGCAGGGGAACAGTTAGGTGTCGATCAGGCTGGCAGGGGAGTGGTTAGGGGTTGATCAGGCTGGCAGGCAGAAGCGGTCCTGGATTGTGAGAGGGTTGTCCTACTGCTGGTTTATGATCGGGCCTAAACCAGCAGTTGGACATCGCTGTTGCAATCCAGGACCGCTGGCTCCTAACCGCTCATCTGCTTGCCTCCCTGATCTCCCCTAACCGCTCTCCCCTGCCTGCCTGATCGCCCCTAACTGCCTATTCATTGGCCCCCGCCACTGTGGCTTTGTCTGGAAGGATGTCCAGAAGATGTCCCTTCTTTTTGGTCTAATTAGTATATTACCCTTTTATTAGTATAGATGTTTGCGGAATTCATTTTCATTTTAAAAAATCCAATAATAACAGTTGATCAGGATGAAAATCAAGTACAATAAAATATTAAAAATGATATAATAAAATTAACTACAGATTTTCAAATTTACCCAACTGTATTAAAACTTTCCATTTCTTCATGTTTTTTCATAGTGATCTCTGCATACGTGTTTGATGAGGTTATCTTAGGTAATTACTTGAAAAAGTCTCTATAAATTATTTCTATATGCTTTAAAATATTTCATGATAAATTTGAATTATTTACACATATGCCACATCAAGGGATAATAATACAAACCTACATCATAGATTATGAGAATTGAATGAGTTATATAAAGTAATAAAAGTGATCCTTGGCACTAGTGAACATGATAAATATTAGACATTATTATTATAACAATTAAATAATAAACCTGCTTTATTTAGAACAGCAATAGCTCTCAGAATTGAGAGCTATGAAATAACCAGAAATCCACAAGGTGGCTCTCAACACTTGGCTTTTAACACAGTAAACTTGCATTGTATTTCTAAAGAAAGGAAATAAAACTTAGAAATGCCAACCTGACTTTTCAAAGACACTCATAAATTCATAATCAATAAGTAACTGGAAGAATACAAAGCTGTACAAAAAGTGTTACATAATAGAAAATTTTATAATGTGAAAAAATGAAGAAATTGAATACATTTTGTAGTTTTAAATTGAAACAAAATCTGACAGTCACAAAAACTGGCATCAGATGATCATATTCAGAATTTAAAATATCAATAAAAGTGGTAAAATTTACAGTGCAATCATAACAATTAAATATATTTTACTGATTAGTAGATGTGAAAGCACAGATGTCTGGTAGCTAGCAACTGTTCAGAAAACATTAGTTACATCTTATGCATATAAAACATTTTGAAGTTACTATCTATAATAATAAAAGCATATAGGCTAATTAGACTGGACATCCTTCCGGACAACCTTCTGGATGAAGCTGGGGCTACAAGGGAAGCCCGGGTCCTGGGTGCCCTCTGGCAGCTGGACAGAAGCCTGGTTCCCAGGTGCCTTTCAGCAGCCATGGGGATGCCTGGATCCCGGGTGCCAGTGGCCAGAGGGAAGCCAGTGCCGGCAGCCAGGGGAAGGAAGGCCTACTCTTGCATGAATTTTGTGCATCAAGCCTCTAGTCATTTTATATTCAGAGTATTTTATTTGAAAATTTATTTTCATAGCTATAAATCAGGGCCAACTTTTTCTGCTAAGGGTCAGGGGATATTTTAGGCTTTGTGGGCCACACAGTCCCCAAAGCAAGTATTAAATTCTTCCCTTGTGAAAAAAGCAGCTATGGACAAAAGAAAAGGGTCTGGCAGTTGTCTAACAGAATTTAATTACAGAAACAGGTGACTGCCTTTGGCCCTTGGACTGTACTTTGCCCCCTGTTGATCTAAACCATTATTTGACATCTATAATAATAAAAGCATAATATGCTATTTATACCGGACAGTCAAATGACCTTCTGGACATCATTTCGGACGAAGCTGCTGCGGTGGGGGCTGAGGCAGAGGCGGTTAGGGGTGATCAGGCAGGCAGGCGAGCAGTTAGGGGCGATGAGGCAGGCATGCAGAGTGGTTAGGGGCGATGAGGCAGGCAGGCCAGTGGTTAGGGGCGATGAGGCAGGCCGGCAAGCAGGGGCGATGAGGAAAACAAGCAGAGTGGTTAGGGGCGATGAAGCAGGCAGGCAAGCAGTTAGGGGTGATCAGGTAGGCAGGAAGAGTGGTTGGGGGCAATCAGGCAGGCAGGCAAACACTAGGGGCAATCAGGCAGGCAGGCCGTTGGTTAGGGGTGATGAGGCAGGCAGGTGAGCAGTTAGGAGCCAGAGGTCCCAGATTGCGAGAGGGTGCAGGCCGGGCTGAGGGACCCCCCTCGTCCCCACCCCCGTGCACTAATTTCGTGCACCGGGCCTCTAGTAATTAAAAAAAAATCTCTATAAATCTTAAGATACATTACTTCTCAAATTGTAATGTGCATAAAATCACCTGGAATTGAGATGAAATACAGATTATAATTTGGCAAGACTGAAGTGGAGCTTGAGGCTCTTCATTTCTGCATTTCTAGTGAGGACCTTCACTTTTTAGTCCTTTGAGCTTATTGAGTAGCAATGCAGTTGTTCTTAAACTTTTGGTCTCAAATTTTTACCTTCTTAAAAAGAGCTTTTATGTAGGTATGTCTGTCATACTAACCCAAGAAATGAAAAAAATTATCAATTAGTTCTTTCAAAGAACAATGATAATGATATTAGATATTAACATGTTTTATAAAACTTAACTGTCCTTTATGTTTTCAATATACTTTAAAGAGCAGGACTAAACACTACAATTATAACCACTTAGAAAGAAGTGGTGATTGAACACATCATGCATTGGGATCCTTTGAAAAATCATTAAGTCAAGAAAAAATTCACGATTGTAACATGATAAATGTGTAAAATTAACTTCTTGGAAATTGGAGACTATCTTTCATGCATAAAATACGTGGTATATCTGGCACATTGTGTGCTTTAGCTCCTGTATCTTACTGTCATCTGTCCCCTACCTGTTTTTCTGCATGTCCATATTCAGGTCCTTGTGTAGGTAAAAAGCAGGAAATCTGGCCATTGTTTTTTGCTTTTTCTATTAGAGACATAGCTGTTCTTACAGTGGCATTTCGAGCATGCACAAACACCATCACCTAAAATAAAAGAAAGCAGTTTATCTGATGTTCACACTCATTAAAAGATGGCTTAATACTAGTTTGGAAATCACCATATATAACCAACTATTAAATTTCAAAATAAAACCTCAGTTTATGAACTCTCCAACATCTTATTTTAGAACAAAGTATGTAGAGTATAAAGGTGACTTAAAAATTTCCATAACATGCCTTTATTTATTATTGGCCTATAAATTGGCAGACATTAAAATAAAATTAATGGATTATATAAAACTAGAGGCCCGGTGCACGAATTCGTGCACCAGTGGGGTCCCTTGGCCTGGTCTGCAAGATCAGGCCGAAACCAGCTCTCTGACATCCCCCGAGGGGTCCCAGATTGTGAGAGGGTGCAGGCCAGGCTGAGGGACCCCATTGGTGCACAATCGGGGCCAGGGAGGGACGCGGGAGGTTGGCCAGCCGGGGAGGGTCCATGGGAGGGCTCCAGGGCATGTCCGGCCTGTCTCACTCAGTCCCGATTGGCCAGACCCCAGCAGCAAGCTAACCTACCAGTCGGAGCATGTGCCCCCTGGTGGTCAGTGCACAACATAGTGAGCGGTTGAGTGGCCTTACCATATCATTAGGATATTACGCTTTGATTGGTTGAATGGCCAACCGGACGACTGGACACTTAGCATATTAGGCTTTTATTATATAGGATGTGGAATTTGATTTTTGCGTTTTTTCTTTTAAAGACATCATTCATTAATCATATATTATGGAGACAGAGTATAAAACCATATGAGAGCCTTACCTCTCCACATTCGATAAAATTTCCAGTATCATAAATATGTTTAAAGAAATTGAAAACAGTTAAGAACACTCTTCCTTGGACAAAAATATGTCTAGGAACAATCATTTAAAATAGAGTTTAGGGGACTGCTGGAGATGACAATGCTGCTAGGGAGATATTTGCAATTTTTTATTGTGGTAGAACTTCCTGTGGAGTTATTCACAAAGTGACTGTGGAAATCTGAATTATGGAAAAGTCGCATGTCTGGATGCTTTGTCAAAGATAAGTGGATAATAGTACTTTCAGGGACAGTCACCAAGCAAACTGTAAATGCAATTGAGGAGAATAAATAAGAGTGTAATTAGCATCTGTATCTCCTGCCTATCAGGAACTGCCTTCTCTCCTCTGTGCTGTTTCTTCTTTGGCCTTCACTTTCCCCCACATTCAGCTCAATTCCAGCTTTCCCAAAGATACATTATTTCTATGATAAAAAATAATTTTATTCTTTCATATGGGGCAAGTGATCTTTTTTAATTTTATATGATGTAAATAAAAGCATCTTTAGATAATTTGATCCATCTGAAACATACAAGCTAAGGATAATCAGAGCGGGTGCTTTGGATGACTTAAAGACCAGTTCTAGCCACAGCTTCCAATGAGACTGACACCTTTACATCTCTCTGGAGTTACTCTGGCATTCCCTTTATGCCTCAGCAGTGTGAAGTTCCTAATTCTTGCTTCTTCTTCCCAATGTCTCCCCATATTCTGTTAATTATGTTTTCCTGGAAGCTAGAACTTTGTTGCTATTTGCATGCTGCACATTTCGGAGGATATGCAACCAACTGTTTCAGTAAAAGAGAAGAAAAATTAAAAAGTGAAGGAGGTCTGGAATTTGACCAGAAATGAGACAGAGTGACACAGATGTAGAGCACATGCTATGTAATTAACCCATAGTAATCTTATGTTTATACTAGAGGCCCAGCAGCAAGCTAACCTACTGGTCCAGGCATCTGGCCCCTGATGGTCAGTGTGTGTCATAGCTACCGCTCGGAGCGTCTGCCCCCTGGTGGTCATTGTGCATCATAGCTACCAGTCGGATGGTTGCTTAGGCTTTTATATCCTATCTAATAAAAGAGTAATATGCAAATTGACCATACCTCCGCTACACCAACAACCATGCCCATCAGCCAATCAGGAGCGAGTATGCAAATTAACCCAACCAACATGGCTGCAGCCACGGAGTGAGCAGGAGGCTTCGGTTTCCCCAGCAATGGAGGAAGTCAAGCTTTGCGCACATCCTGGCCGGCCCTGGACTCCACTCAAGGCTACAAAGTTTCAATTATAGAAGATAAATAAATCCCAACACAAATGTCAGCAGCCATGGAGCTGGAGAGAGCAGGAGGCTTGAGTTGCCCCTGGCGATGGAGGAAGCCAAGCTTCCGCAGCCCTGGCCTGCCTTGGCCTCCGCTCAAGACTACCAAGTTTCAATTGTAGAGGATAAATAAATCCCAACAAAAATGGCTGCGGCCACAGAGCAAGCAGGAGGCTTGGCTCCGCTCAAGGCTACAAAGTTTCAATTATAGAAGATAAATAAATCCCAGATCCCAGGGCCTCCACTTGGGTCGCCGGGGGGCGTGGCCAGCCTGCAAACCACCACAGGCCCCTCGCCCAGGCTGCCCCATGCCCCAAGGGAACCCCCACTCTGATCCGGGACACCCTTCAGGGCAAACCAGCTGGCCCCCACCCATGCACCAGGCCTCTATCCTATCTAATAAAAGAGTAATATGAAAATTGACCATCACTCCAACACACAAGATGGCTTCCCCCATGTGGTCAAAGATGGCTTCCCCCATGTGGACACAAGATGGCCACCACAAGATGGCCAGCAGGGGAGGGCAGTTGGGAGGGACCAGGCATGCAAGGGAGGGTTATTGTGGGCGATCAGGCCAGCAGGGGAGGGCAGTTGGGAGGGACCAGGCCTGCAAGGGAGGGCAGTTGTGGGTGATTAAGCCTGCAGGGGAGGGCAGTTAGGGGTGACCAGCCTGCAGGGGAGGGCAGTTACAGGCAAACAGGCTGGCAAGGGAGCAGTTAGGCATCAATCAGGCTGACAGGGGAATGGTTAGGTGGTGATCAGGCTGGCAGGCAGAAGTGGTTAGGGGCAATCAGGAAGGCAGGCAGGCGAGCAGTTGGGAGCCAGCAGTCCTGGATTGTGAGAGGGATGTCCCAGATTGGAGAGGGTGCAGACTGGGCTGAGGAACACACACCCCCGTGCACAAATCTCATGCACTGGGCCTCTAGTATATAGATACTTGTCAAAGAACATGTTCTACATATGAGATGCTGAATAAAATTCACAGTAGGATAAAATCTCAAATAACAATTATTCAAGAACCCAGCCATGCTTAAATAGCTAATATTCTTTCAGGGTATATTAAAAGTAAAGGAGAGCTGACAATCTGGAGAAGACCACAAGCTCTTCAATGAAAAATTCCCAAAGTGTTGATAGGACATATTTGACAGACTCTCTAGCTTTCTGGGAAAACATCTTTACCGCATAAGATGTCAAGATAGCATCATTTAATATCACTATAATATTTTCATAATTACCGACAAAAGCTATTTAATACTAAGTTAGAAAATTATGTTAACCATAATGCTCTGTTGAAGTTTATGCCATTCAGAATCTGTCAAGTTCTATCATCCTGTCTATTGCAAAAGGCAGGGATATTCAAACTATGAATTCCTTTTTAAAGGGTGAGGCTGATTGTTTCTCTTATCTAAAAACTAGGAGCCCCGTGAGCGATTCGAAATCGCGCAGCACCGCCCACCCTCGAGTCGCCAGTCTGGCCCTGCCTCGCTCTCCGGGCCCCACACCAGCCACGCCGCTGCCGGTCGGCCCTGCCTCACTCTCCGGGCCCCGCAGCAGCCACGCCGCTGCCAGTCGGCCCTGCCTCTCTCTCCGGGGCCCGCAGCAGCCACGCCACTGCCAGTCGACCCTGCCTCTCTCTCCGGGCCCCGCAGCAGCCACGCCACTGCCAGTCGACCCTGCCTCTCTCTCCGGGCCCCGCAGCAGCCACACCGCTGCCGGTTGGGCCCTGCCTCGCTCTCCAGGCCCCGCAGCAGCCACGCTAATGCCAGTCCAGCCCTGCCTCGTTCTCCAGGCCCCGCAGCAGCCGCGGCCGCTGCCGGTCGCCCTGCCTCCCTCTCTAGCCCTTAAAGCAGCTGTGGCTGCTGCTGATCAGGCCCTCCCCCAGTGCAGGCGTGTGGAGGCCCCTGCCACCCCGCCCCTGATGCTGCACACACAACCTCCTCCTGTCCGGTCGACCTGTTAGGGTGTCCCAGTTAATTAGCATATTCATCTACTTTATATATATATATATAGAGAGAGATACATTTTATCACACACAAAGCTCATTAACCCTCAACATTAAATTTTTTTAAAAAAAATCTCAATTAAAATAAAGTTTATTATTTTATTAATTAATTTATTCATTCAATATTTCTGAGCATGCAATCACTACCAAATCCTGAGAAAACTGCTGTGAAAAAATAGAAGCAAGGTACCTGCCCTCATGGAGATGAGAATCTAGTATGATGGATTGAATGAGAAAGGATATGTATTTTAATTAATAAACATTTCCTATGTTTATTAATTAAACATGTTAAAAATACTCTTAAAAGGAGATATGAAAATGGACAAGACATGGTCCCATCTATGGAAGACATGTATAATTTAAGGAGGAATATAAAACTACACATAATTTAGGCAGCTGACTCAAAAGATGGATGGAGTGTGGCTAATAGAGGAATGCTAAACATAGAGCTGGTGGGTTTCTTTCATTCATCTATTCTAAGATATTTACACAGTATTTATTGGGTGCCAAGCAATGTACTAACCACCAGGCATACAATGATAAATATGTCCCAAGGCTCCAAATTGGAACACTACTGTTATGATGAGAAAGAATCACTAGTCAGCCGATCTGGTTATAGGAGCAGGGTGCGGGATGGATGGAGGAGGCTACTGCAGTGTTTAGAGTACTTGTCTTTGGTAAATATCTTAGCGCATTAGCTTAAAGAAGTTCATTCTCTTTCAAAGATTCTTATACTGTGGCCCAAGGACCACTTCATCAGAATCACTGCTGGTATCTGTTAAAATAGATTTCTGGGTCCTCCCTAAAATACCAACTGAGTAAGAATATCTAGAGGTGGGATCTAGATATTAATAACTACTGAGATGACTACTGTGTAAAAAAAAATAATAATAACCATCAACTTAATTTTCTTCTCCTAAGTTAAAAGTCTGAAAGGAAGCATAAATAAAACCACCACTATAAAGATAATTTTTAAAATTCTTATAATCTATCTTAATTTACCTATATATATGATGACATATGTATGAATGTTAACGTATTTTTATATAAAGAGTCTAGTCTGAAGATCATTTCCCAGATGGCCCAGGGTTTTACAAAGCAACCAGATTTCTATCCTCCATTATTCAAATGCCACATTAGGTAAATCCTGTTGAAATAACAGATATGAAGAACATACGGGAAAATAAAATATGACCCTAAATCTTCATTAATTATTTCAATCTGACTTGTCAACTTATCATTTTGCAAATTATTTTCTACTTCAGCCAAGAGAAATATTAGTTACAACTTAAAGTAGCAATTTCTTTTTATTAAGGAATCCATCATGTCTTGTTCAGTAAAATAAACTCTCTTTCTTATTAGGGATTTTCTGTCTAGAGGCTCCAACAGAAGCCATTACAAGATTTTGGGTCTCTATAAACATATTGGATTTTATGGTTTGTTAATTTGGTTAATTAATTTAAATAGACTCATATGAAAATTATAACTAACAGAAAGGACAGCATTGTTTCATTTGGTAGAAATAACTCCAAATTATTCTTAAAAACACTGTTGATGACCAAACAGCAGTTAAATGGGCATGTGTTATGAAAATAAGATTAGACAGAAGATTCAAGTCAATGCTATTGGTAAATTTTAATTGTGTTATAAAACTGTTTATATTTGTACTTGAAGTTTGTTAGGTTAACACATTTAAAAATTTTATATACTTATTTTTAGTGTAAAAAGCCATTCAGTTTAAATACAAATAATATAATCAGTTTTGGACTAGGAAAGAAAGTATCTTACCTAATAATAGACAAACATGTAAATTGACTGTACCTCCAATATACCCACAGCCAATCACAGTGAGTATGCAAATTAACACAACAAAGATAGAGGGTTAATTTGCATATACAGGCGGGGCGGCTGGGAGGGGCGGGACGCCTTCTATGAGAGGGGTGGGGGAGTTAGCGGAGGGAGCTACAGGAGCGGTGCTCTGGACAGAAGCGAGGACGTGCCGGCTCCTGGACGGCTGGGAGTAAAGCCAGAGGAAGAAAGGCCTATTCTTGCACGAATATCGTGCAACGGGCCTCTAGTGTGGATATAAATTCTGTTTCTGTTATGTGACTTGCCAAAAAAAAAGTGTTCTTCACATGAGATGCTGATTAAAATTAATGCAAGAATAAAAGCTCAAATAATCATTTAAAAAACTAGAATGCTTAAGTAACTGATATTGTTTCCGTGTATGCAAAGAACAAATTATTTGAAAAAGACCAAAAATTTTACTTTGAAATATTATTAAATAGCAGTAAGACTTAGAAAAAATTATTTAATCTCTTAGATTCTATTTCCACTAGTCCAGAGATAGTTACTAGTGTCACAGGATTACTATAAGGATTAAAGGATATAATGTAAGTGAAGCCACTACATTTAATAAAGCAATAGTTCTTAAATTTTGTAATGCTTCAAAATCACCAAATGCTGCTCCATCCCTTACCTCCTTTTCTGATTAAGTCGGTCACAGACAAGCCAAGAATCTGCATTTCTACCTAGTTCTAGTGCGCTTTTTACAGGAACTCTGAGAACCTCTGTCAGAGCTGGTAAGTATTAGCACCATTATAAGAGTATAAACATTAATAAGTTTAATTTGGCCTAAAAGATTTAATAGTTATATCAGTAAATGTTATAAAATGACACCTATATAACTATTTATTCCTCATTTATAAAAATGTGTGTGTCTAGGAATCAAAAAATTAATAGGAATATTTAAGCCTGAGATTATTGGAAAACAGGAGGGAGGAGGCCAAAGATTAAAGGTGAAATCCTGAATCAAAGCCTTTCCTAGACATTTCCACTAAGAAAGAAGACTAAAAATGGAAATACCTGAAAAGATAGAACGACATGACAGATATGAATAGTGATGTTTCACAATATATTGGCTTTTTCAAGTGTTAATGAATGAGGCTTGAGGGTAAGGAGTCTGAGGGGAACTTCTTCTCTATGCCTTTATTTTGTTTTTTATTGAATTTATTGGGGTGACACTGGTTAATAAAATTGTATAAGTTTCAGGTATACGATTTTATAATACATCATCTACATATCCCCCCTATAACTTCTCCTACCTTCCTCCAACCCCCTCTCTATCCTTCTGGTAATCACCATACTATTATCTATGAACATGAGTTGTTTTTTCATTTTGATTTTTGGGGTCTTTTTGTATTTATTTATTTACTTACTTACTTACTTATTTAATCCCTTCACCCTTTTCACACATCCTCTGTGTTTCTAGAATGGTTCTGATAAGTACTATCTTTGGGAGAACTAACAGAAAATTACATACAAGTTCATAAAGTTTCATTTAAAACAAAATAGTAACCCTTATACCTACATGAGGGAGATGGTAGTTACTGAGAAGATTGAAGTGGGCTAGATAGTTAGGGGCAGGACCATGGAAGGGGAAGTAGAATAAAGAGCTGAACCCAGCTGCAGAAGTAAAATGACTTAGAGCTGAACCCAGCCACAGAAACAAAGTGACCTAGAGCTGAACCCAGTTGAGTGGGAAAAGGTAGTGAATTCACCTCGACCTGACATGGCAGTCTTCAATCAGGTCCCGCCATTGATCTTTGATCTTTAAAAAGCATGGATGTTGCTAGGGCAGGCAGCTTGCAGATAACCAATCACAAGACAGTAAGGTGTTTGAAGTAGCCAATCCCAAGGATGTTGCTAAGGCAGAATTCTTTGAAATAACCAATCAGCAGCCAGCAGGGCACATATCTACCCTTAGAGAGCTTCAGTGGAACCCACTTGGTAGCCTTCCTGCTGGAGGGAGTCTGTCTATCCCTCAATCAACTTTGCTTTCGATTACCTTCTTTGTCTGAGAACTCATTCTTCGATATTGCAAGACAACGAATTCCGACTCAAACAGAAAATTGGTATCATTACTATTATGGTTCAATTAAAATAGTAAAATATTCCCTAATGCTTCCAGCTGGACATGCTACTTCATTCTTTTAAGCATCCAAAGGATTCATATGCCCTTCTCTTAAGCAATTATCACTGACTACCTTTTACTTTTAGCTTTTTTTGTGCTTGATTTAGTTTCTCCAAGAGTCCGTGGTCATCCAATAATTGCATGACAGGCACAGGGAACATAACAGTGGGTAAGCTCAGCACTGGTTTCTGAGTTTTGGAATATATATCTAGTTACTGTGGTGCAGAATTGGAGTCTGGGAAGATGGTGAACAAAGAAGCTGTCATTCATAACATGAACAACTATAGGAAGGAAAAAAAGAAGAAGAAAAGGGAAAGCATAATCTAAAAATTATTTGGGGTCCTCTCTCAAAGTTAGCAAATTAGTTGATTTAAAGGTCATAATATTCTATGTTTCTTCATTATTGACCTTAGGGTGTCATTTCTCTAAATCCTTCTTCCCACAGTTCAAAACCTCCATGCACTGGAGGCCTTTACCTATGTTTTGTTTTATTGGTTCTACTGCCAACTTCATCTGTGGAAATTTTAAGGACTGTTCTAAAAATTCTCCAATATCTCCAGGGAAAATTAATCATTCTCATACCACTTTGTTCATACCTGTACCTTGTATAATCTCTAAATGTACAATGTAGGTATCTCCACTGTTGTCAATAATTCCTGGGACTGAGAATAAAATAGCAAGATATATTAAGTGCTTACTATGTGCTAAGCTCAGTAGTAGGTGCCATGAGTAGTTATTTATCTTATCTATCTATATATATATATAATGGAGGAATATGCAGATTTGTCCAGGATGCCATCACGTCACGACCATTCACAGGGTGGGCATGGCTACAGGGCTGCGGGGCGGCACTCGGGTCTAAGCGTGAGTTCGTCCCGCCCAGGCAGACTCTCTCACAGCCCACAGCCGAATCCTAATGACAACCTGGGGTTTACTAAACTTTACTGGAGTTGCTCCCCACACCCCCAGCCCCTGCCCCAGGACCAAGCTGCCCGCAGCAGGGTGCCCCAACAG
Organism: Cnephaeus nilssonii; assembly: GCF_951640355.1. Taxonomy (NCBI): domain Eukaryota; kingdom Metazoa; phylum Chordata; class Mammalia; order Chiroptera; family Vespertilionidae; genus Cnephaeus; species Cnephaeus nilssonii. The sequence goes on along the minus strand of NC_137080.1, from coordinate 43,607,315 downwards.
CATCCTGACAGGCGGGCGGCCCGGGAGAGCTGAGTGGAGCAGGGGCTACAGGGAGCCTCGGAGGGGCTGGGCTGCCAGAGCCAAGCTCCTGGGGGTCTGAGGAGAGCACCTGAAGGAAGAGGAAGCTTCGGCGAAGCAGCCGGCCAGGAGCTGCGGCCGGGGGTTCCACAGGCACAGACAAGCCTCTGCCTGAGGGGCGGCTCCCGGGAGAGTGCCACAGCTTTGGTGAAGCGGCCAGCCAGGCAGCAGGAGGCTCAAGGGGAGCAGAGCAGCGCTGAGGTGGGGTGTACCGGAGGGGGCTCAGGCCAGGGCAGGGGGCCGGCAGGCAGGGATCTGCCTTGCCCTCAGAGAGTGAGGTTCTACAGTGGCCCCAAGACATGGGAAATAAGAGGTGATGACTGCCGTCGTGGAAGGATGCCCGGGCGGAGGGGCGCGAACTTGCAGCCCTGAGCCAGGGGTTGAGGGGCGGTGCCACCTCAGTGGAGGGGCACTGCACTGCCGGGTACCCCATTGCGGCAGTTCCACGAAGCTCCCGGCACTAACTGGGCCTCTCTGCGGCCTGTGCACTTGAGAGGCGGTGACTCCTGCTCCTGCCTTGGCCCAAAAGCAAGCCCACGCCCGCCTCGCCCCCAGTTCCTGCCCTGCCCCAGTTCCTGCCCCACCCCAGTTCCCCGCCCCACTCCAGGGCAATGTGTGCCTGCACAGTGAGTACAAAGCCTACTACCTGCTCCCCAGATGGGGCGGAGGGGGGGGGCAGTAAAGAATGGGGGCTGGGGAGAGGAAAGAATGTGGAGCATCCATGATAAAGAGGTGCTTGAGAACGAGGCTCAGAAGCCTCACGGGAGGTTTGTTCTGTTTGCCCGTCGGCTGCCCCTTAGGAAAGGCAGAGAGTGCAGTTGTGAGGGCTCCCTGTGCGTTGAGTCCAGTTCCACAACCAACTGGAATTGGCCTCAGTTTCCTGGTCTGGAAAACGAATGAAGCGTGTCCCAGTGCCTTCACTGAGCTTTGATGGCCAATTGAGATACTATATAAAGAAAATGAGTGAAGAAGTGAGAAAGAAAAGGGTGAGCAACACAAAAGGAAGATTGGAAGGAACCTATAAACCCATTGTCACTTAAATAGGGAATATAGTCAATAGTGTTGTAATGATGGTATGATGCCAGGTGGGTACTGGAAATATTGGGGAACACTTTGTAAAGTATATGATTGTCTAACCACTATTCTGTAACTAATATAAAACCTGAAACTAATACAAAATAATATTGAATGTAAAAAAATGAAAATAGGAGTGAAATTTTGATAAATTTCAAAGTTTAAATAAAGGCTGTAAAGGAAGGAAGGGGGAGACTAAAAATAGTGTTTTTCATTTTACCATTTTATTGCCTTTTCAGTACATGAGAAACACAGTTGTCATTATATGGTGCTTTTATACTTTTCTAAGTCATTATCTCATTTGATGTTCAGGGCAACTTAAAGACAAGATAATTATTCCTTCCACTATTCAAAGAAAGGAAATCTTTGTGTCTGGCCCCAATGATTCAATCATCAAGCCCTTATTGTAAAGAAGGGTTAGTGAAATTTTCTGTGAAGGGTCATATCTATACTAATAAAAGCCTTAGGGGTGACCAGTCCTGCAGGGGAGGGCAGTTAGGGGCAATCAGGCTGGCAGGGGAGCAGTTAGGCATCAATCAGGCTGGCAGGGGAGTGGTTAGGGGGTGATCAGGCTGGCAGGCAGAAGCGGTTAGGGGCAATCAGGAAGGCAGGCAGGCAGGTGAGCAGTTGGGAGCCAGCAGTCCTGGATTGTGAGAGGAATGTCCGACTGCCCGTTTAGGCCCGATCCTACCAGGATCGGGATCCCTCGAGGGGTCCCAGATTGGAGAGGGTGCAGGCTGGGCTGAGGGACACCCTCCCCCCCCATGCACGAATTTCGTGCACCGGGCCTCTAGTTATAGATAATAGGATATAGGCTGAGTTAATACTTTTACTGATGCCTTTTATTAGAATATGAAGTATCAAGCTAAGTTCCAATTATTCAACTAGACATTAATTTTCCTGGATAGTTTAAGTTAAATTTATAGGCAAATGTTCAACTGATATTTAATAAACTAAAATTGCTAATGATTAGTCTTTTGATATTGTTGTAAAGCTACATGGATGTTTATTTTAATGACATTGAAAAGTTCAACGTTTGTGGTTAAAAAAACCCAACTTATAAAATGAGCTTTTCTGAGAGCATCTTAAAAACACACACAAAAATTCTGGACTTTGAAGTCAAAGATAGGTCCTAAATCAAAGCTACTGAATTTATAATGAATCAAATTAATCTACTTCATTATCTAAAATAATGTTCAACTGATGGGCATGAATGAAGAAAAGATTCTTATGTTCTAAAATGGTAAAAAAAAAATTGGCACTTCTATATTTTTATTATAAAAATTTTATCAATAAAATTATTACTAAAAATAGGGCTAAAGTAATAAATTTTAAAATCTCCTATTTTTTAATCATGGGTGTAACAACTAGCATTTATTATGAGATATTTCTGACAACCAACTAAATTAATGAAGCATATATTTTAGCTTTAAAATACCTAGTTAAATATTTATCAGATATACCACAAAAATAAAAACTACCTTAAATAGGGTTAATTTATATTGCTGTAACTATATCAGAAAACTATATAATTGACTGACCTGTCTTCATGAATTAAATTATGCAAATAAATCAAAGAAAATAATCTGGAGTAGAAATGGATCTGCAGCTCCAAGCTGTGTAATTAGATCTACACTCAGCAGTTCAGAGCCACCTCTGGACTCTCACACTGAGAATCTGCAGTCCTCAAGAAACCTAAGCTTTAAAATGATAAATAGATTCATGTTATCATTATTGAATTATATTTAAGGCATTATCCTGAATGTGAAATATATTCTTCACCAATTTATTTTAATATTTATCAGTTTCTATGTTTGAGTTGAATAGAACTTTAACTGCTATATTTGGTTAAAAGGAATCCATAACACTTTACATCTTCTAACTAAAAGATGTTTGCTATCTAAATGTACAATAATTTTTTAAAAAAAAGCTTGGAGGACTTAGTGTACGATATATGTACTATGACAGCAAAAACATGAATCGTATTTCTAGCTAAGTCCTATAAAATATTATCTTACAATAAATTCACTATATCAAGACACTGTACAATTTAATTAGAAGCATAAGACATTTATATTTCAACATAGTCTCTAAATTGTTGATGCAAAAAATAGAGAAGTAGAATTTTTAAAATAGTAAATACTTTAAGTACATTTTCCCTGTCCTATACACTTTCTCCTTAACTTACTAATAACCAATATTTTCTTAAGCTTTAATTAATTTTCTTAAGATATTAAGCATATGTATATTTTTTCAGGTAATATAATTTATGTCATCTAATTGATGCTTGAATAAATTATTTCTAAATTCTTAATTCAGCTTTTGTTGTATATGTGTACTATATAGGTATATACATTCAGTTTGAGATCTGTATTCCTCTTTGGAGAATATCTATACTAATAAAAGGGCAATATGCTAATTAGACCGGACATCCTTCTGGACAAAGCCATGGTGGTGGGGCTGAGGCAGAGGCGGTTAGAGGCGGTCAGGCCAGCAGAAAAGGGCAGTTAGGGGTGATCAGGCTGGCAGGGGAGGGCAGTTAGGGGTGATCAGGCCAGCAGGGGATGGCAGTTAGGGGATGGCAGTTAGGGGCAATCAGGCAGGCAGGAGAGGGCAGTTAGGGGCGATCAGGCCGGCAGGGGAGGGCAGTTAGAGGTGATCAGGCTGGCAGGGGAGCAGTTAGGGGGCGAATGGGCCGGCAGGCAGAGGCGGTTAGGGGAGATCAGGCTGGCAGGCAGAGGTGGTTAGAGGCGACCAGGCAGGCAGGCAGGTGAGCGGTTAGGAGCCAGCGGACCCAGATTGCGAGAGGGTGCAGTGCAGGCTTGGCTGAGGGACCCCCCCCCCACTCCGCTCCATGCATGAATTTTGTGCAATGGGCCTCTAGTTCAATCCTATCTAATAAAAGAGTACTATGCAGATTGATCATCACTGCAACACACAATATAGCTGCCCCCATGTGGTCAAAGATCTTGCCCCCATGTGGACACAAGATGGCCACCACAAGATGGCCAGCAGGAGAGGGCAGTTGGGAGGCACCCAGCCTGCAAGGGAGGGCAGTTGAGAAGGACCAGGCCTGCAAGGGAGGGCAGTTGGAGGTGATCAACCCTGCAGGAGAGGGCAGTTAGGGGTAACCAGGCCAGCAGAGGAGGGAAGTTGGGGGCAAACAGGCTGGCAGCAGAGTGGTTAGGGGGTGATCAGGCTGGCAGGCAAAAGCGGTTAGGGGCAATCAGGAAGGCAGGCAAGCAAGCAGTTGGGAGCCAGCAGTCCTGGATTGTGAGAGGGATGTCCAACTGCCCGTTTAGGCCCGATCCCACCGGTGGGATCGGGCCTAAACGGGCAGTCGGACATCCCTCGAGGGGTCCCAGATTGGAGAGGGTACAGGCTGGGCTGAGGGACAATCCCCCTCCGTGCACGAATTTCGTGCAGCGGGCCTCTAGTATATTTATAAACATAAATAACCTCAACAGTATTGTATATTCTATACATAAATGTGTATTTTATACCTTAAAATTGTCTAAAGCATAATAAATGTTTTAATTTTCATCTGATTTTATAGCATATAAAACTAAATGAACTTAATAAAAATATTAATTTTACTTGCTCATAATTATTTAAAATATACTCAAATTAATTTTTTTGTTTAGAAAAAATTTCTTAGCAATCTATAATAAACTCTTATCTGATGCCAAACTAATCTTACAACATGCAGACTTGTTTTGAATACCAGTGGTATTTTAGAATCAAATAGACTATGTTTCAATCATAACTCAGCATTTATATACTAAATAAACTTGGGCAAATTTCCATGTGCTTCAATTTTCACCTGTAAAATGCTGTCCCTTACAAGGCTGCTGTAGGGACAACAAATAATAATTAGAGAGTACTAGAAATGAGCCTGGCACATATAAGATGGCCCACACAGTAGGGGGGAAAAAGGCTTATTTGTTTTACAAAGGTTTCCCTTACTTTACCCCTAATTTGATCCCTACACATCCCACTCACTGGGACCAAGATCGGCATTGCTCTCGAAGGCAACAGAAAACAAATGCACTTGCTTTTCCACATAAGAATTCTTTAAATATTTAAATACTTTTGTCATATCTCCAGTATGATAGCTCTTTCCTCAGCTGAACAGCACCAGTTCTTAATTCTGTTTTCCATAAATCATAGTTTCTCTGTTTAGACACTAGATGAGTTCTATGCTCTTTATTCTTTTTTAATACTAAAGAGTATGTGCCTTGATTATACAGTTTAATATGACCTTACATTATATTCTCAGGTGTATCAACTTGAACACTGTACTGAGAAACTTGAAGGAATTTAAAAGGCATATGTTGGTATTCGTTTCTTAAAAATGTGAAGAAAAAAAAGTTTTTTTTAAATATATATTTTATTGATTTTTTACAGAGAGGAAAGGAGAGGGATAGAGAGTTAGAAACATCGATGAGAGAGATACATCGATCAGCCGCCTCCTACACACCCCCCACTGGGGATGTGCCCACAACCAAGGTACATGCCCTTGACCGGAATCGAACCTGGGACCTGTTCAGTCCGCAGGCCGACGCTCTATCCACTGAGCCAAACCGGTTTTGGCAAAAAAAAGTTTTTTAAATGGAAAGAACATATACTTCTTTGGAAAGGATTTAATCTTTAAAAAACTTATCACTGAAAATTATTGGGTTGTTACAGATTTTTTAGACATATTATTGATGATTTCCTCAGGCCAGATTTCTCAGATGGAAATTATAGATATACTAGAGGCCCTATGCACAAAATTTGAGCAAGAGTAGGCCTTCCTTCCCCTGGCTGCCGGCACCGGCTTCCCTCTGGCACCCGGGACCTGGGCTTCCCTCCAGCCGCCAGCAGGCACGGGCTTCCCTAGCAGCCCTGGCTTCATCCGGAAGGTTGTCCGGAAGGACGTTGGGTCTAATTAGCATAAGTTTTTATTATACATTTTTTGCATTCTCTTCTCTTTGCAGGGCAATGACTGTTTAAATGAAAATGTCAGTTTTGTGGGAGTGAAAACGTTGGGAAAAAAAATGAAAAGGCTAAGGTTCTAGTTTTAATTGCAAAGCTTATTAAATGTCTAACTTTGGGCATGTTATTAGGCTTTGTTTTGTCATCTGTAATAAGAAGGTGGCCTAATAAGCTGTATGGTGCTTTCATAAATTCAATGTCAAAATAAACATAATGAGGCTCTATTAAATGCTGTTTATAAAATACTTTCATCTAAAATAAAATTATAAGGTATCTGATCAAAGTTGATAAAATATTATTTAATTAGCATAACCTACAACTTAAGGAAAAAATTAGAGTATTATCCATCTAATTTTCAAGCAAATAATATATTTCAACAGGATTTTTGGTAATATTTCAAATTATAATGATAGAACATTTAAGCTATTTATTTACAAAGTATATTCTCTATATCATACATGATGCTAACAAATTTGTGACACAGTTATAGCTGCTTTCTGTGTATTTAAATTGAAAACCTGGTTTTGTTATGGTTTTTTTTTAAAAAAGCACTTACCCAAATAACAAACTTAGGCGAGTGAAATTTTGGCCAGCAAAGACAGTAGGAACTGTGCAAATGTTTGTGTGCAAAGTTCACAATTAGTGAAGATAACCAGCAGCATTGGGAGTGGGCTGTTGTGGAAAGGTATACCCTCTACTCTCTGGCTCAGCCCCAGTTTTTAGAGTTGGTAAGCATTTTCAGCTAGAGGCCTGTCCCATGTAGGCAAATACACGACTTTGTACTTGATTTGAGCAATATAAGAGTCCTAGTTGTCCGGTCAAATTTCTAGGCTACTGAGCTCGGCCAGTTTATCCAATTAGTATTCAAGCTGGTATTCAAGGCCCACAAGGGAAAACTACTAGTTTGTTTGGTTCAATATTGAAAATACGACAAAGTGGAAGACCAAATCCCATCTCTACATAAAAAGCTAAATTGATATTCCATATGTGAAAGATCAGTCTACTCGGTATCACCACAAAAACAGAAACTCCTAACAGATTAAAGCTACTTAGTGGCCCTGAGAGATACAAATCTCATGTTTCTCTCCCAACAGTACACCTCTCCCGCTCCCAAACTCAGCAGTTCTGTGCTCCCTACACAGCACCTTGGAGCAGCCTGCAAACAGCAGCGTAAGAGGAACTCTCCTAGTGGAAAGAAACCGCCAAACACTGTATTTTCTTTTTGCCAAAAGGTTGAAAATTCTAGAAACCTATCAACTCTTGCATTTTTCTGGATAATATTTTTTGGGGGGAAATCAGTAAAAAGATGCATTTAAAAAACAAAACACTTTTCACTGGTCACTAAACAGGAAATAGGTTTGCTTGTAGAAATGATTAATTTCAAGTCTGGGGCAGGGACATGTAAAAAATATAAAGAAGCCAGCTTGAAGGGGCCCCCTTTGCCAAATTTGGGACATTATGATCATCAACATAAGTAATATAATAATGAATTATAACCCTGTGAGTAAATAAGAATCTGAGTTCATGGAGAAATAAATTAACAAATAGGGGAGAAGGAAGCACTTCTTACACACAGTGAAATAGAAGGAATATGGAGCTAAAAATCATCAGTAGATCTAAAAAGAATGGGGAAAAGTGTACTTTATCAAATATGTATATTTAATGTGTAGTTATTGGATTAACCTTTGTTTCTCTCATGAGATTACAAGCAACAGTAATGCATTGTCTGCTTTCTTTCGCCAGCACAGTCTCTGGCATACCCTGGGCATTCAATAAATATTTGCTGAATATTGCCAGTGCCTCAGTTAGTCTTAAAACCATCTCCATTCTGTTCAATATCTAAAATTAAGACTGATGACCCAGATATAGTTCATGTGCTAAAAGAAAGTGTAGCAGTGTCTATATTTGACACTCTACCCACCAAGGCTCTGACCTTAATAAGGTAAATAGACTACAAAAGAGATCCCAAATCATAAAGCATTCTCAGTAATTTAGAAGTTTATAAATTAGAATTACATTTCCATTTTTAAATTCCAGTCTATATGATAAGTATTACAAGATTATAAGTATTATTCATTTTAAGAAGTTCATGTAGGTACATACACATAAATGAAACTTTTAAGGAACATATATTGAAGCCAACTACTTTTAATGAATAATTTAATGACAAAGGAATTTAATGAAGTTTTAAAAATACAAGCACTATGAATTAATGCTGTCAAAGATGTTCATAAACATGACAAAAATCTTAATGACGTGACCCAAACTACACTCCTCCTAATCAGTCCCCATAGGACAAATGGAGATCAAGAATTCATTGCTAAATCTAGATCAATCCAATAAAGGTTAGTAAGACAGAATATAGATTCTTTCTTCGATACATTACAGTATCACACATCAAAAAATATTTTACTGATCTCCATGACAGTCCAAATTGCACTGACATTTGTTATTGATAGGCCCCAAATAGCAACATCTATTCTGTAGAGCAAATTAAGATCAGCTAGTCTATTACTATGCAAATAAAATTCATTAGTGAGCTAACAATTTCATTTTTACAGATGCCACTAGCCTTGAAGGCCTATTACTATTCAACATTATAAGATGTTCTGGACTGAATCTAATTTCATAAAATAACAACATAGAAATGTATTTTTAAGGTTCCCATCAGTATTTTTCATTTCTCTTCTTAGACAATAATCAGCATGTATAATTCCTTAACACTCAACTGAGCATTGAATATTCTCAAGTAACACACTTGAAAAGATTCTTCCTAAAAGAATATACTTACTTGAAAAGAAGAAGCCCTAGTAAGCCAATATAGTTTCAATCAAATTTACTAGCTAGACTAATTAAAACTGTAAGGAAAAAAAATCAAAATTATAATTCCTTTTAGATTGGATCTTAACTGTCTCCATTTCTTTAGGCCACTTTCTCAAACACAAATGAAAAACATCTCATTTCTCCACAAATCTGTACTCTTCAATTAACACTCTTTATACTAAGAAAAAAGAAAAACAAGAAAATATAGCTATAAGACAGAGTAAATCAAATACTATAGTAACAAAACATGGAGAACAAGACAAAACTGTTACTGGAGAGAGAGAGTATGCAATGTAGGCAAGGTTAGAAAGTTATTTTTTCTTTTCCTTCCTTTTTTTTCTCTTTAAAGTAGACCACGGTAGAAACAGTAGACTCTGTCTCCCTGGGATGGTTTAGTGGAGTACATGTCCTTTCCAGATACCATTAGGTCTTTCTGGACAATAATCCTCCCTGACGTTCTTAGTGTTCCTACATGGTAGGGCCTGTGACAGTGGAAACTGAGTGTTTGAAAGGCAGAGGATGTCTCTGCTCCCCCCGAGGGTAATAAAACCTAGAGCCCTTCCTTCTCTCTCAAGGAGACAGGTGCTTATATTCCAGGGTACAGGCCTTCCCTTCCTTTCTGGAGAGAATCTGTTTATATTCTCTAAAGTAAAAATTACTTGGGCAGGTCAGTTGGTTTTACTTCTTTTCCTTCTCTCTCTCCTCCCTCCTTTCCTCACTCCCCTTCTCCTTTTACTTCTTCACCCTTCCTCTCTTCTTCTGGCCATATTCCCCCTCCGCATATTCCCCCTCCCCATATTCCCCCACCGCCACTGAAGGAAGGGGTGAGCAGATGTTCTAGCAACAACTATATAAGCTCCAAGTTACCTAATTTTTGTGCTAGTCTCCTATGGTGCAACTTGTGTTATCATGTTGCCCTGTGGAAAGCTAGATGTATTGTGAATAATATAAGGTCTGTTCCATAATCCAGTGTCTCCTATTTCTCTTTGTGTGCACATGTCTATACATAAAAGTACACAATGAAGTTAACTTGTGGTAGGTTGCATGTAGGTAGGGTAATGTCTTAGACCCTTCACAAGACTTAACTTCATTGTGTACTTTTACCACTAACTTGATGAATGCTGTACAATTTGGAAATGCCCACAGTATTTGTCATGATATAGTTAGGGCTGCATTTCCCACCTATTCATTTACTAAACCAAGAAAAAATGAGATGAGATCTGTGACTATGTTATTTTCTTAAAGACAGAATCCTATCCTATATAATAAAGAGGTAATATGCAAATTGATCCTCATGTCCTTGCACAAGATGGCCACCCACATGTGGTCAAAGATGGCCACCACAAGATGGCCAGCGGGGAAGGGCAGTTAGGGGTGACCGGGCGAGCAGGGGAGGACAGTTGGGGGCGATCAGGCTGGCAGGGGAGGGCAGTTGGGGGTGATTGGGCCAGCAGGGGAGGGCAGTTGGGGGCGACTGGGCCAGCAGGGGCACAGTTAGGTGTCGATCAGGCTGGCAGGGGAGTGGTTAGGGGGTAATCAGGCTGGCAGGCAGAAGCTGTTAGGGGCAATCAGGCTGGCAGGCAAGTGAGTGGTTAGGAGCCAGCAGTCCCGGATTGCAAGAGGGATGTCCGACTGCTGGTTTTGGGATCGGGCTTAAACCAGCAGTCAGACATCCCCCAAGGGGTCCCAGATTGAGAGGGTGCAGGCTGGGCTAAGGGACACCCCCCCCCCCCGTGCACAAATTTCGTGCACCAGGCCTCTAGTTTTATAATATTAACTATAGAGATATTTCTTTCTTCCCACTCCTTCACACATAAATATGCTACCATGAAAATAAACACTTTAAAACCCCAGCTACAAACAAGATAGTAAAAATAGCAATGGTTAATTTAGACTGAATGTTCAGCTCCCTTTTTTGCACTTTGAGCAGACACATGAATAGTTGTATCAGATTTCCTTCGGACACCAATTTTTCAGTCTTATCACAAAGATGGCTATAAAAATACAGTCAACAGATTCCTGTGGTAACTAAACTTATTAAATGTATCTCCCACTGCTTCCAAGTCTAAATATCAGCTGGAAACCAGTTAATAAAGATATTCAATATATCATTTTCTAAAATAAAATAAATAGCTGTCAAATTAACTTCAGACAATTTAATGTAAAATACTGTGAATAGCTACCCAGAGAATTTTCTATGGTGTTATAAAAGACAGAAAAATGATTACAAACATTGTCTTAGTACTTCCCTAGTTTATATTACTGTTATTTAAAAATGTAAATAACAGTATAAAATAAACATGTATATAAATTAGGTTTTATTATCAACAGAATTAATGAAATACTAAATATACAAAATATCTTACAAAAATGAATACCACGAAAGAGTCAAAACTTTTAAAATATTATTTAACCTGATCATTATATATTTTTTGTAATCCAATGCTATAATTATAAAAACTACATAAATTACCCAATAATCTAATAAAATCACTTCCTCAGTCTGGAATACTTGATTTAACTCAGCTATAGATTTATATGGAATCTTTCAAACAACAAAATTTATGACAAATTATATATAATTTAACTAACTTTACTTTTTATGTACAATATGCAACTATGTCAGAAAACATGCATTTATGTATTGGCCACATATACTATAAAGCATATGTTCAAAACCCCATAGTTATAGCTGTTTTCATGCAAAGCATTTTGGAGGTATGAAACAGAACCAACAGAGGAAAATTAGACAATAAAATGGTTAAAAAATAACACCTAGTAAGAGAACAAAGCAACTTGTACTATCTTCACATTTGGCAATGTAAATCATGAAGAGGTGCACCAAAGAAGACGGGAAGAATGAGAAAATGGATGAAAAAGTTGATAGCTTCTATAAGGGAGTTATACTAATCAGACACATAAAAATAGAGATAACATACTACTATATAATGGATGAAGTAGATGGAGATTTGCTTTCCAGGTTTGAATGATTATATATGTTCCCTGGTGTTCCATAACAAATCTAATATAAAGAAAACCAGTTTTGGAAAAATAAATTTGTTTTTCTTCCCCGCCCGTCCCCAGGCCCCCCACAAGATTATACACAGCATTTCTTTCTTTTGATCTTTTGGCTTAAGACCTGTAAACTGTGCAAGGATAGAACTAAACATAGTTTATATCCTCAAAATTTCTAAATTTCATTCTGAGACACTATTCCACTGTGCTCTGTCCATTTGTGTTATAATTCCAGAAGCCACGGATTACCAAATTTAGAAAGCTCAAATGCCAAAGATATGTACATACTTGTATATGTGTGTATGTGCCATGAGAAAACAGAATATACTTCAAGGGTAGGAGTACTGGGGGTGAGGTGAGGGGATGGAAAAGTAATTCATTCGCTTTTTCTTTTCTTTTTTATACTTTTGTGTTGATTCACTTGTTACAAGAATGTATTACTTCAGTAACTTCACTTGTTACAAGAATGTATTACTTCAGTAACTGAAAAATTCTCAAAGACTAAGGAAAAAAGGAATGTTAATAACAATGAAGATCTGAAAATGTAATACAAATATTCCATATTAAAAAGTATTCCCTTTGCAAATGAAGAGAACATTACTAGTTAATAAAAAACTGTTATATATATAATTTCAAGAAGATAATTGAGTACTCTTATTGTAAACTACATTTCAGAAAAATTGAATATTTCTCTGTTCTCTTAAAAATATAAAATTTTAAAAGGGTTCAGAAGTTTCTCCAAGGTTTAATGAACAGAAATAAAAGGAAGAAATAACATATTAACTTAAAATAACTGGTAACACAAATTATGTCTATATCATGAAAAATAACTAAGTCATATTGATATCTTAAATTAAAAGAAAGTCAGGTAATTTCATATGTCCAACAGAAATGACTATAACTAGACAAAATAATATTAAGAGTAAATTTATATAATGAAACATTTTTTATAAGAATACCAATACTCTTTCATTGTTCTTTACAGCCTACAGGGGAAAAGAGTTCCTTAATAAGGTAATCAAAGCAATCTACGATGTCATTCCCACATCTCCAGGTTGTTCTTCCCTCAACCTAAACGTTCAGCCTACCATGGAACTTGAAGTTGGTTGTCGCCCTAATTCTTTAAGAATAAATCAGACTTATGAAGACTACTACATCTCCCATTTACATATTCATCAAACACTGTCTGAGCACCAAATGTGTACCAGGTACTGGTGTACCAGGTACTGGTGAGGCCATGACAATATGTGATGCAAACCTAGAGATAGCCCCTTTCCTTATGGGACTTACAATCTTATCATGAAAAGTGGAATTAATCAAAAACAGCCAGGAAAAAAAAAAGGTAAACTGTAGCTAGAAATATGAATATATACACCGTGTTATTATATAGTTAATCATTGGAAGGTGAAAGTTAGGGAGGTAAAAAAAAAAGGGGGGGGGGGGCGCTTCTCAAAGAAAGATGAGACCTGAATGGTTTAGTAGAGGACAACCAAGCAGAGAGTAAGAAATGTGTGAGGCAGAGGAAACAAGCTATGCAAAAGCTCAGAGATAAAGAGAAGAGCATCTCCATGATAAGGGTCTGAAAGAAGCCAAGGAGGTGGGAAATGGGGAAGGAAAGGGTGTGAGGCAAATATGGAAGGAGGTAATACTCACACAATATAGGTACCCTGGGCCCTTTTAAAGGAGCTCATTCTGTGCTCTTAATTGTTAAAATGTCTGTCTCCTCAAAACCGTGCTTTTATCTTCCTTTGGGAACATGTCTCAATTGGGGGAAGGGAGGAACAAAGAAGGCTGACAAGAAAGCAGCACTCAATTCACAAATAAATGTTATGTTAGACAAATTTGGTATGACAGAAGCACTGGTACCAAGAATTAGTGATGTTAGTATCTGTAGGAAGAAACATTTTTTAGGCAAAAGGGCAAATGAAAAGTTCTATTATTAAAGTACTAGAGGCCCGATGCATGAAATTCGTGCAAGAGTAGGCCTTGCACCCAGAACCCGGACTTCCCTCCGGCCACCGGCACCCTAAACCCGGGCTTCCCTCCAGCTGCTGGCACCCAGGACTTGGGCTTCCCTCACAGAGGGAGGCCCCGCCCACCTGCCACAGCCCACAGTCGGTGGTGACCTGGACCTCCCTCTTGGGGCGATCATGGAGCTCCCCGATTGATCGCCCCATAGCTGGTGGCCTGGGCCTCCCTCTGCGGGGCAACCATGGGACAATGGCCGGGTCCCCGACCAATTGCATCGCACCCGTCTTGGCTGGCCTGGCACCAGTGGGGTGTCATAGCGTGGTCCCGGATGGTCGTCCGGATGGTCATTCCACTCACTGTTCAGCCATTCGATCGATTTGCATATTATGCTTTTATTATAGAGGATTGAAGTTAGCATGGTAAAATGTGTTTCAATTGTACATAATTAAATGTATATAAACTAAGATAAGAAGCAATGCTGAGAAACAAAAAGTAAATCCCTTCAGATAGTAATAAGTTAAATTAATCTATAATTATTAGTCAATTTTAAAAGGTGGGTTCTTATTAGAATCTAACTTGGACTAAAAACTTATAAATAATGAAGAAAGAAAAAACAAAATACACATCTGAATAAGAAAAACCAAAGTTGAAGAAGACTTTTTTCTCTTTAACACTGTCAAACCTTGAAACTGGAGGCAAACGTTTGAGTAAAAAGCTACTTAAATAAGAATCTTAACTTTTTTGATAATGTAAAAAATGAACAAGTTGACTTACTAAATATGCCATAATCTCTGAGGAAGTTTCTAATTTCTTTTCCCATCACTGTAACAAAGTTTGTATAACAAGAAAATCTCAATAGGGTTAAGGCATCAATTATTTTCCCATTCTGCAAGTTACACAGGAGGTGGGGAATTATTAACAGGAATGATAAAGCTGTACTTGCATTTGGTAACACAAAGAGAAGCTTACAAATGAGACGTCTCATTAGTTTGAGCAGATGGATCAAAATTAAAGGCTGAATCGCCAACTTTTAATTTCCCAATAGCCAAAAAGAGCTTGAAGTCTTGCGGAGTATGACTGTTGAAAAGTCAACATGAAAAGATTTTCTCCATCTGTCATCACACATGCTTGAGTGGAACACAACTGCCTCCTACTGTTTTTAATACTTTTCAGGCAAAGCTGCACATAAAATCTATTAAGTACATGAGCCCACACATTTAGATGACTGGTACACTGAAACCCATGAAATAGTATGATCAGAGACGATCAGCATGGCTTTTGAAGGTGACATTTGCTCTATTCTAATTTAATCTAATGGGAGAAAAGCAAAATGAATTCATTTGTATACATATTTATTTAAAATTATTAATTTTTGATCATGAGAAGTATTTACCTGAGAATGTATTTTTTTCTTTTAATGGACA
The DNA here is from genome assembly GCF_951640355.1 of Cnephaeus nilssonii. Lineage (NCBI taxonomy): Eukaryota > Metazoa > Chordata > Mammalia > Chiroptera > Vespertilionidae > Cnephaeus > Cnephaeus nilssonii. The sequence goes on along the minus strand of NC_137080.1, from coordinate 43,591,953 downwards.
GAGCAGTTAGTCTATTTAATAAAGTTCTGAAAAGGAGCTGCTCTGATAAAATTATTTAGGAAAAACCACAACTAGGAAGAAAACCCCAAATACCAAAACAAACTGAAGGTTAAGAAAACAAATAAAATCAAGGAATATTCCCTGGAAAGATTTTTTAACTGGGTTGTCAGGGAGAGAGAGTAGCAGAGAAAATTCTATGTTTCCCTGGACTAGAATAGACTAACTTACAATTTCTTACAGCTATACACTAACGGCTAAAGTATATTTAAAAGGCAACAAAATAAAGCTAACATTCATTAAGTACACAGCCCCACAAGAAATAATTTCTATTTTCTTAACAAGGAAAAGCACCTTTATTGAATATGTAGATGGCTACTTAATAACACTGCACTAATATGCAGTCAGTTATGGCTATATCTGAGTACCAGAAGCACAGCTCTCTGCCTGTCGGCTTTTCTATCTCTGTCTCCGTCTATCTGTCTCTCTCTCTCTACACACACACACACACACACACACACACACACACACACACACACAATTTACTGTACTTATATATACAATAAAACATTTAAACAGAAGAGTCTTTTGGAATGAAGCACATAAGACCTTTCAGTTATCTGAGTTAAGCAGAATAATATAATTGAAGAGTTAATTTGGTGGTCAGTTTTTTAGATAATAAAATAAAAAGATTGTTAAATTATATATTTTTCATTTTCTGATAGATGTATACATACAAATTCATTTGGTGAAATTTATCACTAGGAGACTTATACAAAGAGAGCTAGTAACTGGGGTAGTATTACATTCAACCTCGATTAAGAGGGGGAAGAAACAGTCCTGGCTGGTTTATTTCAGTGATTAGAGCATCGGCCAGAGGACTAAAGGGTCTTGGGTTCGATTCCTGGTCCAGGGCACATACCTCGGTTGAGGGGTCGGGGTGTGTGCGGGAGGCAACCAGTTAATGTCTTTCTCACATCGATGCTTTCTCTCTCTCTCTCTCTCTCTCTCTCTCTCTCTCTCTCTCTCTCTCTCTCTCTCTCTCTCCTCTTTCCTCCCTTTCACTCTGTCTGAAAATCAATGCGAAAAACATCCTTGGGTGACGACTAACAAATAAAAGAGGGGAAGAAACACAACTCAGAAACTCTATTCTATTAGGAAGTTCTTTGTTAACTTTGTAATAAAAGCAGAGGACCGCAACTTAGTGAAGATATCACTTCAAGGAGATAGAAAAGGGAAAATAATCCAGTGAGGGGTTCTAAACCTCTGAAAACAAATTTCCACATGTGCCTCAGTCATCAAAGACCCCTGTGAAGTGGCAATTCTGGTGTGATGGATTAAATGAAGGTTGGCTAGTCTTGTTGAAAGAGATATCTACCTCAGCTTCCAAAATCCAAATGTGCAACAATCCTCCTTTCCAAGTATCCACACTACAATTTCAGTCCTGGACATACTACAAAGGCAACTGGCAGAAGCTGCCATGGATCAAGCTACATGCACTTACAGGCCAAATAGTAGTTGGCAGAGCAACCTGCAAATAGAAGACTTAAACAGAACAATCCCTTTTAAAAGACTGAAACAGGAAAAGATCTCAGTTTAGGACAACTTTTTCAAAGTCACACACATAATATAGGTAATTTAAAGCAATGAAAAAGATAAAGCTTTGTTCTCAAATTGTGTTGCAAAGAGCTTTTAACTTGAGATGACTGCATTAATGTAAAAGACTAAGGCGCTGCCTTAACAACTCAGCACTTACAATCTGAAGGCACTGGTTTTGGCATTTGTAACAACAACAATACTAGAGGCAACTATCAACTAGTGGGCCATAGTCCTGATGAATTTTATATTTCCCAATATCCCACCTCACTAAGGATGTTAAATCTTTGAAGATGAGGCAATTCATAACAATCAAATTATATTTACCAAGGATTCCCCTTGCACATGACACTATGCTATGAACTTAACCAACAAGATTTCTTTATAACCCAATTTAATAGGACCTGTCCTACCGGAACACAAAACGTAAAAGAACAATAGTGCATAAAACACACCATTAGTTTTTTTAATTTGACATCTTTAATCTAAATGTTTATTTACATTTTCTATTTATGATTCTGTGATATTTTTGGATAGGGATAACATAATACATAGGTTACAGAAACTATAGAAATAACTGAGAAAAGATAGGGAATAAAATAGTTTAACAAATGGAAAAACATACACCAACAGAAACTATCTTTGGGTGGCAGAATTAGCAGTAATTTTCTCCCTGCTCATTTTTGCTTTTTGGTGTGCTTAAGGGTTAAATTTGCTTAAACCAGTGATGGCAAACCTATGACACGCGTGTCAGCACTGACACACGTAGCCATTTCTGATGACACGCGGCCGCTGAGGCGGCCGCATGCCGAGGATGAAACATTTGCGAAATAATGTTTTTTCCTCAAAGTGACACACTACCCGAGTTATGCTCAGTTTTTTGGCGAAGTTTGACACACCAAGCTCAAAAGGTTGCCCATCACTGGCTTAAACTCTCTTTTTGCTCAGTCTCTTTAATACCAGTAATATTTACACAACATTTAAAAAATACAAATACAAAGACCAAAAAGGGTCACTGTATGAAGCAAAAACACAGCACTGTCTAAAACAGGATAAAATAAAGTATACCTGGTGTCCAGCCTTTACTTGCTTCAGAACACTTTCATAACATACTTCATCCATGCTATTCAACTGTTGCACCTTAAAGTGTTTAAAACAAACAAACAAACAAAAATCAAATGAAGCAATTATAAAATTTCTTACTACCAAAAAACTGCCAATTAAAATGCATCTTTATTTACTTTCATACTAGCTAGAATGCAGAAATAGCAAAGGCAATATAAATATCTAACATATAACAACCTGATAGAAACACACAATTTAAAAATACAAAGAAAACACATCACACAATACTTCCAGAGTACTAAGTGTAACACATTTTTTAAAGACAGTAATTTTAAGGATAATATACTAGTTACACATATTTTAGAATCATTTTAAAGTTATTTTCTTTGCTTTTCCCCGACAAGTCCATACTTTAGGCTGTTTTTCTTCTATAATCTATAGAGTTTTTCTATGTAATTTTCAAAATCACCAGAACACTACCAATAGAATGTCATGGTATAGAAAACTGAAATCTAAAGAAACACTGTTTCTGTAATGTATATGTAGAAAGGCAGGTCATTTTCTACAGTAACATGTTTCTGGTTAATTGGAAATTTAACTTTTTGCACTCGGATGTTGAGTGTGACTCGACACGGTTAGCATTTGAATAAAGGAATCGAGAAAAAAAAGCAAGCGAGTGCAAAGGGTTAATATCAAATTTATGAATTAAGAAAGGGTTTCATTCTCACAATTAATTCTGAGCAAACTGTCAATCAAAAGGAAGTGGTTAACCCAAAGGAGGAGGCATATGAAACAGCCTGTGTATCTTAACATTTATTAAGAGTTTGGAGGGAATGAAAATGTCATATACATCTGAAATGACTATGATTTATATTTTTTGTTTTAATAATGTAAACACTTCAGCATTTAGAAACTCATGTTTTATAATGACTAAAGTAGATAATCACAAGATAATTTACTCCCCATTAATGATTCAAAAAACAACTCCTCCAAATAAAGTGTAAATTTAAGTTGAGTTCTGGCCAAAATAGTTACATATTTCAAATTAGACATGTCACACACACCGTTTTCCATGTTCTTCCATAACAACTGAATCATATCATGACATTTTAAATGAAACTCTGAGAAACTTATAAGGATTTCTTCTTAAAGGAAATGACAAATTAACAACTGGTTAGAAAATATATCAAACACCCTTGGGGAATGCATAATGGTTACCAACTGTACTATATATTACAGCTGAGTGTAAAAATAATACATTTTAGTAAGACAAAAATCTATAACATATAATTAATTTATTGTTTACACTATGTAAGATATGTAAAAGTCTTTTTTAATTTTGCCATATTTCTAAACCTTCAAAATAATTATGATGGTTCATCATCTAACACCATTACTTTTATGATTATGATACTAACATATTGTGGTGAAAATAGTTTGCATTTAATTAGCTTTAATTGATTTGCCAATTTGTATGATGAAATGAAAAGAAATTTAAAGTAGCTGACAAGCATCTGAAAAAATTTCCTTTTCTATATTTTTCTGTAGTAAGCACCTGCTATCATTTAAATGGTGAAGCTGAAAGAACACTACAGCTATCAAGAAGCAGCTCTACATATGCCCTGATGATATATTAAAATTAAATTAATAAATGTATATAAAGACATGATTAAAAAAACAAGCAACAAGTAATACTAAAAAAAAGCACTTGGAGTATTTAATGAAGGAACTTTTTTTATGATAACTATCACCATATCATAAGCCATCTTTATGTGCATAAGTTGGAAATGACTTCCTGCAATTCTAAAGGTACGTTACTTTTCTGCAATGTTGATGGAGCATATTAACTCTTGAAGTGACAGTCATTTCTGATATTTTTTAGCTATTTATAATAATGTAAAATGGACCTATTTTATTAATAAAATTGTTTTTAGATAATAAATAATCCCATATAATAAATGGCTAATATGCAAATCAATCGAACAGCAGAACAACCAGTTGCTATGACACGCACTGACCACCAGGGAGAAGACGCTCAACACACCAGCTGCCCCCTGGTGGTCAGTGCACTCCCACAGGGGGAGCACCACTCAACCAGAAGCTGGGCTCATGGGGAGCGGGCCTAAGATATCAGATGGACATCCCCTGAGGGCTCCCGGACTGCGAGAGCGCAGGCTGGGCTGAGGGACCCCCAAGTGCATGAATTTCGTGCACCAGGCCTCAAGTGTAATATATTGGTAATCAAGATTGACATAGTAACACATGGCTCTATCTTTTTTTTTTTTTAAGAGATCATATGGTCTGTGAATATTCTCCTAAAGATATTTCTTCTACAGATAAAAAAAAATATGTTGTTAAATAGAATAAATATATAAATTTAATGCAAAATAAAGTATTCCTTCATGATATTTAAAAACAAAAGTCAGCATGGATGAATCTAGAGAACATTATGCTAAGTGAAATAAGCCAGTCAAGAAAGACAAATCGATATGATTTCACTCATATGTGGAATTTAATGAACAAACTGAAATACCAATCAAAATAGAGACAAACTCATAGATACAGAGCAGGCAGACAGCTCTGGTGGTAGTGGTGGTGGGTGGGGAGGGGGAAGAGGAGGTGGTGGTGTGTGTATGTCTAGGGATTGAGCAAAAAGAAAATAAAAGAGAGAGAAAACAAAGGGATAAATTATTTAAATAAATAAATAAATAAATAAACAAACAAACAAACAAAAATCCAAAATAAGCACTTTAATCCTTCAAATGGTACAAGGTAATACCACTAACAAACTAGATAAACAAACTTTTTAACGTATTATAAGGAATTTCAGAAATGCCACATATATAATTAGTATGTATTAATTATAAAACATAAACTAAATAGAGCACCTCCCTTAATAGTTGCTACCATGTGATTATTTTCAATTGCATATATGTTATTATTTAGTTTAAATAATATACCAACATATGTATTATTGGTTAATGAGAGCCTTTTATTATTTCACACTGTCCTTCAATCATATCAAAATAACTTTTTGAAATGCATATTCTTATATGTAATTTGTATTCCTAGCTGAGAATACAAAATATACATTGATAATAGCAATGCAAACTACTATAAACAACTTTTTGGAGAAGGGATTACTCTAGTACATATAGTTGAGAAAGTGCTTGACTTTGTCTAGGACAGTGGTCGGCAAACTGCAGCTCGCGAGCCACATGCGGCTCTTTGGCCCCTTGAGTGTGGCTCTTCCACAAAATACCACAGCCTGGGCGAGTCTATTTTGAAGAAGTGGCATTAGAAGAAGTTTAAGTTTAAAAAATTTGGCTCTCAAAAGTAATTTCAATCATTGTACTGTTGATATTTGGCTCTGTTGACTAATGAGTTGGCCAACAACTGGTTTAGGATATTGTATTTGTAATGCTACTGAAATGGTCTTTTGGAGCCACTAATCCTAAATACACCAACAGAAATAATTTTAGAAAAAAAGCATAATTACTAAAATGAATACTTACCTTATTTGCACCTTTAACCCCCAGAAATGTTTGTCCAAGAGGAACTGGTCGAAAACGGCCATCAAAGAAGAAAAGGCCAATGTAGGGATTAACGTGTAAAAATGCAGCAACATCAAGGTAGTTGGGTAAGGTTGCAGAGAGTCCAAGAATCCTTATCATACTCTGTGTAGATTCAACCTATGTGGATTATTTTAATTAATGTATAAAGTAGTTCAACACATCTGGATTTTTATTAAGTTTAAAATAAGTTTTAGTAAATATAAAGTGTGAAACATTCACAATAAAACAAGATCCCCCAAGAAATATAGAATATTAACACATAACCTAAAAGACAGGAAATATGAAAGAAGAGTGGCCTAACTGTGGCATCAGGGATGATATAAAATAATTGAAATGTATGTTTAGTATATTTTCTGAACTAAAAAAATCCTATTAGTTAAATGTTTTCTTTTTTTTTTCTTCTAAAAATGTATCAGGGTCACAATAAAATACAGTAAATTCCATAAGTGAGAAATAATATAGGCCACATTCTCTTATGACAATGTAATACCTAGAAAGATAAAACCAAGGAATGGCCAAAAATTATATTCACTTCACAATTAAAATACATTATTATGATCCCATGATGCCCCTATCAACAACTTCACAGCAGTTTTCTGCTCAGTCGAGAAGTCTCAGTTAGTATTAGAAAAGTGGTCCAATGTGAGTAATATGAATACTTTCAGAATCATCCATCCAGCAACATTGGCTTAGGACTTAATCTTTAGTCAAGAGGGATACAGAACTAAATAGACACAGATTCACACATATAGATAGATATGGATGAAAATTAAAGTACAAATATATATACCACTTTTTACCATGAATTTGCTTTTAAATAAATCTTATGGAAGTCAGCAAAAACACAAGCCCAAACCAACAAAAATGAAGGAATTCTAAATAAGAAGATGATCACATCCATTATTTAAGTAATCTCCTTTACATGTGGTAAGAACCCTTTATAGGGATTAGAGTTATGATTTTTAATTATACAATAGTTCTAAGTAGTACTGGTGGAAATATGAAAGGAAAAAACCTGATTTTTGGTTTTAAAATCATTATTTACAACACAAAAATTATTAAATATGGTACCCTACAAACACCAGAGATGCTTTTCTGCTAAAAATCTTGAAAAAGAATTGTATTTTTATCTAAAAATACAATCCTATAATTCTCAATATAGATGAGACTATATGAGAAATATTTCATTTTAAATAGTGATAATTTGGAATTTCATATCCTAAGCCAAATCTCAAAGCTCTACACACTGTATCTATTCACCTAAAAATTGTTAATTGTTAAAAACTGCCAGGGATCTTTATCCAGCATCTTGAAGGGTTCAGGAATCTGGAGAAGGCGCTGTGTGTAAATTAATCAAAAGTCCAGAGATGAAACATAATTTTGGAAGGCATTTTGGGGGGCCAAAGGAGCTTGGCTAAAGGAACCAAGTTCTTTTGTCTCTCTAGACCCCTTGCTTTTTATTAACACAAATTGTCCTAAAGCAAGGTAGATATACAGGGTAAGGTTTGGTATACAGAATCCATTGTCAGATTGGGGAAACTGCCTACGGCTGTTCAGGTGTTTGGCCAGTAGGAGGCAATAACATGTAGAATAAAATGTCCTCAGCTGTCTGGCAGCAAGCAATCATTTATGCATCCTTTTCAGGTTTGGGAAAATGCCCTTAGCCATTTCCAACAGGCAATAACATATGTGATTCAGCCCTTGCTGAGTCCCCAAGTTCCATCAACCTTTTGATGAAATTCTTGCATTTATGACCTGCTGGAATTAGCTTCCGGCAAAAAACTATAAAAAAATCATATTCTACAGCATCCTCTTTATCATTAGCTCCAAAATGAAGCAGTAAATTTTTATAATGTTAAAATCTAAGTTTGAATAGTCTCCCTAACTCACTGAAAACAGTTAAGAAGACAATATTAATTCAATGGCGTTAACTACAACAGATTTGGCCTTTTTTATACTTTTCTCTTTTCCAAGTTTCTTTCAATTATGCCTAATACAACCATGCAACTCAGAACCAGAACAGAACTATATTGCATTAGAATAGCTCCCTAAGGCTCTTGTTAGTTACCAATGTTGAAGTGCTATGTAAAACACTGCCATCTACTGTAATCACAAGAAATAAATAAAACAGGTACTTTACTATTTAATAACAACAGTTGCTAGTGCTGTGCTAATACATTGGAAATATGATTAAAATCTAGTAGGGGATACAAATGAAGGTATAATTAATTATAGAAAGTTGTGAAATTACAAGGAAGACTGATAAGTGCTAAAAATGTGCAAAGAAAAGGAGTATAGAGAACTCAGAAAAGGTGCAATTTTATTGAGTGGCACACTCAAAAGAATAGATTTTTCAATAAATGGATGTGTAGAATGATGGAGATATGTACTTTGGCATTTATAACCCTTAATTTCATAACTAAAAATATACTCGGACTTAAATACGACTAGTTTCATCTCTGAAAAGGGTCAGTAGTGCTGGATGGAAAATGGAGAAGAAACAAATAGTTTTGTGTGGCTGGACCCTAAGGGTACTAAAAAAGATGTAGAAGTTAAAATTAGAGGGGAGAACTAAGATGGCGGCATAGGTAAACACCTATACTTGCTGCCTCTCACAACCACATGAAAATTACAACTAAAAGGCAGAACAACTACCACCCAGAACTGCGGGAAAGCTGGCTGAGTAGAAGTTCCACAACTAGAGAGGCGAAGAAAGCGCATTGAGACTGATAAGAGGTGCGGAGGCATGGGAAGAGCTGGCACCTGGATAATCTGCTTTTTTAATCTGGAGGGAGATACAAGCTCCTGCTTGCTCTGAACTCCAGTTCTGGGCGAGACTCCGGGGGATCCAGACATATACGGGGAGAAACTGGACTGTCTGGCATCAGGGCAGGAACGCGAGGGCAGCTTTCTCTCAGAGATGCTCGCAGCGATCATTGTTCCTGCACAGAGGCGCGGGACACAGAGACCCGGGGGCCTCTCCGATGCAGGGCTGACTGGCAGCCATTGCTGTTTGCTCCACCCCACCCAATTTACAAACCCACCCAAGCTGTGCACAGCGGCTTTTGCATGTGAATGGCCTGTCCTTTCTCCGCCTAACACCTGTCAAACTGCAGCTGGGTCAGAGAGCCCCCGAGCTTCCAAAAGAAGGCCCAAGGTCTGGCAGCAGCAGCCTGCCTTGCTTCACAGCTGGGCCTCATCTGGGCACTTCCAAACCCCATACAAAGAGGAGGAATCTGCAGATCTCTCTGTAGCTCCTGCTGGGTGGCCCCAGACAGTGGCTGACCTTGCACCTCCTTGGAGATCCAAGAGCCAGTGTACCCAATGGTGAGAGTGAGACCATACCGGATGACAACTCTTCACATCCATAAGAGACACACTTAAGGGGCAGACTCAGTGAGCACCAAAGCCCCACTGAAGCAAGTCCTGCCCCATAAGGGTATCTCCTGCACAATAGATCTTCCAGTGTAGACACAGCTGGTCATCACAGCCAATTGGCTTGGAGGTCAATTCCTCCCAGTATTACCAACAGCAATCAAGGCTTAACTACAACAAGAGAGTGCACACAGCCCAAAAAGGGGTGCACCAAGAGTGTCCACCTCAGGTGATTGGGGAGGCTGAGCCACTGGGCCCTATAAGATACCTACCACACAAGGCCACTCTATCAACTCAAGGAGACTTAGCAGCTACCCAATACATAGAAACAAACACAGGGAAGCAGCCAAAATGCGGAGACAAAGAAACATGTCACAAATGAAAGAAATGGAAGAAAGCAAAATACTGCATATAGAGTTCAAAACCACGGTTATAAGGTTACTCAAGAATCTTCTAGAAACCTCCAAGGAACTTAGTGAGACCTTTAAGGATCTAAATGAGAATGCCAAAAAAATGGAAAAGGACCAGTCAGAAATTAAGCATACACTGACTGAAAGAAAAAATAATATACAGAGATTCAACAGTGGACTAGAAGATTCCAAGAATCAAGTCAAATATTTGAAATACGGGGAAGCAAAAACCACCCAACTGCAAGATCAAAAAGAAAAAAGAATCCAAAATATGAAGATAGTGTAAGGAGCCTCTGGGACAACTTCAAGTGTACCAACATCTGAATTATGGGGGTGCTAGAAGAAGAAAGAGAGCAAGATATTGAAAACCTATTTGAAGAAATAATGACAAAAAACTACCCCTACCTGGTGAAAGAAATAGACTTACAAGTTCAGGAAGTGCAGAGAACCCCAAACAAGAGGAATCTAAAGAGGACCACACCAAGACACATCATAATTAAAATGCCAAGGGCAAAAGACAAAGAGAGAATCTTAACCCTTTGCACTCTCTTGCTTTTTTCTCGATTCCTTTATTCTACTCGGGATTTAATTTTTTAAATACCCCAGATTTTACAAAGCGCGGCAGTAGAATAAAAAACTCGAGTTTCTTTTCATACAAACTTATTTATTTGGATTTTTTTATATTTCAAATTATTGATACATTCAAAGAGTAATTTTAATCTCGACATCCGAGTGCAAAAGGTTAAAAGCAGCAGGAGAAAAACAGTTAGTTATCTACAAGGGAGTACCCATACGACTGTCAGCTGATTTCTCAACAGAAACTATGCAGGCCAGAAGGGAGTGGCAAGAAATATTCAAAGTGATGAATAGCAAGAACCTACAACCAAGATTACTCTACCCAGCAAAGCTATCATTTAGAATTGAAGGTCAGATAAAGAGCTTCACAGACAAGAAAAAGCTAAAGGAGTTCATCACTATCAAACCAGTATTATATGAAATGCTGAAAAAGGTATTCTCTAAGAAGAGGAAGAAAAAGAAAAAGGTAAAGATAAAAAATTATGAAAAAGTGACAACAAATACATATCTATCAACAAGTAAACCTAAAAACCAAATGAATAAAAAAACCTCATGAACAGAACAGACTGGTGAATGTAATAGAATTAGGGGCATGGAAAGAGAGCAGACTGACAATTCTCGGGGGGAAAGAGTTGTGGGGGGTGCAGGAAGAGATTGGACAAAGAGCTTACACCTATGGACGAGGTCAGTGTGGAAGGCCTGGAGTGGGGTGGGAACCGGGTGGAGGGAAGCTATGGGGAGAAAAAAGAGGAACATCTGTAATAATCTGAACAATAAAGATTAAAAAAAAAGGGGGGGAAGTTATAATTAGACAGATTAGGGTTTCAATAGTCTCTAATGTCCAGCTAAGCAAATTGAATATTTTTCTTAAGATAACAAACAGCAAGTCATCAAAATTTATGAGTATAGTAGTTATGATAAACTATATAACGAATTTGAATATATTATGGAAGTGCCAATGTATAGGAAATATTAACATATATCTATGTTACATTATATTGCATATTTCTATATCATATTAATATATATTTACATAATTATATTACTTGTAATAAACCTATAACATATACTTTTAATATTTTATATATTTAACTTTATATGTTATATTTATAAATTATATATATAAAATTATACCATTATGCAGTTATAAATAATTTACAAAATATTTATAAATTTATGAATGTTTTAAAAAGTATACGATACACACATCTATTTTCTCCCTCAATTGGGAATGCTCAAAAAAGAAAGATGTCCCGATCAAATCCCTTGTAAACATGCTAATGACAGACCTCCTGTTAAATGTCCTAATGATATTTACTTGACCTCAATGTTCTATAGTTGCAGGAATGTCCTTATCTTTGTTACACTTTTAGCTGAGGGGCATGGTCTCTCTAAATGGTCAATCTAAATAAACCTGGAATATGGCTTCCTGAAAAATATCACTAAACTATATAAGTACCAAGGGCATAAAATCAAAACATTTCATTATCAAAATAGTTCTCTTTTGTATAAATGATACCCTGCATACTTCTTTTGAGATCTCATATGTAAAATACGGGGGAAGAGATTGAGCATGGAGAGGAGAGAATTAGATGAAATTGCTAGTATTTTCCTTTGATCTATCATGGTTTAATACTGCTTAGTCAATATTAGATTTAGCTTTGTGATACAGGTTTAGAACAGAAGTTTTCCAATATTTATTTTAGTTCAAGAGACTTCAATAAAATAAGACTTAAAAAGAAGGTAGGGTATTTTTAACATGAAAATGAAATAGCCAAAGTTTTCTCCACAGTAAAATTAACTTTATCCCCATGAGCAATACATATTAATATTTCTTTGCATGCTACATTTAATTTAAAAAGTTATTCATACCTCCATAATAAGCTTTTAAGTAACTTTCTCTTACCTGTCGTAAAGTACGTGCCACGATGCTTTCTAATACTGGTCCTCTATCTTCATGCAGTAAATGAACTTCATCAAGAATGAGGAGCTTTACAATTTGGGAAAGAGCTACATCCCCAACACTTTTTCTTGTCACTACATCCCATTTTTCTGGTGTGGTCACAAGCATCTATAAGACAAGAAAAGATAAAGTAGTCAGTCATTCAATTGTAGGGTGACATGTACAAGAGTCAAGGTTTTTTTTAAAAGTATCTTACAATGAAAAAAAAAAGTGACACTATCTTTTAAACCTGCATATTCTCATAATGGCCTTTATTTGAAAAGGGACAAAGGAATGAACAGAGCATTAAATGGAAATGAAAAAGAAACCAAGAATCCACTCTAGGAATGGTCACCTGTTTATATCTATCCAAATTTAGAGGAAACTTTACTATTGATACCCAGTTTTTTAAAAAATGCCCTTTAATGTCACCTATATATGCAGTACTTTACACCAAAAAGTGATACACATACTACAACATAACTGGCAAATAACAGGAACCCAAACAGTAAGCCACTGGTGATCCAGGGCATATAGCGCAAGGGCTAGGCCCAGGGTACTTATGAGAACTTCACAGAAGTAGACCATCTGACAGGAAGCTTTGATTATATATCTATTTGCTTTTCACCTGGTGAGTTGTTTGTGTCCTCTAAAAGCATACTGTGGCAGAGAAAAAGACGACAAGCTTAATAATATCTTCTACTATAATAACATTATATTAGGAAATAATCCTGTAAGTGGATAATTCGAAGAACACATGAGGTAGCAAATGGAAACCAAAGCTATTCTTAGCCAGGACATCAGATTATAGACACTCTTACGTTATTTTCTGTATCACTAAGAAGTTCAAAAAAAGCACTAGCGAATTAATTTTTAACATGTGTCTTACAATTGATGAAATATGGCTAATTCCGTTGAAAATGTTAGAATCTATTAACTAAGCTAAAGAGTAGTACTCATGAATGCTTGTTAACACATCTGTGGTGAAAGCAGTCAGCCTGGAGTTGTTACAAATTACATTCAAATGCTATAGATGTATACCAGGCAACAGTTTACAAAATTTAGGAAGTCTATCTTCCTTTTAAAACACATAATCACATACCTACTCAATCAACAAGCTTATAAATTACAAGAATGTTTTAATTTAAAGATTAAATCTAAAATGTCACATGGTTTAGATTCCATGAACCTGTGTATAATTACAGTTATACTAACCTCTGTTATACACATGTCAGCTCTGATGGATGGCAGCAGCCCCCGTAATAGAATCTGACAGCTAGCAGATTATATCTGCCCCTTAGGACACCACAACAAATCAGTTAGTTCCAACTACTCCCTTTTCCGTATTTTTTTAATGTTCCTTCCTCTCTCATCAATTCACATGTAAAACACAAAGTCCTCTTAAGTATCTAGTTGTATTTATGTTAAGGATGACAGCCTTCAATTATAAAATGAAAATATATAAATTAATTAGGAAATCTTCAAATACAAAGTTATTCTTACTGCATATTCTTTGTTAAAAAGATATAATGTGGTCAAGCTACAGCATAAAGAATGTAATCTTAGTATTTCTATGTTTAAAAACATTCTATACTATTTTTAGTTAAAAATTTCAAAAGTAATATTAAATAAAGAAACAATGTATAATTCAATAAAACATTCTAACTTTAGAAGGAAGAGAACATGGAGTCCTGAGTATAGGGGAGAATAAGTTCATATAATATGTAATTCAAAATTGAACATTCAAGAAAATACTCTCTAGACCACTTGTGTTTACAGCTAGAGTAGAATTCCTTATAGTTCTTTTGGTTGATTTATTTATTTATTTATTTTTCTTTTGGTTGATTTAAAACACTTTCCAATAATCCCAGAAAATACATACTGAAGTCTAGTGTAATCGTATAAGCTTTAAAGGATACAATCCTTTAGTTTTACCTAAAACTTAACTAATTACACATAGAGAAAAATACTAAAATTGTTCATACTACCATGTGTATAAGCTATAAAGACCTTGCTGTTATCATTCTGGCTGCTTGTCCATAATACCCCAGGATCTCAACCCACTAAGTCTTGTAGAGCAAGGGTGTGAGATCACTTAACAGTGATTCCTCTTTTGTTCACTCACAAAGACAAGTTCTTGACATGTGAATAACTGGTGATAGAAATTAGTCCTGTGATAAGTCCTGTTCTGTACCATTGAGATAGAGAACAATAGAGAACAGGTTTCCTTGGCTTTTGTAAAGTAGTCTTCTTCATCGGACTGGTAAAAGTAACCTGTGAAAGTGGGGGAAAATCCTCTCTCATATGACCTTGAACATTTCATGGTCACTTCTCTTTCCTACCACACATGCAAAGCTCAGTTTAGGATCGACTTCTTACTAAAATAAAACACTTTAAGATGTCATATTGTAATACAAAAGTACTAAAACTCCAAATGTGATGGGCTAAAAGTATATTCTGTAGCTCTTCACGAAAATGATTCCAAAAAATACCAATTTTTTTCATCTCTTCAAATAATTCCAGACATTCAATATTAAGAGATTTTACTAATTCAAGAACAATTAAGCAAAAGTTTGCTGGGGATCTACTATTGGGAAGAAGATAAAGGGAGGAATCTAAATCTTAACAAATTATGACAGGATACAGGCTGATGAAAATGAGCGCAAATAAGGTAACTAGTTGTCCTTACTGCTTACCTGCTTATATTATGTGGAACTTTTCTATTTTACTTAGAAAAAGAACAAAGGCAGGACATGCATACTATTTAATCACAATCTGTGGTTATTCAAAGAAGAATTTCTCAATAGAAGCTTATGACTAAGTCATTCACTCCATGTCCATGGTTAGAAATACAAAGAAAAAGCCAAGAAGTTTACAAGCTTATATTTTAAGAAAGAAAAAAAAAGCCAGCAAAGAAATAAAATGTGGTCAAAACTCTTCCACAATGTTATGAAATGTAATGGTCACCTATGAGGGGGCAGAGGAGGCAGAGTGGGCAGCTGATCCTATGCAAGCAAATGCCACTGACTCAGCCCATAACTCTAAGTATAAACTACACAGAGCCAAGTGAAATTACATCTTTTTCTGTACTTTTTTCTCCTTTCTCTCCAACTTCCTACAACCTAACAAATTTATAGCACTGAAAAAGGGATCAAACACAGTTATATGTTACTGGCTTTTAAGAAGCTTAACAGAAACTCACATAACACTAAAAATGAGGCACAAAAATTAATAAAGGGGAAAAGCAAATATGGCCAAAGGATTAGCCAAAGCAGTATCTGTGATTAGGTATAAAAACTGGCTCTAAGCTTTCTTGACACCCAATTGAAAAACTGGGAGCAATCTTAGCAAGATGGCAGCAGAGGAGTTTCTAGTGCTCAGTCACTGCCCCTCAGAAACACCAATTTGAACAACTATTCGTGCATGAAAATAACTTCACAAGAGCTTAGGACTACAGGTGATGGATTACAGTATGTGGATGAAGCACAGAAATATAAAATGACACATTGAGTAGAAAAGATAAATTCACATTACCACCATCAACACCCCCCTCTCCCCCTACCTAAGCCCAGGCAGCCCAGCAGAGAGATATCCGCCTTATTGGAGAAGGAAAGTAAATGAGTACCCAATTCACTTCAGACAGCCTGCCCCAGCACCAGGCCTACTTTCCCTTAAGGCCTGCGGTGCCCCCCCCAACCCCCGCCCCCCGAGAGGCTCCCAAAAACCCAGGTTCCTGGTTCTACCAGCATGTACCTAATGGCTCTAGCAGCCCAAGTAAGGTGGCTCCCATGTTCCCAGGCAGAATCCATGATGCCAGGTTACCAGCAGGCTCCTGGGAATCCCAGCCCAGTACATGAAAATGTGCTCAAAATCACTAATCATCAGGGAAATGCAAATCCAAACCACAATGAGCTACCACTCAAACAAACCTGTTAGACATTGCCCCTTTTACCCAAGGTGTCTGTTTTGGGTTGATTTGTGTCCCCACAAAGAGACTGTTCAAGTCCTAATCCCTGGTACTTGTACATGTGACCTTATTTGGATATAGGGTCTTTGTAGATGTTAACATGATAAACTTTGCAAGCAGCATTGGTATTTTTAAAAATAAATTTTCTAGTTACTTTGCTATTTTTACTTAGTTAATATCCGTAAGAATATGGAACAATCACATGATAGGAAAAAGGAACTAAATGTTGATATAAAACCAACAAAAAATAGAAACCATTAATAGAATATGACTCCCACTCCCCTCTGTGCTTCTCTAACACTATGAAGCATCCTATTTTTTCCCAAAGGAATACTCATGAAATAGCCTATAAATTGTTATTCTAAGTTTTGGGGTTTTTTTTCAGTGAAAGCAAAGATAATTAGGTTACCGAGTGCTTTTAACTTATAAAATAAGAAAAGGGTCTCATATAATACACTAGAGGCCCGATGCACGAAATTCGTGCAAAAGTAGGCCTTCCTTCCCCCAGCTGCCCTTTGGCACCCGGGACCAGGCTTGCTTCCCTCTGGCTGCCCTTTGGCACCCGGAACCCGGGCTTGCTTCCTTCTGGCTGCCCTTTGGCACCTGGAACCCGGGCTTGCTTCCTTCCAGCTGCTGGCACGCACCCAGGACCCGGGCTTGCTTCCCTCTGGCCGCCTGCAGGCACCCGGGACCCGGGCTGGCTTCCTTCCAGCTGCTGGCACGCACCCAGGACCCGGGCTTGCTTCCCTCCGGCCGCCCACAGGCACTCGGACCCGGGCTTCCCGGGCTTCCGTCACAGCCCCGGCTTCATCCGGAAGGACGTCCAGTCTAATTAGCATACTATGCTTTTATTATTA
The DNA here is from genome assembly GCF_951640355.1 of Cnephaeus nilssonii. Lineage (NCBI taxonomy): Eukaryota > Metazoa > Chordata > Mammalia > Chiroptera > Vespertilionidae > Cnephaeus > Cnephaeus nilssonii. Next base: position 43,574,593 of record NC_137080.1, on the reverse strand, counting down.
TAGATAATTTGCATTCACTGGACAGATTGTTATGCATCAAAAATTATCATTCTCTTACTACCCTCTCCAACCCAAATATATTAAGAACAAAACAGTTAAAAGTAGTAGTAGTAGTTTATATATAGAAGTATACTTTTCAGTCAAAGCATTTTAATATTTTACAGCTTTTAAATCTTGAAAAAGTAAAAATAATAACTAACACTAAGATTTCCATGATTCTTCAAAATAATTTATAGATTTTTTACTAATAAAAGTAATGAGATATTCTTCAAACCAGAACTCTCATTACTTCTTAATGGTAAGCCTTCAATGCAGAAAATGTTTATCCTGCTAAATAATTTTTACATTTCATCAGGGATTTTAAAAGTGGTAGACTTCTAATTCCATTATGTGTAAACACATGGTGAAGACTATTAAAACGAATCATTAACTAATCATTGTTCTTAGAGATAAAAACTTTCACATTTTAGGTTCTAGTTCCTTTGTTTGGATATCTCTCTTAACAAAAGAAAGCTTAAAATTTTCTTTTGGTTATTAATTGCTTAATTATATGAAATTGGAAATGCGAACCGAAAAAACACACAAGAAAAAAAAATACTCAATGTTTATAGACTTACAAAGGACTGAAAAATCATTACTGCCCCTAAAAACACACTAATTATGTTTGTGCAGTCACTTGAAAAATTAAGCTTAAACAATCAAGAATCACCTTCAAAATATGAAAGAATAGTATTGTTGTTTTTTTATTCAGCTTCTAAAATAAGTACTATTAAAAACAAATCCCAAACCAAACAAAGAGGACAACTAGGGAAATAAGAAGCAACATTATAACAAATAGAATACCACACTAATTTCTAAACTAAATCAGTACAACAGAATATTTATATTTCATCATTAAGACTGGCTTTTTCAACCTGTTTAAAAACTGTATCTGTACTTAAGTAGCTTAGAGAATAATGATTTCAAAAGATTAGTATTCTTCACTTATTTATGAAACAAATAGCAGTATTTTAATGAGCTAGAAAATGATTTTATCCTCAATATCCTGACTGTCCTAATGTATAGCGGAAGTTCAGATCTTTACAAAATCCATAAGTTGAAACAAATCCTTTTGTGCTGATAAAATCTACATTGTGCACCATTTTCACTTCCTTTTAGTTTTTCTTATTCCATGTTTTATAAGGCAGCTTAAATCTATGTTACTTTCTTTTTAGCTCTTAATACCAAATAGAACATTGAGTGAGAGAAGGAGATTTGAGGGAGGGGGTGGTGATGATTATAAGTAAGCTATAAAACTATGCTGTATTTTCCAGAGCAAACTATAATCAACATAGTGATGTGGCAATTTAAATGCCTAGATATGTAATATAAAGATATACGGGCTGAAGTTAAACTGATTTCTAATATGGCCATAGATCACTGTGGGGAGGGGAGTGGGGGGACTGGAAGAGATTAGCCAACACAAACGCATATATGCAGAGCCCATGGACACAGACAACATGAGGTGAAGGGGGAGTTGGGAGGTGGCGGGGGGCAAAATGAAGTGGGGATAGGGGACATCTGTAATAATGTCAATAGAGATTCTTAAGTATATAGCTGACAACTGTACCAAAATAGGTTCAGAACAAAGAAAGCCTAATGTTTGTAAACATTTTCTTAAACTGAAGACCAGAGACTGTAAGACTAAATTCTACAAAAGCAGAGTGGCTTAGCAATAATTAGCTGCTTTCGAAACTGTGACAGAACCTTGTATGCTGGAGCTATATGCCACCCAACAAAAGGAAAGCAGGGAAACTGCCTCAGCCTCTGTCCTCTGTATTGCCATAATGCTTCCTCCAAACACTCTACTGTCACTGTCCAAGAGAACTTTCTGTGAAGATAGTAATGTTCTATATCTGCATTATCTAATTCAGTAACCACTGGTGATTACAGAACAGCTGAAATGGGGCTAGTTCAAATGAGGGGAAAATTTTTCAATTTTATTACATTTTATTTAATTTTAATTTTAATAGTCACATGTGGCTAGTGGCTGCTACATTGAAAGCCCTGCACTATAACCCTAATTTAAGAAAATGAAGAATACATGGCAGGTGTGTGTGTGTGTGTGGTCCTTTCCAACAATCAGCAATCTACTTTGTATGGTTAATGTCATTAAAATTGTTGTGGACATATAACTATTGACATGAATAGCTGTTCATGACACATTGTTAAATGATAAAAAAGCAGGATATAAACAGCTTATTTGCATGATTCTATTAAAAAATAGTTAATGCTCTTTAAGAAATCATGTGCCAAGCACTTTCCTAAATAGTTCACATGTATAATAATCAATAAACTTCAATGTACCACTATGACCATAGTGCCTCATATCAAATATATTAATATATCTTAGCACAAAAATGAGAACATACTTGAAATAACTTGTAATTGGACATGTTACATAATTTTTGTTTGCCTATTATTAAATTTGTCAGTAATGAAAAAATATGCATTGAAATGAGAAGGAAAAATTAAAAAACTAAAAGTATTAAAAAGCTATTACTAGTAAATATCTTAAAATAATAAATAATATTAGAGTGTTGTGGATATTTTTTCCCTACATTTAAAACATTTATAATCTCTTTTGAGTCACTTTAGATTTTATTGCCATTAAAGCATTGTATTCAGGGGGTTCAAGTTTAGCAAAATAATTTTTAAAAATAGTTACAATCCCTATCTCACATTTTTATAACTTGTTATCTCTATATTCTTTGATTTCTAGATAAGATTGCATAGTACTAGATGGGAAAAGTTATCAAATTAAACCGAAACATATAGAGTTATGTAGGAATGAGAAGACCTGGACTATATCAAAACAACTTTGACATAGAACAAAGTTGGAGGATTTACTAAATCATCTGCTTCCAAGACATATTATATAGTCACTAGAGGCCCAGTGCATGGATTTCGTGCACTGGTGGGGTCCCTCAGCCTGGCCTGCGCCCTCTCACAATCCAGGACCCCTTGGGGGATGTCAAACTGCTGGTTTCGGCCCAATCCCCACAGGCCAGGCTGAGGGACCCCACCGGTGCCCCTCTTGCACCAGGCCAGTTTCAGTCTGATCCCCACAGGCCAGGCTGAGGGACCCAATTGGTGACCCTCTTGCACAGGGCCAGTTTCGGCCCGATCCTCGCAGGCCAGGCCGAGGGACCCCACTGGTACATGAATCCCCCTTTCCTCTGAGATTCATCAGTCTGTTCCATGTTTCCATGCCTGTGTGTTGAGCGTCATGGCTACCAGTCGAATGGTTGAATGGTCGCTTAGGCTTTTATATATACAGATATATAGATAGTATTCAAAACAGTGTGATATTGGCATAATGGTAAACATACAAATTAATGGAACAGAACAGAATCCAGAAACAGAGCCACAAACATATAAGGTCAATTAGTTTTCAATAATGGTGCCAAGGCAATCCAATGGAGAAAAGAGAACTGGGACAACAAATGGTGCCAGATCAGCAGGTATTGAAAGAAAAGAAAGAAGAAAGAGAAAGAAAGAAAAAAGAAAGAAAGAAAGAAAGAAAGAAAGAAAGAAAGAAAGAAAGAAAGAAAGAAAGAAAGAAAGAAAGAAAGAAAGAAAGGAAAGAAAGGAAAGAAAGGAAAGAAAGGAAGGAAAGGAAGGAAAGGAAGGAAAGGAAGGAAAGGAAGGAAAGGAAGAAAGAAAGAAAGAAAGAAAGAAAGAAAGAAAGAAAGAAAGAAAGAAAGAAAGAAAGAAAGAAAGAAAGAAAGAAAGAAAGAAAGAAAGGAAAGAAAGGAAAGAAAGGAAAGAAAGGAAAGAAAGGAAAGAAAGGAAAGAAAGGAAAGAAAGGAAAGAAAGGAAAGAAAGGAAAGAAAGGAAAGAAAGGAAAGAAAGGAAAGAAAGGAAAGAAAGGAAAGAAAGGAAAGGAAGAAAGAAAGAAAGAAAGAAAGAAAGAAAGAAAGAAAGAAAGAAAGAAAGAAAGAAAGAAAGAAAGAAAGAGAGAAAGAAAGAAACTGCATCCCTTCCTTACTTATATCTTACACAGAAAATCAACTTAAAATGGAACATGGTCAAAATATAAAATTTCTAGAATAAATCATAGAAGAAAATCTTATCATGGGCTTGGCAAATATTTTTAAAACAGGATACACAAAACATAAACTATAAAAGAAAATGTCAATAAATTAGGAGTCTGTAAAAATGAAAAGTGTTTACTTTTCAAGACACTGTTATGAACATGAAAAGAATGCCTACCAACTAGAAGAAAATATTTACAAAGCACATATTCAACACAGTACTTGTATTTAGGGTCATACAATAGTCTTATGACTCAATACTAAGATAAACCAGCATTTAAAATACTTTAAACAAGGCAAACAATTTGTAAAGATACATCACCAAAGAAAATATACAGATGCCCAAAAAGAATAAATATGAAAAGATGCTCAGCATTATTAGACATTAGGGAAATGCAAATTAAAAACACAATGAGATGCTACTACACACCCACTAGAACTGTTAAAATTAAAAAGAGAAACCACATAAGTGTTAAAGAGGAGGTGACAAGAAATTGATGGGGGGAAAAATCAATTAAGAACGAATAAATGGAAAGGTATTGCGTGTTAGTGAATTAGAAGAATTCATAGTTAAAATGTCAATACCACCAAAAGCCATCTATAGAATCAAAGCAATCCCTATCAATATTACAATGGCATCTTTTTAACAGAAGTAGAAAAAACATTCCTAAGATTTATATGGAACTACAAAAGACCCCAAATAGCCAAAGAAATCCTGAGAAAGAAGAAAAAAGCAAGAGGAATCACAGTTCCTGATTTCAAGTGAAGTATAAAGCAATAGTCATCAAAATAACAGTAGAAGCATGGAAACATGGAACAGACTAATGAATCTCAGAGGGAAAGGCGGAGGTGGGGCTAAAAGAGACTAACCAAAGAACTTATGTGCATATATGCATTGCCCATGAACACAGGCAATAGGGTGGTGAAGGCCTGGAATGGGTGGGAACCACATGGTGAGGAACAAAGGGGAATAAAGGGGGGAGACTTTTGTAATACTCTCAACAATAAAGATTTTTTTTAAAAATAAATGGCTGAGCCACAATGAGAAAAAACACAATATGATACTGGTATAAAAAGACACACAGATAAACAGACCAATGTAACTGACAGCCCAGAAATCAAACCAAGTATATACAGTCAAATAATGTTTGATGGGGAGACAAGGATACTCAATGGATAAAAGACAGTCTTTTCAATAAATGGTGCTGGAATAATTAGATATTCAGATATAAAGACATGAAACTGGACCTATATCTTAAACCACTCACAAAATTAACAAAATAAATTAAAGACTTCAGTGTAAAACCTCAAATCATACAACTCCTAGAAGAAAACATAGGAATAAAGCTCCTTGATTTGGGTTTTGGTAATGATTTTCTGGATATGACACCTAAAGCACAAGCAACAAAGTAAAAAATAAACAAGTAGGACCACATCAAACTAAAAAGCTTCTGCACAACAAAAGAAAAAAAAAACACACCCTATATATATCTGATAAGGGATTCATATCCAAAATATGTAAGGCCAACGGGTACATGAAATGATGCTCAGCACATTAGTCATTAGGGAAATGAAAATTAAAACCACAATGGGACTTCATCTCATGACTGTTAGAATGGCTGTCATCAAAAAGACCAGAGATAATGAATGCTGGCATGGATATGAAAGAAAGGGAACACTGCATGTTGGTGGGATTTTAAATTGGTACAGCCACTATAGAGAATAGTAGGGAGGACCCTCAAAAAATTAAGAAGAGAACTGCCATATAATCTACCAATTCCACTTTCTGGAAATATAGAAGTTCTATATATTCCAACCTGGAACTGAGAAAACTCACAACTCAGAAAGCTAGAGTGCAGAACCTATCTCCAAATAAAGCAAAACACCTTATGAGGGCTTTCTCTAAGCAAAGTACTAAAGGGGGAAGCCCTGATAAACAGAACATTTTGGACACCAGCCCAACACCATGAAGGAAAAAAGTGCTACCCCCAACCTCACTGTGCACTGAGACTGGCACCAGGGACATGAGTGAACAGGGTTAATTAGGAACCAGAGTCTCGTAACATATCGAAAAAGTCTAGGATACAAGTGAAAATATCTTACAAAACCAATAACCAGAAAAATCTCAACACAGATGAGATAAGATATGCCAACAGTCATCGCTGAGATTATAAAGCTGCTGGAATTACCTGACAAGACTTTGAAAGCAACTACATAAAAATCCCTTAAGGAATTTCAAACACACTTGAAACAAATGAAAATAAATAAATAAATAAATAAATAAATAAATAAATAAATAAAGTTTCAGCAAATAATCAGAAGATAAAGAAAAACAAAATAGAAAGTTTGTAACTACAAAATACATGTTAAATTAAAAACTCCCAAATTTAACAAAAGAAATAAACCTACAGGTTCTAGAAGCTGAATAAACACTAAATATGATAAAGACATCTACAACTACATACACCATAATAAAACTTCTGGAAAGTAAAAACAAATACAGAATCTTGAAAAGAGACTGAGAGGAACCAAAAACATATTATCTATAGGGGGAAAATAATTTAATGGCAGTGGATATTACTTCAGAAACCTTAGGGGCTAGGAAAAAATGGCACATTTTTAAGTCCTAAAAGAAAAAAACTGACAACCAACAAATCCATATCTAGCAAACATATCCTTTAGGAATGGAGATAAAATAAAGACATTTCAGATTTTATACAGAAAGGTAGCAATATTAATTAAACATAACTACACTAATATGCATAGATATTCAGATAAAACTGCAACCTGAGAATATGGGATTTCTAAGCAATTTCCCCATCTCCCCTTTTATCCCCCACCACGCCCCTAAGCATATACATATTCTTTTTGAAAAATCAATAAAATATATACCACAGGAAAAACCTAATTGAGAAAGGAGTAAATAAGGGCAGTGTGACATTAACACTGCGCATGACATGAGCACTTGCATATGCATCACACACACCCTCTAAGGTTGCTAGAGCTCTGATCTAGCAGAATAACAAAATAGACATTCAGGGTGCCCTTTGCTGTTGCCTGGGCCTGAAAGAGGGGAACAGAATCTTACTCCATCCTCAATCAAAATAGAAACAAAAATAAAACCTGAAATAACCCATCTCAATCCCAATGCTGCACAGATAAACCCTGCCCAGGATAAGAATGAGCAAACAAATATAAGAGGAAAAGAATGTTAGAACTTAGAGCAAATGCTATGCTTTGATACAAAGTTACTGTCATGACAGGAGAAATCTTTTCTAAAATTTCTGACCAGTATTTTCACTGAGGTTCAAAGGAACACTGCATTTGTGATATTAGGAAGGAATGCAGAAGGGGTCATCTGAGTTGAGGAAAGAGAAGGTATAAGGAAAAGGTATGAGGAATTGCTCAATGGAACAACTCAAAAACACAATGAATATTTAAAGTAATAATTCTTCATAAAGAGTACATTTGGGAGAAGTTTGAAATTAATGGCAGATGTAGAATAAAAAGTAAGTGGAAAGAGGTGGGTGTTTTCACTGATGAGAAACTTACTAAGTTGTTCAAAGTTGCTTTTCAGTTGAGCATCAAAGAGTTATTCTCCTGACAATAAATCATAGAATTATATAATTCTATCTTGTAAAAGAAAATTTTACATTCAAACCTCAATAAAATCATAACTCTTACTAGACCTGACAGTCCCTAGTGAACCACAAAACAGATCATGTTCCATATTATACTTAATTAAACAAGATTCTTAACAAGCTCGGTAGTTGGACTTAATTCAATAAGCAATAAAGAATAAGTGAAAGTTTATGAGCAAGGGAATAATATGATCAGGACAGCATGACAGAGAATTTGCCTTCCCATATTAAAAAAAAAAAAAGATAAACTAACATCTCTGAAAACATTTTTGAAAAATGACAGAAAAAAATTAAGGTGATATTTGTATCAATTATTGGGATATTTATTTACCAAAAAATATAAAATGGGAAGGAATCATGAAAGGCTATTTAAAATTTAAAAAGTGGAACATAATAGGGAAAGCAGGGAGTTAAAACTTCAAAAATAAAAGTCAAGTATGTCTGTACTCCCACGTGCTCAGCAGTCATCCTGCTGTGCTCTCTCTGTAACCAATCAAAGGCAGTGATGCAGTAGTCTATTCATCTGTGCAAATATGTAGAAAGATAAGGTGCGAATATGTAGAAAGATCTCATTTCAGGTCTACAAAAAATTAGCCTCACTGGCAGTAGGGCTACTTCAGAGGAGAATAAAGAGCATCACAATCTAGAAGAGCATCACAATTTATAAACTCTTATTGAGGCCAAGCACATGGCTCCTGCCCTTGCAGAGTTAACAAATATTCACAAAGAATACAGAGCAGGTCTAGAAAAGTACATAGATGAGCAAATGGGGGAAAAGGGATGCTCATAAACCTTTTGAAAATTTAATTTGTAAATCAAGGTAGATTTTAATGAGTTTGACTTTTTGGATTTATAAAATGGAGACACTACTCAATAAGGTTCTAGTACTGACTGAGGATGCATATACACATAGCACAGTGCCTGGATCATTTGAATTCAAATGCTACCTGCCTTTCCATAAATATTCTTTCGTTAGTATCAATACACAGATACAGTATAAGAGCAATCAAGATTTTATTTGAGAGAGACTGGTCCAGATTTCTAAGACCACACAGGATGCAAAAGTATTGACTTTGTGGACAAGGTAATCTACACTAATAAAAGAGAAAGTTGCAAATTGACCGTCACTTCGCAACACCCACCAGCCAATCAGAAATGAGTATGCAAATTAACCTGCCAAAGTTGGAAGGTTAATTTGCATATGCAGGCCCCGAGCAGCCGGGGCGGGGTGGCCGCTTGTGCATGCACCAGCTCCAAGCACCCTACATCCTGAAGACAGGCGTCCTCAGGAGCCAGGCCGCTCTGAGCCTATAGGCCCACGTGTAGGCCCAGAGCGGCCGGGGTCCCGGAATGCCCCTGGCCATTCAGGGCCTATGCACACAGGTGCCAAGCGGCCGGGGAACATCCCCGGGACCCAGGCGCTCCAAGCCGGCATGCAAGCAAGCGGCTGGGGGCGGAGCAGGAACGTTCCCCATAGTGAGCGAGCAGACAGCAGAGCCCTGCTTGTCCCTGGCCATGGCAGCAAGGCGCAAGCAGTCCCCCGCAGAACCCCAACAGAGAGCAGACACCAGAGCCCTTCTTGCCCCTGCGCGGCGAGCCAGAGAGCAGACAGCAGGACCCTGCTTGCCCCTGGCCCCGGTGGTGAAGGGCAAGCAGGTCCCCACAGAGAGCAGACACCAGGGTCTGTGGTGGCATCAAGCAGGCAGGTCCACAGAGAGCAGAGAACCATGGGGAGCAGGCCTAAGCCATCAGTAGGACATCCCCTGAGGGCTCCCAGATTGGAGAGGAAGCAGATCGGGCTGAGGGACCCACCTCTCTTCCCCACCACCCCGTGCACAAATTTCATGCACCGGGCCCCTAGTACTTTATAAATATAAATGAGTGTTGCTGCTATAAGACACAGGCAAAAGAAAATAAAAGTACTCACAGGGTTCATACAGAGTTTTGAAGAGTAGGTAAGATATGAACAAATGTCATTAAATAAAGGAAGGCATCATTAAAAAAAGAAAATGTCTGAGGAAACTTACTAAATTAGAGAAAATGTTATTTGAATATTGTTATCTTAGAAAAAGCAAAAATGGTCTGGTCATAATTTTGTATTGGAAAGCAGTTTGGATATAAGGTGGAAAACCAGGCTGCATGTAGATTGTGGCAAATCCAATGTCATGTATAAGGCGCTTTCCCGTGCAATAATGGTTCTCAAAACATTTTAATTTGGGGACTCCTTTGCACTCTAAAAAATTACTGAGACCCCAAAGAGCTTTTGTTCCTGTGGGTTATATCTATGAATATTTCTTATGTTAGAAATTCAAACTCAGGAATTTTTACAACACAAGAACGTAAAGTACTGATTCCATTGGCTGTCAGTAACACAATCATACATTATGCAGCCCCTGGACTACATAAGACTAAATACTTGTCATTATGCAAGTGAAAGAAAATAACATCATAATATTAATATGAATATTGGTTTTAATCTTGTGGACCCCCTGAAAGAGTCTTAGCAATCCCTGGGTGAACCCATGCCACATTTTGAGAGCCTCTGCTCTACAGCAAAGGGAATGACAAAATCAATGCAGGGTTTTTTAGACAAGTCTTTTAATAGTGTGCAGAAAGACTGAAGCAGAAACATACAGAGGAAGGGCCCTGGATTTGATAACAGTGAGATAAGATTGCCAAAGCCAAACTTATCATTTACAATAAATTCCTTAATGCTATTTTTTTTTATCTCCAAGCAATAAAAGGGGAATAATTTGACTTAATTTCTTCCCTAAACTTCATTGTAGTCACCAGGATACAAAATTCATTTCTTTAAGTAAGATAAGGCATAAGCATGGTCTCAGGTGCTCTAGACTGGTTCCAATTTCAGAAAATTTAACTGTTAATAGAGATAATTTGTAAAATATCAGATTTTGATTTAATGCATAAGCCTTTACCAAGACATTATAAAAGTAAAATCACACACTAAAAAAATTATCTAACAGTCCATGTCCTGCCTGAGGTGTAGTTTTTGAGATTTGATCTCTGCAAGTACATGTTCAGAGCTCCTGGGAGCAGCCTCAGAACCTAGCATATATAACGCCACTTTATGAAAATATGAACAAGCTTTCAAAACCAAATGTTTCCCTAAATAAGAAATCTGGACATAATATTGGACTGTGCTATACAAATGTGTAAAACTCCCTTCTCTTTATTATATAAAATTAAAATTTTAAACATGAGTCAGGTCATTGTGTTAAGTGCACAAATTATATAAAAAGAACCAACATTTGTTAGAGAAAGTTACTCTATGTAAAAATATAGTTTAACGAAATCAAATTTAGAATGCTTCAAGGAAAAAGCTAAATGATATCTAATCTATCAAATTTCATAGAGAATATTACAAATTTGATCAAATATCAAAGACTAGAGAAAGTCCTTTTAATGAAAAGGCACTTTAAGAAATTATTAAAATAGCTCCAGGCAGGTGATACTAAACTAATGATGATAAAAGGCATTATGCATTTGATATATCAAATATAATTATTGATTTTTAGAAAAATTAATTTTGAATAATAAGATTCTACAAAAATGTTATGGGGTAAAATGCATGGGTTTGGATCAACTTTAAAAAAATTATCTATGAAAGGCAACTGGTAAAATTGACACAAATATCGATTATAATGCACTCATCTTTATTAACCCCAAAATACATTTAACTGGAACCTGGTGTTTTTTTTTTGTCACGTGGTTCAGTGTACCTGTTATCTGTGGGTTGAATGGTAACACACAAAAAGATATTCACCCAGAAATTGAATGTAACTTTATTTGGAAAAAAGGCTCTTTGCAGATATAAACAAGGTAAAACATCTTTTTTTTTTTTTTTACCTATTTTACAGACTTTTATTGATATCAAATAAAAGCTATAAAACAGAACTTTAATATGACATTCCATAAACCAAAGGTACAAAGGCATGGGAAGGGTCCCGTCCTGATTTCCATTGAAACTACACAGCACAGGAAACAGTCTCACCTCAGGACAACAGGCACTGCTTCAAATCTGCAGACCACACAGGTGGCCCTGCCCCAGGTTCCCCAAGGCAGACAGGTGCACACCTGATCAGATTCATTACATAGCTCCCTATTTCCATTAGATTTTAAGGACAATTATTGCAACTTAACTTAATTTTACATACAATGGATGAGAATTTCTAAAAATGTACTTCTCTTAAAACAAGGTAAAACATTTTGAGATGTATTCATATTGGATTTGGAAAAGGCCTAAATCCAATGAATAGTGTTCTTAGAAGAGAAGAGTAGGGGAAAGGACACCCAGGGAAGAAAGCCATGTGAAGACAGAGGCAGAGATTGGAGGGATGTGTCTACAGACAAGGAATGCCAAGAATTGCCAGCAGCCACCAGAAACAGAGAGAGAGAGATGTGGGAAAAAGTACTCTATCAGAGCCTCCAGGAGAAACTAACCCTGCTGACACCTTGACTTCAGACTTCTGACCTCCAGCATTGTGAGAGTTAAGTTTGTGTTAATTTAAGTTTCTCAGCTTGTAGTAATTTGTTATGGCAGCCCAAGGAAACATTTAATACACCTTCCAATCACATTTTAAATCAATGTTCATTCAATGTTCCAAAAGCTATTATCATCTATTTTCTATCAAACTTCCCTAAATTACCCCATTAATATTTGATCATTTGCCATTTTATTTATTAAAAGCACTATAAACATCACCTTTCTTACATGTTGCATCCATTAATGATAATCTAGTTGTATATAATCTAGTTGTATATCTAACATAGTTTTTGCCTACTCAGTCATAAGATCCTTGAGGGCAGAAACTGTGAATCTTAAATGTTTTTTGCTGTCATGCATGTCACCTAATGGAGTGCTATAACCAGAGCATGATTAAGTAACTTCCTATGTGATGAAATAAAAAATGACTAAAAACTTTTCCTTTAATTAAATAATCCTTATGGAATGTTTTAGGAGACTAGGAGAATCATTTAAATATCTACATATTATTCTGCTCTTACAACTGAAGTCTGTCTTATCCTTACTCCCTTTTGTTTCAAAAGAACAACATTTATTGTCAATGGACTTAAAATCTATACCAGGAATCTAACTCAAGATATAGCAAAAATCGCAGTTAGAAGCAATACCATAAAACGAAGCCCCACCATAAACCTCTTTTGTAGAAGACATGGTTATAAATAAAATTAATTAAATTATGTATTATGTTTTATAGTTACTTCAGATATAGCCATTTAGCAATTTTCACAATTATCTGAAAAAAAAAGAAAGATATTTTAAAAATGTAGGTATGCAACATACCTGAGTCCGTAAAATTTCACTTTTTGACAACTGCATATCACCAGTCAACTCTTTCACAACGAGGCCCAGTGGCTGTAGACGTTTGCTGAAGTAATTTGTCATTTCAGCTGCCAAGGCCTTCATTGGAGCAACATACACAATCTGTACCAAAGAAACACTAGCTTGACAAATGAGCAAAAACTACAATGTCATTTGTTTTATAGTAGTCAATTCAAGTCATAATTTATTGCAAAATATGATTCTAGCCACTTCTAGTGAAAAATCTTAATAGTGATATATGAAAAGTACTTACCTTTGTTGGATAAGTATACAGCTATGTAAAGGACAATGGAATTTTTTTATACAGCCTTATCACTTGGAAAATTGTTTCTGCTTCAAAGCTAAATGTATTTTCATAGATTTTCACAGGAGTAGTAGGATTTTCATAACACAAACAGAGATTGCCTTAATCAAGCAGCATTCTTTATGTGATTTCATGTACAATAATCCTAAAAGACTTACGAATTTTATATAACATGTACAACGGCCAAATAATTTTTAGTTTTCCAGTTTAAAAAGCTACTATCTGGCTTGTTGATTTCCTACCTTAAATTCATTCTTTTTGATAACACCTTGTTGAAAATGTTGTCGAATTTCATGCAAAACTGTAAGCATTGCAATGTTGGTCTTTCCAGCTCCAGTGGGGGCACAAATCAGCATGTTCTCATTGGTGTTGTAGGCAGTCTCAAACACAATTGATTGAATTCTATTGAGTCTCCTCATTCCTTTAAAAGCCAGCTGACCAATCTAAAAAAGACATGACCCATTATAAATAACTAGTAGCCCTGCGCACGAATCCGTGCTCCAGTACCTCTCTGCGGGGCCTGGCCGCTCCACACCTGCTGCCCAGAGGCCCATCCATGGCCAGGCGCGGAACACTTGCCTTGTCGCCGGGGCAACGACGCAAGTGTCTCCCCCCTCACCACCACCCCGGCTGCTCCGTGGCTGGGGTGGAACGCTTGCCTCGTCGCAGTGGCAACGAAGCAAGCATTCCGCCAGGCCGCTCACACTGCCCGTTTTCAGCGGCCGCCCCCCTGGGACTGGGGGACTCCAGAGGGGCTGAGAGGACTGGGCGCCACCATCTTGTGGCTATGGGCGCTACCATCTTTGTGACGGAGTGATGGTTAATTTGCATATTACCCTTTTATTAGATAGGATAATGTGATGGACCCATATAAAACAGTAAATGCAAACATTTACTTACCTTGATTAAAAAAAAAATAACACACAAATGACTAAATTGTTCAGTCTCTCAATGTGTCCTATATTTAAATGAAAGTATGGGCAATTGAGAGCAATTCACAACTATTATACAATTCTAATAATGCATTTGGGAATTGCAACTCACTAAATCTGAAAACGATATGATAATGGATCTATACCTGTATCTTTGTACACAATCTAAGTATAAAACAATGATAAGTTAATAAGGTAAGGAAACAAAATTAAACATAGGTATCTTTTGAATATATATGATGATATTCTAGTTTATTTATATTGAAGATGATTAATGAATGTGCAAACCAGAAACTTCCTGGTGATATAAATCAATGAAAATTTCTGTTTCAATATCTTATGGATTATTTTTTAAAACTTTTTGAAAAGGCAGCTACAATTATAGGCATAACAGCTATAGATTACATTTATTCAGAGCTTACACTACAACATACACAATTGTAAGCACTTTGATATAGTCCTTAATTCATTATGAGAACAATTCTATGGTATAAGTACTATTGTTAACGTTGTTTTAATAGAGAAAAAAATTAAGACAGCGTGTGCCCTAAACAGGATCCTTTAAAATGTAAACCCTTGTTATCTTTCACCACTGCTATTCTATGTACAATGCTCTGACATCCTTTGTGATTTTGCACCATCTATAATGTCTTTCCTAACACTAACAAAGGCATCATCATTACTCAACTTCAAGTTCTACTGTAATCTCTGGCCGTCTCTAATTCCTTAAGCAATTATTACATTTACTTATTTATACTTTGCCATATATATTTAAAATGATTTAAGAAACTTCCATTTCTTTTAGCAGCTAGACATTCATACAACCCTGTTTTTATATTGTCATTATGACCCTTAACCACAAATATTGAAATGATTTGTTTATATGTATATATGGCCCACTGGATTGAAACTAAGGATTCATTTTTATTACTCTTTATATTTCCCTGGTACCTAACCAATTGCTGGGAACAAATAAGCCTGTAAATAAATTTTTATTGACTAATAAATAAATTGAATGAATGAAGGGGAAAGTCTTAAAAAGATATGCACTGCATACTTATCATTCTCTACCGAAAGAGTAAACTAGAATTAACCAAAATGCGTATATAGCAGTTCAAAACAAAACTATATTCAACCATAAATTAAAAATTTACTTCTTATATTCTTAAAGATAACAGTTCAAGCAAGAAGTAGACTAAAACCTTAGAAGAATATCCTGACAAACAAACCTATTTTATATGGAAGTTTACAACACTGTATTAAAGTCGACTCATAACTATTATTATACAACGGATATATCCACTTAAGCATTCATTTTCTTAACAAAAGTTAGAGAGTGTCTAAAATGAGTCATACAATGTATTAGTTGTGATTTTTTTTTTGAAGTGTGTTAGAATTTATATTACATCATTTTAATTTTCTATAGTAAAGATAAACTATGTGCTGAGGTATCCAAGGGAAAAGTCACTAAGAAAAATGCCATTTCAGGTAGAAGAAAAAAATATTAAACTCCTAGAGGTAGTTAAATGTTAGTAGTGGTGTGATAGAGGTGGGAAAGTTGGCCATGACCAAACTATGAAGACCAGCTACATAGAGAATCCTCTAGAAACCTCTGAAGTTTTTCCTAAAAGACAATATAAAGAAATTAGCAAAGGAAACCAAGGCCTCAAGAAGTTAAATAACAGTCCACCCAAGTCCACACTGCTAACTGTGGAAGAAATGGGACCTGAACTGTTTGTCTTATTTCCAAATACAAACAACCATCAGATTTATTGTTTAAAATAATATATTACACAATGATTTATTTTTCTAGTCAATTAGTGTCTACATTCATTTCCAAAAAACTGTGGCAAAAGAATACTTAAAATATACTTGCACATATACAGTCTGTTAAAGAAACAGCAAGTTACAAAACAAAATAAAAAAAACTCCAAAAATTTATAAATGATTTCTAACAGCTCATGGTCTACCCTCTTTCCCAAAGAGTTTATTTTTGTTTCTCATTTTGAATTTATGAAAATTAATGAAATAATTGTCATCATTAAACTTGTTGGTGAAAAAATAAAAGAAATGTGTAAGGACAACAATTGGAACAATATTTTAAAATTATAACTAGAGGACTAGTATATTTCTAATTGTGTCTGAGAGCTAGCTACTAGAACATGAGATAATTAAGTTAAAGTTCATTATGCATAAGGGATTTCTCCTATTTGAATAATATTCAAATTATATTCACAAATACCTTAAAACAAAAGAGAGCGTGGTTATATCAAAAGTATTTTACTCCAATTTTAAAGTATGTAATAATAATATTCATTGTTTTATTTATAATGTCTAATTAAATGGTGCTAACAATCATTGTTTCCAAACATTTGTTATTCCTCTAATAAAAGAAATATGTGTTGATTTTATGCATTAATGAATGCATAATGTTAAACTGCAACTATTTTTCTAAGCATTTTAGGATTTGCTTTTATTCCAAAAACTGTGTGTCTCATGGTTCATTTATCATAAAGGTTTCATGTTTGGCCCAGATAGTCATTCTAAAGATATATAATTTTCACTTTTAATTGGTCTTAACTAAGCATTTTCAAAATATGCCATAATCAGCAGATCAAAAGTATTTTAAATGTTAAAGCTTCCTCCTAAATCCACTTGTCTATATATATTTTGGATTCATCAGACTACGACTGGTAGTGGATCACCACTGTCCAACAGAAATATATGGCATGGCTCCTAAGGTAATTCCATAGAAAATATGTATCTAACATCTCTTATCAAAGACTGGCTACATAGGCTGCTCTCAAGTGCACAGTGTACTTTTCAAAATAATCGGATGCTATTTACCTGGAAGACCAACAATGTACCCTAAACATACTTGGTTAATTGTTTATAATAATCAAATATAAGTACTTATGCATCCAGTAAATTAAAAAGCATTAACAAGGTATCAGAACAGTGCCATACCTTCCAATCTAGTATATGTATCAGATGCTTAAGTTTAAAACATTCTCACAGTAAACATTACAATTTCAGCATATATATTTAGAAAAAATAATACAGATACCCAAGATATACACTGTATAACTTTAATAGTTTAAGTTTCCTCTGGATGCATGTGGTTTAGGTACAAAGTTTGAGAGATGATTACAACTCAGTGGATATGATTAGCACACTCAATCCAAGCTCTATATGCTAGAATCTCATATCTCTAATATTCTTCACAAACCATGCTCCAAACCATAAATCACTTAACAGCCATGGGATTAAAAACAACAACAATTTACATGAACACCTTCCTTAACATCCTTGAGTATTCACTAAGTAATTAGTGGAAACAGAGAGATAGGAGGATACACACTATATTTCTGAGGTACAACCAACAATTTGATGATGAGCTGAAAGTGAGAGAGTGGAAAGAAGTGAGATATATCAAAGATGACCTTTTTTTCCTTGAGTAGATGGGTGGCAATTCTATTTATGATGTAAGAAAAGCTAAAAGGACAGACTGAGAGAGGAAAAAAACATTCTATTTGAAAGGCCCATTACATGTCCAAGGTGATATTTCAAATAGGCAATTGCATCTTACTTTGGGAGGTCAAGGATTTTTAAAAATTGCATTTTCAGAGAGGTACAATAGTTACATAGTCATAGCAGTCTTTAACTAAAAATAAACACTCCACTAAGAATAATGGAAGACCAAACATCAGACACCTTATTGGTAGGGAAATCTTAATTACTGGGACTACATATTAAAAAATAAATTAGTCCCACTAAAAACAAAAAACACACACCAAAAAACAGAATGTTTAAAAAACTTTAAACATTCTTAGTGTGGATTGCCACTGTCCAAGAGAAATATAATGCAAGCCAAATAAGTACATTTAAAATTTTGATGAGAAACATTATAAAACATTTTTAAAGTGAAATTAATGTATATAAAATATTGTTTTAATATGCATCAATAAATTAATAATGAAACACTTTGTATTATTTATTCATATTAAGTCTGAGAAAGTAGTATATTTTTACACTCAGAGCACTTCTCAACCCAGACTGACCACATTTCAAATGCTCAACAGCCACATGTGGCTAGTGATTACCGTGTTAAACAGTGCAGCTCTAGACAGCATCCAGATTCCTTACATAATGTTTTAAAATCGATTACTATACTGTCAGAACACAGCCGACTGCACTGCAGGAAAGGCTCTTAGGGCAATATCCAAAATCCTTAACTTGGTCAGAAAAGCCCTGCCATAATCTGAGTCATGGACTGCAGAAGAACAACATCATAAACTTTCAACATTGGGATGTTTGGGGAAAGACAAAGAACATTCGTTTTCATCTGACCTCTTCTTCTCTATGACTTTAGTACCTGGCACAAAGCAAATAGTCAGTAATGTTGTTTTTTCTGTATTTGCTTTAGCTGAGTCATAATGGTATTAAGTCATAATACCATCTTTGAGCTATATCACTGACGAATTTTTATAAATTAAATAATACATAAGACACTTTGTGTTAAATACAATGACTATCTCTAGAACAGGAGATTGGTATAAATTTTTCTGCTCACATTATTTAAGCTTGACAATCGTTTTCCATCAGATATTATAAATACTAGCCAAATTACCTTTTTTCTACACTCATTCACTGCAGTTTCCAGTGAAACTAGTTACCTTGAATTACATCAGCTCCTGTTACATTTGCTCTGGGAATACCCCAAAAAAGTGTTTTTTTAAAATATAATTTTTACAATTTTAAAATCCTCCTGACACTAAGACAGCATTAGAAAAAAATCAGTAAAAATCATGCTTATTTCTTTGTATTAGGTGTATAAGAATCATAGGAAACTCTTGGGACATTACAGTAGAAATAGGGATCCCCTTTTACCACAGATAATAGGACTCTAGGTCAGTGCTATTCACATAGGAGTTATGTTCAACTTAGTGAACTATGCCAGCATTTTTAAAGAATACAATGTGAAAGAAAAAGAAAATAGTACAATGTATCACATATGATAAGGGTAAATACTGCTTCATGAAAATTTTATTTGTGTTTGGGTTATACTGAATTACAATGGAAAATAATTTTTTAACGTGAGCTGTAATAAAAAAGTTGGAAATCCATTGTTAAGATACTCACTTTCCAATGAATACTAATGCATTCTTTCAAAATATGGCCAATTTCATTTTAAGAATAAAAACCTTTCTTTCACAAATGCTTACAACCTTGGGCTTAGCAATTTCACTTTTTTAGAATACACCCAAAACATACTTGCACATCTGCAAAACTGTGTATGCAAAAGATTACTCATCAGAAAATTGTTTGTGGTAGCAAAAACTAGAAACAATCCAACTGCCATCAACACACTACCACTTGAATAAATTAGGGCACAGCCACACAATGGATTGTATGCAGCCATAGAACAGAATAGGAATGTTTTCTATTTACTGAGATGAAAAGAATCTCCTTATGTGAAAAAAAGCAAGATGTAGAACAACATTATAGTATCCTAGTTTTTTTTCTTTAAAGTTGGTGGGGTAGGAAACAGGGAATAAGAATCTATATTTATATTTGCTGGTAGACATTCACACATAAAATACATATGATCTAAATACAATGATTATTAATGGGAAGCAGATGGGGAACAGGGATAAATAAGAAAAATTTTACTACTTAAAGGTTTCTAGTTTTTGAAATGTGACCATATCTATGAAAAAAAGGAAAAAGAAAAAAGATACACAAAGAAATACAACTGATTCTTTTAAGAAATGGTAAAATTAAAGAAGCATCTGATTAAATGAAAAAGCCTACATGAGCTCTCAAGCATTACAAAAGTATTATATTAGAAAATTCTCGTTATTCCTAGAATTTTACCACCCGAAGACAAAAAGGTAAATTGGATTACTCTTCTAATAGCACTTTGAATTATTTTAAATAAGTCCCTCCACTTACTGGCTTCAACATTCTCTTTTTTGTTCATAATATGGCTGGTTCTTCAATGGCTTCTCCCAATTAAAAATTCCAGAATGGATGATACAGCAGGTTCAGTTCCTACCCCCAATACCTATGGCATTAAACCTGTGGCCTCACCGAAGCCTCTATGTCTTCATCGGAGGACCAGATCTGTTGTTAAGTGCAAGCCTACACTATGTGCTGCTATTACCTAAAACGTACGCTCCCATTCCTTCAATGTATACTGAACACTGCCTACCAAGTGGCAAGCTGTGAGGACTTGTTCTCTGTCCTCAAGAATTCCTGGTGCAGCAGGTGACTCTGGACCACCAGGAGCCTGTTTCTTGGGCCTCCACTACACCTCTGAACTACACACTTCCTTCCCCCAACCTTTAAAGGAACCAGGGGAAAACCTGACACTACACTTCACTGATTATTCCAAACAAAAACTAGATAATCTATGACAAGAATAGTGGACTAATATGATATAAAAATATATAACATTATCTTTAATGCTCTTGCATTACAAACAAAGATAAAATTATCTAAATTGGCAAATAAATTGTTCCTTAATCCACTTAACGGTAATAATGACAGTTAAAGAGCTTTTCTATTGAGCACTTACTAGATACTAGGCTTTGTTTTAAATGCTTTCAGTGATTATTTCATTTAACACCCAACAAAACCTCTGAGGTAGGTCTTTTATTACTCTTATTTAAAGATGAGGAAACTGGGGCATGGAGAGATTAAAGAACTCCCTCAGGGATAGATAAATGGACAGTAAGCAAGGCAAGGACTGGAACTCAGATATGTAACACCAAAGTCCAAATTAAAAGTCCAAGTTAAAAACTGGTAAAGTTTACTGATTTCATTACTCTTAATCTTTATACTTTATGCAGACTTTTTAATCAAGTAACTTAATTTTATCAAAATATAAAAATACCAAGTTAATAAAACACTGACCATTCTAATAATCGAAAAACTGCAAAATAGAAAAATAAATTTTATTTATCTGAGTATTTAAGACTTTTTAAAAATTGACTATTTTTGGTAATTTTTGTATCTTTATATCCTATACTAGTAGCCCATTTGCAGGAAGAATCCTGCAAGCAGCCACTGCGGGCGCCACGCCTGCACCCACACGCCGCTGCCGCCTGCCCCGCTCCGCCCCGTCCCGCCCCGCCCGGGCTTTCCCTCTGGCAGCCACCTTGCTTTCCGCTTTTCCTCCCTCTTCCTTCTAAGTTGTCTTCAGTCTTCACTCCTCCCTCCCTCCGCGTATGCAAATTAACCGCCATCTTTGTTGAGTAATTTGCATACCCGCCCTGATTGGCTGGTGGGCGTGGTTTTGGTTGGTGGGTGTGGCTTGGGCGTAGCAAAGGTATGGTCAATTTGCATATTACTATTTTATTAGATAGGATAATAAAAGCCTAATATGAAAATTGTCCCCTTAACCAGGAGTTCAACTGCTTGTTATGATGAGCGCTGACCACCAGGGGGCGGCGCGGAACATGGTGGGCATCAGCAATACAATGTTGGCAGTGGGAGGCAGTGGAGGCTTTGCTGGCCCCAATGTGCCCCGACAAGAGCAGGACCGCGGCAGGATGGTGAAGCAGGTAAGCAGGCGGCACCAGGCCAAGGCAGGTACGAGCCAGGCCTAATTGCCCCACCGACTGCCCCACAGACAACAACCAGCGGTGGCGGGGGGGGGGGTGCACAGGGCCACCACCTGGCTTCTAGGTGCTGAGGGAGGTGGGTGGGGGCCCGATGACTCAGGCAGAAGGGGGCGTGTGGGAGGCCCAGGAGCCCAGGTGCCCTCCAGGGCCCAGAGTTCAGCTGGGACCTGCCCTTCCATGCCAGATTCTCGCGCTTCGACTGCCGGCCAGGCCTAGGGACCGCACCCATGCACGAATTTCATGCACCAGGCCTCTAGTATATTATTTATGTCATGTATAAATGATTAACATTAATAAACTTATATATCATTTAACCTAAAAATTCCATTTCAAAAAATTTATCCAAATTAAACTAACTGAAATAAGAAAGCCAAATAAATAATCAAGCACAAAGATATTTGCTATATTACCATTTATAATAAAAAGAAAGTTGAGTATCTATTAATCGGGCTGATTAAATAATTCATGATACATGCTTCATGAATTACAGTAAATAGAAGATATACATATGTTAGTACATATACACTTATAGACAAATGTATCTGAAAAGAAAAAAGGTATGCCACAGAATAGTAAAATAACTAATTAAATATAGTTTGTTAATACAAAAAGATATAAAAAGATACATATATCAAACTGTTCCATTGCAGCTGGTATTACAAAGAAACTTTCACTTTCTATTACATTTTAGATACTACATTTTTGTAGTGAATGGACTTTATAATCAGCTCTATAAAATACTTTTCTGTTTAGATAAAAAAATTTATCTTAGGAATAAACAAAAGGGGATCTATAATGCAATATTGTCCGAATGTTTTAAAAACAACAATGATTTATTGCTTTATAGATATAAATATCTAATGTTTTAATGTAAACTCCAAATACCTGATTCATCTTGTTTTTCATTATGTCATAAAAAGAGTCCTACATCTTTACCAAACACCAAATTTCCAATGTGAACTCCCACTTGAAAATGCACTGAGAAATTAATGCATTCTGTTAATTAAGAGACAAGAAGTGCATGGCCACTGTTGATTTCTCTTTACTGAAGATTCATGTGCTTTAATGTTTCATGACAATAATTCATTTTGAATCAATCTGGGTGGAGGAAATTACGTTTTAGCAACAAAAGACCTCAAGAGAATAATCTACTATTAAATCTTTGAAAGAAGTGAGATTGTAAGATTTTGTGAAAATAAAATGAGTTAGTTATTTTGTAAAATGAAATCGAGCCATATTTTATTACTTACAAAAAAGCAATAAGAAATCACAATGCATAATTCATAAGTCATATTATTTAATGGAATGCATTTACACCATTTAAAAGTGTAACCAAAAATACTTAACATGCCCACAAATGTCAATTCTTGAAAATTCTCTCATACTGAAAACATTCCACCCAAGAAGCATAATGACAACAAAACCCCAACTAAATAAATAGTTGGCCCTTCTATACTCCCTCCCTGATGACAAAATGATAAATAAAAAGCTATTACTGCCTGTCCTTGAAGAGAAAAACACAAGAAGAGAAAAACAAGCAATAGCAATATCACATTTTATGAGAACTTAACGCATAATGTGAGTCAAGAGGACACTAATTTCCCAGGTATGAGTTAAGGCTTGAATGCTAAGGAAAACTAAAGAAGTCTTGTGAGGGGAATTAAAGACAAAACTTTGGCTACACAGTCATAATAAACTCCAATGATAAACCAACAAAATTGCACACATGTTTCTACCAGCACACTCTTAATAATAATTCAATATGTCAGATGTCACTCTGGAACACCTTCATCAAGCTGCTATGCCAACAGTCACATTCACAGTCACAAGAAGACAGTAAAAGACATGGTTGGAGCAAATTGGGCTAGGTTTGGTTTGCTTTAGACAGAAACACCATAATAAGTGAGGGCTGGTTTCACAAAACCAGTATTATAATTATGTATACAAACTTCAGAGGCTTAAAGCAGAAGTGAAAAGCTAACAATCCGGTACTTTCTATGAACTTAATATATTATTTTCATAAGGGGGATGAACTCATACTGACGTGCACTATGGGTATCCCTCCAGGATGTCACTATAAGTGTTGTAGCTTATTTCTTTGGCACTGCAGTCTACTTGGCCCAACTTGTGGGGCCTGCCTTATAAAAAACAGCTGCACTTCTAATCATGGCAATAAAACAGAAGCCAAAGAGTCTCTGTCAAATTCTGTTGACTCCCACATAGAAAATGTCATTTTCAGTTTCTTGGCTGATATTTATGGCAATAACTGGTTTCAGCTCTGACTTTAACCTTTAAATTATTTCCACCAGCTTGCCTGAAATCTTTTAAAGAGAGTAAAATGTTTGAACTTAATGTGGTCAAGCTCACAAAATGTTACAGATATTATATTATAGGTAATTTTTTAATTTACATTTTTATAGTACATAACTTTAAACTTTCCAAAACTAGTTAAATAAAGCAAGAATGTCATTTTAAATGTACATCTCCTTAAACAAGAAAATTTCACTATCAGAACCCTCAAGGGAATTGATCCACTTGCATTTAACCTAACCGTATTTGAATAATTTATTATGAGATCAAGTCAAGATTTCATTTAATATAAATAGCATAGTAAAAACATATTATATAAATGAAAGTATTAATGACTTATTTAGAACAGTCAGTTCAATAGACAAATTTGTATGTGTGTGTATTCCAATATTCCAATGCTTAACAACATACATGGTATTGCTTTCCTGAAGAACAAAAACTTAGAAATACCTACTTAAATTGGTACATTTAAAAAATTTATATTTTAAAACACAATTTGATGTCCTTAACTCATAAAATAATCTGAAAATTATTTTTATTGAGGAAATAAGCAGTAAACTGGAGTTATAAGTTGCTACCTTAAATTAGAATATACTGCCGAAACCGGTTTGGCTCAGTGGATAGAGCGTCAGCCTGCGGACTCAAGGGTCCCAGGTTCGATTCCGGTCAAGGGCATGTACCTTGGTTGCGGGCACATCCCCAGTAGGGGGTGTGCAAGAGGCAGCTGATCGATGTTTCTCTCTCATCGATGTTTCTAACTCTCTATCCCTCTCTCTTCCTCTCTGTAAAAAATCAATAAAATATATATAAAAAAAAATTAGAATATACTACTTATTTTCCCAGATGAGATCTGAAGCTCACTTGGAAGGGTTCGAAATATACTACACCCACTACTCAAAAGGGTAAGATAAGGACCCAGACAACGACTGCTGGAGAGGAACTCAGCTGAGGGTTTCAGAGGAGGCCAATGTTTGAGAACAAGTTTCTCATACTTGGGGTACAGAAGTAAAATAAGAAATATTTATCAATTAAAATCAATCCAGAAATACCACAAATGACAGACTATTTAAGAAGATAGAGCAAGGAACAGCAACTATGGCCACAGGGCAAAATCTGGCCAAAGGCCCATATATATTTTAATTTTTTATGGCCTATAAACTAAGAATGGCTACTATATTTTGAAAAGATCATATATAATAAAGAGTTAATATGCAAATGGATGTCACGCCCTCACATCATCACACCATAACTGCTCAGACACTCAACACTGGGGAGAGAGGAATGGGGACCAGCCAGGCACATAAGAGCTTGCGAGAGAGGAATGGGGACCAGCCAGACACAAATGAGCTCACGAGAGAGGAATGGGGACCAGCCAGGCTGCGGCCCGGGAGAGGGACAAGCCGCCCGCCCCGTGGTCCCGGGTGCCAGCGGCTGCGCCTGCGGCCCAGGAGAGGAACAAGCTGCCTGCCCCATGGTCCTGGACACCTGCAGCTGCAGCCCAGGCGAAGCCGCCTGCCCATGGTCCCAAGGCTGCGGCCAGCCCGGGCAAAGCTGGCCCAGGTCCTAGGTGCCTGTGGCTGGCCACAGGGAGGGAAACATTTGGGTCACAGGTGCCTGCGACCAGCCGGAGGAGGGAATCCTGGGTCCCGTGTGTGGGACGAGGCAGAGGCAGTTAGGGGCGATCAGGCCAGCAGGGAAGCAGTTAGGTGTGGTCAGGCAGGTAGGGGAGCAGTTAGAGGTGATCAGGCAGGCAGGCAGAGGTGGTTAGTGGCAATCAGGCAGGCAGAGGTGGTTAGGGGCGATCAGACAGGCAGGCAAGCGGTTAGGAGCCAGCAGTCCCGGATTGCAAAGGCAGTCGGACATCCCCTGAGGGGTCCCGGATTGGAGAGGGTACAGGCCAGGCTGAGGGACACCTCCCCCGCCCCCGTGCACAAATTTTATGCACCGGGCCTCTAGTATTTTAATAAAAAGGAAGAAAATACTGACTATGAAACAGAGACCCTATGTGGTCTACAAAGCCTAAAATAATTACTATCTGCCCTTTACAGAAATAAACATGAATGAATACTTACTTAGAAATAAGTATGAAAGAAAAGTAAGAAGCCTGATTAATTCATTATATAGACAATGAATGCCAATGCTTTTACATAAAAAAGTATAGTACTGAGAGTATATAAAATGAAATAAATCTTAATGATAATGCTTATAAGAACTGGTAAGGTTTAAAAAAATTATGTATATAATTATTAATTCCATAGGCTCTCAGCCCTGGCTGCATTTCAAAATCACCTACAGAGTGTCAATACAATCTTCAAAATATAGATATCTTGGCCCTCCCAAGAAATTATGACTAAATATAGGCCAAAACATTTGGATTTTGAAATGTTATACATGTAATTCTAATTCACAGAATGAAACCCACTAATAAAAGTTTAATTACAATTTTGGTCTACTATAAAAATTTATTTTAGAAAAGAACTTAAAATTGTAATAATAAAGAATTGTAATAATGGCATAAAATGAAATACTTTATGGTGAGTACATATAATGCTAAATATTTATGTCTATTGACATAGAAAGATATATGTGAAGATATATACAAACACACAAAAATGTATATTATGTAATTCAATTTTTTAAAAACAAAATACACACACCCACATATATATAGAATGGAGTCAATTTTGGCTGGCTGTCATACTTTTTGCTGCTCTTTTTGCTTGCCTATAGGATATGGTATTTCTGAATAACTATTCATATACAAAAACAAAGCAACTTCACTTTGGTAATAGAAAAGATTAAATAATATATACACTTTGAACTAAATTAAGAAATGTTTTATTTTGAAATAAATAAAAAATGGCAAAATTTTAACAACTGGTAAATTAAGACAGACAAAAAGGGTATGTGGAGAATTCTATTCACACAACTTTTCCATAGGTCTGAAATTATTTAAAATTTACAACCTGAGGGGAAATAAATAAGAGTCCCCCCTTCCATAAAAATTATTACATTTTATTATAGATTGACCATTTGATATGTCAATATAATACATAAAATCTTTAAATCATTTTAATTAAGTCAATTTATATAGCTTGAACCAAATATTAGTTGAAAGAACCAAAATAAACATGAAGTATAGAAATATGTACACAGAAATGTATATAAATGTTTAATGTATAAAGGAATGTATATACATATGCCGTTTTTAAAATTTAAATTCTCCTACTAGACATCATTAGTAACCAACTGCCTATGTCTCTTCATTGTGAATTTTTCCAATTCAAATCCATTCATAAACATACCAAGCATAAAAAATATCAACTCTATAAAATGATCATCTCACCTCATCTAAGTCTTGGATATAAACTGGTTTTTCCTCAAAGCCAACTGGCATTGGTTCACTGTGGGGAATCTTTACTTCTTCATACATCTTGTTATTCTCTCTTTGGATTCCTTCTGGCAAAATCATCTATAAACACCAAAAATTAAAATTCAATAATAAAAATAAATGCTCTATCATAAATATTCTTTAGAGAGAGAACACTACTGGTTTTACCACACAGCACTAAAAAATAAATTTAGCTACTTTAAAGGAAAGGAAGCCTAAATAAACAAACAAACAAAAAAACATATACACACAAAGCATTCATGTATTAGGTATCTCATATAACATATGAACCATTTTATGTTGATGAATCTTAAAGTATACATTAATTAGATGGTATTCTAGAAGACCACTGTACTCACAAAGGTAGGAAAAATATCCAATATATAGTATAAAGTTTAATCAAAAAGCAATGCATTTGCTAAAATTAAAAAAAAACACAACAAGTTGCATATAATGAAAGAGAGAACAGATATTTTTTAAATATCTACTATGTGTGAAGAACTTTACATACACTGCATTATTTCATTTTCCACAGTATTTTTAAATATAATTTAGCATAGTATAGTCCACCAGTACTAGAGTAACAAAGGAAACAGGGAAAATCTATGTGTCATTTCCTCACAATAGACATATTATCTCAAAGTGGTTAAACAGCAGTGACATACCTTTGCACCAGCAATGAATGCTGATGTTTTCATGGCTTCAGCCTGGGAATCATAAACATGGGGATAACGTATTTTTTCAAAGTCCATGTCCCTCTGCCTGCTCAGAATTGGAACATTTCTAGCATTCATAAGTGCCTGCTCCCTTTAAATACAAAAACAATAGGCTAAATCTGAAATTTTTATCTTGCAACAAAAAGCATACAGTATTAAATCAAGATCACTATAATAACTATTTTAGGTAGCCTTTCATTATAAAAGAGAAGAAATAAAACTATACAAAGGAAGATATTAGCAATCCTGAAATTTTCTGTGAAATCACACAGGAGTCAACACATTTTTAGGTAACATCGTATTTATAATTTTGTTTGTCACAATCCCGAGATGTTTATAAATTAAAAATGGGTTTCAATATTTAAAGAGCAAGTATAATAATGCCTTCATTTAATTTTTCTCCTTTCTACTTCTAAGTAATAATAGGTAAAAAGTATTCATTAAGCTAGGAAAAGAAATAACTAAAAAAAATTGTGTAGGCTTCATAAATATTAACCTAGTGGTGTGTGCCCAGCGCCTAAAAATAGTGTACTTCTATAAGCTAAATTTCTCACCTATCTAGAAGCAACAAGAATATTCTAATTAAGCAGATCACTGCTTCCTTATCCCATAGAATTATTTTTCATATTACAAAATTCTATTCTTGTAAGAAAACGTGACTAGAATAATAATATAAATTTGAAACTAAACTAAAAAATGATAATGATATATAAAAGTAGCAATTACAACACAAGCATTTTTTTTCAGATGCTGGCTTTTATTACCTATGTATCCGCAATTCCTTAGGATCGAAGCATATAAGTCCTTCTCCAGAAATTTCACCATCTTCTCCAGCCTTTTTTTCTCGTCTCCAATATCTTTTTTCTTCTCGGCGATACTGTTTCATTAACTGCTTTTCTTGTTCAGACTGAATAGTAACTTGACATCCATAACTGGGTTTAGCATTTTCTCCTAAAATTTTCTTGCAATTGTCTACAAAGCAAATTTAAAACATCATATTTGGCAAATTTAACTTTATTTAACACCATTTTCCTCCTCACCAAAACCTAAAAATGCACAAATTCTAACAATTCATTTTTTTAAAAACTGGCACATTCATTTGTATGTTTTAAGGAGAGTTTTTAAAAATCACAACATCTAAATGATATTACATAGTAGCTTAAGAAAAATCAGCAGATATTTTCTTCCTATAGACTAAACAGTTTAATGTTATAAATTCTTACATGTAACATCAGAACCTAAAAATTCAATTTTATAATTCTGAAATAAGTTCTATGCATATAATTTCAATAAACATAATAATTATCAAACTAATTATCATTTCCTGTTAGCATAATCTATATATATAAAAGCCTAAGCGACTGTTATGACCAGATGACTGGCCAGTAGCTCTGACACACACTGACCACCAGGAAGCAGACACTCAACACAGAAGCTGGCCTCTGGTCATCAGTGCGCTCCCACAGCCAACCTCCCGTGGTCCCTCTTCCCAGCCGGCCAACCTCCCACGAGACGGCCCTGATCGACCCAATAGCTGGCCAGGCTGAGGGACCCCACCCATGCACGAATTCGTGCACTAGGCCTCTAGTAATCAAATAAAGATATTCTTTACACATCAGATATGTCTTCCCAATGTAATAGGCCTTACTGTGTTAAGTTATTCATATGTTACTACTTATTTATCCATGAAAGAAAATTTGTTAATATTAGCTTAGGATATAGTTAGAAGATAAGCAAGGTAAATAAAAAAAGAGGATGGGAGGAGAACCAAGATGGCAGCTGCCTCTCACAACCACATCAAAATTACTACTAAAAGAACAACTATCACGGGAAAGGTGGCTGAGTGGAAGTACTACAACTAGAGAGGTAAAGAAGAAAGCACATTGAGACTGGTAGGAGGTGCGGGGGTGCGGAACAGGCTGGCACCTCAATGCGCTGCTTTTTTAATTGGGAGGGAGATACAAGCTCCCATTTGCTCTGAACTCCAGTTCCGGGCGAGACTCTGGGGAACCCAGACACATAGGGGGAGAAACTGGACTGTCTGGCATCAGGGCAGGAACGCGAGGGTGGCTTTCCTTCAGACAGAGGTGCTCACAGCAGTCATTGTTCCTGCACTGGGACCTCTCTGGAGCACGGCTGACTGTCAGCCATTGCTGTTTGCTCCGCCCTGGTGATTCCAAGACCTCGCCTCACCCAATTTACAACCCCACCCAAGCTGTGCACAGCGGCTTTTGCATATGAATGGCCTGTCCTTTCTCAGCCTAAAAAAACCTGCCAAAAGGCCAGCAGAGGGTCAGGGAGCCCCAAAGCTATCAATAAAAGGCCCAAAACTCAGCACCAGCACCAGCCTACCTTGCTTCACAGCTGGGCCTCATCTGGGCACTTCCAAACCCCATACAAAGAGGAGGAATCTGCAGATCTCCCTGTAGCTCCTGCTGGGTGGCCCCAGGTAGTGACTGACTTTGCACCTCCCTGGCTATCCAAGAGCCAGTGTACCCAATGGTCAGTGTGAGAAAATACCAGATTACAACCTTCACATCCATAAGTGACACACTCAAGGGGGAGACTCAGTGAGCACCAAAGCCCCACTGAAGCAAGTCCTGCCCCATAAGGGTGTCTCCTGCACAACAGATCTTCCAGTGTAGACACAGCTGGTCATCACAGCCAATTGGCTTGGAGATCAATTTCTCCCAGTGTTACCAACAGCAATCAAGGCTTAACTACAACAAGACTGTGCACACAGCCCACAAAGGGGTGCACCAAGAGTGTCCACCTCAGTTGATTGGGGAGGCTGAGCCACTGGGCCCTATAAGATACCTACCACACAAGGCCACTCTATCAACTCAAGGAGACTTAGCAGCTACCCAATACATAGAAACAAACACAGGGAAGCAGCCAAAATGCAGAGACAAAGAAACATGTCACAAATGAAAGAAATGGAAGAAAGCAAAATACTGGATATACAGTTCAAAACCACGGTTATAAGGTTACTCAAGAATCTTCTAGAAACCTCTGAGGAACTTAGTGAGACCTTTAAGGATCTAAATGAGAATGCCAAAAAAATGGAAAAGGACCAGTCAGAAATTAAGCATACACTGACTGAAAGAAAAAATAATATACAGAGATTCAACAGTGGACTAGAAGATTCCAAGAATCAAGTCAAATATTTGACATATGGGGAAGCAAAAAACACCCAACCGCAAGTGCAAAAAGGAAAAAGAATCCAAAATATGAAGAGAGTGTAAGGAGACTCTGGGACAACTTCAAGCGTACCAACATCTGAATTATGGGGGTGCTAGAAGAAGAGAGAGAGCAAGATATTGAAAACCTATTTGAAGAAATAATGACAACAACTTCCCCTACCTGGTGAAAGAAATAGACTTACAAGTCCAGGAAGCGCAGAGAACCCCAAACAAGAGGAATCCAAAGAGGACCACACCAAGACACATCATAATTAAAATGCCAAGGGCAAAAGACAAAGAGAGAATCTTACAAGCAGCAAGTGAAAAACAGTTAGTTACCTACAAGGGAGCACCCATACAACTGTCAGCTGATTTCTAAACAGAACTTGCCTGCTGGCCTGAAAAGAATGGCAAGAAATATTCAAAGTGATGAATAGCAAGAACCTACAATCAAGATTACTCTACCCAGCAAAGCTATCATTTAGAATTAAAGGTCAGATAAAGAGCTTCACGGACAAGAAAAAGCTAAAGGAGTTCATCACCACCAAACCAGTATTATATAAAATGCTGAAAGGTATTCTTTAAGAAGAGGAAGAAGAAGAAAAAGGTAAAGATTAAAAACTATGAACAACAAAGTGACAACAAATACATATCTATCAACAAAAGAATCTAAAAATCAAGTGAATAAAAAATGTGATGAACAGAATAAACTGCTGAATGTAATAGAATCAGGAGCATGGAAAGGGAGCAGACTGACAATTCTCGAGGGGGAAGGGGGTGTGGGGGGTGTGGGAAGAGATTGGACAAAGATCTTACACCTATGGCGGACAGTAGAGGAGCGAAGGCCTGGGGTGGGGTGTGAACCAGGTGGAGGGGAGCTATTGGGGGTGGGGGTGGGGGAGAGGAACATTTGTAATAATCTGAACAATAAAGATTTAAAAAATTAAAAAATAAAGGATGGTCCACTTTTTCATAGAAATACAAGTTTAAAAAAATATAATGGAAGAAAGCCAGAACCACTAAAAGGAACCAGGTCAATCAAAGCTCAGTGTTTACAAGTTACAATTTAAAACTGTGGTTTGGTCAACTCAGGAAAGTTTTTCTTCCACAGGATTACCTTCTGTGCTTAATTAAATCTTTCCAAGTAGTAGTATCTTGGCTCACTGCAGCCCTAAAAAAATTAACAGGAATGTTGCTGAAAGCAATTCACATCAATACACATTATTGTATTGAGGACCTACTAGGTTCCTGGCACTGCTAGTAGGCTATGAAGACAATGAAGAATGAGACTTGGTTCATACTCTGAAGGAGCACCATAGTGCAAGGTATTTTATCAAATTCCAAGATCTAATACAGAACAAGGAAGGCATTAAGCATAGCATTAAAATGGGAAAATCAGCTTTCTAAATTCATCTTAAGTCAAATCTTCACTATTCTCAGACATTTGTCACTACCTCATTACATGATTTTGAATAAGTCATTTTAACTCTCAATCACATGAAAAAACAACTCTATGTATAATGGCTTTTTATAAGTCTCAAAAAAGGAAAGTGAGAAATAAAGATTCATTACATCTCAAAATTATAAAATAAGATATAATCTCATCTAAATACATTAGGACTACTACATTTTACAGTTCTAAAAAAAAGTACCTACATCTTACATATCTTACTTTCTAAGTAAGTCTCATAAACCTATTCTAATGATTGAATTTATAACCTACTAACTTTCAGTGATAGAAAACGAATGCAGCCCTAACTAGTTTGGCTCAGTGGATAGAGCATTGGCCTGCGGACTCAAGGGTCCCAGGTTCGATTCTGGTCAAGGGCATGTACAGGTGGAGCATTGCTCAGCCAGAAGCCAGGCTCATGGCTGGCAAGCGCAGCAGTGGTAGCAGGAGCCTCTCCCACCTCCTAAGGACCCCAGTAGGGAGTGTGCAGGAGGCAGCTGATCGATGTTTCTCTCTCATCAATGTTTCTAATTCTCTATCCCTCTCCCTTTCTCTCTGTAAAAAATTAATAAAATATATTTAAAAAAATAAAAGAATGCAGCATTCTCAGTTTCCACATGTACTCTGAACTAAAAGAAAATTAAATTGCAAAGTCACAAATCAGATATTAAGCAGAATTTTAAAAACACAACTAATGCCATCCACTTATTAAAAATGAATGTCAAAGATGTTGTGTGTGAAACTGAATACTTTTGGTGACATACTAATGCTACATTAATGTTATTAATATTTTAAACAAATGTGATAGTAACAAAATCCTAGTATACACACTTGTGATTTTATACTAGTAAATAAGGAAATTAAAAGAAGAAAATATGTCTACCTTAAAAAGAGCAATAGAAAGCCACAATCAGAATGTACAGAATATGTGTCCTGTGAGATTGAACATAATCCTATATAAAACCCTAATATGCAAATCGACTGAACAGTGGAGTGACTGGTCGCTATGACGCGCACTGATCACCAGGGGCAGACGCTCAATGCGGGAGCTGCCCCTTAGTGGTTAGTGAGCTCCCACAGGTGGAGCACTGCTCAGCCAGAAGCCGGGCTCATGGCTGGCAAGCGCAGCAGTGGTAGCGGGAGCCTCTCCCACCTCCTAAGGATCCTGCGGGGAGTGGGCCTAAGCTGGCAGGCAGACATCCCCCAAGAGGTCCCAGATTGGAGAGGATGCAGGCCGGGCTGAGGGACACCACCCCCACCATGTGCACAAATTTTGTGCACCGGGCCACTAGTTGAAAAATAAAAATTAAAAGTTGGATTAATTTTAAAAAGGTGAAGTCAATAAGTATCTCTATATAACACCTAGCAGGCTGACAAAAATGAACACCAAATTCTTAGAATTTTTATCACAAAACTAGATATTTAAACTCATGCCTTTTCCTCTGGCAGATGCTTATTCTTAATGTTCCTAAACTCCGCTGGCTTACTACAGAGTTGGATAAAGCACTAGGTGGGAGCCCTGTTAAACCAAGGCAGTTTGTAAGTATTCAATACACTTAAAGAACCAAAGACCTATAGAAATACAAAGTAATTAATACCAATTCTTCAAAGTTTCTACAAATCTCCAAGCTGCTCAAGGAAACTATCAGTAATCAAAGTATGGGATAAAGGAAATCAATATGAAATTTTAGATGTAAATCCAGGCTGTTTTTATAATTTCCTTTTAGTGCCATACTCAGAAATGTGAGGAAAAGGTGGCATAATATAGAAGAAGGATAAATGTTGATGAGTTTGAAAAAGAGTGTTTTCATTTCTTAACGCTCATACACTTTTTAAAATTTCCAAACTGCTTACAAGGCTGTCAAGAAACTTTCAGATATAGAGCAGAAATGTTTTCCTGATTATCATTTAAAACCTGAGTTTGGCATCAGTTGTGCCAGAGTAAGTCAGACATGTTTATAGTTTTGCCTCCCTAGACAACTCTCTGGGGTTTAACAATCCTACCTAATAATAGACAAATATGCAAATTGACCATACCTCCGACACGCCCACAAGCCACGCCCACCATCCAATCAGAGTGAGCATGCAAATTAACCCAAACCAAGATGGCTACAGCCACAGAGAGCAAGGTTTCCTAGGTAACAGAGGAAGCCAAGCTTTCTGCCTGCCCTTGCCAGGCCTAAGCCTACACTCAAGCTACAAAGTTTCAATTATAGAAGGTAAACAAATTCAAACAAATGGCGGCAGAATGGAGCTTGAGAGAGCAGGCCAGTGTTGCCGCTGGCATCAGGGGAAGCAAAGCTTTCTGCACACCCTGGCCGGGCCCACCCACTTAAGGCAACAAAGTTTCAATTATAGCCCCAACAGAAATGGCTGCCGGTCTCGGAGGGAGCCCCAGGCTTGGCTCCGCTCCAGGCTACAAAGTTTCAATTGTAGAAGGAAAATAAATTCCAGATACCAGGGCCTCTGCTTGGGTTGCCAAGGGGCGTGGCCGGCCTGCAAACCACCACAGGCCCCTCGCTCAGGCCACCCCACGCCCCAAGGGAACCCCCACCTGATCCGGGACACCCTTCAGGGCAAACCAGCTGGCCCCCACCCCTGTACCAGGCCTCTATCCTATCTAATAAAAGAGTAATATACAGATTGATCATCACTGCAACACACAATAAAGCTGCCCCCATGTGGTCAAAGATCCTGCCCCCATGTGGACACAAGATGGCCACCACAAGATGGCCAGCAGGAGAGGGCAGTTGGGAAGCACCCAGCCTGCAAGGGAGGACAGTTGAGAAGGACAAGGCCTGCAAGGGAGGGCAGTTGGAGGTGATCAACCCTGCAGGAGAGGGCAGTTAGGGGTGACCAGGCCGGCAGAGGAGGGAAGTTGGGGGCAAACAGGCTGGCAGCAGAGTGGTTAGGGGGTGATCAGGCTGGCAGGCAGAAGCAGTTAGGGGCAATCAGGAAGGCAGGCAGGCAAGCAGTTGGGAGCCAGCAGTTCTGGATTATGAGAGGGATGTCCGACTGCCCGTTTAGGCCCAATCCCGGCAGTCGGACATCCCTTGAGGGGTCCCAGATTGGAGAGGGTACAGGCTGGGCTGAGGGACCACCCCCCCTCCGTGCACGAATTTCGTGCACCGGGCCTCTAGTATATGTAATACATGGCAATATAAACGTTCAATTCTCTAAGTGTGGTAATTATTGCAGTTAAGTAGGAGACTTGTTTCCTTGCATGTATGCTTAAAATTTTATATTAAATACTCAGGATGTCTGCAACTTCCAGTCACTGTTCAGCAAAAATTTTAAATGTAGGGGTGTGTGTGCTCATACATGTGTATAGAAAATTATAATGAGAAGAGAGAAAGACAAAGATGGGGAGGGAAAGTAAAATGTTAACGACTGGTAAATCTACATAAAGGGCATGTTCACTGTACACTCCCTGTACCTTTAAACAGGTTTGAAAGTTTTCAAAATAAATAGTTGGGAAGAAATTATAACATTACTTGGCCCATACTAATGGTTATATGTATTTGTTTTTAAAAAATGTTTGTCTATTCAAATCTTCTGCTAAAAAGAAAACCTATGCCATATATAAACAAAAATAGAATCTTGGCCACACTACCCTTTTTTAGGGCATTGATATTTGTTTAATACATTGCCATATCTAAAATATACTTTTAAAAGATGTTAACAGTAAATTATATAATAAACCAAAGGATATTAAAAGTATAATTACATTAAAATGATTTGCTAACTAATGCATTTTTTCCTTTAAATTAGAATCACCACCAAATTCTTTCTTACCTTGAAGAGCCTGCAACTTATAGTCATTTGAAGAATTAAGAAATCTATCCACAATTGTAATTCTGTTCTGAAGAAGCTTCTCAATAAGTTCAATTCCATCAGGTCCCAGCAGTTCAAATAGCTTATAAGGGGGAGAAAATCACAACATGTTACCTCAAAATTAACTTTTTAAAGTTATTAATACCCTAATTCCACAGAGTCCTACTTAGAAAAAAAAGCTTTACAAAACAACTTAGGAAAGAAAAGTAACTTCATATTGTTAAGGAGCAATAGTTACAGAACATGACTCAATCTTTAAAAATAATTATGGCTTACTTATAAAACTCTACATCACAGAATATCAAATCTTTACATTTGTTTTTTCTTAACATAACCAAATGAAATTCTAAAATTAATTTGCTTTATTAACATACTGTTCTAGTTATCCCAAATAGAGTACCATTTTTCTTACAACTTACTACATAACAGTTATCTTTTAAGTTAAAGAATCTGAATGTTTTAATCATGACATGCCAAATTTTCAGTGTTTAATGATTATTAAATTATTTTATTAATAATTGATTTTCAATGCGTATTAAATCCAAAATCT
The DNA here is from genome assembly GCF_951640355.1 of Cnephaeus nilssonii. NCBI lineage: Eukaryota > Metazoa > Chordata > Mammalia > Chiroptera > Vespertilionidae > Cnephaeus > Cnephaeus nilssonii. The sequence goes on along the minus strand of NC_137080.1, from coordinate 43,537,217 downwards.
AAAGCACGGTACTGCAAATGCTTTATTTAACTTCATAAAAAGTCTCCATACATATCCTCCCCAACTATGCAGAGTGGCTGCCAAAGATTAAGTTGATTCCAGAGTGAGAGAATGAATTTTAGGATTCAGAGACTTTCAATTACAAAACTCTATGAAATAACTGTTGCAAAAAGCCTACAGGTTTACTCAAGTACAGTTTGGGATATTATTTTTCTCCTGTCTAGAAATGTTATACTCTAATTTTGCATGTGAAGATTTTATCTTTACCAAATTCTGTTCTCAGAGATTCCACACAAATAAAGTCACTATTAAAAGTAGAAATTTAGCCCTAACCGGTTTGGCTCAGTGGATAGAGCGTCGGCCTGCAGACTCAAGGGTCCCAGGTTCGATTCCGGTCAGGGGCATGTGCCTTGGTTGCGGGCACATCCCCAGTGGGGGGTGTGCAGGAGGCAGCTGATCGATGTTTCTCTCTCATCGATGTTTCTAGCTCTCTATCCCTCTCCCTTCCTCTCTGTAAAAAAAAATCAATAAAATATATATTTTTTAAAAAAAGTAGAAATTTAGCCCTAGCCGGTTTGGCTCAGTGGATAGAGCGTCGGCCTGCAGAATGAAGGGTCCCAGGTTCGATCCCAGTCAAGGGCACATACCCGGGTTGCGGGCTCGACCCCCAATCAGGGGGTGTGCAGGAGGCAACCTATCCATGATTCTCTCTCATCATTGATGTTTCTCTCTCTCTCTCCCTCCCCGAAATCAATAAAAGTATATTTTAAAAAATTAAAAAAAAAAGAAATTCATGTTGAGTATATATGAAACATTAAATGTTTAATAAATAGTTTATTCTTGCTGTTCTTTTTACTGACATTATCTACACACAAGGCCATCCTTCTTCCATCTAGCCTCCAATGATGGAACAGCTCTTCCTCCAGGCAAAGCATCATGGAAAACACTGGGGCCCCAATCACTCTCACCCTGGCTCTCACAACAATGATTCCACACAAGGAGAGGAAGGCTCCCCCACTTCCATCAAGTACTCAGCTCCTAAAGCAAGGCTGTCACTCAGAGAGATGCTTTCCATTGTCCCCTCCCTCAGCTGCAGAGCTCTGCCTCACAGATCTTGGGATGTGTGTGTGGGAGGGGAGAGGGGGAGAACTAGGCCATAAAAAGAATAGAGAAATATGTAAAACAGAAAGCAGTTAGTGGTTGTTTAGAGTTGAGGGGGGCGGAGGTGGAGGGATAGAAGCTAAAGGTTTGGAATTTCTTTCTGTGGTGATAAAAATGCTCTAAAATTGACTTTGGTGAGGTTTGCACTTATCTGTGAATATACGAAAAACCATTTATTTGTGTACTTTAAATGGGTAAATTATATGCTAAGTGAATTATACAGCATGGGGCAAATGTAGGTTTATAGCTGTTTGAATGGAAAATAATACAATAGTTAATAAATAATAATTCAAGAATAAACTGCTTTGTGAACTCACTCCTGTACACCTACTTTTGCTTCACCCTGTATATCAATAAAGCTATTTTTTTTTTAAATTATGAAACAGATTACTTAAAATACTAAAAGTAACAAAAGATCGCTTAGTGTTGAAAGATAAAGATTAAATATAATTTTCCCAATAAGTATTTTAACTGTTTTGAATTTCTGTTAGACACAAGCCCTGTGCTTAATATTAAGGGTGATAATCGGAAAAAGGTAATTGCAATACATATTTACATTGCTACTTTTCCCCAAACACACTCCAAACAAATTGCAGTAGGAAATGTTCTCTGCATAAAACATGAAATGTCCTTTATATCCTATCAACTCTCAGAGAATGTGTTAATTCCTAAACTGAGACCATTTCTTCCATAAGAAAATAATTCCTTTTGGTAGAGTTACCTTTATACACATTCTTTGCTAGTGAAGGTTATTTAATCTGAAATTAAATGTTCACACATGATAAACTAGAGATTCTGGTTAAAAAATTTTAGTCCACAACGTAATTTTAAGATCACAGTACAAAGAGCACATTATTTATACAAAAATAACACACCTAAGACCTAGCAAAAGGGACAAAGAGGCTCTTTTGCTCTGAATAGCAGAACTTCCATAACTCCAAGATGAAGAATACCCAGCAGAATTCTGAGATCAGCTGCCATCAGGTTTAAAGCAATCCTAAAATTATGCTTTTCCTAACATTTGCCATTTTTATCCACATTGAGAGCAGGTGCAGCTCTCGTTCAAGATTTGCACTACAAACTAATTTGGCAGCGAGAGTGACTGTAAAGGTACAGCTGTCTGGATCACTGGTCTATGCACTGACACAATTCCAGATGCAATCAAATTAAAAAAAATAAGGGGAGGGAAAGGTAACTGTGGGCACAGAAACAGACATCAACTACAGAGTTTTAAAGAAAGAAAAAAGAATGCAGTTTTCAAACAATACAAAGGCATGTATCACTATCCTGGCTATAAATTAAGGATATTAAGATTTTAAAAGAGACACAATAGGAATAGACAGGTAACATCCTTTTCCTGTTAGATGTTAAAGTCATTATCATCTATTAAGACTTCCTAAACAGACAAAGGTTCTCAAAGTTCTCATTGTTATTATGAATCCTTTTTCATTAAATTAAATAATTAAAGTAATTTTTCATCAAATTAAAATGATGAATGGAAACAGTCAAAAAGTTAACCAACAGAATATGTTTCTGAGATGCCAAATATTTCAGAACATGTGCAGACTAACTTTAAAGATATTACTTCCTTGTTTCTTATTTAACGGATGAATGTAGTTTGTTAATCTCTCAGCAAAAGTAACCCCCACTTTCCACTGTATTCTAACTTATGTCATTTTTTTATTACAATTGGAAAAAGGCTATAATGGATGCAATATTAAATATAACCATAAACCTTTAAATAATATACAAGGAAAAATTATACTATAAATCTTATGAAAATGGTATTATAAAAGATATAATGGACCTAAATAAGAAATATAAAGCTATACTGAAGGGTGGGGGGGTACACAGAGATATGCTGGGGGTTTGTGAAACCACAAAATAAATAAAAAACATACTTGGATTTAGGGCTCACTCAAATATTTAGAGGAAAAATATTTCAAAGGAAAACACAATTCTGGTCATGTTAATGTCTTGTTTTAATTCTACTTCTCAGGTTAGTAAAAAAATGTTGAATAAAATAATATGTAATCACTAAAACAGGCTTTAAAGCAGATAAAATTTCAACATTTATAAATGCTTTGTCCGTTCTATTTTTGTTTCCAACTAGTCAATTTTAAAGAATTCATTGAAAGTCAACAAACTTCCAATGGCTCTCCAAAAATCTAAAGATGAAGTACTGAATTAAACTGAACTTCAGAACATCAAGGTGTGATTCAAAAATATGGAAGTATATTCAATCACATTTTAATACCATTAACAAAGTTAAACATTCTTTTCAAAACAGTATTCTTTTTAATTTGCCATTTCTATGTATGTTTTAGAAGTTATAATGTAATCTACGTAATTTAAAATTAAATAACTACATTTATATCAGGGATGCATTATCACAAATGATTAGAGGGTAGGATAAAAAAGTTTTAAGTACTAAAAGTTTTAAGTAAGAGACCAATGCTTAATGTATCATTCTCTTATAGAAGTTTTTTACAATTTAACAGTTTTCTGATCTGGGCATGTTTTATAATCAATATCTATATTTAATATATTTTTATGAAAGTTATTAAGTGAATGGTGTTTCTGAAAATTGCTGCTGCTTTATAGAATTTAAAGAAATACATACTATGTATAATCCACTGATACCATCACTGCTCATTTTCAAAACTACTGTATAACTGCATTCTAAGTCAGCAACCCAGTCATTACATAGTTTATATTATCCCTTGTCGGTCAACTGAATTTAATAATTTAATGAACTTATGAATACTAGTATAGCAGTTTAGGAAAGGAGAATAATCAGCCAGGGCTCAAATTGTCAGCCTGTTAACTAGGCGTTAGGACTTTAGATGACTTTTCTGAGACTCCATTTCTCATTTGTACCGGGGAAATAAGAGTACATACATATCCTTTGTAGGGCTGTGATAACTAAAAAATGTATTTGACACCATGGCTTGCATATAATAAATTAACTTTAGGTATTTAATATTATCAAATAAATGAATACTAAAGGAAATAAGCGAAGTACACAAAATAATCTGCTATCATGAAAATAATTATTTCCCAGGCAAGGTATTAAGTGTTATACATATAGAGCATATATTTTACATTGTGTTGATCTGAAGAAATATTAAGTAAATCTTTGCCAAGATTTATCATTTAAAAATAATCATGATAGAATGGTTCAAAGAAAACACTACAAACGTATCTAGTAATCAACTATCACATGTAACAAATATTAACAAAATATATGTGACATGCATATTTATTTCAGCACTTTTTCCCAAGGAAGTGTGCTCATGATTATAATATGTACATGGATATATTCTCACTAATTTCTGCTGGTAAATTATTCTTGATTCAACGGTGAAATTAAATAAAATATATCCTGGCACTCTGTAAAAAGAAGCAATAGGTTTGAAAGAACTTCTCCATCTAAAACTTTATTCATTGGTTAGATCACAGATTCCGAGTTAACCTTCCTGCCCATCATCACTATGTCTCCACTTCAATCTGTCCTGTACTAGGACCTAATAATCTTCCTCATTGTCAGCTTTCACATACACCTTCCCTAGAAATTACAATTGGGGTCATCTAAGCTCAGTTTGGAAGGGACCTTCTAGAACACCTAAACAAAGCTCTCATAAGAGCAATAATTACTGCCATGGGAGGGCAGGATAACAGGGCAGTTGAAAACTTGGGCTGGAGACAAAAAGAACTAAATTTAGTAACAATACCTAATGATATGACTCTGAGCAACTTTCTTAAGCAATCTGAGCCTCACCTATCTCGTCTGTTAAAAGAAATTACTATAGTGTCTCACAAGTACTTAATAAATACTGCTATTACTGACAAATTTTTTCAGGCTAATGAACATCCAACATACTTCGACCAGCAGGAAATCTTATAAGGCAGTTCATGCCACTGCTAGACAATCCTATATAATAAAAGGGTAATATGCAAATTGACCCTAAAGGCAGAACGACAGAGAACGACTGGTCACTATAATGCGCACTGACCACCAGGGGGCAGATGCTTAACACAGGAGCTGGCCCCTGGTGGTCAGTGCGCTCCCACAGGGGGAGCTCCACTCAGCCACAAGCCGGGCTGATGGCTGCGAGTGCAGTGTCGGTGGCAGGAGCCTCTCCCACTTCCTCGGCAGCACTAAGGATGTCCTACTGCGGCTTAGGCCCGCTCCCCACGGGAAGTGGGCCAGAGTGGTCAGTCGGACATCCCCTGAGGGCTCTCAGGCTGCCAGAGGGATGTCTGACTGCCAGCCTAGGCCCTATCCGCTGGGGAGCGAATCTAAGCCAGCAGGTGGACATCCCCCAAGGAGTCCCAGACTGCAAGAGGGCACAGGCTGGGCTGAGGGACCCCCCAAGTGCACGAATTTTCATGCACCAGGCCTCTAGTGTTAATTATAAAATAAACAACAACCTTCCTTATATTGAGCCCAAACAGTCTCCCTATAGCTTTCACCTATCAATCTACTGTGCACACTGGGGTTACAAAGAATGACCTACAAGACAACCTTTCAAATATCTGAAGATAAGGCAAAGTAGTAGCCACACTTCACGCACAAGTTCCTTTTTCCCCAGATAAACACACATAAATCCCTTATTAGTCATATAACTTGATTTCTAGATGCTTCTCCATCCAGGCTCCTTCAGAAAACCTTTTACGGAGCCTCTTAAAAATTGGCATCCCAAACAAAACATATTTTAAATATAATTTGATCAGAGCAGGTGACAGAGACTAAAACAACTTTGTACTAGATGGTAAACTTTTCTGAACATAGCATAAATGGTAACAACATCATACTGTTGGTTCAAACTGAATGTGTAAATAAATAAAAACATTTGGGTTTATGTTTGTTCCACAGGAATCCCAAGTTAGCCAAAATTCCCATACTCTGTACTTTGTGTAAATTTTGAGCCCAGAATTTCAAATGAATCCCTTATTAGATTCACTTTCTTCCCGTTTCTTCTTCCAGTTTTTAAAGAGCTTTCTAAATCCAGACTCTGGCATCCATCATGTCAGTAAACATTATCAATGTTGAATCTGTCCTGAACACAGCTCAATGACTATGTCTTCATGCAAATTATTGATTAAAGCACTGAGGACAGGACAAAAGTTAAAAAATTGCAGGGAAAAAAAAATGAAGACTTGGCCCCAGAATGGCAATAAACCAATACTTAGGGACACGTTTTTCAATCAACTATTAACTCCATCTAACTGTATTAATCACCAGTGGAAGATTCTCTATCTTGTTTGTCCAATTCAGATACTTTGTTGTTTAACATTATACCCACTAGCTACATGAAGCTATTTATGTTCTCAGTAATTATAATTATACAAAGTTGAAAGTACAGTTCCTGTTATATTAGCCACATTTCTAGAGATCAACAGCCACATGTGGCTAGTGGCTGCCATGTTGGAGAGCAAACAATATTTCAATCATTGTAAAAAGACAACACTGTTCTAGATGTTTTGTTTTTACTCTAAAATGCTCTGCTGAGATCTAGACACAATATATTTACATAGCATAATTTATGTCTAGTTATATCATTCTATCAAATTAGATATTTTTAAAGCCTGTAATTTTATATTGAAGTTCACTCTTTGTGTTGTACATTCTACAGATTTTGGCAAATGTATGACTATCGAATGTATCCATCATTATAGTATCACACAGAATAGATTCACTGCCCTGAAAATCCCTTGTGCTCTACCAATTCATTCCTTTCTCCTTTCTTTCCAACCCGTGGCAACCAATGATCTTTTTACTGTTTCCATGGTTTTGTCCTTTCCAGAATGCCATACAGCTGGATTTATAAAGTAATGAAGCCTTTTCAGATTGGCTTATTTCACTTAGCAGTATTCACTTACGTTCCCTCTAAGTAACCTGATGCCTCATTTCCTTTTATCACAGAATAATATTCCATTATATGGTTACTAGTGGCTCTGCGCACAAATCCATGTGCTAATAGCTCTCCGCCACACAGTAGCTCGCTGCCCTGCCCTCCTGTAGTTCTCCACAGCTCATAGCTTGCTGCCCCACCCTCCTGTAGCTCTCCCCACTTGTAGCTCGCTGCCCCACCCTCCTGCAGATCAGTCATTACCGTCATGGCATAACAACCATTTGCATATTACCTCTTTATTATGTAGGATTCCACCATTTGTTTATTCATTCCTCTCCCCCCCCCCCCCATTGAAAGGTATCTTGACTACTTCCAAGTTTGGGCAATTTATGTCTTTATTTTTTTATTTCTTTAAATTATGCTCTTTACATATATTATCATACCCATAAAAAATGGAAACAAGTCCTATTCAGAGACATGCTGAAAGCATATTACTAACTTGTATACTTATTTCATTTTTCCTTATTTTTCAAATCTACACTAATAAAAGAGAAAGATGCAAATTGACTGTACCTTCGCGATGCCCACCAGCCAATCAGGAGCGAATATGCAAATTAACCCAACAAAGATGGCAGGTTAATTTGCATACACAGGCGCCAAGCAGCCAGGGGCAGGGCGCTTGCGTTGTCGCCATGGCGACGACGTAGGCGTTCCACACCGCCCCAGCCACTCCGGGCCTCTGGGCAGCATGGGAAGGCGGAAAGGAGGCTCCAGTGCGAAGGCAGAAAGGTGGCTCCGGGCTGGAGCAAAGGCTAAACGGCGGCTCCAGCCGAGTTAAGGCTGTGCCAGCAGCCAGGGTAAGGAAGGCCCATTCTTGCACAAATCTTCGTGCATCGGGCCTTTAGTCTTTCTATAATAATACATATTACTTAATCAGAAAATATTTTATTTTATTTTTAAATAATACAAGCCAGTTTCTAATTTACCATTTTTTTCACATTTTGTCTATTAAGTACATAAAGCATCACTAACTTAGTGAACAAAAGTTTTTCACACATTTATCACATTTAGAGTAAACACCAGAAATTATATAAACAAAAAAAATCTTATCATGTAGACAAATCAGCTAATAACTAAAGTACAAAGGCCAATGATCAGACAATTTAAACTTCATTTCCTCTATCAAATCTTATTTTTCAAAGGAAAAGCCTTGATTTATCAAACACAATTTAACCACATGGGAATCACTCTAACATAAAACATCTTCTAAATGAAAAATTATTTTAGTATAATAAGATTAATAATTCTTATTTCATAATAGCAATAAAAGTAAATGTTTTAACTATCAAGTCACTTGAATTAATGAGAAAATTCCTTAGTCTAATATCTAACTGAAACTAAGAGGAATGGAGATGCAGTAAGTGAAGGGTGCTCATTAGAAGACATCATTTTGAACTAAGCTAATTAGGAAAATAGCAGCCTATGAATAAAAATTAAAAATTTGCTTGAGCATCTAAATAGCAATATTTATCAAATGGAGCAAGTGGATGAGATATTATATTCTAAATAAGCTAATTTCTTTGTATATCAAAAGAAAATAAACATATTCCAGATAAAGAAATACCCATAGCTCCTCATTACACATTTAATATTTATATGAGAATTATTTATTACAGTTCATGGTAGACTGGTAATATACAAGCAGTAATGTTTAGGCTTTTTCCTTATTGGCAAAGACAATAAAAAAATACAGCACTTATCATGGGATCTTTCTATTTGGGGGATTTGAAATATACTAAACTCTACCTACACAGAAGTTCCTATACAGAAATTCAATCCTCAAAAATATTATATTACACATCACTCTTTCTGGGTATCAGCTGATGTATAAAATGCATAAGGAACTAAGTTATGAGAACTATTACTCATATAAAACTGAAGACAGGATTAAAAGTACAAAAATAAAGCAAAACATAAGGCTTAACAATAATATAAGTAATAATGAGTTCCTGGTTTGGTGGTGGTGTTTTTTCCAGAATCATCAAAATACTTGCAAAGGCTGTAGTTAATATTCCAAAGACATAATGGAAAATAGTTAATTTTCCGTTACCTTGAAGAAACTTAATAGTTTAATTTTAACCCTAAATAGAAAGAATAGTTGAGTGTGTATTGATCACTATTGTGAAGTATAATTGGCATATACATTCTATATACTAAATTTACTTATTTTACTATTTTCAAGTTTTAGCTAAACCCTTAAACAGTTTATCACAACAAAAAATATGATAATCCTATAAGGATAATAAGAATTATTTGTTTTAAAAACAACACTAAAATATATTTTACTTTAAACATCTTAAAATTTCCTTGAAAAACCCTTTCCTTTTATGCTTAAAATAGGAAGGGATGATGCCTTCTTAAAAAACAAGTATTAGAGATTAAGATGAAGAAGAAAAAATGGCACAAAATTCATGCTTTAATAAACTTCCTCTAGTAAAACAGAAAAAGAAAAAATCTAACAGACACTTCAAACTTCAAAAAAGACAAATATGTCCCTGGACCAGAAATTAAGCAAACCAGGCAAAGCACTGAGATTAAAGTGACAAGCTGGGCTCCAGCTCTGGACAGCAAGGCCAGGTGTTGGGCTCCTGTGTGGTAACCTAGATGGAAACTGCTCCCTACAATTGTGAAGCTCCAGCTAGGCTTAGTTGGAAACCAGGGTATGGACATAGAGCTCCACTGTTCATGAGAAGGGGCTGAAAAGAATGATATTTGGGCCCACGGTTGCATGGGAATCTAAGACAGGGAGAAGAAACAATTTGGTTGAAAAAAAGCCAGAAATCAACTTAAAATTATAAAACTTATGAAGAAATCTTACACTAAAAATGATGTTGATAAAATCAATAAGGGAACACAAGTTCCCTCCAGAAAACAGTAATATGAAACGATGTGACAAAATACTTTAAAACAAGTAATACTATGAAGCTCAAAGCAGTTGCTTCCAGTAAAATAATTTAGGAAATAAAAGAGGGTATATGGAAACACTATAATTTCTATTAAATGTTTCTATAAACATAAAACTGCTCTAAAAAGTCTATTAATTTTATTATTTACTTTTTGTTGTTGTTAATTCTCACCAAGGATATTTTTCCATTGATTTTTAGAGACAGTGGAAGGGAAGAAAAGAGATACAGAGAGAGAAACATCAATGTGAGAGAGATACATTGATTGGTTGCCTACTGCACATGCCCTGACCAGGGCCTGGGATCGAGCCTGCAACCCAGGTACATGCCCATGACCCAAATTAAACCCGGGACCCTTCAGTCAGTGGACCAATGCTCTATCTACTAAGTCAAACCAGCTAGGGCAAGTGTCTATTCATTTTAAAAAGATGGTATACGATTCAAGAAAAAAAGGACAAAGCTATTGTCAATCACAAAAATTATTCTCTTACTATTGATAAACTTGTGCAAAGTTTAAGGATTATCCATTTGTGTTTTAAACAAATACTATCTAGCAAACTGCCTTATATATAAGTAATGAGCAATATGGGGTTGCTGTCTGTCAGCATTAATTACTGGGTCAAAAAACACATAGCTTTTGGAATATCTCATTGCAATCTATTTTATTTTTTCCAGACACAATTAATGTTCTTGAGGTCACTTTACTGTATATTTTTAGAATACTTCAAATATTATCATGATTATTATTAATAGCATAAGAAAGAAAACAAGTAGTTGTAAACAGATTAAAATGTTAAAGGAGAAACCCATTTCCATTGCGAAAGAAATGCATCTCTTATAACTGGATGTAGCTTGAAAGCTATCAGGCTTGTCCCAACCTCTTATGTATCTAAAGGTTGTTAAACTGTCAGATATCTCATTTTAAAAATAATACATGTTACATAAAGAAAAGCTAAAACAGGTGGGAAAAAAGTAAAGACCAGAGCAACAAAACCAAAAGCCAATTCTCTGAGTACAAAACAAAGCATTCCTCCAGCAAAAATAAAAAATCCTAGAGAAAAGGCAGATAGAAAGAAAGGAGCAACATAAACTAAAAACTAGTTTAATTTTTCAAATAAGAAGACATTATAAATATGTTTACAGCCGCCCTAACCGGTTTGGCTCAATGTCGGCCTTCGGACTGAAGGGTCCCAGGTTCGATTCCGGTCAAGGGCGTGTACCTTGGTTTCGGGCACATCCCCAGTAGGGAGTGTGCAGGAGGCAGCTGATCAATGTTTCTCTCTCATCGATGTTTCTAACTCTCTATCCCTCTCCCTTCCTCTCTGTAAAAAAATCAATAAAATATATTTTTAAAAATAAAAAAATAATAAATATCTTTACAGGTAAAAACTTGAGTATTCAGATGAAATGGCTAACTTCAGAGAAAAATATAATTGACAAACTTGATTTAAGAAGAAATATAAAATCTAACTAAATCAGCAACTACTGGAAAATTTGAACTGGTGATCAAAGTCTCCTCCAAAAAGACACCTGGCCCGACAGTTTTCAAAGCATACTAGTATCCAACTTTCATGAAAGAGATAATCCCTTTCTTATCGAAATGTTTGAAAATAGCAAGAGAAAAGGAAAAAGCTCCAGAAGCTTATTATATGAAGCTGGAATAACCGTAGGTATTAAAATAGGATGATTTACAAATTCTCTATTCAGGCTGGGATTCTAATCATAGTAGGAAGATAGAAAAACCATATAATGTACCAGTGTCTATCCAAGAAAGCCCCAAGAAAAAAAGGAGACATTCTGATTCTCATAAATTTAACTAAAGTCAATAAATGTATTTCCTTTTTAATTACAGGAGGTATGCATGTAGCACTTGTACTATATGTAATAAATGGTATACATTATACATTGCAGTAAGCCTATGCTTACTACATTCAATTTAGGAATGTCTTCCTTTGAGATAATAAGCAATTTTAGATTTGCATGTAAAATTAAAATGATATACGAATTAAAAACTAAGAATAATGAAGTATAGTCAGAGAAAACATTTAATACTGAATAACTTTGAAAAGGTTTTGAATTATTAGTCCATGTTGAACTGAGTACTAAAATAAAGCAAAGTATATTATTTATAACATTATAAATTATTCTTAGTTTGGTTTGTGGCATAATAAGTTACTAATATTCATACATTCCAAAATAAAATCTTAAACATAAAAATATGGCCATGAAAATGAGGACACCACGTATTTAGCATTTATTTTTCTCTCAAGAAAAATGTGCTAAGCAAATCTGTTTTTGCATTGCCAATAAACTAGATAAATTATATTTTCATAATAATTAATGCTCATTATTTATAGGTACTTAATCTAACACAATAATGTAACAAAGCTAAAATCAAGGTCACTTACAACTTAATAAAACTATTTGGAATGTGAACATTATTTATGTCCACATATTATAATTAATTATGTGTATAGTAAGTAAGGTTACAGCTAAATATGACTATATGTATATTTAAAAGCTTACTTTACATTTTCATATATATAACAAATTGACACCTTCCTTGATTCAAAGAAAGAAGATATGCTGATTTTAATTGCCTTAGAGAAAACAAATTTACAGCTATCATATGCATGTATGTATGTGTGTATGTGCACAAGAAGATGAACAAAATGCATCAAATTTTAAATATTCAAATGCATGCTTACAGCAATTTCTAAATCTAATAATCAGACTAACATGTTTACAAAATGATCATTAAAACATTATCCAAAATGTTTTTTATCTCAACTACTATTAAAACACAGAAATGTATCCTTTATTTTACTAATATGCTTAATTTTATTTCTTTCTCATATCAATTTATTACAGATATCTCTCAATATATGCAACCCATGTGTTCCTCCAAATTAGACATAACAACACTCATTATATGAAATGCAATTTTCTTGCCCATTTCTCTTTTAAATGTATGTATGAAAGTTTTAAGAGGAAGAAGCTTAAAAAACAAGATAATGGGCCTGGGTTGGTTAAACTTTTTTAAATTACCTTTTTGTCTCCCAAAACCTAAGAGTACCTGACACGCACAATCCTATCTAATAATAGAGTAAAATGTAAATTACCATCACTCCGCTACGCCCACGATTGGGCGGTGGGAGGCTGGGGGGCGGGACTCGGGGTGGCCTATCTGGCCATTGAGAGGCACGGATCCGCTGCCACTGAGGGGGGCAGGACTCCCACCCCCTGCGACTCTCAACAGCCAGATCGAGGCCAGATCCGCGGCCGCTGAGGGGGCCTGCGCGGACACCCAGCTGCGCCTCTCAACGGCAGGGTAGCCAGGTGTCCGCGGCAGCCCCCCTCAGCGGCCGTTGAGAGGCGCAGGGGGTGGGAGTCCCGCCCCCTGCGCCTCTCAACAGCAGGGTAGCCCCCCTCAGCAGCCATGGACCATCAAAAGCGTGGGAGCTGGGTGCCTGTCCGCTCAGGCACCCAGCTCCCCGCAATCAAAAGCAAAAGTGTGGCAGCTGGATGCCTTTCCGCTCAAGCACCAGGCCTTTCAGAAGCCTCCGCTACGCTGGAGGCTTCTGAAAGGCCTGGTGCACCAGCGATCGAAAGTGAAAGCGTGGCAGCTGGATGCCTGTCCGCTCAGACACCAGGCCTTTCAGAAGCCTCCAGCGCGGCGGAGGCTTCTGAAAGGCCTGGTGCACCAGCAGACAGGCACCCAACTCCCCGCGATCAAAAGCAAAAGCGTGGCAGCGCCGCGCTGGAGGCTTCTGAAAGGCCTGGTGCACTAGCCAACAGGCACCCAGCTCCCCGTGATCAAAAGCAAAAGCGTGTAGGGGACCCTACACGTGCATGATTCAATCATGCACTGGGCCTCTAGTAGAATGAATAAATAAATGAATGAATGCCAAAAGAGAAGACTAAGACAAAATGTATAAATCTGGCAAAATGTCTTACTCTTTGAGCAACCATTCCAATTAAGAGCAAAATATTTTGGAATCTATTATTGCCACAAATTGGAAATAGCAAGTAATTTTTAATCCTCATTTTGAGTTTAACTTAACATATTAATAATATATTTACCTTTCCCCCATATCTTAAATAAGTCATCAAAATCCAACTCTCTACAAATTCCAACAAAATAATCAGTCAGCAAATACAACTAAACCTTCAATAAAAGATCTCATTACTTACCCAAAGTACTCCTTATATTTAACAAACTTCGAAAATTAAAAAGGTTTACCAAGCTGAGAGCTGTCCTCCACCTTCTACCCTGAGGTCCTAGTGATAATCCTTGAACCATCCGTCTTACACTTACAGCTCTTCAAATATCATGTCCATTCTCCTATCCCACCATAGCTTTCTCTTGGAAAGTATAACCAAATACATTTTTTTTCAGTTCCTCATCCTAAGACGTTATTTCCATTTCCTTTACCAACCAACCCGATCACTCTCCTCTAGACCTTCAGCAGGATTCTAGCTCCCTTAAAGTGTGGTTACCAGGTGCAGACTGAAGAGTTAAACCGAATTATCATCACCCATGTATAAGGTTACTTTTTTAATAATAAAATTTTATTATTTGGTAGATATATAACACTATTTACAATAGGTAATACGTATGGAATAGTTGTACTTACCATCTGTTAGGCCCTATTCTAAGAGCTTCAAGAGCTAGAGGCCCGGTGCACGAATTTGTGCATGGGTAGGGTCCCTCAGCCTGGCTGGCAATCAAGGCCTATCTGGGGGCCTGCCAGCCGGGACGGGGGGGGGGGGGGGGGAGTGGGGTAGTGAGGTGGAGCCGCGGGAGGTTGACTGGCTTGCCCCCCAATCAGGGCCTATGGGGGGGTCCTGCCGGCTCGGGGGAGGGACCACGGGAGGTTGGCCTGCCAGCCCCCCTAATTGGGGCCCGGGGGGAGGGACCACGAGAGGTTGGTCGGGTGGGAGGAGAGGGGGAAGGGGCCACGGGAGGTTGGTGGGCCAGCAGGGGGGGCGGGGCCACAGGATATTGGCTGTGGGAGTTCACTGACCACCAGGGGGCAGCTCCTGTGTTCAACGTCGGCCCCCTGGTGGTCAGTGCGTGTCATAGCAACTGGTCGACCAGTCGTTTGGTTTTAATGGTCACTTAGCTTTTATATATATAGATTACATCATGCCATATATTCACAGCCAATCTATATGATAGCCAATCACTTTTTCATGTTAACAAGTTAGAAAACTGCAGCTTAGAAAAGTGGTTAATCTTTGTTAAATTACCTTTTTGTCTCCCAAGTCCAATGGTTGATAAATAGCAGAGCTCGGATTCATACACATATCTAACTTCAAAGTCCATGCTTTAACTACTTTAATATGTAGTTCCCATGGCTGACTCACACAGAATTTATTTTTTATATATACAGCTGCTAAACCAGATCTGTCTTTCTGGAATTCCCAGTACTTCTGGTTACAAGTATATGAACTTGTATTTATCTATTTTATCATGTCATATTCAGCCCATCAATTTAACAATTAGAGCAATAAAATGGGGGAAAAGCAACATACAGGTAAGATAAATAACAAATATGGTTAGGCTTTCCCCAACATAAATTATAAAACTTAAGAGACCTGTTAATATCAAGTGCAATACTTAGTCACCTTGACCTTTCCTAAATGTTATGTTCAGCTACAAGTAGAGCAAATAATTCTTGCAGCCAACGAGGCTGCAAGGGCCGAGCCCCTTGCACAAATTTCATGCATCAGGCCTCTAGTTATATAATAGAATATTGTCTTAAAAATATGTATATAAGTGACCAAAAAAACATTCTAAATTGCATATACTGTATAACCCATTTTTAAAGTATTAATATTTTAAAATATATATACTCCAAAAGATGACTTAGTTCCTTTAAACTGTGTGTTCTAAATATTTTATAATGATATATTTTTTAAAATTAGAAAAATAAGCAAACTTGTGCTAAAAATAAGTGGTATTATATGGCACAAAAAAACTTTGTTTTCCACCACAACACTGAGAAGAGAAAAAAAAGAGAGAGAGAAACAATGATTGGATTAAAATAAAAATGATGGCTGACACGGTAGCCATAAACTGAAAAAATTAGAGGAATATGAGAGATATGCAGCAAAAGCACAAAAAGAATGAACATATTGACAAATATGATTCAAAACCTATAATAATCGGGTCTTTAAGGTTAAATCTCTAAAAAAGAATCTAGGCATACAAAACTGGGAGAAATAACAAAGAGAGTCCTTTTATCAAATGTATGAAGCAAGGAAATGAAATCAGGACATGTTCTTTCCTTGGGGAAGACAAGAGAAGCAGTCCATTCTCACTTTGCTTGCATCTTCTCCTACACAGAATATGAGCTTACAACAGGAAAGAGCATATCATAAACACTGAATGCTACCTATGGTAAGGGGAAAAGTAGTAATGAATAACCTAGCCTCTTCAAATAAGTTCAGATATTCACACCCTGATGCATCATATTCCAAGGTTTAGGAACTGCTCCCAGATTTGACTTCAGAATCCCTGTTATCTATGAGAAACAATGAAGAAAAACAGAAATGCTAAAGGTAACCCCTCCCCCAATTTAAAAAAGGAAAAAGAACTAGATATAAGTAGTAGACTGTGAAAACTACTTAACTTACTTAAATGTAAGCTTAACATCAACACAGGGCAATGTAATAGAGCAAAGAACAGAACTCACCAAGTGTCATGAGAAAATGCAGTGGACCCTTGAACAGCATGGGTTTGAGAACTGTGAGTCTACTTATATACTTTTTTTTTTCAATAAATACCGTAAACGTATTTTTTCTTCCTTATGATTTTAACTTTTTTTCTCTAGTTTAGTTTATTATGAGAATACAGTATAGACTAGACATAACATACAAAATATGTATGTGATAATCAACTGTTTATGTTATTGGTAAGGCTTCCAATCAACAGTAGGATATTAGTAGTTAATTTGGGGGGGGGGTGTCAAAAGTTATAATACAGATTTTGGACTGCATGGGGGAATCAGCAGGGTTGTAAACCCCTGCATTGTTCAAGTGTCAAACTAATCACAATACTTTTTCCTATGAAATTATTAGGTTAGTTGTTCTTAGATTGGCAAAGCAACTGAAAGTTTGATATCTTTGAAGTCAAGATGGTGAAAAGCATTCTACATGTCAGTACTGTTAGGTCTATGGAGCGCTAGCACTGAACAATTGCATCCAAATACAAAGACTAAGAACAAAAAAATATAACTTCCATCATATGCCATAGGATGCCTTTTTAAAAAAGAAACTCTTCCTTAAATTAGTACACCTTATTATATGGATATCACCATTTGGATAGTATACTAGACATACAAATACTATGCGTGGAAAAATTCTACAATACTAAACATTCTCTAAGTTTTAAAATATAATTTTACCAAATGGCAGATTATCTATTCAGACTTAGGGTTAGGGAAAGGGCTCTTCTAATTATTTGGTGGAATGAATATAGAAAAAGCAGCACATATATCATCCTCATAGCTGAAAGGACACTATTTTAATTGAACCTGGTTGATGTTAGTATCCTCCTTATTGTTTAGCAGTACTAAGACTACCAAGACTACTAGTAAAAATGTATAATACTTGCCCGGCTGGTGTGGCTTGGTGGTTGACTGGTTCAATTCCCAGTCAGGGCACATGCCTGGGTTTTGAGCTCAATCCCCAATAGGGGGCATGCAGGAGGCAGCCGATCGATGATGTTTCTCTCTCATCAATGTTTCTATCTCTCTATCCCTCTCCCTTCTTCTCTCTCTAAAAATCAATTAAAAAAACATATTTAAAAAAAAACAATGTATAACACTTAATAGGAGAACCTTTTCATAAAACATTAATGTTAATCATTCTACACATTATTTTAAATACTCTATTCTAAGTACCAAAAACATCACTATACTCTTCTGACCAAACTGCAGTATACACATTAAATCAGTGGTTTTCCAAGTGTAGTCTAAATCTCCAAGATCCTTTCAGGAAGCCATGAGGTCAAAATTATTTTCATAATATAACTAAAATATTATTTGCCTCTTTAGTTTTCATCCTTCCATACGTATAAGGTGAGTATAATCTTCCATGGAGTATAAATTAGATTTAGTATTATTTTAAATGATTTTGTAAACAATTATTTAAGCATTTACTATATAAAAATTTGTTTTTAATTTATAACACAATATCAATAGAGTATACAAACAACATAAAGAAAAACTCTATCAGGTGCTCAGTAATTTGTAAAAGTGTAAAGAAGTTTTGAGAACAAAAAATCTGAAAATCACTATATTAAATCATACTAATTATTCTATATCAAAATTTCAAAAGATTCTGGAAACATTTATAATGCAAGTAAGTATCAAAAAGTATAGTCTTCCCTCAGATGGCAACCTAATCAAATAATTCCCACTGAAGCACAATATTAAGAAGTACTTTTTTTTTTTTTTTTGCTTACCACCCATGTTTAAAAAAGCTATTTCATATAAGATAGTTCACATTAGTGTAAAACTTCAATAACTTCAACTATACCTCATGCTGAAGTTCATCACCACTTTTAACAGAAGCAAGCATATCATATAAAGTACAGCAAAGATCTTCTATTCTTGTTGCTTCAGCCATTTCATTTAAAGTTGCATTTAAGTACTTCTCAACTTCACACCACAAAAAGGAGTCATTTGTTTTCTCCACAGGTTTGACCTCCGGGGTGGAATGCTCCCGGAAATGTTCATTCAGAAACTTCTTGTAATCTAGGCTTATAGTTTTCTGAGGTTCACCATTTATTGGCAGCTCATCAAAGTAGTCCAAATCATGCATGTCAAATGAAAATGCTAAATTATTACCAAATAAAACTCTATCACCACATTCCTCTTTTGTCATCTGGAAAAGAGGAGCAAGACTGTCTTGATGAAAATGAGAAGTAATCCGACTGGTAGCATTACAAGCTGCAGTGGCAGATGATGATGGAAAGGGACCAAACATCTGTTTGATAGCCTTTGTCTCACTGTGACCAACAGAGTCCTTCAAGTGAAATGTCTTGAAGAGAAATGCAGCCGCATTTTCAATTGCTTCTTTCCCATTTTCCATTCCAACTATTCAAAGATAAAAGAAACAGTATTAGCTCAAGTGAATCATAGGTCAAGTAACCATTTTAAAAAAAACTAATAATAATATTTTTCTGGGTAAATCCAGCAGTAAAAACATACTGGTAAAAATAAACCAATTTAAGAGCAGAAAAGCTCCTTTTAAGTGCATTCCCAAATTTTCAAAGAACTGTACTAGGTAAGCAAATCATTGTCAGTAATTATTCTATATCTACACAGAGAAATTAATAACACTTTACCTCTCTTTAAAACTTATTTAAAACCAAATTTTAAAAACTGATTTGATGAGTAATGGTATAATTCATTCTTTATTATGGCCAAGTAATATGCCATTTTTTAAATCATATTGATGGGCACTTTTCCATTATCTTTTCTATTGAAATAAAGCTGCAATGAACATAGGAATGCATATATCTTTTCAAATTAAGTGTTTGGATTTCTTCAGAGTAAACTAAAACTTCTTTAAGAAAAAAATAAATTCATGTGATTCATGTGAATCAAAATCCTTTGCTCAAAACTATCCACAGTTGGCTTAATCATTGTGATTTAAAAATACTTCTAGGATAGAATAATACTCAGGAAAGAGAGATTTTAACAAAATCTTGCTTGGTAAGGAAATATCACAAGAAAGTGTTTTCCTTTTATCACAAGCTACTATAAGTCAGAAACGTAATTGGATAAGGTTAACTTTTAAAATGAAATTAATGTGGTTCTCCACTGAGGTTTTAGAAAAATGTTATTCAAAGAAGATTGAGGAATAAATACCTCAACTCAGAAATGTCTGATTATAAACTATTTTTAGTAATTTAGTAATGATTTCTATGAATTTTATTTATTATAAGATGGAAAATGTCAGATTTACATAGCCTTTTAGAGCCACATCTCAGCACTCTATAGTCTGAAAATACTTTTGAGGACGATAATTCTAAGAATGACATAATTATTAGAAAATATAAAAAATGTTTGAAATTAATATTTATTTACTATATCGTATGCTAATTTGCTTATATAAATAGAATGAAACAATATTTCCTTAGACCGTCCGTTGGTTCTCAAATAAAATGGCCAGTGTGGCTTGGTTGGTTGAAACATTGTTCCATACACCAAAAGGTAGCAGATTCGATCCCCAGTTGGGGCACATAAGGGAGAAACAGATCAATGTTTCTCCCACATTGATGTTTCTCTTTCTCTCTCCCTTCCTCTCTTTCTGAAATCCATGCATGTCCAAGGTGAGGATTAAAAAACAACAACACAAAAACAAAACAAAAAACTCAAATTGTGCATCAGAATCACCAGGGTTCTTGTTTAAAACCTAGACTGTGGGTCTTCTGTCTCCGAGTTTCAGATTCACACCACCTGAGACCGGGCCTGAGAATGTGCATCTCTAACAAATTCCCACTGGCTTAGAATTTAAAATATGGTAATTATTAATCCAAATTAAGAAAAAGAAAACACATCTCCATTGTATCTCTTTCTATATCCTGCTAAAATTGTAATCTTAGTTGGATAATGCTTCTTCACAAATGTTAATACCCTTGCCTAATTACTAACTCTCCTGCACAACCTGCTCCACATCTCAGAGTTGGGCTGCTGAGAATGGACAAGTGTTCACACCACAAAGTAATTTCTCAAAAGTGAATCTCTGCACCGCGCTAGTCAGGAGTCCGGAAATTCCAATTTTTGAGAAGCACTAGCAAATATTATTTGTTGCTACTGTTTACGATCTAACAAAGAAACCAAAGTACTGCAATCTGAACACAATTTCTCCGGAGTGCTACTAGTAAAGCACGCGAGATCGTCCCTCCATGCAGCCCCGCGACCACACGCCAGGCAGCCCCCCGCCCGCAGTGACACGCGGACAAGCGTCCCAGCGCTCCGCCAGCAGGTGATGACGTAGATGCCACGCCCCGGCTGCTGCCAGCAGACCCGGATGAGCAGCCAGCCCGGGATAGGTGCAGGGAACTTGGCCCAGTCAGGGCAGTGACAAAGGATCACCCTAATATGGTAGTACAGCCCACCTGTGATGCCAGCACTTAGATCCTTTGGTGACTGGAAATAGAATGGGTGCTTGTAAAACAGAAAAAAAAAATCTTAATAAATGCAATTAGACCACCTCCCCTCAACAATCAGAAGGGAATTAGAAGCGAAGCCGAAGTGTTTCTGCACGTCTCCATCCGCTGGCTGAACCAGCACCCCTTTGCAGTCACACCGAAAGAACGAGGGGCGGGCGGGGAAGGCTTGGAAAATGAGAGCGGTGCGCTTCTAGAGTGGAAATTTGTAATAGGTAGTCATGTACTTGTGTTCTTACACTATAGCCAAAATTAAACGTGTTGGATTAACTGAGGATCTTGTTTACAAGCAACCTATTTTTTGTTCATTTCCCTTTATATTTTATGTAGAATTTAGTAGAAAGTGAATCTTTTAAGTGATTATTCAGCTGAAGCTTTTTTTTCAGTTAACATTCACTCCCAATTCAAGAAGTGTTTGTTTCACACCACTGACTGTGCTAGTCTTCCTGAGAAGAATAGGAATTTTACGTGTAGTTTTATCATCAAGATAAAACCTCAGTAAAGAAAATAAACTAAATAAGTTTGAATGAAACTTATGACCTCCAAACCTTACTTAAGGAAGCTACTTTCGATATCTAACCACTTGAAAATCTAGTTTTCTATCCATAAAACATTGAACAAGATAGACTGTAAACCAGAAAACTGGCTTTATACACCTAGCACTTTAACTGCAATGCATTTAAAGAGATACACATTAAAAGGTCATGAGAAAACTTTTTACTAATAAATACTTGCCCTGCCCACTTCAGAGTTATATTGAGAGCAAATGAGATGTACTAGTATGTGAAATGTATTGTAAACTAAAGATATAATTGGTAACTGATTACTGTAGCATTATTATAAATTTCTAAAATTCCTCAACACACAATTTACTTTTATATTTTCCTTTGATTGCAAAATACTAAGAATTAAAGAGTTGTAAATTGTAACTTTTTAAATAGCTCACTCTAATAGTTGAGAAGTTCCTTATAAGGAATGAGTAGGACATTTTAATCAAGTAAAAATATCCATCAACTGTTTGCATCCTTAATTGCTAAATATCCAATTTAAAAGTTTTCAACAAATGAATTCCTTAACCAGTTAAATTTTCACTGTTCTGCATTATACCATTTTTCAAATAATCACCAAATTATCAAAAAAACTAATAGAGGTAAGCATTTACAATATGGCTTTTGGGGGGATAAACTGAACAATTTATGTGATATAAATTTAAAATTGGCTAAGTAATTGGCTAATATAATTTAAAATAATGAGCTCCATTTATTTTTTAGTGTAAGTCTTGTACATCAAAAATCCTCCAGGAAAACCTTGCATTAAATAGGCAAAGTATTCAAGAAATGTTCAATACAGTAATTTGAAGAAACTGCTTAGATGTTAAGATTATTCCTGCACTTTAATAGAAATTACCTACTGCCTTCAGGGCGAGCAAATAATGAAAGGGAAGCAGAGAGAAACATATCTGGCAGAGAAAAGGATTAGTAGTAGTACAAGAGATTAAAGAGAAGCCAAGACAATTCACAGTTTTTCAGAGTTAGTCATTTAATTGTACATATATTCATTACAAAATGTGGATACTCATCTTACAGTGTAGACTTTAAGTCGGCATCCAGCTGCTTTGTTACCATTTCTAGTACTATAAAATCCTGCATCAAATTACAACTTGACTTTCCAAGCAACCAAAGAGCTAACAAAAAAGTTTTAATTTCATATATAAGCTTTCGTTATTATTGGCATTGCTAAGGAAATAAACTACCTTTGAACAAATCACATAGCTCACTGAGATTTAATTGGCATTAAAAAAAAATTTAACAACCAAGGAAAAAGCATTATATAAAAAGATGATACAAAGTATACATGTCAGTGCAGCATCCATTTATAAAACGTATAGTTATAGCCTTGACAGTACCATAAAGAAAATTAATTACAATCTTTAACTACAAATAGAGATACAAAAATGCCTCTACTGAGGAATGCAGTGTAAATTTTCTTATGCTAAGGAATCATAATAATTTGTAAATGAAGAATAATATATTAATAAACTAAAGCAAATTATGAAGAGTTGATCTTATTTCCAACACTTGCCACTGCTACAATAGCCATTCAATTTACAGCTGTTTTGTCATATCCCCACATAATCTGAACTGCCTGTTTATACAGCCAATATATTTGCAAAGTCATCTATGATTTTCATTAAGTTATTCAGCTTTTTTGTTTTGTCATTTTTCTTGTGATATAGACATTTATAAACAACTCTGTCCCTGAAACAAACACAATCTAATTCTCTCCCAAGTTCCTTCTTTATGAATTCCTTCCTGACTAACCCAAGAGTTCCTCCCCTTTTTGTACAACATCATCACTAGGCACATCTATCACAGCCACATAGATAAGCTATTTGTCTATCAATGGCTACTGGTACATCTAGACTATAATAAAATTATTCACTGACAGCCATTTACCAAGCTGTACTCTAGGCACTTTGTAGTATTGCTTCACATCACACCAAAAATACAAAGAAGTACTTATCACCATCCTATATAATGAAGAGGTAATATGCAAAGTGACCCTCACACCCTCACACAAGATGGCCATCCCATTGTGGTCAAAGATGGCTTGCAGGGGAGGGCAGTTGGGGGGGACCAGGCCTGCAGGGGAGGGCAGTTGAGGGCGACCGGGCTTGCAGGGGAGGGCAGTTGTGGGCAATCAGGCCGGCAGGGGAGCAGTTAGGTGTCGATCAGGCTGGCAGGGGAATGGTTATGGGGTGATCAAGCTGGCAGGGAGGTAAGCGGTTGGGAGCCAGCAGTCCCAGATTGTGAGAGGGATGTCCGAGGGGTCCCAGATTGGAGAGGGTGCAGGCTGGGCTGAGGGATACCCCTTCCCCCAGTGCACGAATTTCATGCACCGGGCTTCTAGTATTATATATTAGAAAACTGGATTAGTGATATTAGGTACTCACTAGTAAATGACAGAACTAAATGTGTACCACGTATATTAACTGATAACTTGAAATTATCCTATGCTATAAGAAAATAATTTTATGAAAACTTAAAGCTGAAAATGAAATAAAGATGGTACAAAAATACAGTTGCAAATATTCTAAACATTAGCTTATTGTATCTATCCATATATCTAAAAATACAGTATAAGTAACTATAGTTTATTACAGGAATGCAAAGGTAATTCAATTGTTAGAAAATCTAGCAACATAATCTACTCTCAAAAAATTTAAGTAGGAAACATCTAGTGCAGAGATATGATGGCTAGAAGTCGCACAGACATTGTGAGCAAAGGCAACAGACATGAAAGAAAGGCCAAGCCATTAGCAGTCTTGTGCCCAATCAAGGATAGTACATTACATTTAATTATTATATGCTTGTAACCTCCTTTAATCTACAATACCATCATATCATTTTAAATGATATTATATGAAATTCCCTATAAAGCCATTGAGGCAAATATAGATTTCTTAGTGTGAAGGTTTTTAATTACAGATTCAATTTCTTTAACAGTCAAATATTCAGATTTTCTATTTCCTCCTTTGTCTATTTTAGTCATTTTTGTCATCTTTGTCCTCTGAATCTGTCAAGAGCTCTGCTCATCTTCTCATCCTCCCTTTTCATCTGGCCTCCTCCTCTGGAATAGACAGTCAATTTCAGATAAAAGTGGCCCAAATGCCAGAATCAGATTTTCTAGGTTTATTTATGCTGTCAGATCTTGGCCCCATAATTTTTTATTGCTTCGGAAGTACTATGATGCAGTCAAACTGTTTTCTATTTTACAGTTTTTCTAATTATTCTCAGCAGAGAGCTATTCCAAATTATTTCGTCTGCCAGTTTATGTCAAGTGGAACGTTGAACTTTTCTGTAATCTACAATTTTCAAGATAGTTGTTTTTTACAAATACTAATGAAAAACCTCCTGCTTCACTCTATACACAACAGGCCTTTATTATTTACTAGAAGCCTGGTGCACGAAATTCGTGCACTCGGGGGGTTCGTCAGCCAGGCCTCCTGTGCCCTCTCGCAGTCTGGGAACCCTCGGGGGTTGTCTGACTGATGGCTTAGGCCCGCTCCCTGTGGGGAGCGGGCCTAAGCGGGCAGTTGGACAACCTTAGCACTGCTGAGGAGGCAGGAGAGGCTCCTGCCACTGCTGTTGTGCTCGCCAGCCATGAGCCTGGCTTCTGGCTGAGCAGCGCTCCCCCTCTGGGAGCACACTGACCACCAGGGGGCAGCTCCCACTTTGAAGGTCTGTCCCCTGGTCAGTGCACATCATAGCGACCGGTCATTCCACCATTCGGTTGATTTGCATATTAGCCTTTTATTACATAGGATATGCATACCCTTATTTCCATAGACAGAATTGTCAGATCCTACTAATATCTATATATACCTCCTTCTGCAGTCATCGCTTTATAAAATGTTTCCATACTCAGTTCGGATTCCTCACTTTTTATAGTAAAATCTTATTTCCTCAATAACTTGAAAAACATAATAGATTCCCAAATTCCCTAAACCACATTCTATAAATCAGTCATATCCAACCTACCTTTTGATTTGTACTTTTCTTAAAGACAAGACTATTAAAGGTAAAATGCATAAAAACATCAAAGCCCAAATAAAACAGAGGTTATAAACTAGAGAAGACAAAACAAGTAGGTCTGTGTATAGCAAAATAATATAAATACTTAAAAAAAAACTAGTTCAGTTATGGCTGAGTCCTGTTCTGTATCCAGATCAGAGTAAAATCATTAGATCACCCTGTTCCGGCCTTGAGAGAGAAATTCAATTATAGAGCTGATTAAGGAACTCTCAGGTTCTTCCGCTGACTTCCCACCATTTTTTACCCCCATTCTAGTTTCTATCTATGCTGTGAAAATCTTAAAACTCCAATGATAAAATAGTGGAAAATCAACCTTCTATAATAATTTAAAACTCTAAGTAATAGAGATACATGCCTAGTACATGATGGATTTTACTGCCACTCTCAATCTTAACCTCTTTATTTTCAAAAGTATTTTTACTTGAAGCACATAAAATGTATTGACAAAGTTTCATTGCGCACAGAAGATAGGCTAATATGACTATGTTTCTCCTTCAAAATCCA
The DNA here is from genome assembly GCF_951640355.1 of Cnephaeus nilssonii. Classification (NCBI taxonomy): domain Eukaryota; kingdom Metazoa; phylum Chordata; class Mammalia; order Chiroptera; family Vespertilionidae; genus Cnephaeus; species Cnephaeus nilssonii. The sequence continues at coordinate 43,510,948 of NC_137080.1, read as the reverse complement.
CAGAGGAGACAGCTATGTCTACAATGAGTATTTGGATAAACTAAGATTAAGGGCCCAGAATATTATTTCCTAAAGGAAAGGACTGGTGTAAACAATTCTCAAATAATGATAAAGTGCTCTAAAACAGTATGGAATGGATGATAATCTAATGGAACACTATCTACTAAGACTACAAAGGAATAACAGGACATAAATGAAGCCTAAGCTATTTCTTCAAAGATGAGAAGCATTTCCCCAGAAGAACACAATGGGGAAAGTTACTGTAATATATACATAACAGGGAAGAAAAACAACCTAAGCACTGTTCAGGAAATTAAAATAGTACACATTGCATATGTTAGGAGCAAAGCTTGCATGTAATAGAATGGCAAAGAGATGAAAAGGTACATTGTTTCAACTCATACAGAAGCTTTTCTAATGTCCATTCTAAGGAATTTGGTCTAAAGAGTAAGCTGGGAATAAACATGAGCTTTGCATGCTTTTTACAAATATCACTCTAGTCACATTACAGTAGGAGAATAAGGAAATAAGGCTGAGGAAATAGGCTAATAAAGTAGTTCAAACATCAGATGGTAAAAGCTTAAACCAGGGCAATGGTAAGTATGTAGAGAAAGTGAATTTAAGAGTAGCTGAAAAGTAGCCGAAGCCGGTTTGGCTCAGTGGATAGAGCATCGGTCTGTGGACTGAAGGGTCCCAGGTTCGATTCCAGTCAAGGGCATGTACCTTGGTTGCGGGCACATCCCCGGTAGGGGGTGTGCAGGAGGCAGCTGGTCGATGTTTCTCTCTCATCGATGTTTCTAGCTCTCTATCCCTCTCCCTACCTCTCTGTGGAAAACCAATAAAATATATTTAAAAAAAAAAAAGAGTAGCTGAAAAGTAGACTTGACAGGACTTGACCTCTGACTATAAGCAAAGTAAAGAATCTAGGATTTCCATCATGTTTCTATGTTAAAATTTGGGCTCAGGCCTAACTTCACCACAAATCAACTATGGGATTCACTTAACCTTTATGAGCCCTGTTTCTTCACATACAAAATGAAGGGATTGGACAACATGTTCCCTGATATCCCGACCAGCTTAAAATACCTATTACTCTAACTAGTCGATGTACATGTTCTTAAACAAGTACCTCAGATTATTATATCACACTCAATTGAAATATAAATGATTGTTCTTTATTCTCTTGCTCTCTTTTTAATGCAATCACAACAAAAATACATGTGCTAAAAGAGAGATATAAGAGAAATCACGAAGACACATTTACCATGAGACTAACCTTTTCAAAGCTGCCAGTTTTAATTACATTTCCAGTATCAGCAGTATTTTCATATCCTGGCCTTGGACTACAAGGAACGTAAAGAATCTAGGATTTCAGAAAGAGTAGTTGACTACTAGTCAACTATTAGTTTCACTAAAGCTAAGTTACTCAACTTAAACATAGCATTAAAAAGTATATATAACAGAGCATTTACCTAAGTCCAACCCTAAGATTTCATCTGTCATGAAAATATTCTTCTGAAACATTACATTTCAAAATAATCAATTTCTAAAACATATCAGTCAATAGATTAGTTCCTGAGTATGAATCAGATGTTTGACCAACAGGCAAAACTCCTAGGATTACATTTAATGACTGGTATTTAAAACAATGATTTTTGACTTGTCAGAGACATTTGGGAAGAATCTAAAAGATATTTTTTTTAAATCATAATTTCTACATCATTTATATAAAGAAATAATTTAGTCACGGAACTAAAAAAGCTCAATATTTTAGTACTGAGGCATTTTTATAATGGAACTCCTGAAGAGAAAAAACACTCTACAGTTTTTGAAAAGTATTTTATCAGGCCACCCCCCAGTGGCCCTAACATCTTACAGTGAAGCCCAGAGGGTTAGATCCCATTCAAGGTGATCCACGTAGACTGGAGACTGCTTTTCCCTACTATTTTCCGGTGAACCTAATTGCCTCTATATCCTTAAAATATAAAGTGTAATTCCATGCTAAATTCTATCACAAATTTCTTCAAAATGTGCTCTATTTCACCTAAGGCTTCAGCAAACTCAATTTTTACTAAAGCCCTTGAACTTCAGAAAATCACCTAAATGCAAAAACATACATGACATTCATTTGTACTTTCACAACTTAAAACAATGAGGGTATTAAATTCAATAATATACTATATCACAAACCAATGGTAATTAAATGACATATCAAAGTCAAAATATTTGAATAAATTTAAAGATCTGATGAGCAAAAATAAGAAGCCTTCATCGTGTGTATAAAATATACCACAAATACCATCCAAAGCCAGTGTAGGAAAGAAACCTGCCAACCTAGCATATGGTAAAGTAATGATTTAATTTTCCCCTCAACTAAGAAATCACCTGAGAAAACTTTTTTTATTTGTCAAGGGAAACTTCACGACGATCCTAAAATATGCAAACACTACTCTAAGCACTGAGGATGGAGTGTTTAACAAGAAAAATAAGGTCCTATTCTCATGAAACTTACATCCTATTCCCAAAACACGGGTAATAAACAAACAAGCAAAAATAAAATAATGATAAATGTTAGGGAGAAAATGTTACCAAGGGTTATAAGATAAAGAATATCAGGTAACAACATAAGATTGGATGGTTAGTGAGGACCTCATGAAGAAAATAATTTTTTAGGGGAATTCAGACTAACAAGAAAGGATCTACCCACTCTAAAATGAGGGCAGAAGAACATTCTCAGCAAGGGAAACAGCAGTGCAAAGACCCCAAAATAGGCACCAACTTAGTGGGTCTGAGGAAATGAGAAAAGACCATGTGTCTGAAGCACCGTGAGTGAAGGCACGGATGAGTTGAAGTCAGAGAGAAAGGTGGAGGCCAGTTACACAGGGTCAAGAGTATCGGTCTGAACCTTTTATAAGTAACAAACCTGCATTTGAAAAATTTAGAACTACAGTAGTTTAATTATGCTTTTTAGTTATCAGATTCTGAAATTATAAATGTCAATGAACAAACTCAGATTTTTACCAGTCATTGTTTTGTTTTGTTTTCAACCTTGGAAATAGTAGCATGTTAAGCATAAGTAATTACAATCTCAAATTATAATTTCCTCTAAGTATAATCAATTGATGAAACTGTTAGTGTATGACCGAAATTAAAGCGAAGTTCAGCTAGACCGAGCTACATGGCTTTTAAGGGTCCCTTCAAGCTACATTAAAATTTTAGCTCACCCTATCCTTACTTCAAGACAGTGGTTTTCAAACTCTAAATTCCTATAAACTCCTCATGTTTGATTGTATTATAATTGTTTACTTCTGCCTTCCTGACTGTATACTAAGCTCCTTAATAGATAAGATGGTCTTTCATAATTATGAATACTTGCTTGGAAATTTTAGCCTTGCACTCTAATTTAAAAGAAATATATTTTTGCACCTTAGTGGTCCTATTAAAAAAAAGAAAAATAAAACAAAACTATACCTATTTGTTTTGCAGCCTGCAATATATCTTTTAAGTCTTCATTTATACTTTGCATTTCACTCTTCTCCAATTTTTCATTCAAAAAATTTACTATCTTCTTCCACGTCAGGTCCAACCCTACAATTTGTTCATGAAGTTTAGATCGCTTCAGCTGAAACACATAGCAAAATACAGTGACATGTTGGTTAAAGATTTTCTCAAATCCATCACTTATAGCATGTATTTTGCATTACATTATACAACACAAAAATTCAAAACTGTATCTATTCACATCCAAATTTACAGCTCCGAGAAGGAACCTTACCTGAGTAAGTTTAAAAAGAATCTCATTTGTTAAAAGATATGTTTAATAAAAGCTTTTTATAGATTCAATCACAAAGAATAATCATTATGAAATTATTTTCATACAGTGAAATAAAAAGCAAAAAGTCCTACATTAAGATGACAATAAGTAATTTCCCATGTGTACCTCTTCTCAATTTTTCTGCTTTTTTTTTTTTTTTTAACAAAGCATAGACCAAAGCAAGTTCCTTCATATACTATGTTATATGGCTCATTCCTTCATAAGTTCATATACCTTTAGGACTATAAATTCCACAACCAATTATAATGACCAGACAGAAGTCAATTATGAGACCAGATACTGAGTTTAAAAGAATAAAATTCATCTTTCCCATGTTATGGTATAGACCAGTGGTCAGCAAACTCATTAGTCAACAGAGCCAAATATCAACAGTACAACGATTGAAATTTCTTTTGAGAGACAAATTTTTTAAACTTAAACTTCTTCTAACACCACTTCTTCAAAATAGACTCGCCCAGGCCGTGGTATTTTATGGAAGAGCCACACTCAAGGGGCCAAAGAGCCGCATGTGGCTCGCAGCTGCAGTTTGCCGACCACGGGTATAGACCATTGTTTCTCTCCATCAAATAAGAATCTTACTATAGTCCCAAAAACTTAAGATAATCCAGGGGTAAATTACTGGATTAAATTAAAAAATTAACTGGCAAGAACCTTAGCAACAGAAAAATTAACAAAGGATTCTATACCATAGTTCTGATTATTCTCTTTGACAATATAGTCCTAAGTGCTTAAGATATATATTCCCATTAGTAAACACTGGTATACATTCCCCTTCTTAGTAGCTAAAACATACCATTTTAATCACATAGAACTAAGGAAAAAAAATGTCAAATATTTGCCCATGTTCTATGTTTATAATGGTTTTCATCTTTAAAAAATTTACCTTTAAGTCAGCCACTTCTTCATTATAATTATCTTGCTTGGTGACATTTGAAAAGGAGCGCAAGGCTCCTGTGAGTCGAGGTAAAGCCATCTATAATTCAATCAGTGATCCATACAATGAGGAACCCGAAACTGAAACAAAACAATATGATATTTATATGTTGGGAGGAGGTGGGAGAGGTAATCACACTCAACAAATTGACCTATCCAAGAGAGAAAAATAAACACAATTAGTTAAAAAAAGCAATTGCTACCAATGTTGAATAAAATTCAACACATTTTGTACCCATGAACTTGTTTATTTTTTTATAACATACTGGCTATGTTGGGAAAAAGGAAAAAGAAACAAACAAAACACGTGTGGCGGGTACTACTTTAGCATTACTTAAAAATAAGTTCTACAGATTCCCAAGTACAGGTCTCACATACTGCATTACTACTGACAATAATATTGAGAGGGAAGAAAGCATTTTCTCCAATACTGTTTTATGCTCACTGATTTCATCTCACATTATCCCTTGCTTTCAGTCTCACTGCTTTTGTTTTTTAAAGCATGTTTCCACCTAAAGGCATTTGCATTAGTGGTTCCCTGCTCAGAATGCTCTTCCAATGTTCATATAGCTGACTCCTTGACACATAGTTCTTGGCTTAAAAGATACCTCCCGAGAGGGGCCTTTCTTGACTTCTCAATCTAAGAAAGGGCAACTACTCAGTTACTGTCTATCAAAGCACAAAACTTCCATTCTCTTTTATAGCACTAATTAATATTTGACACTTCCTTGTTTATTTACTTATTTATGTGGTGTGTCACCCCACAAAGAGGAAGGTTCATGTTTTTGTCACTCAATAATGATTTGGTATACAGTAAAAGGAAGAAAAGGGGAGAAAAGGAGATAAAGGTAACAGAGACGCTAAAGAACAGGAGAGGAAAGAATTAAAGAAGCTGGGGAAGGAAGGGAAGAACTCCCAGAGAAGGAAAAAAGTCAGATGGCCTGATCTAATCTCCTTGTTTAGGCACTGACAACTAAACAACTAACCTCCTAGCAAAAGACTAATAATATTTACTGAGGGGAGTCCTTATCTATGGGACACTCTTAGAGCTCATCCTGGTTAAAGATTGCTTATTATAACAAAATTTGGCATAGCTCCCTGGAGAATGTCACATACACTATACAAGCCCTTAAAACAGTTCTCAAATAGGGATATTTTGCCCCTTGTAGGTCATTTGGCAATATCTGGTGACATTTTAAGTTGCCATAACTGGGGGGTGAGGGAGGAATACTATTAGCTTCTGGTGGGCAGATGCCAGTGGTTCTGCTAAACATCCTATAATACACAAAACAGCTTCCTAACAACAAAGAACTGTCCAGCCCTGGGATTTTCAACTGGTGTGCCACAAGAATTTTTAAAACATGCAATACCTGACTATTTGGTCAAGGGCACTGACCTCTGTCCCTTAGATTGCTAAATAAACAATGACAATAGTCAAGGAAACAATAGCTGTCCAGTGTGAACGAATCAAAATTATACCTTTTTCGTTTTGGTTAGATCAGCAAAAAATATAATGTATTTTTTGGTGTGCCACAAATTTTAGTAATTAGTTTATGTGTGCCAGAGATGAAAAAAGTTAAAATTGCATTAAAATAAGTAGATCTTAAAAGAAAGTGACAAGTCCAACATCAAAGTGAAAGTTCAATAATTGATCAATTATTGCTCGGTCAAATCAGCAACAAATTTTCAGTAAAGACATAAAAGACTTGAACAGTGAAATGAATAAGTTTAATTTAATGAACATATACAGAAACCTGTATCTAGTGATTAGAAAAATACGTATTCTTTTCAAGTACATCAGTAACATTTTAAAATGGTCTATGTCTACTAGGCCATAAAGCAAATCTAATAAATTTCAACAATTAAGCATCATTTAGATCAGGGGATCAGCAAACTTTTCCTGTCTAAAGAGAGAGAATAAGTATTTTAGGTCTGACAGGCCACCATGCAGTCTCTCTGCCCTCTGCATAGTCTTAAGTTTTATTCTTTTTTTTCTAAATCACTTAAAAAGTGTAAAACTCATTCCTGGGCTCAGGATGACCAAATTAGCTTGCTGACCCCCGATATAGGTCACATTTACTGAGCAAAATAAAATAAGATTCGAAATCAGAAACAAATTACTGCATTGCAAATAAGTAAGAAAATGGTATCAGAACAGCTGGGAAAAAGAACAGTTGGATTCTCTATATCATACTAAAAAAAATTAATCAGGAAAGCAAAATGATCCATTTTGAATTTTAACTACCCATTGGGAATGAATTTTGGAAAGCATTTCTGGAAACAAGATAATTCAGGGAATCACATTTGTGTTTTTCTAAATAACACTTTCTGGAATATTTGAAAGAAGAAATCAAAGCAGACAGAAAAGACATTCTCAAACTTTAGTGTCCATCAAAGTCAGCTGGAGGGCTTCTCAAATTGGGAAGCCCACCATGAAGTTTTCTGAATCACCACCAACTTTCTGAATCAGCAGATCAGGCACTGAGATGGGGCACTATCAAGATCAGAATTCAAAAAACATCAGCCTTATATATATAAAATGCTCTATTATGCAACTTCAAAAAGAGGTCATATTTCATAGTAAATCCTAGAATTTTTACTTTCTATTCCTTACTTGTATTATACCTTATTGGTTAATGTAGTAGTGGAGTCACATGTAATTATTTGAATCAGTCAAACACAATATGGCAAATAAAAGGTATAAACAGACAAAAATAATAATTCTGGAGACTATGCCCACTATTTCACATACTGAATACATGTTCTAGATGAATGGAGAATAAGCAATAAGATACAGTGCTCCCTTTCACTGTTTCAATCACCATATGCATCTCAAACCGTGAACATCTTGCAGCATTGCATGACTCCAATGTTTAAAACACTGTTCCCTTTCTAAAAAAGAACATACAACATGGCCATTAAACATAAGCCAATTTGTTCACCTGGATCATCTGAAGAAATTGTGATATGTTCCAAGTCTGGAGGAAAGCATACTATACAGGACATATTGAGAGACAGTATGTTGTGACAACCTGGCGTACTAAGGAATTTTCAAGGGAAATTTTAATTATTCTCTATTTCCACCCAAAAAGTTCACTTTAGATCCTAATTCATTCCTAAGCAAGAAGCAACTACTCTTGAATAGTGTCCAATAAAATTAGGAAACAGATTTGGAGCATGGACAACAGAAAAAGCAAGGGAAAGAAAGATAAACACATACATACAAGGTGTGGCAAAAGTAGGTTTACAGTTATCCGTCTGGAAAATAATGCAACAATATATCATAAAACAAGAATAAACTGTTTTGCATACTCATAATTGTAAACCTACTTTTGCCCCACCCTGTATATATTTTTATATAAATCAAAATATACAATGGTTTATTAAAAATAAAATTTGTATGAGGTTCTTATACTCCAACTACTTAATAATAACTCAATTTTTCCTATTTAAAGATACCCACCCCTAGGGGTTAAACCTAGACAGGCTTATAACCATAAACCAAATTGCCTTTGTATTACAGAAGACCCCTATAGTTATATCCATTTTACTCTTAACAAAGGGTAAGGAAAGCTTTTCTTTTTAATATTTAGAGAGAGAGGAAGGGAGAGGGAAAGAGAGAGAAACATGGATTGGCTACCTGCAGGCCCCCTAGCCCGCAACCCAGGCATGTGCCCTGACCAGGAATGGAACCAGCACCTTTCGGTGCACAGATGTTGTTGCTCAACCAACTGGAACACATCTGCCAAGGCAGGAAAGCTTTTCTTCTAAATGCCCTGGGAAACAAGTGGCTAGAATAACATATCAGCACCATATGAGAACAAGAACTATTAGAAATTCCCACAGGGATCAAAAAAGCAACACTATTATACTACAGGACACCTGGAGCCGACCTACTACATGCTAGGCAGTGTGTATTTTATTTTTCCCCACATGGGTCCAGTGGAAAAGATCCTGGCCCAGATGATCTGAGCAAGGCAAAATGCTCATTCTACCCCAATCTATGGGGCTCTGAAAGACAGACCCAAGGAATTTATGCCTGTCCCTTAATAAGCCCTTAAAAGATTAATCTGAACTGAAACCTCTCTGCTGTGCATACTCACAAGTGTAAACCTACTTTTGAGAGGTATCCTCCTCTCAAGAAGTACCCTCATACACTTCATGAAATACAAGGAAATTACCTACTCATTAGGTACTATGAACCAGAACAAACATATAGATAGTAAGAATTTTATTGTGCTACAATATTGCATTTAATATATGCTTTACTTGAACTTTCTGAAAGCATGTATTGTGACCATTACTTAACATTCTGATTTGAATTATTTATTTCAATATTTATGAATAAAAGTTGTTTTCTTATAAAAACAGGGTACTCTCCTCCCTTATGTTATGTCAGTCAGAAATGTGCCCTGAACCATCATTTCCCTACCAGATTCCATCCACTGTTACAGCTTCCTAAAGTGAAAGATGTTTGAAAGGGTCAGGCTGATATTTCTCATTCCTTCTCATATTCTAATTTCTATGTCATTTTTCTTAGCATAAATTATATACGCTACAAATCAGAGGAAAAACAGGTCTTGCCAATGACCCCTCCAACTTTTAAAATTTAATACTGAAAGAAGCACCATGCCTCATAAAGCATCCAACATTAGGAACATATTTTTGAAATTCATTTTCTCTGATGTTTTAAAAATTACAGCAGGTTACCTTAAATTGTGTAATACTAAAGTAATCATTTCTCTAAGGATTGCTGGTTCACAATTTTTACAGTGAAGATATTAGAAAAATCGCATTTGTTGACATTTTTAATAAAAATGACATCTGTATAGGTTGAACAGTGATGTTTTTCAATGTTTTATAAAATTTTCCATGTAAGTACAGACCATAAAATAACTAGGTCACTAAATACTGGATGCTGCTTTCTGACCTTAAAAAAACTTTTAAAAAATTATCTGTACTGCCTAATGTCAGTATATTGTAAAATTTAAGCACTCTTTTTCAATGCGTGACTTCTAAATAGTTGAAGATACCTGGCACTCTACTTTAAGCCTTCTCTTTACCAAGCTAATTAAGTGCCATTTCATTCCTTCAATCCCTCTCATTATGCCTTGGTTTATATCCCATTACACAGAAATACGTGTATAGAAACTTGTATCAGAACTATATACACCAGTTCCAAGGTAGTGTGTTCCTTCAATAGTAATATAATCATTTCTCTATGGATTGAGAGAAAAGCGGCAAAAGAAAAAATATTAGCAATAGTTTCTAAAAGATCTGAAACAAAGCAAATATTAATACTTATTATATCTATATGGCAAGTACAACAGTGTTACATCATTTTTTGAAATTTTCCACATTCTTAAAATATTCCATAAAATAAAAATAGAGGCTTTAAAGTTAAATTTGAATTTCAGGTAAACAACAAATAATTCAGTATAATATGTCCCATGAACATTTGGGACATACTTGCATGGGACACACTTATACTAAAAAAGATGTTTATTTTTGCATTAAAAAATTACATATATGCTTTAAGATTTTTTTCATTTTTAAAAAGAGTGGGAAAGGAGAGGGAGAGAAACATCCACGTGAAAGTTGAAGATACATCTATCAGCTGCCTCCCACATACTCCCTACCTGGGATCCAGCCTGAAACTTAGGCATGTGCCCTGACCAGGAATCGAAATGGCAACCCCTCAGTGCACAGGATAATGCCCAACCAACTGAGCCACACCAGCCACAACAGAGAATACATGTGTACATAAGCACATATACACATATATTCAGTCTGTCAGCTTCATCCACGAGAATGAGTCCCATGAGGGTGGGAACTTTGCTTTGTTCACTTCAGTATCCACAGCCACCTAAAATAGGTGCATAGTAGGTTCTCAATAAATATTTGTATAATGGCTGGCTGGATGGAATGACAAAAAGGATAAAGGGAGGCCAAAGCTGCCACCAAAAAAGGACCATATTTACAGGTCTGGATTTCCATATATTTATTTTTTTAATGTTTATATCATCTTTATTTCAATACTTCAAAATATATTTTCACAGAAATTAGTTTAATTATTTGATTAATGTATTTCAGTTATTAAGAAGAGATAAGATGTTCTACAAACTAATAAGTTTACTCATAATTTAATAAAAGAAATCAAAATCTAATGTGATTTATTCAACTCACTATGCCATTTTTCCCAAAGAACTCAAAAACGCATAAATTTAATTCTAAAATTAGTGTTCAGGTAAACATTTTCTTAAAAATATATTTTACTGATTTTTTACAGAGAGGGATAGAGAGTTAGAAACATCAATAAGAGAGAAACATCGATCAGCTGCCTCTTGCACACTCCCTACTGGGGATGTGCCCGCAACCAAGGTACATGCCCTTGACTGGAATCAAACCGGGGACCCTTCAGTCCGCAGGCCGACGCTCTATCCACTGAGCCAAACCGGTTAGGGCCAGGTAAACATTTTTGAAATCTCAAGCTAATAGAGCAGAAAAGCACAAGCAAGGGTAAGAGAAAAGTCGGTATTTGTTGGAAACTCTAGTGTGGGAGTGGGCTCAGAAGGAAAATCATAGTAGAATGTAAAAACTGCTTTCACTCATTTAACTGAAATTTCTTGACTAGTATTTCTAGGCAGGTGGCCATGGTGAGCAAAATCAATGTGGTACCTGCCCTTGTGACGCTTATAGTCTGGTGGCGAAGACAAACCAATTAAACAAGCTAAGTCAATACAAAAGAAAACCGCTATAAAAGCAGTCAGTGAAGAGTATGATCAGAACAAAAAGAGAGTTGGGAAGGGGAAACAGCTTTCTTATATTGAGACATCAAGAATGAAGAGTTGGCCAGGTCAAGAGGGCAACATATTCCACCTCAGGGGTAAGAACATTTCACATTCAAGGAACTACAAAGATGAATGGAGTGTAGTGGTCAATGAGTAATGTGGTAAGAGATGGAGCTGGAGAGATAGGTAAGAACCAGGTCATGAAGAACCTCATAAGTTACGTTGTATAGAAATTATTTTGACAGTAAAAAAAATTTCCCAAAGTGTTTTTGACCTGAGCTGTGTTTAATAAGGATTACCACGATTGCAGTAAAGGGCACGGACCACAGGAAGGCAAAATGGGGAAGCAGAAAGGTACTAGAAAATTATTGCAGCAATCCAGATGAAAAACAAAGAGGATGGGTTCCTGAACTTAATGACACTGATTCAGAAGAGAGTGGATGAATCAAGTGGTTAAATCAAATCTATTTGGCTTGCTCTGATTATCTGTATTTGTGGTGGGGTACAGGGCAAAAATCAAGGCCGAGTTCCACTTTTATACATCAGAATGATGGTACAATTCACTGAACTACGGGGACTTTTTTTTCCTTTATGGGGAGGGGAATGGCAGGAATATCATGAATTCAATCACAAACAAGTTGAATTTGAGATGTATCTATGACATTGTCTGTATGAAATGTACAGTAAAGATTGAATATTCAGGTGTGGAAGTGAGAAGATTGGTTTAGGATCTAAATATCAGAATCATGAGGAATAATACCACGAGAAAAAAAAAAATCACCCAAGGATTTTTGTGTAGACTGAGAAGAAAAGGCAGCAAGAGGTGGCAGCACATGAGCCTTTAAGGAATAGGTGGAAAAGGTCTATAAAAGGGAACTTCTACAGAAGACCAAAAAAAGCTGGTAAAAACAAACAAAAAAACCCCAGAAGTGTGGTAACTCCAAAACCCAGGGAAGAAGGGGTTTTAAGAAACGAGTATAGTCAACCATGTCAAATGGTGTCAAGAAATGTGGCCAAACGCCCATTGGATTCAGAATATCAGCAATGTTCTTCCAGTGTTCTGTTTCTAATAAATACAAACAGAAGAGTTCCAAAAAACTGAAGTAAAATCAGTCACTCTTCAAACTCCCTCATTTTTTTCCAAGTTGATGGCCAAAATCAGTGACTTTTTCACTTTTTAAATCAGTGACAAAGCCTTCATTTTGCAAACTTCGGGTTGATCAAGGGAGCATTCACTGGCCATACGTGAGTATTTTTCCTTGCCAGAAATGAATTCACTGAATAGTCTCACAAAGCCAGCATCTTGATTATAATCTCCAACAGTGAAGAAGTAGTGTATGTCTTGCTTTTCCCTGGTATCTTGCATGGTTCTTGCATGGGCCAAGAACTCAATAAATATTTGTTCAATGATGTGTACTCAGAGCATTAATCTGTGAAGCTTTCCAGAAATGATTTTTAAGTTATTCCTTACCATTTCAAACCCTGGAGTAGAGACAGTAGTAATATTTTTGCAAAGCTTCCTTCACTCCTTAAAGAATGCTAAGAAAAAACTGTTTAGTGAGTCTCCAAGGTACTACTTAAGCAGGCCTCATTTTAGAAAATGCATGCAACACTGGGGAAAAAATGTACTAAACTTATTTTTGCAAACGGAGTATCACCTTCATATTAATTCCTTCTTATAAATCATTCATGTAAAATTTTATAACTAAGTTTCTTAAATCAAGATGGAAGGATATTTATTTCTATTGTAAATAAGACCAGAATTTAACATTTTTATATTGTTCCATCTGATTTAGCCTGTTAAGCATTTTATTCATTTTTTTAAAAGTAAAGACATTTTTCTAAAAAGACAACTTGTCCTATCAGTAAGCATTCCTCTCTTGGAATGGAATGTAAGTTTTCCTTTATCCTATTTGCATGCCATGTTTCTTAGCTATACAAACCGAGTAACTTGATTTGAAAATTCACTGACAATTTCAAAATGACCTAGCAAGTATGTGAAAATGCTAGAAAACATTAGTGACAAAAGAAAACTGTTCAGCAGGGATCAAGCAAGCTAAATCATGAAAAATAAAATTCAATCAAATAAAATTATTTAGCCTACATTTAATTGGCATCTCTGGGGAAACTTGTTCTAAAGCAAGACTCTCATTACAACTATCATGATAACTATCGTTACAAACGGAAGATGAACAGCAGCACAATGCAGAGTAGAAGCAAAAGTTGAACTCTACTCTGACAACACTTTGAAAATCAGAGAAATAATTTCAATCTATGAAACATGAAATCTGGTGATGGAAATATCAGCTATTCAATGTAACCTTACCTAGGGGAAAACAGAAAACATGATTACTACTATTTAGAACTGCACATGTGGTTTCATTCATATCAAATTTTTAGCTACCACTACAACTATGCTTCTTTTAAACCAAAGAATAGCAAGACACAAGAACACCCTGCATTCAAAGAATAAGCCAATTTGTGATAAGAAACCACACACACACTTGCTTATTTCAAAACGACATTCTAGACTACCCGGTTGCTAAATTCACTCACAATTCACTATGGTCAACTCCCTGCCCAGTCTATTTACTTTCCAGTGTAGGGGGAAAAACACAAGGAAGCAGCAGCATTCCCTCCCAGAATCTACGTGAAGAAAACGAAAAAGTTACCACGACTTGGGAACGAAAAAAACACACACACACACCCACTAATGAAAACTAATCACCGCCACCCACAGGAAAGGAAGATCAGCACACGTGGTCGTCACTCTGCGGCCGAACACCTGGGAACTGGGCGGCTCGGTTCCTTTTTGGGATCCCAGCCGCCACGTCCCAGTTCCAAGAACGGGCGGAAACTGCCGGAGGTGTGGGGCCGGTCCCGGCAGAGCGGTGACAGCTCGGGGCCGGCCTCCCAGGCGGAACCAACCTCACCGGAGGGGCCAGCCCGACGGCCGCGCCCACCCCGCCCGCAGTCCCCACCTCCCGCCAGCCGCACGGGGCCGCGGCACCCCCTCTCCCCTCCCTCCTCCCCTCCCCCTCGCCCTCCCCCTCCCCCTCCTCCCCTCCGGACTCAGGCTCACGCGCTCCCCATCCCTCCGTCCGCCCCGGCTCCGCGCCTCCCTCCCTTTCGGTTTTACTTTTCCTTCCCACGCCAGGTGGGGCGCGTGGGGCAGAGCTGAGGATGCCGGGCGGCCGCCGCCCCGCCGCGCCCTCGTCCGCACCCTAACGCCGGGCTGGCCCGGGTCCGCTCCCGGTTCCAGGACACAGCACGCGCGGACGGCCAGACCGCCACAGCCAGACGGACGGACTGACAGACCCGGCAAGTAGGGGTGGGGCGGGAGCAGGCGCGGGCCCACACGTCACCCGCCCGCGGCGGCGCCGACGTAGGCACGTCGCTCCCGCCGGCCCCGCCCCTCCCGCGTGCGCGCGCCGCCGCCCCGCCTCCGGCCCGCCGAGCTCCGTGCAGGACCTGGCCGGGGGCCGCCGGAGTCTGAGCGTCTAACCCTGCAATCGTTTGAGTCGGCCGAATCTCCCACCCGCCCTGATCTGTAAAGGGAAGACACGGAGAAAATCCTGCCTCTTAAAGGTAAAGGAGAGAAGGGCAGTGACTATATATGAAGAACCAGGTGAATGCCATCACCAGATGTCATCACCAGCCAGAGCTCCCGGCTGCTGCAGACTTGATACAGAGTTCCCTGGTTTCAAGTCCCGCTTTCCTTAAGCTTTCTGGATTCTCAGTGTACTTCTCTTCAAGTTATCTCTGCTAGTTGCCGCTTTGGTTGGACAACCCACCACCAAAAACAAACTGCCTGATGATGATTCTCTGGCTCAATTGAAAAAAACAGGAAGGCAACATATAGAAAATATTGACTAACCTCAAGAACTGTGCCGTGTATGCGTGTATAGTCCTGGACTAAAAGTTGGGCATGTAAAGATGGTATTGAAACCGGCCCAAAGGACCTCCAGGTCTTTTGCCTGCCACCCTGAAGCCAAACACAGGACACAGGTGCTGATGGAAGGAAAGAGGTTTATTCAAGTGCCCATCACTAGAGAAAAGGGGGGACTCTCATCTCAAAGCCCATCTTACCATCTCAGTGCAGACAGGGGTTTTTATAGGTGGGTTGTTGAAAAGAGGGGAACTAAGGAATTCTGGTGACCTGCAGTTTCACATTCCCACTCTCAGGTGGTTTTGATGTTCTCTTTGGTGTGTGTCAGCATCTGTCATTTTTTCCTCTCTGCAGGTTTTATTGCTGATATCTGGGGACAGCGTGTTTCAGGCCTGGCTAGCCATCAACATCTGCTGGACTACTGTGAACAAGACAGGTGAAAACGAGAACTGGAACTGCTGCCACCTGTAACATGCTTAAATATGAAACTAATATTTTAGACTGTAAGTTTTGCTAGTCTATACCCTGTACCCTGTTACAGTATGAGTTAATAATGTGTTGTGGTGCCCTTTTGCTCTTCCATCCCCCTTCTCATAGGAATGTGTCTTGTGACCTGGTTGAACTGTTTTTTATAGAGAAGCAGCCAATAGTGACCCGGTGATACTCTTCACTGGCCAAACCACATCTGGAGTTCTTTGTTCAGTTCTAGATTGAGCATTTTAAGAATACCTCAGAGAAGTTGGAATTATTTCAGAAGAGAGCAAAATGATGGAGAGAACTCAAAAGCACAACCAATGAAGAAGTACTGATTGAACTTGGAAGGATTTTTATAGAAAGGAAAAAGCTACTGGGACTACCTCCAAATAAGTAAAGATTTGTTTCATGTGGTCTTAAGAAGTGCACACTTAAGAGAAACAGATTTCAGATCCTGAAAAGAAGATTCCTTTCTAGCATTAGCCAGAAAAGTTGTGGCTTAGGTAGGGTGGATGGAAGCCCTGACCATTGGATTTTACTTTAAGTAGATTCCTATGGTTTTTAAAAGGGAATAAGTGCAGAGAAGCCATGCATCAAGAGAAGAATTAGTTGATGGGTTTTATTTTAAAGCTATTCCAACCTTGAGATTCAATTAGTCTATAGTTTCAGCCTTTAAAAAGAATTTACAGGTTAGCTATGAGACAAGACAAATGCATCAAAAGGTAAGTAATGAAAGGAGGCCATATGATAATGAGCAGTACTAACAATAAATGTTAGTACATTTATTGTTCTCATTACAATTCCAGAGGCTTAAGATAGAAGGAGGAAATGAAAATAGACTGTGTCTAGAACTGCCCTGTCCAGTAGGGTAGCCACTAGCCAAATATGGCTATTTACACTTGAAATATGGCTAATCTGAATTGAGACATGCAGTAAATCTGAAATACACACCAGATTTTGAAGACTTAGTATAAAAAATGTAAAATATCTTAATACTTACGCTGACTATATGTTAAAATAATGGCATATATTGGGTCAATATATTAAAATTAGTTTCACCTGTTTTTTTAATGTGCTTACTAGAAAATTTTAATATATGGCTTGAATCTTATTTCTATTAGATAGTTCTGGCCAAAGAATATACTTCATTGAATTTATCAAAACTGTCTATAAAGGAGAGTGAACTGGAAGACATTCTATCTACTAAAAACAAAGGAAAACCACATCAATGACCAATTCTTTTTATGCATATATGAACATAAAAAGAAGAATCAACAGGCAAATCAAGGTAATCACCACTATGAAAAAGACAAAGAAAAAGCAGGTAGAAAAACTAACTCTAAAGGAATCAAGTATAATTCCTGAGATAAAAGAACATTTGTAAAAAGCACTCCAATTTATAATCCTCCAGTATTCAAAATATATTACATCAGGGAACTTTGAAAAAAGAATAGCCATACAATGAAATAGAGTTCTGAAACACTTATAAAACATCATTACTTAAGTAAAACCAAAGAAAATCTAGAACATAGCATACATAAACATAAAAGAAAATATGAAAAAAGATTCATGGAGAGCCACTTCAGCAGACTTAACATTCAACTAGTGGAAGAGTTTTTAAAAAATAAAATTGAGAAAAATAGTTTTAATGACATGTTTAATTACAGGAGGCCATTTTTAGGATATAGAAGAAAAGTTTTCAAGTTGAGTAGACTGTAGGGTGCCAGAAAATCAATTTTAAAAGACTCATACTCATTATGCTAAGTGATTTCACTCATATGTGGAATCTAATTAACAAAATGAAATAATAAGCAAAATCCAGATAGGTTGGCAGCTGTCAGGGGGTTTGGTCAGGAGTTCCATTACCATGGGGGATGAAGAGATATTTGGAGACAAATTTTTTACCCAGGATGCTTTTTTTTTCTCAAAGCAAATTTACTAGTATTAAAAACCTAAGGAGAGCCTCTCTTCATTTCTTATCAGAATGAGTTGACTATCAAGAATAATTTTCTGTCTTTTAAGCACATAAGTGAGCTAGTAAAAAAATGGCAACATAAAATCTTCGATATTAATTACCTTAAGGATTAATTTTTCCTGAAGTTTAAACTGTTTTTAAGCATGTTTAATACGGTCAAATTGAAGATTTCATTCACTCTTCCCACAATAATTAAGCATATATCACATAACCCACACTTTGCTATGCATTGTGGAACTTTTCAAAAAAAAATATGATCTCTAGTCTCAAGGAACTTAGAGGAACTTACAGTTTGGGTGGGTGACAAATTTAACACAAAACTATTTGAGAACAATTAAGTGCTGAGTTGTGAGGTATGTTATTAGTCCCAAAAGTTGTCCAAAGTAAAAGAGAGGCCACTGCTGCATTCGGGAGCTTAAAAACTTTTGTGCAAAACGTGAACGCTGAATTGGGCATAAAGAAGAGGTAGAATTTATATGCAAAATTATGAAGGGTTATTTGTAGGATTGATTCTAGAGAATAAGACACGCTGAGTTTAAAGTCTGAGTTGTTGCTGGTGGTAGCCTAAAGGCTAAAAATGGCTGACTAGGTAGTTTATAAACAGGTTTCATTTCTAGTTCTTGCTCTATGTTGTAACCACAAGTAGCAGCAGAATGCCTGACACATAGTAGATAGCAAATATTTGTTAAAGCAATACAAATTTTTGCTCTCAATATTTCCTTTATTATGTGACTAACAACTTTGATTTTTTAGTATACCTCAATTTTTGTATAGCTTTACAAAAATTAAGGTATACTAAAATGAGACTACTACCCAAATTAAGATATAGACCATTTCCAACACTCCATAATACTCCCTTATGACCTTCCCAATGAGCACTCAAATCTCCCCACCCCACCCCAGAACATCCCAAGATAGCCACTATTCTGACTTCTGTCAACAGTGATGACTATTCCTGGTTTTCACATAAATGAAATCATGTAGTATGTTACTCAACGTATTTTCATGTTGTTGACACCTGGCCTTACTTTGCAACACTTGTTGATACTTGAAAAAGATATTTTTCCACCCTCTTTTTTAAAAATATTTTCTTGTGGGAAAACCCCATAAAGGTGTTTATTGTAGAGTAATATACATTCAAGGTGTCATTGAGCTTTAAACTTTAAAGACAGGTTGTGCTTTCTTTGAGGGTAGGCAAGCTCAGCATAAACTCCATCCTATACCTTTATAGGACAACTTGGTACTTCAAAAGTGACAATCAGGTTAACTTGCTGTGACTCTTGTTCAAACAAACCTGAAATTTCCCTATGAAAAGTTTAGATCAACTGCAAAATTAGAGGCACAATCCCTACCCTCACTTCTGACACTAACTGCAAGTTTGTGGAGGGATTTCCTAGAGTACCCCAGTAATTTGCTATAAAGACTCATGGAATTCACTGAAAGTTATTACACTCATGGTTATGGCTTATTAAAGGGAAAGGATTCAGATTAAGGTCAGCCAAAGGAAGGCACACCTAGGGCAGAGTCTAGGAGGGCTTCAAATGCAGACCTTCATTTGTCTTCTAGCCATGGAATCATAATAATATTATATTTACTAGAGGCCCGAAATTCATGCACGGGGGAGTCCCCTTAGCCCAGTCTGCACCCTCTCGAATCCAGGACCCCTCGGGGGATGTCCGACTGCCGGTTTAGGCCCGATCCTTAGGATCGGGCCTAAACCGGCAGTCGGACATCCCTCTCACAATCCGGGACCCCTGGCTCCTAACTACTCACCTGCCTGCCTGCCTGATCGCCCCTAAATGCCTCCCCTGCTGGCCTGGTCACTCTCAACTGCCCTCCCCCCGCTGGCTTGGTCACCCCTAACTGTCACCCCTGCCAGCCTGGTCACCCCTTACTGCCCCCCATGCTGGCCTGGTCGCCCCCAACTGTCCCCCACCCCGCTGGCCTGGTCGCCCCTTACTACCCCCCCTGCTGGCCTGGTCACCCCCAACTGCTCCCCCTGTGGGCCTGGTCGCCCCACGCAGCCTGCTGCTCATTCATTTGGTCGCCCCTCACTAACCCCCCTGTCGGCCTGGTTGCCCCACACAGCCTATTCAGTCATCCGTTCAGTTGCGATGGTTGCTTAGGCTTTTATTATTATAGATTATATTATATTATATTAATCTACACTAATAAAAGAGAAATATGCAAATTGACCATACCTCCGCAATGCCCACCAGCCAATCAGGAGTGAGTATGCAAATTAACCCAACAAAGATGTTGGGTTAATTTGCATATGCAGGCACAGAGCAAAGACTGAAGAGGCTTGGCTTCTCCGCTGCGCTTGGAGCGAAGGCCTGGGTCCCAGGTGCAGGAGGAAAACCGGTGCCGGCAGCCAGGGGAAGGAAGGCCTATTGCACGAATCTTCGTGCAATAGGCCTCTAGTTATATTATATTCCATCATTGAAGTGAGTCAGTATGCATGTAATACTGCCTCTGATGGAAGCTCAAGGAAGCTTGGTGACCAGTTTGGGGGGACTTCGTCATGTAGGCATAATTGATTACCCACTTGGTTCATCTCAGTTTCCAGGTCCACTGATACTGTGTGACTAAAAGCCCAAAATCACATTGTTGGTCTTTGGGGCTGGATAGCCCAAAACCTAACAGTATATGGGTAAGTCAGCCCCCATGGTAAATCATGTTGTTAGATTATCCAGTATGATTCAAGGCCCTCAGACAAACAGCAGATCCTATATGGGTGAGGGCAAGGACCAGGCCTTCTCTTTGGGCAAGCTCAAATCCTTTACTACATACTGGAAAATTAGGTGTTTCCAAACACTGCAATTAAATTATTTCTTTTTAAAAATTGTTTCTCAATTATCACATTCATGACTTCGTGTTTTTAAAAATTCTGAAGCATCTCAATGTATTTGACAAAAAAAATTAAGAATGGAGTAGGAGTACTAACATTTTCTTTTCCCCCTAAGAAAGATCAAGTAGACAAACGTTTCAGGAAAGACATGCAAGATTTGAACATCACAAAACCATCACATACTTGATCTGCTAGACATACGTATACTTGGTATGGGATATGGAAGCCGAAAGCCTGTTCGAACACCTTTGCTGTCTGTAGTTACCAAGATAAAATGTCTCCAATTCGCACAGGAACACAAGGATTGGACAGTCAAGCATTGGAAAAAAGTCATGTGGTCCGATGAATCACATTTCCAGTTGCATCATGCAGATGGCAGAGTGAGAATTTCGCGGAAACAGCATGAAAGCATGCACCCCACATGCATGAGTACAACCCTTCAAGCTGGTGGGGGCAGTGTTATGGTTTGGGGCATGTTTTCCTAACATGATTTGGGCCCTTTAATTCGTGTGGAACAACGTCTGAATAGCACAACATACCTAAGAATCATTGCTGATCAAGTTCATCCTATCATATTGATGGCGTATCTCAATGGAGATGGCTTCTTCCAACGAGACAATGTGCCATGCCACGGTGCTCGTATCGTGCAGGAGTGGTTTCAAGAACATGAGGGAGACTTTACCTTGCTTAGGTGGCCCCCACAATCACCAGATCTCAATCCAATTGAGCATTTGTGGGACAAAGTTAAAAGAGCCATCAGGCAGCTGGTTCCACAACCATCAAATCTCACAGAACTGGACAGTGCTATTCATCAGGCATGGTGTCAGATTCCTCACAACACCTTTCAACATCTCGTGGAGTCAATGCCAAGAAGAATCATGGCAGTATTGAAGGCAAAAGGTGGCTCAACGAAGTACTGATGGGGTGGTCATAATAATCTGGCCACTCAGTATCCTCTCTAATAAAATGGTAATATGCAAATTAACCATCACTCCGCTACATAAGTCACGCCCACCAGTCAAGCCACGCCCACCAGCCAATCAGGGCGAGTATGCAAATTAACCCCAATCCAAGATGGCTACAGCCACAGAGAGCAAGGTTTCCCAGGTAACAGAGCAAGCCAAGCTTTCCATAGCCGTTGCAGGCCTAAGCCTCCACTCAAGCTACAAAGTTTCAATTATAGAAGGTAAACAAATTCAAACAAATGGCAGCAGAATGGAGCTTGAGAGAGCAGGCCAGGGTTGCTGGCGGCAACAGGGGAAGCAAAGCTTTCTGCACACCCTGGCCGGGCTCACCCGCTTAAGGCTACAAAGTTTCAATTGTAGAAGGTGAATTAACTGCCACAGAAATGGCTGCCAGAGCCCCAGGCTTGGCTCCGCTCCAGGCTACAAAGTTTCAATTGTAGAAGGAAAATAAATCCCAGATACCAGGGCCTCTGCTTGGGTTGCCAGGGGGCTTGGCCGGCCTGCAAACCACCACAGGCCCCTCGCTCAGGCCGCCCCACGCCCCAAGGGAACCCCCACCTGATCCGGGACACCCTTCAGGGCAAACCAGCTGGCCCCCACCCGTGCACCAGGCCTCTATCTTATCTAATAAAAGAGTACTATGCAGA
This sequence comes from Cnephaeus nilssonii, assembly GCF_951640355.1. Classification (NCBI taxonomy): domain Eukaryota; kingdom Metazoa; phylum Chordata; class Mammalia; order Chiroptera; family Vespertilionidae; genus Cnephaeus; species Cnephaeus nilssonii. Next base: position 43,488,588 of record NC_137080.1, on the reverse strand, counting down.
TTGACCATCACTGCAACACACCATATAGCTTCCCCCATGTGGTCAAAGATCCTGCCCCCAGGTGGACACAAGATGGCCACCACAAGATGGCCAGCAGGAGAGGGCAGTTGGGAGGCACCCGGCCTGCAAGGGAGGGCAGTTGGGAGGCACCCGGCCTGCAAGGGAGGGCAGTTGGGAGGCACCCGGCCTGCAAGGGAGGGCAGTTGGGAGGCACCCGGCCTGCAAGGGAGGACAGTTGAGAGGGACCAGGCTTGCAAGGGAGGGCAGTTGGAGATGATCAACCCTGCAGGAGAGGGCAGTTAGGGGTGACCAGGTCGGCAGAGGAGGGCAGTTGGAGGTGATCAACCCTGCAGGAGAGGGCAGTTAGGGGTGACCAGGCTGGCAGAGGAGGGAAGTTGGGGGCAAACAGACTGGCAGGGGAGCAGTTAAGCATCAACCAGGCTGGCAGCGGAGTGGTTAGGGGGTGATCAGGCTGGCAGGCAGAAGCGGTTAGGGGCAATCAGGAAGGCAGGCAGGCAAGCAGTTGGGAGCCAGCAGTCCTGGATTGTGAGATGGATGTCCAACTGCCCGTTTAGGCCCAATCCCACCAGGATCGGGCCTAAACGGGCAGTCGGACATCCCTCCAGGAGTCCCAGATTGGAGAGGGTACAGGCTGGGCTGAGGGACAACCCCCGCCGTGCACAAATTTCGTGCACCGGGCTTCTAGTATATATATATACGATTACTTACCTGTAATGTGTATTTTAAGTTGACAACAGCTGCAAAATAAAATTCAGTTTCCCAGGAGACTGTAAAGCTAGAACTGACTATGAATGAAAGACAATGCTGAGTAGCAGCATTTCAGTGATGGTGAGACTTGGAAATTAGGTAAGTGTATGGGATTCCCTGTAAACTTCCAAAGACCTCCATAAGGAACAGTGAAATTGTCAAATTTGTCTCTATACTTTGAACATTCTTTCTTTACATAAATGTGTTGAGTCATCACTGAGGAACAAATACCATTATAGTTTAAAATGAAATTATGATATTTATTGGTTAAGGTACCACCTATTATTAACTAAAGGCCCAGTGCATGAAGTTTGTGCACGGTGCAGTCCCTAGGCCTGGCCGGCGATAGAAGCATGAGCTGACCTCTGGGCCCTGGGCAGCACCAGGGCCCCCAGGCCCCTGTGCGCCCTCTCTGCCTGAATCACGGCACCCAAGTCCCCATGCGGAGATACGGTGAGTGCGGCCGGACACCAAGGGCAGGGGCGCAGTGTGGGCCTCTAGGCTGCCCAGCAGCGCCACATGGAAGCCAGGCAGGCAGCATGCTCTCTCCCAGCTGGCCTCACAGACCGGCTTCTAAGGGCTGCGGCCCGGCTCACCCTGAAGAGGCCGCACGGGTGCGAGGCAGGCTCCTCGCAGGCACCTGGCACCTGAGTGCTGGGGCTTCCCCAGCGCATGAGCCCTGGTGTCCTAGTGGAGGGTAGCAGGGGGAGTGAGAGCAAGCTCAGTGGACAACGTGCATTCTCACCACACCCCTGTCCCCATCACCTCTGCCCCCAGGTAGCTGATGAGAGGTCACAGCTCCCTTCCCTTGCACGCGCCCCCCCCCCCCCCCGCCCACCTGGGCACCGTGGGAGGTTGGTCACCACCACCCACCCTCAGTTTCCCGTAATCAGGGCCTGCTGGCCACTGGTTGCAGTCTGTGGGGGGATTTATTGGGGCTGGGCCCCCTGCCAGGCCCCTTCAGTGCCTGGGAGCTGGACAGCAGCCCCACCCCCCGCCACTGCCGCTGTTTGCCATCTGCAGGGTGATCAGTGGGGCGATCGGGCCCCTGCTCACACCCGCCTTGGCCTGGCGCTGCCCACTCACCTGCTGCACCATTCTGCCATGGTCCAGTACCGGCAGTGCCTACACTGCCACCCGCTGCCAGCGTTGTGTCGCCGATGCTCACCATGTTCCACACCGCCCCCTGATGGTCAGTGCACGTCATAGTGAGTAGTCAAACTCCCAGTTGAACTCCCAAACAATTTGCATATTAGGCTTTTATTATATAGGATTATTATATAGGATGTCCTGTTTCTGCTTAAAATAATTTTTAACTACTGTTTTGATAGATTTAGCTTTTTTTCTAGTTTATATATGAGTTATATTTTTTTGTTCTTGTTAAGATATAGTAGAGATACAGGACTTCAGTTGATGAAATAGCCTGGAGACAAAATGCCACCTTTGCAGCTCAAGCAAGGCAAAGGCAGTTGAAATCAATCAAGTCACAGAGCCGCCAGGCAGCTGTTGCAGAGTCATTGGTCAGGAAGGGCAAGGTTTGTCAGGCATAAGATTCTGATTCCATAGCCTTGAGAGGCTCAGACTGAAAGCTATATTGCACTAACTCTGTAGGTTGATCTGAAGGTTCATTCATCCATTCATTCAATTTTGACATGTATTGAGCACCTACTGTGAGTCAACAGACACAATAGCAAACAAGATAAACACTGTGTTGGTTTTTACAGACGATAGCTGACATTCACTGTGCATCTACCTGCTCTTTACTTGTCACTGTGCTGTACACCCTTCCTGGGACACTAAGAGGTTGTATTACTCTCACTTTTAATAATAAGTGATTTTGTCTAGATTTCACAGGCAAGGAAACTGAGTCTCTAAGAGGTTGATGATCTGGCTAGAAGAAAATGTCTAAAGACCACTTGTCCCACCCTCTCAAGCTGAACTTTCTTGCTCTTGCCAGTTGTAATGGACAGTTTCTCAGTGCCTAAAAAAGTAGCTTTATCTTCTCTGCCACTTTCAGTTTCTGTGCTGGATACAAGAGCCCCATCTTTCGGCAAGATGTGGAATTTCATAAAGAAAGACATGAATGATGACAGACTTATCAAGCATTACCTTAGCTCTTCTTTATTAAATGGTTTACTGTCTAGGATTCTAGTATTTTTCTAGACCAGAAGAAAGGACACATTTTGATTATATTTCTGCCAGTTGGTATTCATTTTGCTATTATGCAGAAGAAAGAAAGAAAAATAAGAACAGATCTTAATTTTAGTATATGTATTAGTACTTAAAATATACATTCAAGGTTGCTTAAAAATAAGTTCTTCCTTAAAAATGTAATATTGATTTTACAGTTTTTAAAAATATGTATTTACTTATTTGGAGAGAGAAGAAAGGAGAGGGAGAGAGAGAGAAACATGGATAGGTTGCCTCCTGTATACCCTCTACTGGGGATGGAGCCTGCAACCTGAGCATATGATTTTTAAATTTTTAAAATTTAAAATCTGGCACAATTAATGAAAGAAAAGGAAAATTGTCCTAGCCTGAACATAAAGTCTCAGATTGACACAACTCTGAACAAACATGATTCTTTAACAAGAGAAGTTTCACTAAAGTGAAGTTTGACAGAAAGAATGCTGAGTAAGTGCTCAATGGGAGTATTTCTCTTTTTAAACTTTCACAAAGACACAGCTAGAAATTATAAATACTCACAGGGTGGGGCAAAAGTAGGTTTACAGTTGTGAGTATACAAAACAGATTATTCTTGCATTATTATTTGTGAATTATTGTATTATTTTCCATATGAAAAACTTTTGCCCCATCCTGGATATAAGCAAAAAAAGATTAACCAATAATTTTTTATTATGTGTATAGCACTAATTGTAATGATTTCTTTTATAAAAGCAGATATCTATATATATATAAAAGCCCAGCGACCGAATGACAGAATGACCAGATGACCAGTCAACCAGTCGCTATGATGCACACTGACCACCAGGGGGCAAACACTCAATGCAGGAGCTGCCCCCTGGTGGTCAGTGCGCTCCCACAATGGGAGCACCGCTTGGCTGACCAGGATGAGTGGCTACTCCCACAGTGAGAGTAGCCACTCAGAGGGCAGGTCCACAGCTGCTCAGCTGACCGGGATGAGTGGCACTCCCACAGTGGGCCGATACCCACAAACCATGCCCCCCACCAGTGCAAGAATCCGTGCACCAGGCCTCTAGTTATATAATATCTTCTCATTGCTTGAGACTCTGGAAGTAGACAATTATATCCTACCAATAGTAAGCTTGTGTGTTGAGACCTCATCCTACAGAATGAATACAGGTTTCTACTGCCCACAACTGACATCCATTCCAGAACTCTAGCTCTATTTTTCCTGGCTTACATCCATTGCCCTGATAAGTTTTAGGAATGGTGACCAGTCCTAAAGCATCAGTATTCTTCTGGTTGCACCACCAACCAGTCAGTCTCCTCTTAGGCTCTAAATTTCCTGGAGGAGAGGTAGAGTCAGACCTCAGCCTACAGTTCACTTAAGCTTTTGGGGGCATCAGTACAACACCAGTTCTTTGCATTTTTCAACTGCAGAAAACACATTTCAAAGTTCTCCCATTGTCCACTCGCTGAACCCCGCAATAGACTTCAGGTTCAAAGGTCATACTCATCTACACCTATTCTCCATAGAGGGTGGGTACTCACAACACAGTGGCAGCCCTCCAACGAAGCTTCTCCTGTAATTCTCTGACACTTTTTAATATCCTTGACCTGATTGAAGGCTCAAAGAATCATGTAACAGTTTCTTGAATGCATTTCCTTTGTCAGCCTGCATATGGAAGGGAGACTGTCTCTCATACTCACTTGGGCATCCTGTCATCTGTTAGTACTTCAACAGGAACTCTGACAGGGAGAATCCCATTCTAAGATCCTGTTAGAAATAGAAACACAAAGAACTGGGATACATTATAGAACCTAGGTGTGAGTGGCATTACTACATATCAGACCAGGATCCTATTAACGTAGAAAACATTCAGACCTGTAAAGAATTTTGTGGGTTTATTTGAGCCTGTCAACATATGCCAGGAAGCAGAACCTCAACGAATTGAGATAATGCTCTGGAGAATGGGGAGTTCATACCTTGTTTTTATAAATTACCATCAAAAGGAAAATACAAAAGTGGGTTACATGAAATTCATTGGTGATAGTTTAAGGAGATGGGATAAAGCAAAGTGGGAAAACCTCTGGGATAGGATAAAAAGTGAAATGATGGACATATGCTTCTTTTACATAGATGGATAGTTTAAAATAATTAACAGTCGATGATTAACTTGATAACGATAACAATGAGGGAATGTCCTGGTGCCATTTTTTGTGCCCTGAGGGGTCTGGGGGAAAAAAAGGGAAGTTACAAGTTACCTGGACATTTCACAGATATGTTATCTTAGATGCAAAAAGGCAAATGGGCTCAATAAAGATCTAAGTTGATCTTTGTCAGGGAAAATACCGGCCTAGGACATGACTACCCACCATAACCTGTTTGTAGCCAAATATTTCATTTTCAGACCATCTTTTGTGGTTATTCTAGGTCTTTGAGTTTGCACAGCCATCATGCAGGCCTTCCCTGGACTAGTCAGGTTAGCATATGGCCCCTTTCGTCCACAATCCAAATATTTCTAAAATCATGTCATTATTTTCCACCTCTATAACCAACATCTTTATTCAAAGCTTCATAATCTCTTACAGTACTATTGCAGTCACTTGTTTCTGCCTTGATTTTTATCCCATTAAATCTGTTTTTTATAATCTACCAGATTGGTTGACCTAAAATGCAAATATTACCATGTCACTTATCTGCTTTAAATCTTTCAAAATCTCCCAATAGCCATGCCCTAGAGGCATGCTTCTTAAATGTTGGAGTGCATACCAACGACCCAGGAATCTTGTTAAAATGAAGATTCTATTTAAGTAGGGTTGGAATATAGCCCCCAATTCTGCATTTCTAAACACCTCTGAGGTCATTCTGCTCCAAGAACCACAATGAGTACCAAGGGTCTGGAGACATTTGGGCTTTTTAGTTGTGTCATTCAGGTACCTAACTCAACTTATCTACAGCTCTCATTTCATTTCTTACCTTTTCCCACAACTACAGATTAGAATCTCAGAAAAAAATTATGCTGTTTTATGTCTGTCCTTTTCTTTTTTAACTGATATTTATATCTAGTGCTAACTGGGATCCTTCAATCCCTTTAAGGGTTGCATGTTAGTTTCCCGTGGCTGCTGCAACAAAGTACCTCAAGCTGGATGGCTGGGAAAACACACACACACACACACACACAGAAATTTATCTTCTCACAGTTCTGGAGACTGGTCTGAAATCAAGGTGTCAGCAGGGTCGTGCTCCCTCCAATGGCTTTAAAGAAAAATCTGTTGCTTGCCTCTTTCACTTTCTGATGGCTCTGGGAATCGCTGTGGTCACATTGACTCTTCCTCTTAGGTCCCCTATCTCTGCCTCATATTTATCAGAAGGTATGTGATTGCATTTAGTACTTACCCAGATAATTCAAGATAAATTCCTCCTCTCAAAATCTTAACTTAGTCACATCTTTTGCAAATAAGGTGACATGTACCTTTTTGACATGCAAAGCAATACTCATAGGTCCTCAGGATGAGGAAGTAGACATACCTTTTTTGGGGAAGAGTCATCATTTCATCCACTACATGTCTCTTTTCAGAACACGGCATCCCATTTGTGTAGTTTATTTTTTAGAAAATTTTCCCTGATTCCTAGCACTTATCCAAATGTCCTTGTGCTTATTTTTTACATATCAGATGTCACACTATACTATAACTGCTAATTTCCTCCTGTGTTCTTTACTTATCATCTATACATATATATTGCCATATATAATAGCTGCTACTACTATCTGAGACATATAGGTGCTTAACAAATATAACAAAGCTTATTTTTGAAAGGTTCAGAGTGAGCCGGAGTCACGCACCTATGACATGAGGCCATAATGTATCAAAAGAGATTTTATTCCCGACACCTGGGTACAGGGCTGAGACCGAGAAAGGCATCAGTGAAGAGAGCAGGGAGAGATAGGTTTTTATTAATTTTTGCTGCCTGCAAGCCGCTCTGCTGACGTAAGGGTCTGGTCCGTCCTTGGTTCCTCCCATGCCAGGTGTCTTCTAGTTATCTCAGCTATGCTGTGCTCAAGGCTGCAAGCTTTCTGCAAGATATCTACTAAGCACAATAAGTTTTTCTCTGCCCCATTTTATTCTCTTTAACCCTTTCAATTTTTAATTGGGGGACTTTCTTATTATCTACACTGGAATAGGTGCGTGTACTGTATAGTCTCGTAGAGCACTGAACTTCTTTTAATTTCTTATCCCATTTGTAATTAGGTACATACTCATGTAATTGTTAGATGTCTCCTCCTCCCCTACATTATAAACTTTATGAGAATAAGGACCCTGTCTTTTTTCCATTGTCCTATTTTTGTTCCTGACACAGTGCTCAGCACAGGGTATTTGCTCAGTTAATACCATTTAGAGGAATGATCAACTGAATGAATGGATCTCTGTGAGAGATATTGATAAGGGAAGTGGTGCCCGGAGTTACAAAGGGGTGTATTCCAGGAAAAGAGTAAAAATGTAAGAGGCTTCTTAAAAATTCACCGGAATACTTAAGGATAGAGTAGGAAGAAGGCAGCAAGGGTGAGGATGGGCAAGGAAAAACTAACTGGGCTCTGAGACTAGCCACCACTTATTGGAGGTTTGTTATGTGCCAGTCCATTTGCTTTCACTTGCGTAACAAAAATGTGACTGTACCCTCTGAGCAGCCTCTTCTCTTGCACCCAGCTCACTGTGAGAAGACTCAGCACTTCAGGCATTCCCTGCAAAAGCAAGTCCAACTGCAGAAACATCGGTTAGTAATATAAATGTTACGAAGTTTTCTTTGGGAAACCCGTCTTGCACACAACAGAGCAAACTTTAAGCAAGCTTATTCATTACGTATCTCTATTTACCTCTTTCAAAATATCTTTCTTTATCAATACAGACTCTAGATCTCTCCATTTTCTCTTGACTGACATTGGTTCCCAGGTCCCTTTGTTATAATGAGGCATTTTGTTACAGTACCTTCTCAGTAAAACAGTAAGCTTTAAGCCCATCCCTTTAGACCAGGGATGGGGAATGTCCAGCCCACAGGCCATATAAGGCCTGAGAAATCATTTGGTCTGGTCCTGCTAAGGCATTAGGGTGAGTTAGTTAAATGTTTGACCAAATATAGCAGGCTAATTTTTAAGTTGATAATTTTGTATGGCCCCCGAATGATGTTACAAATATCCAAATGGCCCTTGGCAGCAAAAAGGTTCCCCACCCCTGCTTTAGACTCATTGATTTTAAACACAGTAAGATTTTGTAGAGAGACTAACTAACTTATCCAGTGTCACACAGGTAAATTGTAGTGCTAGATTAAAATCCAGATCTTCTGTTGCCACAGACTCTGATTTTAACCATTATTTAAACATAGCACTTTGAAGTTGTATTTAAATATCTGTTCTGTGTTTGGCCCCTAGACAAATGTTTCCAAAGAGAGTTCACTTATTCCGGCTCCCCTAAAAGAACTAATGAATGAGAATCTCTGGGAGTGGGGCCAGGTCTACAGTTTTAACAAACTCCCTGGCAATTATGCACATTTACATTTAAAGGACCTCTGCACTAGACTACAATCACTTCAAGGAGAAAGCCTGTGGTTAATTTATCTTTGTGGTTATTTATCTTGTCATCGGTGACTTGCACCGTGCCAAGCTTAAAGGATAAAAATAAGAGTGTTGAGTTAGACCAAATTGATTTAGGCCTCCTCTTAACCCTCCTCAGTAAAGACTGCTTTCAGAACCTCAGATGAAAGTGAACTTCTGAGTGAGGATTAAGTGGCTTTAACTGTAAGATTTAGAAGGAATCAGAACAGGAAACTTATTAGACTACTTAAAAATCTAACGTGTTGTACTTGCATGGTATTAAATCTAAGCTAAATTTTGGTCAGTTTCAGAGCTTAGACCTCTTGTGCTACTTATACTATTGAATGACCCTGACTGTAATCTACTCCCTTAGTCTGTGTCTTCCCAGAAAGAAGGTTAGAGACTTGCTGTTTCCCAAGCAGAGGGATGATATAAAATATATTCGACAATCTGGCCACCAAGCCATCTCAATGGACACAGACTCAATAAAATAGTGGCTGTAAATAAATAATAGAATACAGGGTTAACTCCAATAGATAAATCATCTATAATAATAAAAGCATAATATGCTAATTAGATTGGATGTCCTTCCGGACGAAGCGGGGCTGTGAGGGAAGCTTGGGTCCTGGGTGCCAGAGGGAAGCTGGTGCCGGTAGCCGGGGGAAGGAAGACGTACTCTTGCATGAATTTTGTGCACTGGGCCTCTAGTCCAATAGACATAAAAGAAATGACCTCAAGAACAATGAGAACAAGGGAATTGAATGTTGTTGGGAGTCTCTCTTATCTCCCCTTTCTCTTATTTCTACTTTGCTCTCACTCATTGTTGTTAGTTTCATCCACGTGGTTTGGAACATGACTTTTTGACTTTCATACATGATGGTCCCTGACTCCCACCACCTCAGAGAGACTGACTCTCTTAGTTCTAGTTTGAAAACTCCTGCAGAAAGACTAAGTGGCTGGCTTAAGTCAGATACCTTTTCCTGGTTTGATCATCTATGAGAGGCAGATCACCTTTTAATAAATGATCTATATTTGAACTCACTATGTGGAGGCAGGTAATGCCTCCAAATATCATATTTATATGTTGGTGATTCCCAGTCCTGACCTGACCCAAATCCAGGATCTTATATGTAAAATGTCTACTTAATATTTTCACTTGACTGTCTAATGATGAATTAGTCAAGACAGGGTAGGCAGCAATCATCACTCGTATCTCAGTGGATTAACGTAACACATGTTTATCTGTTTGGGAAAAGTCTACTGTGGTTCTGGGCAGTTTTCCAGGGCAGCATTTCTTTATGTGACAACTCAGTGATCCAGACTGAGTGAGCCTCCACCATCCTGCAATTGCACCATCTGAAACATGAAGCCTCCTGGTCAATGAGACAAAAGAAGAGAATGCTTCACCTGGGATGTGATGCCATCAGGTCAGTTTACAACCCATCAGCCCAAAATGATCACATAGCCCCAGGTAGCTATACATTGGTGGGGAAGTTAATCCTCCTGTGTGTCCTGGAGAGGAGAATAAGATATGGGTGAGTGCTAGAAGTCTCTTTCACAGAGGCATCTTTTTGTTGGTTTCTCTTCTTACCATCTATCCCCCAATCTTTTCTGTATTAGTTATCACGAGAAATAAGAGCCTCTCAGTTTCTCAAGCCAAAACCTTAGCTTAATCCTCAATTCCTTCAAAGACCACATCTGTATAAATGTTCAGTCCTGTCAGTTGTCTCTGCCTTAAAATATAGAGGGTGTCCCCCCCCCCCCAAATGTATACACCTTGTATATATGACAGCTCAATTGATGTTTCTTTTTTTTCCAGATTTAACCCATTGGAATTAATAATTATTCAAAGTGCGTATACATTTTTGGGAGATGTATTGCATATACATAAAAGATAAAGTTTTTTGAAATGTTCCATATTAAAGGAGTCTAAAGAGACATGAAAACTAAGTACAATTCTAGATCCTATACAGGAGGAAAATCCTATGTAATAAAAGCATAGTATGCAAATTGTCCCCTTGACTTGGAGTTCTTCTGGGAATTTGACCAGGGGGCAGGGCCGGCTGGGGGAAGGGAGGGTGTACCCAGCCAGTTGCCACCAGCCACTAGGGACCCTACCAGTGCAAGAATTTAGTGCACTGGGCCTCTAGTAATACTATAAACACATTACCAGGTCAACTGAAACGATTGGAATACAAATGATAAATCAGATAAAATTAGATTTTGTGTCAATGTTAAATTTACTGAAGTTGATAATTGTGCTGTGGTTATGTAAGAGATGATTCATATTCTTAGGAACTACACACCGAGGAATTTAGTAATAAAGGTCCATGATGTATGATAAATAGAACTTACCCTCAAATAGTGCAGAGGAAATCTATCTATCTATCTATCTATCTATCTATCTATCTATCTATCTATCTATAATCTACCTATTTATCTCTATCTAATTTAGATCTGTATATCTATCTATATCTATCTATTTATATCTATATATCTACAGATATGTATCAATATATCTACCTATATAGATAGAGAGAGAAAGAGGCTGAGAAAGACACACACACAAAGAGAAGCAGATGATAAAGCAGATAGGGTATAATATTAACAGCAGGTGAACCTGGTAAAGAGTATACCCATAGGTATCTGTATCTCCAGAATCTAGCCATGCCTTACCATCCATTGCACAACAAACTAGCTCAAGTCACAATCATTACTACCCTGATTTCAGTCTTGCTCACGCAGAGCAGGAAGAGTGAGCCTTGAATGGCCTCCCATCATATGTACAATAAAATCTAAAGACTTTATGACCTATGTCTTGCCTTTGATTATCTTTTGATCTTACCTTCTATATGCAACCCTCACTTCTTCTCCTTGCTCTAACCATCCTGCCTTCTTGAATGCACAAAATGTCTTCCTGCCTTCTCAGTCACTACTTTAAATTTATATTCATAGATATTCAGATTTTTTTCTAGTATTGCTCATGTAAAAATCTTGATGTTATTTAAAATAAATATTCAGTATTTTGTATTGTGTCATTAGATTAAATAAACAAAGTATAAAAACAAATGAAAACTAGGTCATAGCTAGCAGCCCAAACAATATAGTGGCAATGAATCAGAAGATATAAACAATATAAAGTAACCATTTTCATATAAGAATCTTATTTCAATTTAAACTACCACAAATTTTAATACTGTTATAAAAATTCCTTTTCCTTTTAGAATGGATGTTTAAGAAGTTCTTATGGGAAAAGTCCATATTTTTAATAAGCATTTATATTTTCTTATAATGAAAGGGTCTATCCATACATTCAATCTTTTGCTATTGTTTTTATTGAAGTTATTTGTTGGAAGAATAAATGAGTCTCAAAGGAAGTAAATTACATATTATGAATAGTAAAATAATCATATCTGAATGTTTCCATTGAATGTGTATTAATTTAATAAAATTGCACATATAAGCAGGCCTTTAACAGTTGCTATTATAAACTCAGGGGATGGGAAACTACTTTTAAGGAATAAAAAGTAAATGAATGCATAATTAGAATTCAATTCTGTGCAGGATTTAAGTGCATTCAAATTAGAAACTAAAAAAATAAAAATAAAATAAAATGAGATACCAGAAGGCATAGAAAAGGCAAAATTTTATGTATTTTTTTTTTTTTTGTGTGTGTGTTTTCTGCAGGAATGTTGAGGATTAGAGACAAATTCAAATCCCAAACATAAACTGTTTATTTGCTATTGCAAGAGGGAAAGAGCAGGGTTGGGGACTGAAGGTGATTAGAAGGTCATAGAGATTTACCTTAGAATTCACTCTATTCTAATCTAATCGGTAATAAATGACAAAGAACAGCACTAAGGAAGTAGCACACAATGGAGAGCAACACACAAAAATGAATGAAAACATTTGAACAGAAATTTCATTAAAGAAGATTTACAAATGTCAAGTAAGCACCTGAAAAATGCTCAAAATCATTAGCAATTAGGGAAACACAAATTGAAAAAATACACTCTTGCTAGAAAGACTAAAACTAAAAAGACTTATTTTGGTAAAGGTGTTTAAGAAATGAGAATACACTCTTGATGGGGTATAAAATGGCAGAACCACTTCTGACACCAGTTTGACAGTTCTTAAGAAGTTAAATGTATACCTTCAATATAATTCAACCACTTCATTTCTAGGTACTTACCGAGAGAAATAAAAGCATGTACATGCATTCATAGCAATACTATTTGCCATAGCTATCACCTGGAAACTATCAACGGCCTATCAAAAGGTGAATTAACAAACAAATTATGGCATATATTACAGTGGACTATTCCTCAGCAATACACTTGGAATATACCTGGTGATAATACCTCCTTCAGCAAAGGAAAACATAGGAGACAACAGAGACAATGAAAACAAGATAAATAAACCAACAAAAAACCTTTTGAGAGAAGCTTATAACAACAAAAGGTAGTGAGCGGTCACAGGAGTGTTTACTTAAATGTAGAGTGCCAGTGGATGGTCATTTAACTGAGGCAGAGACATGGTATATAGCATACTTTTTCTCACAAAAACGTGTGACATTGAGGGGTCCTCATTTGGGAGCAATTGGTCTATTGTCATGAGTCTGTCTGGTGTTACTGGCTTTCTTTCCATTTTAACGATAATCTCATGTTTCTATATTTTGTCCATTGAATTTAGATGAGAATTTGGTGGGGAGTTGATATTTGCATTTTTCAGGTAAGGACTTTACTAGTAAAAGCGATGCCCTTTATAAGTAACTAGTCTCCTGAGGTAGAAGTGAGTTGGAAATTAATAATTTTTATATCACTGTCTACCATTTACTTGAATTATGAGATTTTAAGTAAATGATCTTTGCTCTTTGAAATTTTGATGATCTAAATAACCACTATTAATCATGCTTCAACTGTTCCAATCTTTTAATTTCCAAAAAAACTTCTGTTTTGAATGGGATATTCTAGCATCAGATTATCAAAAAGCATTCTTTCCTCATGTAGGATGTTCCCACGTAACTCAGGTAATATGAAGTCAAACACAGACTTTGGTTTATATGTCATATTTCCTTACGTTTAGTTGTAGTATGATGTTTATGAAAAAATTCCTTCATAAAGCAGTTAACATAACATTTTTGGTTCATTTCTGTCAAACCAATTACATACTTTTCTTCTAAATACAAAAGATAGGAAAAACTCTAGGCAGACCCAACCTGACTTTTATTGATCACATTTAATGATTTTGCTATTAACTTTCTAAGGAGTTAGGAAGTAAGGACAAAAAATTGACTTAATGGAAGTATCCTATAGTATTCCTCATATTCCTTTGTCAAGAGTTGTGATTAGTTTTTGACTGCCTGCTTTGTTGCTGGCTTGCTAGCTGTCTGTATTCCCAGACCTATAGGTTGGTGCAAACTAATGTAACCTATTGGGCCCTGTTGTATCTTTTCCTCGAATAACATAAGTTATGATCATAATTCAAATTCAGAGACCTAACTTTAGGTTATGAGAAAGAGGAAGCAGAGAAAAAATTATAGGCAAACATTTTGAAAATAGATACCATCAGTCAGAGAGAGAGAGTATTTGGTGAGGTTGCATGTAATTTTATGTGAACCATCACCATAAAGGAGAGCAAGGAAAAATAATGTCCTATCAAATCCAAAACCATTGACCTCTTTCTGACAGGAAATTCAGAAGCAATTCCAGCAATCTTCAGCAGGAGAATCTAAAAGCTCTATAACCATAAAGGTGGCTAATTCAGAATTCTTGTTCAAGTAAATGTAAAGAAACATATGCTGAGCATCTACCATAAGAAAGGAACTTGAAGAGGTAAAAATAATATATATGGCAAGATAGCTGTTTCGTGTACTTTATACAGAGAGATGTAAAAAACTATTATTTAATAGCTGGTGTCAGAGTTCCTTTGATTTTAAGGAAATGCTTTGATGAAATTACCTGACATGGAAAATGAGATCCTAAGGACATGGGTTATCAGACGTCAAAGAAACAAAGAAGAAAACTTTAACTCCTATTTATTATACATAAACAAGAATTTGAGGGAATGAGGAAAAGCTCAACAAAGAGGGAAAGAAAAGAGTAAGGAGCATTCTTAAAAGCAGAGATGCCTAACGTTTATTATTCTGAAATGTGAACTTCCTGCTGGACTTCCCCCAAATTTAGTAAGGATTCAAATGTCCTGTTTTACAAATTGAGAGAAGGGACTGATTTCCACAAATGGGTTTGTATTAGTTTCCTATTGCTGTTGTGACAAATTACCACAAGCTTAGTGGCTTTAAAAAAACAGCATGTACTTATCTTATAGTTCTGGAGGTCTGAAATCCAAAAGTAGGCCCTTTGGGGCTAAACGAAGGTTTCATCAGAGCTGCTTGCTTCTGGAGGGTCTAGGGAAAAATGCACACTTTGTCTTTTCCAGGTTCTAGAGGCTTCCCACATTCTTTAGCTTATGACCCTTCAAAGCAACAGCATCAGCCAGCATCAGTGTCCCCTTTCACAGCTGTCTTTCTCCTCAGATTCTCACGCTGTTGCTTCCCTCTTTTCCTAAGAGGGACACTTGTGATCACATTGGACCTATTTACGGAATCCAGGATAATTTCTCCATCTCAAAATTCTTAATTCACATTTTCAAATCCTCCTTTGCCATGCAATATAACACATTCACAGGTTCTGGGCTTTCATATTTGATCACCTTTGGGATTCATTCTCCTGTCTATCACAGGGTTCCTGAGGGGAAGAACAAAGAATGCAGGTGGAATAGTACCATGATCTCTAAAATGGACCAATTCAGTGGAATTAAGGGGCTTGGAGTCAGAGGGGGTCATAAGAATGTGCCTTTCATTGTTTTTGAGAAGGGCAATAACATGATCACGGTATCTGTGCTTTAGGAAGACGATTGCATGATAATCTGAAAGATGAACTGTATCATTAAGATAAATAACAAAATAGTTAAGTATCAGTCCAAGAGAACAATAGGTTTAAAACAAAGCAGTGCATGATTAATTGCCAAAAGAATTCTACAGAAAATAATTGCTATTGGAATTTTTAAAACATAAATTTGAATAATGATGATTAGTGAAACTGTTCTAATGAGGCCAAGGACATGAATTTGATTTTTTTGTGTGGGTCAGAATGTTCCATAGCTTTAAACACTTAATCACAGACAATCATCTTGCAATTGGTGGGTGGGAGAGGCATAAAGAAAATCAAGTAAGAAAGCAGGGTGCAGTAGTATTACACTTCACCTCTGCTGAAAAAGTAAAGTCTTCATGCCTTTCTGATGGCAGTTTAGTACTTTATATATTAAAGATACTTTACTCATACAATTAAACAAAATAGGTTTTATAAAATTCACACCTCTATTAATATACATACATTCAATTTAAAATGTTTATTTAAATCGTCTTTTATTTTTCAGTTACAGTTAACATACAATATTATATTAATTTCAGGTGCATACCCCAGTGATTCGACTCACTAAATGATCATCCTGATAAATCTCATACCCATCTGACACCATATATAGATATTAGAATATTATTGACTATATTCCCTATGCTAAAATTTACATCTCCATTTGTATTTCTTAATCCCTTCACCTTTTTCACCCAGCCCCCCCAACCCCTCCCATCTGGCAACTGTCAAAATGTTCTCTATATCTATGAATCTGTTTCTGTTCTGCTTGTTTGTTGATTTTGCTGTTTTTATATTCAATTGCTAATAGATATGTATTTATTGCCATCTTATTGTTCATATTTTTAATTTATTTTTCTTATTCTTAAAAAAGCCTAATATGCAAATTGTCCACTCGGCGGTCGTTCAACCGGGAGTTTGACTGGGAGACCTGGAGTCTGACCACTCACTATGATGTGCGCTGACCACCAGGGGGTGGCACAGAACATAGTGGGCATCGGAACATGGTGGGCATTGGCGATGCAGCACTGGCAGCAAGCGGTAGTGGAGGTGCTGCCGGCCCTGATGGGCCCCAAAAAGAGCAGGGCTGCAGCAGGAGGGTGGAGCAGGTGAGCATGCAGCGCCAGGCCTAGGTGGGTGTGAGCGGAGGCCTGATCGCCCCACTGATCACATGTAGACAGCAACCATCAGCAGTGGGGGTGGGGTGGGGGCAGGAACACCACCTAGCTCCCAGGTGCGGAAGGAGCCAGGAGGGGGACCCGCCCCAACTGATCACCCTACAGGTGGGATGGTAGAGCAGGTGAGAGGGCAGCACCAGGCCAAGGTGGGGTGCAAGGGGGGCCTGTGGGGCTGCGAGGCTGGGGGCATGAGTTGGGGCTGCAAGGCTGGGGGTGTGAGCTGGGGCCCGATCTCCGCAGGCCACCCCAAGGGACCCCACCTGTGCACAAATTTGTGCACCAGGCCTCTAGTTTCATATAATACTGGTTGGTGGTGAAAAACTCCTTTGCTTTTTCTTTCTTTCTTTTTTAAAAAATATGTTTTTATTGATTTTTAGAGAGAGAGGAAGGAAGGAAGAGGGATAGAGAGATAGAAACATTAATGAAAGAAAGATCATTAATTGACTGCTTCCTGCATGCTCCCTGTAGGAGATCAAGCCCGAAACGTGGGCATGTGCTCTGATCAGGAATTGAATGAGTGACTCTTCGTTCATGGGTCGATGCTCAACCACTGAGCCACACTGGCTGGGTTCCTTTGCTTTTTTTTTGTCTGTAAAGCTCTTTACATGCCCTTTGATTCTAAATGATAGCTTTGCTGAGTAGAGTATCTTGGTTATAGGTCCTTGTTTTTCACCACTTTGAATATTTCTTGCCAATCCCTTCTGTCCTACAGTTTCTGTTGAGAAATCAATTGACATTCTTATGAGAGCTCCCTCGTATGTAATAAACTTTTTTCTTGCTACTTTTAAGATGCTCTCTTTGTCTTTAAACTTTTGCATTTTAATTATGATGGTGTCTTGGTGTGGGTCCCTTTGGTTTCATCTTGTTTGCAACTCTCTGAACCACCTGGACTTGTATGTCTATTTTCTTTACCAGGTTATGGCAGTTTTCTGTCATTATTTTTTAAAATAGGTTTTCAATTTCTTGCTGTATGTTTTCTCCTTCTATCACCACCATGATGTGAATATTGGTACACTTGAAGTTGTCCCAGAGGCTCCTTACACTGTCCTCATATTTTTGAATTCTTTTTCTTTTTGCTGTTCTGATTGGTGTTTTTTTGCTTCCTAATATTCCAAATCACTGATTTGATTTTCTGCTTTATCTACTTTACTGTTGATTCCCTGTAAATGATTCTTCATTTCAGTTTGCATATCCTTCATTTGTAATTGTTCTTTTTTATGGTTCTCATGTATTTTTTTTAATGCTCTTGAAGTTCTAAGTTCACCTACTCTTTCCCTAAGTTCATTGAGCATCCTTATAACCAGTGTTTTGAACTCTGCATCTAGTAGATTGCTTGTCTCCATTTTGTTTAGTTTTTTTTTTCTGAAGTTTTCTTTTTTCATTTTGGTCATGTTTTGGTATCTCCTCATTTTGGCTTCCTCGCTGAGTGGCCTTAGCGTCCAGTGGTGTAGCCTCCCATTCACCTGAGCTGGGCACTCCAGGTGCACCTCTTGTGTGAGCTGTGTACCCACTCATGTTGTGGTTGAGCCTTGATTGCTGTTGGCATCTCAATGAAAGGGTTTGCCCCCTAGGCCAATGGGCTTCGAGGACTGGCTGTGACGACCGTGGAAGATTTGTTGTGCAGGGTCTGCCCCCACAGACCAGGACTTACTTCAGCAGGGTCTGGTGCCTGCTGAGTCTGCCCCTTGAGCGTGTCATTTGTGGTGGTGGTGGGTGGTCTGAACTATCTACCGGTGTGCTGGCTCTGAGGCCTTCAGGGTGGACTTTTCTTATTACTAGCCCGGGGAAAGATTAAGGTTCATATTTGAAATATGGATTCTGCCAAATGCGTATCTCTTTCGCACTGTCATAAAGTGAAAAAAAAATTAAAAAAATCATAAGTCAAACTGTGGTAAATTGTGGATCATCTATATTCACATCCTTAAGCAAAATCTTGTCTGATTATCTTAAAATTACCCCATCTACTGATCATGACAGAAGGCTTATTTTTCTTAAATAAATGTTAGAATTCATTTGCTCAATTAAGTTAGGGACTTATGGATATTTGTTCTTTCTGTCCAACTTATATTAAAATTTTCTATCCAAATTGTCCTGGACTATTACTTTGGGGATAGTATGGAAGTTTAAAAATAAAATTTAATATGTTGTTATATTTTGAGCCCTTCAATAATAGTAGAATTTATTTTCAGGTGCCTTCTGTTAGAATATTTACTTATGCCTTGGCTTTTTTTGTAATTTATCTTTTTTCATAGTTACTATTCAGTGCATTTATTTCTCATAGCAGGACTCATCTAGACATACTTAAAACTAATTGCCTGAGTCTGGAAGTGAACAATTTTCTATTCTATTTGTCCTTGTTCCAGTGAATGAATGTTAGAGTTGGTTGTTGTTGTTTTTTAAGATAATCAGTAGGTTAATGTGCTTAGAATACTACTACTGATCCATGCATTTTTTGAACTGACATTAAAATGGAATGATTTTTCTAAGACTATTTTTATTATTAAAAGCTTAAGCAAGTTCTATAAAGAAAGCAAATAACACAGAATTGTAAAATTCAAATAATTAATCATATGTGTACATAATTATTTCTTCTCCAAACTTGGATTTCATTTCTTATTGTTTCCTGGTAGTGTTTACAATGATTTATATTCACGCTTCTATTTAGGGCTAAGGCATTTAAATTAAATCACCAAAGAAAGAGAATAAACATTTGAAGACTATTACCTTTATATTTCAAATCTCAAAATATCCTAGATCTGTAACTCAAATTCACTTAAGTTTTGAGTATCAAAAGCCTATTCTTTGTCCAGTTCTGTGAAAAGTATTATGTAGAATAAAAAAGATGTAGTAGTTTTTATCCTTGGAGTATTAGCCATCTAGCTATGGAGACAGGATTTAGATAAATGAAACAAATGTAAGAACTTGCTATATAATACCTATATTCCAGTATTACAAATGTAAATATTCAAACAAAATGAATGGCAAATATCAGAAATGGCAAATATCCAGGTTAACCAAGGTAATAAAACCCAGTGAAAGGAAAAGCATTTTCATCTCAGGTTTAAAGGGATTTTAAGATTTAGATTATTGAGAAGGAAATGAGCATTCACGGGAAAGTAAGATTCTGGTTATTTGGCAAAGTTATGTCTTAATTTAGAGTACATAGTGGACTAGGGGACATGGGTTGTATGGTTAACAGCCCTCCCTCCCCCTCTTTTTATGGTGAAAATCTATTGGTTCTACTTTTGTGTGATTTATTCAAAGGATGGTTATGGGTGTGTGTAGGTTCCCTTATGTTTCCCTGATTCTTCAAAAGACATGTTGCAAATTCCAGTTTCCTCTTTAACTATGGGGTTGATGGTGTGCTATAGGGAATGAAAGAGAACTATCTGAGCCACATTTAAGATAAAGCAGACAGTGAATGGGCAAGGTTCTTTCTCTGAGGCCAAATGGTGGTAGCAGAGGCAGCCACCAGCTGGATGAAGGCAGCTAAGATCAAAGGCCGATTGTAGAAGAGTCATCAGCATCAAAGTAGCAGTGCTGGTCTGAGGAAGAAGCTAATGATAGGACACGAGAGCACATGGGAGGTAGCATGCTGGAAAATTCACAGAAACCACTCAGGTACAATTTGAAAAGGACTTGGTTTCTAGAAATAAAACTAGCCAAGGCTCATTCCAACATATTTTGGAACACATTTGTCACTGTCATTTATTACAGTACAGGTTGCCTTTGCCTCCCTATTTGTCTTTGTACAACAACAAATAGGGAAGCTGTCAGATGTCCCGAGTCTCACTGAAATTCTGAGCGGTAGGTACAGTGTTTTGAATCTGGGAATAGAAAATAGTAGCTAGATATAATTAGTAGATATTTAAACATGGACATAGAAGTAATGTCTCAGATGCTCCATCTATAAAATGAGAAAATTGAACAAAACAACATCTAATTTACTTCTTATAAAAGTCATTAGTCAATACTGAGCCCTACATGTTTTCCCTCCATACTCCAATGTCAAAGTAAAGATCATTGACTCACTCTGCCTGTCTGCCCTCTACTCTCAAGCTCAAAAAATATAATCACATAAGATTTTAGAAATTGAGTCACTTGATTTGGTTTTCTTGAAGAACATGCTGATTGAGTTTACTATTCTTAATCTGTTTTAAAAAGATTGATACAAGAAAGAATCTACATTTCAACCTCAATGTCTCCTATGATGAATCAGTGCCTGAAAAATGCTGACTTTGGATAATTGTTCTCCTATCTAAAATAAACAAAATATCTATTTTTCCACATAACTGAAATATGTTTATTGTAGAAAACATTGCAAAATAAAGCAGAAAGAAGATAAAATTATCCACAACATAAAATATAATTCTGAATTTTATATTTTATAAATAACAAAGGTTTTATGCCTTTGAATCCTGATAGTTTCCTATGCTGAGGTTGAGTGTATTAACCCTCTTAAACAAATACATATCTATATATTTACTTAACATTAAAACTTCAGTATTTTTTTCATTTCAGACAATATTTTTTGTGGCTGCCAGATCTATTATCTGCCTATATCATAAATTATATAATCATTTTCCTATTGTACATTTAGTTTATTTTCATTTTCTGCTCTCTTAAAACAGCTGTAAAGAATATTTTCAAATATATATCTTTGACTATATATATTATTATTTCCTTAGTTTACGCAAAAGAGATTTTATGAGTAAAAAAATATGAACCTATTTAAAGCTCTAAAATATATGGCGTCAAAATTTCCTTCCAGAAAATTTGTATCAGCTTACATTTTTACAAAAGTGTGCGTGCTTGTCCTCACATTTTCTTGCAAGTATGGAACAAACAATTTGTCATTTTGATAGGTGAAAATATTATATTATTGTAAATTTATTCTATACTTCTTTAGCTACAGTTTTATATGCTTTGCCTATTTTTAAAAAATGGATTGCTTTTTTTGTTATTAAGTTTTGAGAGTTCTTTATGTATTCTGAATACAAATCCTTTATAAAAAATGTGATTTGCAAGTGTTTTCTCAGTTTGTAGCTTTTCTGCTTATTCTCTTAAAAGCCTCATTGTGCTTTTTTCAATCCTCACCTGAGGATATGTTTATTGATTTTAGAGAGAGGAAGGGGGAGAGAGAGAGAGAGAGAGAGAGAGAGAGAGAGAGAGAGAGAGAGGAGAATTGGGAGAAATGAAAATTCAGTTGTTTGGGTTAGATTATATACTCATCTGTTGGCTGTTGGCTAGGAAAAGATTGTACTTTGATATTTTTACCAAAACTGCACATAATGGGTGTTCACCAAAAGGAACAAGAACAGGGTAATAGTTATTATGTGTTTCAATCTGATGAAAGTTATTAGCCTTTAGGTAGAAAATACAATGTAACCCATGATACATTTTGTATACAGATTAAGAACTCTCACAAACATAATCAGAATTAGGACACTGGTTCAATAATTCTGAAAATATAACTCCATTGCTTATAATTTGGTTTATTAATAGAGAAATCTGACAGTATCCACACTTGACTCAGTTTATAGTATTGTTTTCTGGGGGAAGCTTTTGATGCTTGGAGAATCCTTCCTAGGTATTTAATCCTTTGATAAAGCTATGCATTAAAATGGCTGCCTGCTTGTTATTTTTACTTGGAGGCATTCTAAAATCTTTCAGCTTTCAGGCACCTTTAAAAACATTTTGTGATAACTTTGCTCATTTTTATCTTTTATTCTCATACTTCTGAGGATAGTCAGTGCTATCTCTTTTATAAATCATATTTGTACTCTTCTTTGTTAATCCTTTCTATATATATTCCTTAAATTTATCACTCGTTTTGCTATGAGATTTACTGTAACATCATTTCAATAATATATTGCTTCCATCCATTCAATAGGATTAAGTGATTCCTATCATTCAAATAATGATTGAGTAGTTCTACAGAATTCAATCACTTCTACTCTTATTTAATAGTTACTAATAATGCTGATCCCACTCTAATATTATTGATTCTGGTTTCTGGATAGTGCAAAGAAGGGCATGACACAAATTAAGTTAGGGTATTTAAAAACTTTAGACTGTGTATATTGGCTGTCAGCGCTTCATTCTTATGTAATTACATTAGCCAATCTCCTCTGTTGCTGGAACCTGGCTCAAATGCATATCTGATTTTTACTTCCATTTAATACCCCTTCCCTTTTTAACCAGCTTCCATCTAAATGCAGTTATACCCCCAGCCCAAAATAAATTTCTCTCCCCGCCTCCTTTCCCCCAAACTAAATGCAAACTTATTCAAGGACATCATATGACTATAAAACAAAATATTTATTTTGAACAGTGTATTATATCTGTTATCATGCCTCTTATTTTCTGTTCCATGTTCTCACAATTTTGTGTGGTACAACATCATATCTTATCATCCATATGCCACACTTAAAACTTTCTCTTCGTTTTTGCTTTCTCATTCTACAAACCCTCAATAAGTGAAATGGCAAAAGATTCTCCTTGAAAATAGGTTACAGTCTTCATGTACATCATCTGGGTTATATATTCCTATTCTTTGGGTGAGATTGACTTCCCACTGTTTCTGCTTTCTTCTCTTCTTTTGATTTATTTATTTTATTGGAGAATTTTCTCAATAGGATCTTTCCATTATTATTTTAAAAAATCCATCTCCCTTATCCTATTAGTATTAATTTGTTGGTTTGAGAAGACTTGGTCTTAGGGGATGCTATTTTAAAAAAGATTTTCCTCCTGGTCGGCATGGCTCAGTGGTTGAGCATCAACCTATGAAGGGAGATCCACGGTTTGATTTCATGGTCAGGGCATATACATGCCTAGTTTGCAGGCTGGATCCCCAATGTGGAGGCAGCTGATCGATGATTTTCTCTTATTAATGATGTTTCTATCTCTCTTTCTCTCTGCATGTCCCACACTGGGGATGGAGCCTGCAACCCGGGCATGTGCCCTGACCAGAAATTGAACTGTGACCTCTTGGTTTGCAGGTCAATGCTCAACACTGAGTAACACTGACTAGGCTATGTGTATCTTTCTTAATTGTGGTCC
Organism: Cnephaeus nilssonii; assembly: GCF_951640355.1. Taxonomy (NCBI): domain Eukaryota; kingdom Metazoa; phylum Chordata; class Mammalia; order Chiroptera; family Vespertilionidae; genus Cnephaeus; species Cnephaeus nilssonii. The sequence continues at coordinate 43,464,912 of NC_137080.1, read as the reverse complement.
CATCAGAATTAAAGTCTAAAGAAAGTTCCAGACTCTATTCCTGTAAGGGGCTTAAATATTCTTTTTTTTAATTTATTGAATTTATTAGGGTGACATTGGTTAATAAAATTATATAGGTTTCAGGTGTTCAATTCAATAATCCATCTTCTGTATTTAAAGTCTTTATCTAGTAAATCCAATGTTTGAGTTACTTCCATTTCTATTGACTGCTTCCCCCCACCCCACCCCCCGCCCATGTATGGGCTACACTTTCTTTTTTCCCCCCACTCATGTGAGGAATTTATTTTATTTTATTTTATTTATTGTTTCAAGTATTACAAATAGTAGTACATATGTCTCCTTTTTCCCCCCATTGACCTTCCCCTGGCCTCCCCTACCCCCAGTACATGCCCTCCTCCCAGTGACTTGCATCCATATAAGCATAAGGTTATGCTTATATGCATGCATACAAGTCCTTCAGTTGATCTCTTACCTCCCCCCCCCCCCCCCCCACAGCCTTCCCGCTGTAATTTGACAGTCTTTTTGATGCTTCTCTGCCTCTGTATCTATCTTTTTGTTCATCAGGTTATAATGTTCTTTATTATCCATAAGTGAATGAGATCATATGGTATTTTTCTTTCACTGACTAGCTTGTTTCACTTAGCATAATGCTCTCCAGTTCCATCCATGCTGCTGCAAATGGAAAGAATTCCTTCTTTTTTTATAGCAGCATAGTATTCCATTGTGTAGATGTACCATAGTTTTATAATCCACTCATCTGCTGATGGGCATTTAGGCTGATTCCAAATCTTAGCTATTGTAAATTGTGCTGCTGTGAACATAGGGTTGCATATATCCTTTCTGATTGGTGTTTCTGTTTTCTTAGGATATATTCCTAGAAGTGCTATTACTGGGTCAAATGGCAGTTCCATTTTAAAATTTCTGAGGAAACTCCATACTGTTTTCCACAATGGCTGCACCAGTCTGCATTCCCACCAACAGTGAAGGAGGGTTCATTTTTCTCCGCATCCTCTCTAGCACTTGTCCTTTGTTGATTTTTTAATGATAGCCATTCTGACAGGTGTGAGGTGGTACCTCATTGTTGTTTTGATTTGCATCTCTTGGATGATTAGTGACTTCAAGCATGTTTTCTTTTTTTTTTTTTTAATATATTTTATTGATTTTTTACAGAGAGGAAGGGAGAGGGATAGGGAGTTAGAAACATTGATGAGAGAGAAACATGGATCAGCTGCCTCCTGCACACCTCCTACTGGGGATGTGCCTGCAACCCAGGTACATGCCCTTGACCGGAATCGAACCCGGGACCTTTCAGTCCACAGGCCGACGCTCTATCCACTGAGCCAAACCGGTTAGGGCTCAAGCATGTTTTCATATGTCTCTTGGATCTCTGAATGTCTTCTTTTGAAAAGTGTCTATTTAGATCCTTTGCCCATTTTTTGATTGGATTGTTTATCTTCCTTTTGTTAAGTTGTTTGAGTTCCCTGTAAACGTTGGATATTAAACCCTTATCAGAGATAACATTGGCAAATATGTTCTCCCATGCAGTGGGCTTTCTTGTTGTTTTGTTGATGGTTTCTTTTGCTGTGCAGAAGCTTTTTATTTTGATGTAGTCCCATTTGTTTATTTTCTCCTTAGTCTCTCTAGCCCTAGAATCTGTGTCTGTAAAAATATTGCTATGACATATGTCTGCAATTTTGCTGCCTATGGAGTCTTGTAGGATTTTTATGATTTCCCGTCTTACATTCAAATCCTTTAGCCATTTTGAGTTTGTTTTTGTGTATGGTGTAAGTTGGTGATCTAGTTTCATTTTTTTGCTTGTATCTGATAAAGTTTCACAGCACCATTTATTAAAGACTGTTTTGACTTCACTGTATACTCTTGCCTCCTTTGTCAAATATTAATTGAATATAATGGCTTGGGTCAATTCCTGGGTTCTCTGTTCAGTTCCATTGGTCTATATGTCTGTTCTTGTGCCAATACCAGGCAGTTTTGAGAACCGTGGCTTGGTAATATAGCTTGATGTCTGGTATTGTGATCCCTCCAACTTTGTTCTTCTTTCTCAGGATAGTTGTGCTATTCTGGGTATTTTTTTATTCCAGAAAAATTTTTGTAGAGTTTGTTCTAGATCTTTGAAATATGCCATTGGTATTTTAATAGGTATTGCATTGAATCTATAGATTACTTTAGGTAGTATGGACATTTTAATGATGCTGATTTTACCATTCCATAAACATGGTATGTTCTTCCATTTCTTTATATCTTCCTCTATCTCTTTTTTCATTGTTCTGTAGTTTTTCAAGTACAGGTCTTTTACGTCCTTAGTTAAGTTTATTCTTAAGTATCTTAATTTTTTGGTGCAGTGGTAAATGGGATTTTTTTTTTTTCATTTCTCTTTCTGTGAGTTCATTATTGGTGTATAAAAAGGCCATAGATTTCTGGGTGTTCATTTTGTATCCTGCTACATTGCCAAATTCATTTATTAGGTCTAGTAGTTTTTTTATAGAGTCTTTGGGGTTTTCTATGTATAGTATCATGTTATCTGCAAATAAGGACAGTTTACTTCTTCTTTTCCAGTTTGGATGCCTTTTGTTTCTTCTTCTTGTCTGATCGCTATGGCTAGTTCTTCTAGTACTATGTCGAACAGGAGTGTTGAAAGTGGGCATCCTTGTCTTGTTCCTGTTCTTAGGGGAAATGAGTTTAGTTTTTGCCCATTGATTATGATATTGGCTGTAGGTTTGTCATATAGGGCTTTTATTATGAGGTATGATCCCTCTATTCCCAATTTGCTGAGAGTTTTTGTCAAAAATGGGTGTTGGATTTTGTCAAATGCTTTTTCTGCATCAATTGATATGATTATGTGATTTTTGTCTCTCAGTTTGTTTATGTGGTGTATCACATTTATTGATTTGCAGATATTGTACCATCCTTGCATCCCCAGGATAAATCCCACTTGGTCATGGTGTATGATCTTTCTAATGTATTGCTGAATCTAATTTGCTAGAATTTTGTTGAGGTTTTTAGCATCTATGTTCATCAAGGATATTGGCCTGTAGTTCTCTTTTTTTTGTGGTGTCTTTATCTGGTTTTGGGATTAGGGTAATGCTGGCTTTATAGAAAGAGCTTGGAAGTGTTCCTTCCTCTTGAATCTTTTGGAATAGTCTGAGGAGTTTAGGTTTTAGTTCTTCTTTGAATGTTTGGTAGAACTCCCCTGTAAAGCTATCTGGACCAGGGCTTTTGTTTGCTGGAAGATTTTTTTTTAAATTACTTTATTGATTAAGGTATCACATATTTGTCCTAATCCCCCCCATTCCCATCCCAAACCCCTCCCCACGCATGCCCCCCTCCCCCTGTTGTCCGTGATCACTGGTTAGGCTCATATGCAAGCACACAAGTACTTTGGTTGATCTATTTCCTTTATCCCCATCCTCCCCTACCTTCCCTCTGAGGTCTGACAGTCTGATCGATGCTGTTCTTGTTCATCAGTCTATGTTGTTCATCATTTCCCCTAGATGAGTGAGCTCATGTGATACTAGAAATACACTTATAAGAACCGAAAATGAGACAAGCAATAATGGTTATGCTGAGAGGCAAATGAATCAGTCTATAGTGAGTTTCTTTCTGGGCCAACAGTTCTTTTGAGTCCCAATTTCTATGTCAAACAGTTCCTTATGTGTACATAACAGCAATGATATTTCAGTTCTGGATGGTGGACAAATGGTGATAATGCAGGTCCGACCCTCTCTGGTTTGGTCCTGGGCAACCTGCAGTGGCGCACAGCTGCTAAGTGCTAGTATGGCAAGGCATCGTCAGCGTCTTCCATCTCTGGAATGTTTCTCTTCTGTCTTCATGGCTGGAGCACTCCTGTCAATTCCTCTCTGTTGCAGGAATCCACATGGTCTCAGAGTTTTCTGAAAATATACAAACATACTCTCAACCAAAAGTTAATAAAGGAATCTTTTCTATAAATTTGACTTGCGATCCTTTTTCATTTTTTGCCCAAACGATTTTCCTTTGGTTTTTTTGACACCATGTATGTTTTACATGGGTGTCTTGCTGTTAGCATTACAAATGAAATTTAATTTTCTAAAGTAAAAATTTTCTAGATGTAATTTACTTACAGGATATTTTTCCTTACATGATATTCTTCTATTATCTTAAGTAAAAGATAAAAAATAAAAATGTGTAGTAGTGAAGGTCATTCACTTCCTCTACTATTCTGTTTGGCATGCCTGTTTCCTGTCAGGTCATCAGGACAGTATTGAAGTTCCCTGCTTTCCATAGTTCCATAGCTCCTCTGTGTCATAAGCCACAATCTTGTTTTCAAGCAGGCAATATTTCTTTGTTACTCAGCCTGCCTGTGGTTGTATTTACACAAGAGTCAGTTTGTGATTCAACCGCTAGGTGGCAGTGTTTCTGTATTAACATCCGGGCCTATAAGTCCTCTCTACCCAGGATTTAGAATTTGTTTTACCTGCTGCACTTAATACTGGTTTGGGGCTGCCAGAGCTGGTTTTCTGATCATTTCTCCCTGCTCTGATCCCCAGGTTCCACAAAAACAACTTTCCCCTGCAGTCTCTGAGAGTGGTTTGTTTTTTTGTTTTTTTTAAAATATATTTTATTGATTTTTTACAGAGAGGAAGGGAAAGGGATAGAGAGCCAGAAACATCGATGAGAGAGAAACATCGACCAGCTGCATCCTGCACACCCTCTTCTGAGGATGTGCCCACAACCAGTATACATGCCCTTGACTGGAATAGAACCTGGGACCCTTCAGTCCGCAGGCCAACTGATTAGGGCTCTGAGAGTGTTTTTAATTGGGTGATCCTATGTACTGGACTTAGTAATCAAAAGCAAGGATTTAAAGAGAAAAAAGAGCCAGAGTAAGTGCGTGAACTTGCGACTTTTTTGCCCGGACACTGCGAGCACTCTGCTCACGTCTCTGAGCACATCTTTTTCCCCTTGCACAGCGCAGCCAGTTTACTGGTAAAGCTTCAGGCTGCCTTTTTGTGCCCAGCCCAGCTATGGGTTGATTTCTAGAGTTCCCTTCTGTCAGCAACCCTGTGGACCCCCTTCCACATTCACGGACTACACTGACCCCAACGTCCGTGGATTCTGTGGGGTGCAGACTTCCTCTGAACCTCTAGATCCTGCTGCATGCGTTTCTCCCTTCAGCCTGGATCGCAGACCTCACTTTTCTCCAAGCGAAATCTGACCTTTCCATGAGAAGGTGCAGGGCTTGTCCGAGTCCGCGTATTTGCGCTGCTTGAGACCCAGTGTTCATGGGTTCACAGCTGGTCCCTGGGTGTTGTGGTTGTAGGGTCCTGGGAGGTACTTGATTCTTCCTGATTGAAGGTAAGTTTAGGCTTCTGATCACAGCCACTCTCCCCTTCAAGATGGTGCAGTCTCTGCGGCACAGCCTGTCCCTCCAAGAGAGATTTCAGCAGCAGTGGAAGCTGCCGGATCAGGGCAGCCCGGTCCGGCAGTCCCCAACAGTCCCTTGGAATATAGCTGTCCCTCACTCACAAATAGACACTCCCGGTACGTCCACACACTCTCCTTTCGTTTTCTCACTCACCCACCATCTTGCAGCCTGTCTTCCCGTCGGCAGCCATCTCCCTTAAATATTCTTATTGTTGCTATTTTAAATTTTATTACAGATGTTTTCATTCTTCTTACGCTTTCATGGGACTATTTCATAATTTAAACATTAAAATGTGAATAAATTTTGGGTACAGTAATATTTTTATTTTATTTTACAGACGGAAAAAGATTTCTCATTTAAACAGCCTGGGGTTTCTGTGAACATGACTTAATTGACCTTGCTCCAGTTTAATTTGCCTGGTAAAGACAAGACTGTAACCAGAAATAATTTCTGTACTTATTGCAAGATATCCCTATAGATTAATTTTATCAGAAACAATAGTCTGCTTGCTGGAGGAAAGAGTATGCTTATTAAATAAGAGTTTACTCATCAAGATTTATTTCAAGCCCCTCATTTTGCTGTATTGATCAAGTTGGAACTATTATATCACAAACTTTGCTCAATCTAAACCAGTTCCCTGCCTCAAAAAACTTGTCTTTAAATTACTTAATCCCAGACCCATTTTTCCTTCTCTTTTCTGACACACTTCTAAGATTCTGTCAAGGGGATTGTCTCCCTATGATAGTGAATTTACAAAAACTTATTATGAAATCATTTGGTAATATCTTGATGAGCTCAACAATCTGGAGCAGTGATGTCATATAAAATTTTATACAATGATAGAAATGTCCAATATGGTAGTTGCCACTGGCCACATGTGTACTTGAATAGTAGCTAGTGTGACTAAAGAACTAATTCAAAATTTTATTTAATTTTAATTACTTTGAACTTAAATGTGGAGTTTCTACTGAGTTTAAACTGAGTCCCCACCTCACTGCAGTGACTAAGGTCCTTAATTCAGAAATAACACTCTCCACTGAGGTCCCTTGAGCTTAGTGGTCTCTTTGACTGTCACTAGGGAGGGGGCTATCTTATTTCAATTTTTTTTCTTGTTGTCTAGAATGCTCAACTTATATTCTCTCCCAGGAAATAGAATATTTTTTATGAATGCCTTTATTATCTGATCAAATTTGAAAGCTTTTATTCTTGCTGAAAATCTGTTTTGTTGCCAATAACTCTACAATTTGTCTGTCCCTGGTGTGTGTGTGTGTGTGTGTGTGTGTGTGTGTGTGTGTGTGTGTGTGTTTGTAAGAGAAAAGAGAAAGGTCATTCATAAGCCCCAATAAGCCTTAAGCTCTCTGCAGGGACTGAGAACAGTACAAAGTTTTCACTCAGACTAGTTTCTGGTGGACATTTTTTTGCCTTAGATTCCTTACTAGTGATTAGTTTATGAGAATTTTCCTTAGTCTTGCCTTGTTTTTACCAGAGAATCTGATTCTGGAAGATGTCTTCTCTCCAAGGCTTATGCTGTCACAGATTTTCAGGAGTGTGTAGTTGAATGACTCTGTGTGATGTGGTATTTAATATACAATGCAGTGGAATGAGGCAACACACAATGTTGTGCCACCATCACCATGATCTACTGCCAGAACTTTTTATTATATCAAACAGAAACTATTTTCTCATTAAACAGTCATTCATTGTCCCCCCAGCCCTGGCAACCTCTATTTTATTTCTGTATTCTAGGTAACTCATATAAGTGCATGCATACAATATTTTTCCTTTTGAGTCTGGCATATTTCACTTAGCATCATATAATATTAATATAAATATATGAATCTAACATAAACTATTTTCCACAGTGGCTACATCATTTTACATTCTATCAGCTATCCATAAGGGTTCCAACTTCTCCACATCCTCAGTCACACTTATTTTTTATATTTTTGATAATAGTCATCTTAATAGAGTGTGAAGTGGTAATGATGAATGTTTTTGACCATAGCCGTTAACTCAATTAAAAATGGCTAACAGATTAAATAACTTGTGAACGCTCTTGTACTTCCTAAGGAGCTGGCCATCATAAATGTGGAAACCATTCAAAAACAGATACATGGAGACCAAAGGAAATGCCTAAATAATCAATATGGAGGGCACGCCTCACTAAGGTCCAGGCCCCCATGATAGTTCTAGAAGCCAATTCTTTTGAGTGGTTGAAGGAAGCTATTATATAGTGCCTATGATTGGACCCAGAATCTACAGAGTTGTTGGGAAAATGCCAACAATCTACAGAGTTGTTGGGAAAATCTACAGAGTTGTTGGGAAAATCTACAGAGTTGTTGGGAAAATGCCAATAAATTGCATGATCATCTATGACTTTTCAGAGTGAATACTTGGTGACACTAGAGAACCTTGCCAAAAATTTCACATGAAATTACTTTAACAACAAGGATAAGTTGACCAGTAAAGTCAATCAACATTTTTGGGGAAATTTTTACTAAGATTTCTGAGGATATCTCTGGTACATGTCTATAAAAATGGAATATAGAAAAGAGCCCAAGCCTCAAGGTCCCTGTGAATATTTTTAAAGGAGTTTATATAACTACTTTCTTCTATGTTTTTTAAAAAATTGAGATATAATTGACATATAACATTATATTGGTTTCAGATGTACAACATCAACATTTGTAAATATTGCAAAATGATCACCACAATATGTCTAGTTAACAACCTTCCCCATATGTGTTTCAGATATGTTTTCCTGGTCATTGTTTTCTTATTCTTATAGTGGCTTAACTCATTCATTGATTTTATGTTCCCAACCTGGGGAATTCCGATCTATCTTTCCAGTGATGGAGGCACTCATTTTACTGGGAGTGCTAGAAAATTTTGCAACGCCTTGAACTTAGAAACATCATTGTCCTTATCATCCTCAAGCCTCAAGAAAATTAGAGAGCATTAATGAAAATTTTGTTTGTTTGTTTTGTTAATCCTCACCCAAGGATATTTTTCCATTGATTTTTAGGGAGCATAGAAGAGAGAGGGAAACATTGATGTGAGAGAAACACATTGATTGGTTGCCTCCTGCACAATCCCCAACCAGGGCCCGGGCCAGGGAGGAGTCTGCAACCAAGGTACATGCCCTTGACTGGGATCAAAACTAGAACGCTTCTGTTGGCAGGTCGATGCTCTATCCACTGAGCCAAATTGGTTAGGGCCATTAATGAAAATTTAAAACAGAAACTAGCAAAATTTATGTGATATTTTTGGGCTTCCCAGGCCAAGAACACTACTTCGTACTCTCAAAATCATTAGGTCAGCACCCTCTGGCACTCATCAATTTGTATCATATAAACTTATTATAAGTCACCCTGTGAGATTGCCTTCCTAATTTTGTACTCCAGATATATTTGGCAAATTACTGCAAGACATTTATGCTCTATTTTCAGTCTTATTGCCAACAGACACAAGTTGCCTTTCTCTACATTCTCCCTAGCAACTCTATATAGCCTCAAACCAGGAGACTTTCTCTTCAGAAAAGACACTAAAGGTAAGAAGATACCTGCCTTTGAAGAACCACATTGGAAAGAATTGTGTCAGGTACTTCAGCCACTATAACAGCAGTTACACTCCAGGAGGTAGATTCCTAAATTTGTGTCTCAGTTAAAAAGACACAGGATTTCATACCCATATTAGTCATCTACTGCTGAGTAACAAATTATTTGACAAACTACCCTCAAGTTTAGTGTCTTAAAACAGCAAACATTTATGATTTCACATAATTTCTGAGGGTCAGGAATTGAGGACAATTTAGCTGATGATTTTGGATTAGGGTCTCTCATGAGATTGCAGTCAAGCTATTGCCTGGGGTGGCAATCATCTGAGAACTTGCCTGGGCTTGAGGATCCATTTCCAATATTTTTTTACATGATTTTGGCTGGGAGGCCTCAGTATCTCATCATATGGACCTCTCTATAGGGCTGGTCATGACATGGCAAGTTGCATTCTCTAGAGCAAAAGTGATTTGAGATGATATATATATGTGTATATATATATATATATATATATATATATATATATATATATATATATATATATATATCTCCCCAGAAATAAATGAGAAGGAAAGAGGTAGAGAGAACAACTAAGGAGCGAACTGTGTATTTTATTATTTAATATCATAAGTGACCTACAATCACTTCTGCCATATTCCATAGGTCACACAGACCAACCTTGCTACAATGTGGTATGAATACCAGGGTCTGAACACCAAGAAGTGGTAGGCTGTAACACTCTCTGACATCTGAACTGCTATTCTAATGTCTATTCCAAAATAAAGGTTTTAAAAGAATCCTTCAGCAGTAGGTGCTCTTTGACAACAAAGACAGCTCTACCAAGAGCTTTGAAGAAAAAAACAGCTGCATGACATGGAGGGCTTCTACTCTAAACCTATAGAACAAATTCTAGAAGACTGGAGTCACAGATTGTCATTCTTTAATCTCTTGCTTTTGTTATTTATTTTTCTAGCCATTACATTTCTCTTTTCTGGTTAAAATTCTGAATTTTGAACAAACACTTGTTATTGTTTAACTATGTTACTTATGAGCTCTATATCATCCATCTTGCTTTCTGCATTCTTATTCACTCCTAGGTATAAATGCAGTACCTGGATGCAATTTGTTTATGATTTGGACTAAGGTAAGACATGTAATTGAACGAACTGTTGGACTTGTAACCATTTTCCCCTAAGTGTCAACTAGCTTCCTTTAATTCTAATTTCTTATAATAAAACATCCGGTTTAATCATTTACCTCAATTACTAATATGTGGGTTTTTATTTTGTTGTTGTTTATTTTTATTTATTTTTTTGTATGTGGAGGTCAGCACATCTGGCAGATAATGAAAAAATAAAACACCCTTTTATGTCATATCTAGAAAGATTGGAAGGGAAGTTTCTATAACACCCAGGTATTACTTACAGGTGAACACTCTATATAGCTGAACTTTCACAGAGTTAAGACTCAGAAGAAAAAAACCCGTGGAATGTATTTAATACCTATCTCATGTTTACAGACCTTACAATCAAGATTTACTATGTAGGGAATCTCTGGTTTCCCTGTAAGATATAAAATGTCATCCACTTCATGGTGTCTTTACTATATGTATATACTCCCACTTAGAACCTAAATACCTCGGAATATGGCCAAAACTATAAAATAAGACTTGGTATCCACACAGGGGTGGTTGCCTAAGAAATTGTCATTGGGAAGCCCCCTGCCATAGGTATTGAATGTGTGGTACAAAAGCCTACAGACCATTACCAACAAATTGGACAGGGACTAATATCTTAGTAAACTGATGCCTGTATCAGTATAATCAGGTAGACTCATATCACTCAGGCTACATGTTGGTTCACTATTTGACACTCTCAGAAAAAAAGAGATAAGTATATAGTTACTGTTTCAAGAAGGAGAAAAACTAGACCTCTATTGAGATCTGAAACTTTAGCTACTCAAGGGAAATTATGGTGGAGAAATCTTAACATGCCATCATTTAGAGATTGAAAGAAGGGTTAGATAATGTCAGAAATCCATAGAACTCCTTCTCTGTTAAAAAAAAAAAAAAGAACCAACACACTGGACATAACCGGATTGCTAAGGTATTATAAGTACCACTTTAAGAAAAGAATATCGCATTAACATTGCTATAGGTATTTCTGAGAATTTTAATATTACTATGAAAGTCCAGGAAACAAATACTGGAAATTATGAGATTAGGTAATTAGGCTCATATACCCATATCTAGTGTGTAGGGTTTTTAATTATGTAATCTGTTTTCTTTCTTTTTTTATTAAATATTTTTATTTATTTCAGAGAGGAAGGGAGAGGGTGAGAGAGACAGAAACATAAATGATAAGAGAGAATCATGGATTGGCTGCCTCCTGCATGCCAATCCATGATTGAACGAACTGTTGGACTTGTAACCATTTCCCCTAAGTGTCAACTAGCTTCCTTTAATTCTAATTTCTTATAATAAAACATCCGGTTTAATCATTTACCTCAATTACTAATATGTGGGCTTCTAGGGATCGAGCCTGCAACCCAGGCATGTGCCCTTGACCAGAATCGAACCTTTAGTCTGCAGGCCGACGCTAGGGCTGTAATCTGTTTTCTTGATTTAATCAGACCAACCTTGGCTTTTGGGGTAGATGTGGACTATAAAAATCTGATTATAGTATACTTAATATTTGTGTTACAATGTTTCAATGTGTAACTTCCATAATATTTTATTTTATTTTATTTTTTGGTTAATCCTCACCTGCAGGTCCTTTTTTTTCCCGTTGCTTTTCAGAAAGAGTGATGGAAGACTAATAAACCAGAACTGTCATTCTATGAAGGTTAGTTGGTATTCTTTTCTGTAAGTGAAAAGATATTACCCCACATAAAAACATTGAAAGACATAATTGAAAAAAATCAATTGCTGCTGTTTATTCAATAGCAAAAATTTCCAAATAAAAAATAGAATAAATAGACAAGTTGCGATTGACAATGTGAAGAGAGAAAGAGATGTTGAGTGTGAAATAAAAAAAGAACTTTAAAATACTAAGTAATATAGGGCATTTGAAATAAAGAAAACATTTGGAATAAGGTTTGATTGAGATAAAGCTTGTTAACATTAGTCCTATATCTATCAAATTGAGTATTGATTTTGTGTATTTATATATTTTGTGCTGACTGAAAGTAAAATGATAAAACTTAGAGATTTAGAAACTAGGATAGGGGAAAAGAGGACAGTTGGGTGACCTAAATTTCAGTAAAAAAAAATCACTGACTGTAAGTAATGAAAAGGCTATTTAGATTTCAAGAGGAAAAATAAGAAATTTAGTTATTTTAAATAATATTGTAAGTGACTGTAACTCTAAGGGATATGGATTACTCGCATTGTACTTTTCCTTATTTGAAGTAGTAGTTCTATAAAGTTACTCTTGTATTTTTACCATTTCAAATGTTTCAACTATGTTGGAAAGGAACATGATTCAGAGGGACTCGACTGATTAAAGAAGCTTTAAGACTAACATTCTGGGTGTTTTGGAAACTAGAACACATTAATAAAGTTATTTATTGAAGAGAAATATAAATTTGGCCATGAACTGGCTTAGCAGTGATTTCCATTTTAGTGCAATTATGCTTATAATCTTAGTAAAAGCTTATAGTGCGTCACCACATCATATTCTCTTTATAAACTCTCTCAAAATACCTGTGTGAAACAGAGGGATAAAGAATTGTTTCACTTTTAATGAAGTGTTAATCATTAAAGCAAAGTAGATTGGATAGTATTATACACAGTAGAAGTGTTTTGCAAACCCCCCTATTTATTTTCTTTATTGTTGATATACACTGAGTGGCCAGATTATTATGACCATCCCATCAGTACTTCGTTGGGCCACCTTTTGCCTTCAATACTGCCATGATTCTTCTTGGCATTGACTCCACGAGATGTTGAAAGGTGATGTGAGGAATCTGACACCATGCCTGATGAATAGCACTGTCCAGTTCTGTGAGATTTGATGGTTGTGGAACCAGCTGCCTGATGGCTCTTTTAACTTTGTCCCACAAATGCTCAATTGGATTGAGATCTGGTGATTGTGGGGGCCACCTAAGCAAGGTAAAGTCTCCCACATGTTCTTGAAACCACTCCTGCACAATACGAGCACCGTGGCATGGCGCATTGTCTTGTTGGAAGAAGCCATCTCCATTGGGATACGCCATCAACATGATAGGATGAACTTGATCAGCAATGATTCTTAGGTATGTTGTGCTATTCAGATGTTGTTCCATATGAATTAAAGGGCCCAAATCATGCCAGGAAAACATGCCCCAAACCATAACACTGCCCCCACCAGCTTGAAGGGTTATACTCATGCATGTGGGGTGCATGCTTTCATGCTGTTTCCGCGAAATTCTCACTCTGCCATCTGCATGATGCAACTGGAAATGTGATTCATCAGACCACATGACTTTTTTCCAATGCTCGACTGTCCAATCCTTGTGTTCCTGTGCGAATTGGAGACGTTTTATCTTGGTAACTGCAGACAGCAAAGGTGCTCGAACAGGCCTTTGGCTTCCATATCCCATACGATGTAGTGTATGGCTAATTTGCCTACACGTGTCAGGTGTCACATTTTAAGGACTCTGAATAAAATCACAAATCAGTTGTATTACATGCTGTAATGACTTCTTCAGTAGAAAGTATCTACTTCCCCTAATTATGATTATGAAGAGTCACACTTTGCATGTTTTGATACTTAAGAATACCCATGATAACCAGAGACTCAATCTTTAGTATAGCCAATGTGAGAGAAAACATCCCTTCCCACAACAAAATCAAGAATCCTCCCCAGAACTAGTGAGACCAGTGGATGCCATTTAATGCATAGGCCTTAGTAATCTGCACCAGTTACTATGGAGAGAAGGATGGACTCACTCTGCTTGCCTGGGGCCCAGTTCATTCCTGGAGCTGGGCCATTATCTTCTAACATACATGGTGGCAATTATGGATGTTGGGAGGACAATCACAATATAATACTGCCTATCTCCAAGCTATGGTTATGCTGCTTCTCTGGAGTTAAATGTGAACTCCTCACTTCTTTCCACTTACTGAAATCTCCTCATCTTGTAAGGACTTACCTTCTTGCTACAGGATACCTTCCTTGACTATTGCATCCACATTATCTCCCTTCTCTGTTAGACACATATGTTTTAAAAATATATATTTTTTAGTGATTTCAGAGAGGAAGGAAGAGGGAGAGAGAGAGAGAAACATCAATGATGAGATAGAATCATTGATTGGCTGCCTCCTGCATATCCCCCCACTGGAGATCGAGCCCCCAACCTGGGCATGTGTCCTGACCAGGTATCATACTGTGACCTCCTGGTTCATAGGTCGATGCTCAACCACTGAGCCACGCTGGCTGGCCTAGACATATTTTAATGCCACATAATATATAGCTGGATTACATGCTGCTATATAAAGTTGACCAGATCTTTTCTAAATGTGTTGGAGGAATAACTAAATAACAAAACATACCCTCACTTATCGGTCTACACTTATTTCATGTGGTTTCCTTTGGTCTTCCAAGCCAGATTGTACCCTCTCAGGGGCAGGCATTTTGCCCTTTATTTCTCCTGTGCCTAATAGAGTTGGGCTCAGAGATAAACAGCAGATTATTATTGTTTAATTCTTAATGACTCAAACACAGCATTACTTATTATGGTTATATTCTCAGTCATTAATATTTTAAAACTTACTTTTGGAGATTATGTTTGGCTTTATCTTAAGAGGGTATCAATTTTAGTGAAAAACAAATTCCTCCCACCAAAACCTTAAGTCCATTTAATCACACAATACTCTAGTCTTAGCTTCTTATGTCTCATGTTAAGTAAATATATGTTATAGAGGAAGGTTATGCACAGAAATTATTTTAACCTGGGAAGAGATTCTCAGCTGTGCAAGAACTTTTACTCAGGCTTTCTTGAGTGCTTAATAAGTATTTGGTCTTACTACTCTCTAGTTCATGTTTGCTTATTCATTGGAAAATTAAAATAAATCTCCTAATTTTCATAATGATTTTATCATATATCAATCTTTTTTGTAACTCCTCTGAGAAAAAGTGGTCAATGAGGCATTCTATAAAGGAAGGGTAAAGGTTTTATGATTATAATCTGCATATCACAGTCATAATTCCAAATGCTTATAGTTTTCTCGGGCTCCTTCTAATGGCTATATTGCTCTATTTACTCTGTTTAATGCAATTTCTAAATAAATTATGAGTTACCATAATTCTTTCCTAAAATATGTTTATTTGAATCTTAGTAAAATGATTGATATGATATAAATTAAATAGTTCTAAAGAGTATAGATCTTGGAGCCACAGAGTTTGTGCTTGGTTTCTAACTGAAGCCTTTAAACATTAGTTGAGCGACATTGGGCACATTACTTAACTTCTCTGTGCCTCAGTTTTCTCATTTGTGAAATAGTGATTATAAGAGTACTTATGTCATAAGATTTTTATGAGGGGTTTAAGTTCATTTCTACATATGGGTTGTATACAAAATGCATTATAAAATTACAGAATTAGAGATGGTAAAACCTATTTATTCTTAGAGTGTTAGAGCTTGAGCAGTTTCCTTCTTATCAATAAACCTTTCCTCACACCAAAAAAAAAAAAAATCTACTTAATCTTTATTGAAAGATGATTGCTCTTAAACGACACTTAAATTAGTACAAAGTGTCTAACTTGTTGTTAAGTATGCAAGAGCATCTTTTCATAATCCAAAGGAGCAAATGCCACTGTCAGATCTAGATGCAGAATCTAGAAAGCAGAAGAAATCAAAGCCATCTCTCTCTCTCTTTCTGTGGATAGGCTATAAGGGCTCTCGGCTAAGCCTTCTTGTTTCTGTCTGCTTAATGATTCTCTGTCTGCAGATAGGCTTCGTCTGCTCCATTTGCTCATTAGCCTAACATAGTTGCCCCCACCTTGGCATTGCATCTTACAGCAGGTCAAGTGCCCAAGAGACTGACAAGAGTTTTTGAACTTGAACTTATTTTTTTTTTAACTCAAATGGCCTTCTGTTTTATTGTCAGTCTTGTCTGAAATAGAGACAAATTGCCTATCACATTTATGTGGCCCATTAAACAGAAGTGTATCACATTTATACAATATGGTAGATTGATTTATTGACACCAATTCTTCTTTTTATTTTTGAGTACATAAAACAGTTTATTCTTGTACCATTACTTTTTTCTTCTTTTTTTAATTTAATAAATCTTTATTGTTCAGATTATTACAGTTGTTCTTCTTTTCCCCCCCAATAGCTCCCCTCCACCTGGTTCCCATCCCACCCTCTTCCCTTACCTCCCCCCCACTGTCCTCATCCATAGGTGTACGATTTTTGTCCAGTCTCTTCCCACACCCCCCACATCCCTTTCCCCCTGAGAATTGTCAGTCCACTCCCTTTCTATGCCCCTGATTCTATTATATTCACCAGTTTATTCTGTTTATCAGATTTTTAATTCACTTGATTTTTAGATTCACTTGCTGATAGATATGTATTTGTTGTTCATAATTTTTATCTTTACCTTTTTCTTCTTCTTCCTCTTCTTAAAGAATACCTTTCAGCATTTCATATAATACTGGTTTGATGTTGATGAACTCCTTTAGCTTTTTCTTATCTGTGAAGCTCTGTAGCTGACCTTCAATTTTGAATGTCAGCTTTGCTGGGTAGAGTACTCTTGGTTGTAGGTTCTTGCTATTCATCACTTTGACTATTTCTTGCCACTCCCGTCTGGCCTGCATAGTTTCTGTTGAGAAGTCAGCTGACAATCGTATGGGTGCTCCCTTGTAGGTAATTAACTGTTTTTCTCTTGCTGCTTTTAATATTCTCTCTTTGTCTTTTGCTCTTGGCATTTTAATTATGATGTGTCTTGGTGTGGTCCTCTTTGGATTCCTCTTGTTTGGGGTTCTGTGCGCTTCCTGGACTTGTAAGTCTATTTCTTTCACCAGGTGGGGGAAGTTTTCAGTCATTATTTCTTCAAATAGGTTTTCAGTATCTTGCTCTCTCTCTTCTTCTGGCACCCCCATAATTCTGATGTTGGTGCGCTTTAAGTTGTCCCAGAGACTTATTACACTATCTTCAAATTTTTGGATTCTTTTTTCTTTTTGCTTTTCCAGTTGAGTGTTTTTTGCTTCTTTGTATTTCAAATCTTTGACTTGATTCTTGCGTTCCTCTAGTTTGCTGTTGGGTCTCTGTATAATATTTTTTATTTCAGTCAGTGTATGTTTAATTTCTAGTTGGTCCTTTTCCATACCTCGAAGGTATCTCTCATATCCTCGAGGGTCTCGCTAAATTTATTGGCCTTTTCTAGGAAATTCTTGAAAAACCTTATAACAGTGGTTTTGAACTCTATCTCCAGTCGTTTATTTTCTTCCATTTCTTTCGTTTGTGATCTGTTTCTTTGTCTCCGCATTTTCACTGCTTCCCTGAGTTGGTAAGGTAGCTTTGTGTGCTAGGTGTCCCATATGGGCCAGTGGCTCGGCCTCCTCAGTTACCTGAGGTGGACACTCTTGGTCACCCCTTTGTGGACTTTGTGTACAGCCTTGTTGTAGTTAAGTCTTGATTGTTGTTGGTATCAGTGGGAGGAGTTGACCTGCAGGCCAATTGGCTGTGAGGATCAGCTGTGTCTACGCCGGGAGACAGCTTTATTTGACTAGACTTGCAAAATTGCAAAAGCGTCTTTGCTTAGCTTGGATGGGGCGGAGTTTCAGGGTGGAGCTGACAGCCTTGGCTTCCTGTCAGCCCCGCCCTATGAGGTTCCTGGGTCTCAGTGTCCCTCAGTGTCCCTCGGTACTTGCTGCAAGCACCTCTAAGAGAAAGGCGCCCTCGAGTTTTGCCCGCTGCCAGACACTCTAGTCTCTCCCCTAATGAATCTGGATTCCCAGATTCTCGCCTGGAACTGGGGTTCAGTGTAGTCCGAACTGGGGTTCAGCGCAGTCCGGAGCTTTTATCTCCTTCCTGCTAGATAACGCCAGCCAGGCACTCAGCTGCCCCGTCCTCTCCGGCTCCGTCCTCTCCGCACACGCGCACTCGTGTCTCCGTACCTCAGGCTTTTACAGCTCCTCTGATTTTCCTTGTGGTTTTCTCTTTTCTTCTAGTTGTAGAATTTCCAGTCAGCCAGCTTTCCTGTGGTTCTGGATGATGTCCGTTTTGTCATTTATTTGTATTTTTGAAATTGTTGTGCGAGGCTGCAGTTTAAGTGTTTACCTATGCTGCCATCTTGGTTTCTCCTTGAACTTATTTTTGAGAGAAATTATAATTGGTCCAATTCAAGTCAGGTAATCACTGGGCCAAGGGGAGGGGTCAGACATCCTCCTGCCCACGCAGTAAGAGCTGTGGGGCCCAATTTCTTATAACAGACATTCACTGACAGGGAAATTGAGTAGCAAGTACCTGATAAGTCAGTTTGGGAAATGGGCTTGAAATTTTATCAGAATCTGTAAAAACAAATCAAAGAATGTGAATTAAGCACTCTCCTGGTGAATTTAGTTTTAAGGTTTGAATGACATACATTTTCACTGATCACATTTTGAAATGGCAAAGTATTTTTCTCAAAGCATTATAGAAATTTGAACATAAATTTAAGACTATGCTTACATCATCATGATTATGACCTTATACTAATCTTACGTTTCACTCTGGGGAGCTTTACAAAATGACACACTTGGAAATTATTTTATCTAACTCTGGGTGAGTAGGAACATTGAAAAATGCCACAACAAATTGTAACCACAGAGGTAGTTTAATGAGATATGATCCATTACTTAAATGAGATTTATACAACATTCTGAAAAGGAAGTAAATTCAGAGCAAGGAGAATATGCTATAATGTATCCCTGCTTTTCAATCAGCAGACTTTTAGCATTGCCTCTCAGTGGATCTCTCCTCAGTGTCCCCTCAGCTCTACATCTGGCACATGGCTGGGGGACGATGGCAGACCTGCCCGCCTCTAACATCACATGGCCAGGGCAAGCGTAAACATGGAGACCCTACATTAAATGTCTAAACACTTTAAGTTATAAATTAAGCCAGCAAACAGTTATATAAAATGTGTCCTATCTTCTTCCTTTGATAAATGGATCTTCCTAATAATGAGGAATATCAAAATTGAAGTTAGGAATTTCAGACTCCATGAAGTTCTGCACTCAAATGGATGACCCACCCTTCTCTTCCCACATTCCACTTTGTGAGGGACTTAAACCCATACATGTGGTCAGCTTGACCCACTGTCCAAGCTTTTCATACACCTTGTACAACCAGCCACCTTTTGGCCATTTCTAAGTGTATGGTGTGCACACCCTCAAGAGGATTGAGCATGGGAGGAGACGTTTGTAGGATTCAGATCAGTGGCCCCTCTTCCCTCTACCTAAAGATAATCCTGGGTGGTGAAAAGGAGGGTGTGTAGATCTATAGGTTAGGATTCCAGGCATCAATGGTATTAAATCATTGAATGAAGATAAAAAGGATATTTTTATGAAGTGGAAGGTTTATGTAATTAACCAAGAAAGGCTTGAAAAATTAATTGTAAAAAAAAGAGGTTTTACTTTTCATTTAAAAAAAATACAATATGGAAAAAATAAGCAGAAAGCTATTTGTGAGTATTTCTGTGGGTGTGTTTTCAAATGAGATTAGAATTGGAATTGGTGGACTCAGTAAAGTAGATTGCTCTCCCCAAAGTGGGTGGGCATTTTTCTATTTGTTGAGGCCCTGGCCAGACCAAAAGGCAGAAGAAGGAGGAATTTGTCTCGTTTTTTTCTTCCTCACTGTTGAGCTGGAACATCTCATCTCATTTTCACCTGCCTTCAGACTGGGATTTACACCACTGGCTTTCCTGGGTTTGCAGTCTGCAGAGAGCAGATCATGGGACTTCTCAGCCTCCATAAATGTGTGAGATAATTCATCATAATAAATCTCCTTTTCTTCTATAAATATAGGTAAATGAGAGAAAGATAGATAGATAGATAGAGAGATGGGCAGATGGGCAAATAGACAGCTAGATTTCCCATTGGTTCTGCTTCTCTGGAAAAGTCTGACTAATACACAGCTTCATCGTTCTTCACTCCATTGGCAGCCCAATAGTGGTCAAATGAGCATCTGCAAATCAGCAAATGTCTGGCCAGGGAATAAAATGCTAGAAACAGTCTGGCCAACATGGCTCAGTGGTTGAGCATGGACCTATGAACCAGGAGGTCATGATTCGATTCCCGGTCAGGGCACGTGCCTGGGTTGTGGGATCCATCTTCTGTGTGGGATGTGCAAGAGGCAGTTGATGAATGATTCTCTCTCATCATTGATGTTTCCGTCTCTCTCTCCCTCTCCCTTCCTCTCTGAAATCAATAAAAATATATCTTTTAAATGCTAGAAACAGGTAAAATCACCTTCAACAGCTTGTTCCTTCTGTTATGTAATTTGAGTTTCACAATCACTATTGAGACCTGTTGGATGTTATTATTTTTTCCACTTTATAAATGAGTAAATACATGCTCAGAAGTTAAATGGCCAACTCAAGTCTATATCTACAGTTAAAGTTTCATTCTGGAGCACTGCTCTTTCTTTGATTTATTTCCAGATTAAGACTCAGCTTTTGGGTGGGAGAGGGGTCTGTGTGTTGGGAGGAAAGAGATCAACCAAAGAACTTGTATGCATATAAACATAATCAATGGACATAGACAATGGGGGGTGGGGGTTAAAGTAAAGGCTTGGGGGCGGGGGCAGGCTAGGAGAGGACAATGGTGGGAAAAGGGGACACATGTAATACTTTCAACAATAAATAATTTTTAAAAAAAGACTCAGCTTTTTATACCAAAATACATTCCTTGAAAATCTACTCACCTCTGGAATCCATAAGCCTATATATTTCTTGGATATTTGTAAATTCAATAAATATAAAAAAAATCAAACCAGAATACATGATTTCATACTTAGATTTTTAATTTTAAAAGTATTTTTTTTTAAAGTTGCTAGGGAGAAAAAAAATGACCTAATTTAATACCCATTTGTATATGTTTTCTACTTACTTTTCAGAGCTGTGACAGAGTTGTCTTTTTCATTGTGACCTTGTAAACAGTCTCTTCACAGTCACTAAGAAATTAAGAAAACCTCATTTATTTTTCCAGGGTCCATTAAGAAGTCTGTATTTTATTTGTCTTCCGTCTTCATTTTCGACTGCACTTTGCTAATAAGAAAAAGCCAGCATTTTCTTTCTAGCAATCAAAATCCATTCACAATACTGATTTCCAATTATTTAAAGAATGAATTGCATTTTGTAAGTTTGGTTGGTTTAAAAAGTGGATTAAGTAAATATCTTGCCTGGAAAAAGAGATAATAGGTTCATCACGGATATTTTCCCTTAAGTCGAAGTTACACAACAGTGGTTTGTTTAATCCTTTCCTTTCCCTAGCCCCTGGTGATGACATTTCATTAACATTTTAACTTCTATGGGAAAAAAATTATTTTAGCTTAGAACTTTAATAACCTACCTAGGATATGTTTTAGGTGCGCCTGCATTTTGAAAAAAGAAGATTCTAAGAGTTTCTAATATTATTTTTAATTTTTAATTCTTAGCAGTGTCTATTGACCCAATGACATTTTCAATACTGAGTTTGAGCCATATTTATGTTATAAAGAAGGGCCAAACCCTAGCTGCATGGACTCAGGGAACAAAAGAAGCAGATTCGTGTACCAGGTTTTACTCTGCTTATATGATGAAGGAATGTCCTCCAAATACAATCTTGATCATGGGAGTCCCTCCAATCACCGTCATTAGGGAATTTGCCATGTAACATGACCATTCTCTCTGCTGGGTAAGGAGGGTGCATGCCTCTGTTACTGGACATTCGTCTCCTGGAATTTGGTAACTAAAGAAATATAAACTAATAGTCTTTTAGAATTCTTTTTTGGAGACTTACTGATTTTCTGTACATTGAGCTTTAAAAATGAAATATAGGTTGGATTTATTAAAGAGCTAAATAAACAGCCTTGCTATTATAATGTACAACCATCATGCCTTTAGCTTTGTCTCCTGGATGATGACAGGTGCCTCAGCATTGGTCCTTCTGCCTTCAACACTCATTATCCTCTTCCTCTTCCCACATCTTTTTGTCAACTGATCCAGTCTTTATTCAATGCTCAGTAATGTAACTGGGCTTTGTGTTCCTGGAAATAGATGGACACATGTTCATTTTCACTTTCTCCTGCAATTGCTTGAATTGTTAGCTTTCTCTTCCTCCACTTTCTCTCTCCTTTATTCATTACTAGTATATTAAACGGCTCACTGTTCCTCTGCAATGCTGTGGTCACTAATGCTCCTTCTCTCTGAGATCACCTTTTCAGGGCCAGTTTCATGGGCTCATCCCAGGCCTGGCAGGTGGCACAGTCTTTCCCTGAGCAATCTGGCTGCCCCTCTGTGCTGCTCATCTGGCCCAGAGGACACATCCTCTGGGACTACCTGGCCCGTAAGGATAGGGCTTGTGTCACCTGTTTGATAAGTGGGTGTTCTTATTTAGATTATCCACCACAACTTCACCTTCCCTCTGTGTTTTAGGTAGAGGTGTGTGTCATCAGCAGATAGTCATGTTAGTTAACACTAGTCCAGTTGTTACATTATCCTGTGGTCTTTGAGCCATATTTTCCTCCCTCTGCATTGAAAGACAGGAAGAACTATTTTCTTCCTTTAAGAAACTAAAAATCTTGTAGAGAAGAATCTGGCTGGCAAGAAACGCTCTAGAATCAAATGATTACCTTATAATGCTTTCTGATCTTCTTTTAGTGTCTTTATTGTAGCTATGAAGCAGGATTAAGGAGTAATCTTTCATAACTTTAAAATTTTAAATTGCTTATTGCCTACTTGATGCAAGTTGCTTAAGACCAGAAAATTTAAACAAAATTTTATTGAAATCATTAATGACCACTATTGACCATAATAGTTTGATTAATTCATTCATTCAGTGAATATTTATTAACAAATTTTTATGTACTATTTTAGATGCTGAATATATAGCAGTGAATAAAATAGATCAACTCTTTGCCTTGATGCAGTTTACATGCTAGCCCTTGGTCAGGCAACAAAAAAATTAGCATATAATGTAATATTAAGTAGTGAAAATATGTGGTAGGAAGAAGAAATTAAGATTTTTGTTCTAAAACAAATAATACAGTAAAATTGGAACTTTTTTTTTGCAATCTGACCACTTAATACAACTTCTATGGTCTTTTTCTAAGACATGAACATTGTTTGTCATCTGATATGTGTGGAATGTTTAAAGCATAAATTTTGTGCTACAACATAAAATACACTACAGGCCTGGTGCATGAATTCATGCATGGGTGTGGTCCAGCTGGCTTGCCCTGATCAGGGCCAATTGGGCCAGGCTGGCCAGCGAGGAGAGGCCATGGGTGGTTGGCAGGCCAGCCCTACCCCTAATCGGGCTTGGGAGGGGCTATTGGGAGTGGGGCCAGCTGCGGGGAGGGACCTGGAGAAGACCCACTGAGCTGGAGCTGAGCATGGGCCCCAGGCTTCTCAGGGAGGATGGCTTCAGCAAGGAAACAGAAACCATCAGAAGGCTCTGCAAATAGGCCCTGAGCTCCCTTTGGCCAGGCGGACTCAGAGCTGGTGTCTCAGTGTGTACATTAGACACAGCCCAGAACTTGCCTTTGTCTGTTGGTCAAATCCATTGCATCAAAAAACTTGTTCTCCTTCTTCTCTTTGGGCTCTTACAACAAATACAGGCCAATTGAAAGATGTGAGCCCCAGTGGCAAAGCCAGGCCCCACAATCACTGGGAATTTGGGCCTAAGACAACTGGGTAGCAATCTCCATGGAATAGAACACACTGTTTTAGTCTTACTTCTCCCCTAAAATGTGCCCAGCTGCTCTCCTTTAGCCAGGATAAACTGATCTAAGGAACCAAAGACAGAGTTTCCTTTGAGGTGGGATCTACTGGGAGCCAGTTGATGGCAAGGCCCCTCACAGGCAGCTGCCTTCCCCCCAAGCTTGGTGTGCTCTGAGCCGGTCTGTTTCTGGTCGTGCTGGGTCCTGGGCTGCTGGTCGGGCAGCAGGTCCACAGGGTTTCTCTCAGCTGCCTTCCTGGCCTCCTGAGCAGTACCCTCTGGCCCGGTGTGCCAGGTGGCTGTCGCGAGTGCTGGGACTCTGAGAGGGAAGGAGCTGGCCTGGGCCGGGAGGGACCCACAGGTTGCCAGGCTGCACCCCCCACCCTGCTTCTCAGTCTCGCTCGCCTGGATTGGACCAACGCCCACTGCCTGAGACTGGTGCCATGTCGGGTGGGTTGCAGCGGGGAGAGGGACGCCCTGACCTGCCAACCTTGGTGATGATCATCTCGATGCCCAGCTAATTGAATTCATCCCACAGAGCCTTCATCTCAAGCTGCACCCTCACGCTGGCCACCTTCATGTTCCTCTTTACCAGCTCCTTGGCGTTGGCCTCGTAACTGGCTCCTGGGCCCTTGGTCTCGGCAGTGGCACTGGTGGCGGCCCCCGCAGCTAACACATCATAGTGACTGCTCATTCTAGTCGTTCCACTGTAATGGTCGCTGGGCTTTTATTATATAGACTAGAGGCCCGGTGCATGAAATTTGTGCACGAGGAGTGGGTCCCTCAGCCCAGCCTGCACCCTCTTCAATCTGGAACCCCTCGAGCAGTACCCTCTGGCAGTGAATAAAATAGATCAACTCTTTATCAATAGATCAGGTATGCCATAGCCATGTTGTCACAAAATTATTTTGCCAACCTTAATATAGTTTTCTATGTTATCTTTTGGAAGCTTTTAGTTTTAAACTTTGAATTTAAACCTAAAATACACCTGAAAGGGATTTTTTTTTAATGGTAAGATGTAAAGGTCAAGATTACTGGCTGCATTCTCCCCCTAACCCCCCCTTCCTCCCCCCCCCCCCACACACACACACACTCATTCAGGTATGCCATAGCCCTGGCACCATTTATTGAAATTATTCTTTCTTCAATACAGGCTCTTGGTCCCTCAAGTCCTGAATGCCTTGTCAGGCTTCAACTCAAATTGTTATTTCCTCAGCATTTGAGGTCCTGGAAAGCTCTACTTAACTGCTAATTTCTCCTTTACCAACCAGCGTCTTATTTCTTGCTCCAGAGTCCCAAAGATTTGGAGAATGCCTCAAAAGGGAAAATTGGCACATAGGGTGTCAAGCTCATTCCAATAAGCATCTTGTCTCTTTAAGTGCTTGGCCCCTCAAGTCCTGGTCACTTTGAAGCTCTTTAATGCCTCTAAAGTGATTTTTAAAAAATTATCTAGCTTTTCTAGTTTTCTTTGATGTGAGTTTTGATCTGCCTAGTAGCTACTTTTTCATTGCTAAAAGTGGAAGCTATGATGGTAATTTTTTCTGTGTAAAGAATGATCTAATGACAAATGGTCATTAATCCAGAGCTTGAAAAGCACCAGGGTAACATCTTAATTAAATCTTAAACCAGAAAGGATTGAGCAGCCTAGGAAATACTGAGATAAGTTGAGGAGATAGAACCACAGGTCATTATTCATCCAATATATAGGGGACACAAGGATTACCATTACCTTACCAATACTAGAATATTGGACTGCTATAAAAAACATTAATACAAAGAGTCTGAGTAGGTTGTTAACAATCCAATGAAATTTAATAGACAGTTTTTCAATGCCTCTTATAAGGAAGACTTTCACTTTCTTGCTCTTGAACAAGAGCTACTAATTATGGCCCCTGGTCCTATTTCACCTGTTTTCTTTGAGAAAAATCACAACTTTTCTGTAGCAAGTTCTCAGGGGAATGCTTGCTTATATCTTTGCAAGAAAAGCAAAAACAGTCCCTACTGTGGAGTGTCCTGACACCAGTTTTGGCAACA
Source organism: Cnephaeus nilssonii (assembly GCF_951640355.1). NCBI lineage: Eukaryota > Metazoa > Chordata > Mammalia > Chiroptera > Vespertilionidae > Cnephaeus > Cnephaeus nilssonii. Next base: position 43,439,014 of record NC_137080.1, on the reverse strand, counting down.
TGCTTTTTCAGACCTGTAAAGGACAGCTGAAAATAAAATCACAACCTCATGGGGAACAATGTAAGTTTGAGAGAAACTTGAGTAGGGACAGCTGTTATAGCTTATATTCAATGAAATATAACAGAAAATAGTAGCCTACATCAGGACCAGCCTTCTCCCCGTCTAGATGATTTTACCCTCTGCTGCCTGTGGATCCCTTGTGGCTGCATAGGATTTGGGATTAAGAGGAACCCTGTATTTCCAGGAGGGAGGTGCCAACAAGTCACCTGATCTGATACATATTTTTCTGTGCAGTTTTTTTAGTATCTTTAAAAATTCCTGGTAAAGGCAGGGCCCGGGATGCAAAGATATCTAAGATGGATAGGAGGCCATTATGTCACAAGCATGTTCATGCAGAGAGGTTTTCTTCAGTCTGGTGGGTGACCGAGGTAATGACAGCTCATGGAGACTGAAGGGGCCAATTCAACCTGGGAGTTTAGGGAAGGTCTTTTTAAATGAGTAGAAAATGGAACATAATTTTTCTCACATTGTCAGTTGAATCCTGTTCAACAAGCGTCTATTGAGCACTTACTATGTACCAGATATTTTATTAGGTACCGAATGCAAAGATTAATAATGTCTGGTTTCTCACTTCCTGAACAATGCAAGAAACTTGAGACATTTTATTCTGCTTCCCCTAGACTTTTATGCTATTTTTGTCCTATGTATTAAATTATCTTTGTCATTCTTTTTCTTTTGTTGTTTCTTTCTCTCCCTGCTCTATACAAATACATATAGTTGACCTGAATGAAGGCTTATTTTTTAATACAGCCAATTTTTATTTAGATTTCCCTACATTATGTATTTATCCTTTCCATTAGTTCTCATTCCTTTTGTCATTTCCATGCTTTTATCTATTATTATTTATTATTATTATTCCTGTAAACCCTATATTGCTATCTCTTTTCATATAGGTCTATCAAAGCACAATTTCATTAGTTTTTGTTTATTTGGACATGTTTTTATTTCATTATCATTTTTAAGTAAATCTTTGCCTAGATATAGAATTTTAGTTTGGCACTTATTTTGAAGATATTTTTTGGTTTTTTATTTTTGTTGAAAAGTCAGCTTTTAACTTTATTATTGGTTCTTTGAAGGTAATGTGTACCATTCTCTCTTGTTTTTAAGACTGGCTATATGTCTTTATTTTCTACAGTGTTTCTATGGTATGTCTGGATGTGGTTTTCTTTGCATTTATTGTGCTTGGGAATTACCTTGCACCTTATATCTTTGGCTTAGTATTTTTCATCAGTTTTTGAAAATTATTGGTCATTAAGTGTTGAAATATTGCGTTTGCTTCCTTTCTTACCCCTTTTGTGCTAAAACTTCAAGGTGTGTTAGACATTTTTTACCCCAGCCCCAAATGTTTCCTAAACAGTGTCCTATATTATACATATTTTTCCTTTTTTGTCCTTAGTCTCGTGTTTTCTTCTAACCTCTATTGCCGTCCATTGTAACTTACAATTTGTAGAGATAATTTGGTCTTGGAATGCTGATCTCTTCCTCCTGAATTTACTTGCTATTTTGGTAGGCAGTTGTGTAAGGGAGATCACTTTAATCAAACCAGAGGTTGAGCTGATGTGAAGTAGAATTTAGCTACTGTGAACATTCACTTTAGACATCGGTTGTAGTGCCTTGGTTTTTCTTAAGCAAAGGCTTTCAGTATTTTAACCTGTGTCCCTTATCTTAGACGTATTTTTTGTCCCTCCAAACCCTGTGGAATTGCTAAGTGCTCTGCTCAGCTCCTCAGCCTCTCAGCTGAAGATTTCAAAATGGTTAATGCCATTATTAAGAGAGGCTTTAACAGGTGAAGAGAGGTCCCTAACAATTACCTCACCTCTCTGAGCCCCTTTCTTCTGGAACTGTGTTCCCTTTTGTGTTTGGTTTAGTAGCTCTCCACTGCCTTCAAAGAGGGAATTTTCATGTTTATTTATGATCTTCAGGTTATTCTTAGTGGTGTGTTAGTCCTAAACAACTGATTCAGCATTTGCTGGAAAAGGTGATTCTTTATGGTTTGGAATTGGAAGGACAGAGTATAGAACATGCCCTCCTCACCAGCGAGAAAGTCTGCTCCAGGAGGCTGCTCTCCTGCCTGTCAGGTCTACCAGATTTTTTTACCAATTTTTCAGGTTGACTACACTTTCTCCGGATCAGAGCCGTTGCATTTGCTGTTTCCTGTACCTGGAACATTCTGTTGGCTCTCTTCCTCTAACAAACTCACCCATCTTGCAGGTCTTAAGCTTCATGTCACAGCAAAGCCTTCCTTCACCTCCCAGGCTAGGTTAGATTCCGCTGTATTTTTCTTACAGTAATGTGCATACTTAGACTCATTAAATTAAGTTAATGTTAATTTAATGTCTGTCTAACCCAGACAGGAATTCAGTCTGCTTCTTCAGACTGTGCTAGCACAATGCCTGTCACGTAGTAGATGCTCTTAAAATAAATCTGCACTGGCATGATTTAAGCTGGATTAATAGTTTCCAAAATACATTCCACGAGGACATGGAGAAGAAGTTCCATGGTCAAATAACTTTTGGAAACATTTCGTAGTATCTCTGCCTCTAGGAAAATCACAATGGGCATCAGCATATTAAAAAAATCTTAGTCCTAACTGGTTTGGCTCAGTGGATAGAGCGTTGACCTGAGGACTGGAAGGTCCCAGGTTCGGTTCAGGTCAAGGGCATGTGTCTTGGTTGTGTGCGCATCCCCAGTAGGAGGTGTGCAGGAGGCAGCTGATCGATGTTTCTCTCTCATCGATGTTTCTAACTCTCTATTCCTCTCCCTTTCTCTGTGTAAAAAATCAATAAAATATATCTTAAAAAATCTTAGAGATTTCATAGTAAATACAACAATTTAACTTTGCTTATTCTGAAGTTTAACACTTAAGAAGAGACTTGAATATTTATTCTGTAAAATGCACTTCAACACAATTTGGTTAGGTACTTTTTAGAAATGGAAACTCAAAGTTAAACTTTATCCCAGAATGAGTCAATACATTACAAATTCTGAATAAGTGAAATAAAAATCAAAGAGACTTTAAAGGCAACTCCATGAGAACAGTATTTACAAAACTGGAGTTCAGCTGACAGCCACAAAATATTTTCTGCCTACAGTTACTACAATCCAAATAGCTTCACATATGGCAAGGAACGAAGTTTTTAAGCACTGGTTTCAAGGTGCTGTTGTCATGAGCTAGAATTCTACATGTTGAACTGACTGTTTCAGTCACACATGATTCTTCTGCAGTTGGGCAGACCTAGCAAATATGTTACATTTTCCGGATTTGTGCTGATAGTTAACTAGTACTTGCATCAAAGACAAATGATATCAGAAGTAAAATGAGATGCAAGCAGCATTGACTGGTAAATGAACAATTTTATTTTCAGAGAATTCCAAGTGGATAATTGTAGATTGTTTCATCATTAAGCAAGTAATAACTAATTTATATTTATTCCTATTGGCTTTTCCCTTTTCTTGCTCTTCCTCTGGCTCCTTATTTATTTAATGAATTTGAAAATAATCACTTGAAATACACCATGATTATACTCCACATCTGTGTAGTTGTTCCTTTTGTAGCCCTTCGGCTATTTTTCTTCTTCTTTGAAATATATTTCCCCCATAAGATTCTATGCTAAATTCCCTCTCCTATTTTATTCCTTGCTTGTTTCTCTCAATCCTCATGGTTGTTTTCTTCTTTATAATAAAAATACCATTGACATTTTTTTTTCATAAATGGTGGTACCTATAATTTATCATGGGCATGTGAGAGATGTAAAAATGATGTGGGGCATAATAATGACAGCAAAATGAAGCTGAACACCAATAAAAATGTAATGGAATTAATCTGAGCTTAATACTTTTCCATTAGCTCTCATTTGTCATATAATATACCCTATAGAATTCACAACTACATGTTGCTTCAGGATGTCATATGCTTTTTCTTCACTGTTACCCAATACTTGCTGGATGTTGACTCATCCAGACTCCATTTCTACTAGGTATTCTATCAAGTATGGTCGTGCAGAGTTTGAGATGCAGAGAGCCACACAATGCCACCATTTGTTATCTGTATGGATGAAGCTCACATCTCTGTGTCTTCATCTGTTACAACGGGACTTCAACTTAACTATCTTTTGACATGTTCTCATGATTATTCCAAAAGCAGTTCAAATTCATTATGTTCAAACCTTAAGTGAATATCCATAATATTTTTAGCTTAGAATCTATCATATGATGAACATTCAAAAAAATTTCCAGTTCTCTTTCTTCTTACATTAAACCTGCTTATTCTAGCAATTCTCTCCATTTTTTGTGTGAACGATACTATATTCTTAGTCAACTACATAAAAACACACAGCATCTTTCTTCTTGTTTATATTTTTCCCACTTTTCCTTCAATGTATATTTAACTGCCTGCTGTTTTAAGAACCTATGTTGGAGAACACAGTCATGCTCTTCATAAGTTAGCAGTCTAATGGAGAGCCAGTCAGAGAGACAAGCAATAAGGTGACCTTGAACAACACAGGTTTTAACTTCATGGGTCCACTTATATGTGGACTTTTTTCAATAAATAATGTCATCCCCTTGGCTCTTTGGGTTTCACATCCTCAGATTCAACTGTGAATTAAAAACAGTATTTTTGCATTCCCAAGCACAGATTCCCAACCACAGATAAAAAATACCGTTCTCAATGTGTGGTTGGTTGGATCTGTGGATGCAAAGTACTGGCTGTAGAGTTAAAAGTTATATGTGAATTTTTAACTGTGCTGGGTCAGAGCCTCTAACTCTAGGTTGTTCAAGGATCACCTGTACAGAGGTAAGTGTAGTGTAGTATGAGAGCACAGGACACTAACCCAGCTTTTGAGAGTCACAGAAGATTCTCCAAAGAAGATAACAAGTATCCTGGTTTATGAAACACTAGTAAAGAATTACCCCTGTGGGATAAGGACACATATGTAATACCTTAATCAATAAAGGAAAAAAAAAAAGAGAATTACCCCTGAGAATGTGAGGAAGGTGAATGGTGGCAGGAAGAGCTTTTCAGGAATTGGGAACGTACTAGTATGTGTGACGTGAATACACCCCACCCTACTTTAGGATGGGCAGAAGTTTAGGAGATGAACAAGGGAGGTGACAAGTCAAATGGTCCTTTTGCACCAGTTGAAGAGTACACATCTTGAGGGGAAAGTACCAATGAATGGTTGGTGTTCAGGCAGGGTTGTATGACTGGTTCTGGCCAATAATCCATGAGGAAGGGTGACAGTGGAAAGACATTGAATGTGCTAATTCCAGTCTGTCTTTCTTTTGAAATATATTTTTATTGATTTCAGAGAGAAAGGGAGAGGGAGAGAGAGATAGAAACATCAATGATGAGAGAGAATCACTGATTGGCTGCCTCCTGCATACCCCACATTGGGGATCGAGCCCACAAGCCTGACAAGTGCCCTGACCGGGAATTGAACCTTGACCTCCTGCTTCATAGGTCGATGCTCAACTGCTGAGCCACACTGGCTGGGCTTCCAGTCTTTCTTCCCCTGCAATATCAGGTCAGGAAGTGGGATCTTTCAGATGGCGCAGTTGAGGCATGTGGAGCCCCCTGCCCCCCGCCAGTGTTGCCGAGTCACCATACAAATATCAGTTACCCGCTCCCGCCCCCACCCTCCCAGGGTTGTTCTGACATGGAGCAGTAGGCCCTGCTGAGATATTGGGATCATTTGTTACTGCAGAAAAATATTGACTCTTTTGATTAATTTATTCACTTTTAGAAAATCTTTCCTTATTCCCAATCTAAAGTTGCCACCCCCTTTTCCATCATCATCACCTAAATCATAGCAATTATTACTACATAAAACTATCTTTCATTAGTTACTATATATATTTCTTTTCTAGAATATGTACTCTGCAAAGTAATAGCCTGTTCTCTTGTTCACCTTTGTGTCCCAGAGTCTAGGACATTTTTACAGAAAAAAAAAAAATAAGCAAGCAAAGGGCACAGGACTCACTCAAGCATTTTGTGAACTGCTTACAGAAAGAGATATGTAATTTTATTTCTTAAATATTATGCACATGGAAGGAAGGAATGGAAGATATTACAGTGATGATTTCAGTTAGAGAAAGAGAGGCCTGAGCACCTATTTGGGTGTAAAGATAACAATAAGGGAGCCCGAAATTCAGTTAACTTGAATCATTGATGTTGTCATTACTGATCTCACACCTCGTGATAGTAATCACTTATGGTGGCAGATTTGGGGACTTTGCTAGTATTTTATGGTTTGTGTGTCTTTCAGGTGGCCCTTTTGTTATTTGTTTCACACAAGTACTCTTTCATTTCTGATTTCTGTTAATGCTAGAACTTCTGTCCCTATTGCTCATTGATTTTTCTAAATTAAGATATAAAGTTATCATGACAGATAGCAATGTCTTATATCTGGAGACTAGGTGATGCTAAATAAAGAAATGCCCTAGATTCTGACTCATGAACCATAAATTTTGGAGAAAAATATGAGGTCACTAAGCAAAACAAATTAGCATTGCCAATGACCATAAAGACAATATTCTTAATACTCTTTGAAGCAATAAGTCTATAGGAAATATTAAGTTATAACTATTAAAGTCTAGCAAACTTGGAGTTCTCTTACTGGTATATTTTCAGGGATTAAAGTGTATTTTGCTAGCTTTCCTTGCTGAATATGAATTATTGCTGGTAATAAATTTTTGAGTTATATAGAATTTGGTTTGAGTTCTGTCTCTTTTATCTGCCTGGGTGACACTGGTCAAATTTCAGGGTAGATAAGAAATTTTGAGAACACCAGTGGACATAAAGAGGCTTAAGGCAAGAACAAAGAGATTGCAGAGTGATAGAACAATGAGAGACCACAGATTTCAGCCATAGGCTTTAGTATAATGGTCACTCAGGCCAGAAGGGGCTACCCATATATCAATAGATGGCTTCTGTGGATACCTGGTAACCAAATTAGACTGGGAACATCTTCACTCCAGTGAGAACTGGGAGGATAGCAAAAGGAGAAGAAGCTCCCTACCCTGTGTATATGCTTATGCTCTTATGTTTCTATCTTGTAGAGTAACAGAAATTTCTATTCCCTCTTCCTGATGACAGATGGAGTTATCTCATACATATAAAAAAAGTAAATGACTGCAAATTTTATAATTTATTCATGGATTTAATGATGTTTCTCATATTTAATTATAGTTTATACATTATCAAACGAAAGCATCAAAATTGAGAATTGCCATAAGTTGGAACAGTGGGTTAAAAAACTGTGAACAAATTACAGGATTGGGAAGCATTAGCTTGGCAGAAGTTTATATAAAAAATACTTGGGAATTTAGTTGGTTAAAAGATTAATATAATATTGAAAGAGCAATCATCTTATGCTGCCTTAATGGAAAGGCAGTATCCCCCATGATAAAAAGTAATAGTGTCTATGCTGTGTTGGTAGTAGCATACATAAATTATCAATATCCAGTCTTTATTTTTTACTCTTTCCTTCATCGTCCACATCCAATCAAATACTAACTTATATTATACCCATCTCCCTAATAACACTTGTGTTGGTTCTTTCTCTCCACCCCCACTGCTACTGAGATTACGTTACCTTTATTTATTTATTTATTTATTTATTTATTTATTTATTTAATAATATTATTATTTTTTAACCCTCACCTGAGGGTATTTTTCCATTGATTTTTAAGGTGAGGGGAAGAGAGAGGAAAAAACACAGAGAAACATCAATGTGAGAGAAACACATTGATTGGTTGCCTCCTGCATGAGTCCCAACCAGAACCCAGACCAGGGAGGATCCTGCAACCAAGGTACATGCCCTTGACTGGAATTGAACCTGGGACCCTTTGGTCTTCAGGCTGATGCTCTATCCATTGAGCCAAACTGGCTTGGGCACATTACCATTATTTTTCAATTTTTTGTCCTACAATAGTCTTCATGTTCGTTTCTTTTCTCTTGCTTTTCACCTTGAAACAATAATAATCTTCCTAAAATGCCAATATGATCTTGTCTCTTTCATGTTTATTCTAAAGCACATCGAATGTAATTTACCACAAAGAATTCTAATTTCTTCACACCTCTTATAGTGTGAGTTTCTTGCTGCATTGAGTACAATTTTAGTGATTAAAGGTATGTATTTTACATGCATGACTTCTTAAATACAAGCCCACTGTTCCATGGGGCTCAATTAAAAAGAGTGGTTGGTATTTTTCATTTTCAGAGGAAATTCTGGCTGTGCTGTACTTAGTAAATTACAAATTAAATGTTGGGTTCAAGTGGGCATTTGGATGGATTTTTAGGGGCAATTTTGAATTTACCTAATTTTTTTATCAACTCCCTGATAAAACTTAACTTTACTGTCGCATATGAGATAAAACTGCCATTGTTTTTCTCTATCATTTTCATTTTTATAATTTTTCAAGAGATAGAAACAAACATATATCACCTTAACAATTAAGACAAAAAGTTCTCTAAGAGAGATAATGGTCTTAGTTTGAAAAATACTTTGACAAGTGTTTGGGCCTGAAGATGAGCTCTTTTGAGAAGTAGACTGACACTGGCAGTGAGGATGAACAGAAGATGGAATCTATATTGTGTCATATAATTTAAAAAAATTAGAGTTGCAGTTGAGAGACTGGTGAGCAGAAATCTCTGCATGCAGAAAATTTACAGAAAACACAGTAAGTTACTGTAGCCCAACCCTGCCTGTATTGACTAATATAATTATTTAAAATTCAGACATTAAGGATATAAAGAGTATGAAGAAAAGAAAGTTTTAGAGAAAACATGAGCAACTCAAAAAGAATTTCTCCTCTCTCAAGTTATTACCAAGAATTTATAGCACAGTGACCATGGGCAATCTGGAAGCTGATACAGGGTTGATCAGTGATCATTTCAATATCAAATGCCGAAGTTTTAAATTTCAGTGGCTAAAATTTTTAGTAATACATTTGTAATAATTACTTAAAACTTTATAATAATATCTCACATACATTATTATATCAAAGAATGAAATCTATTATGGTAATATTTTGGTTTTGGCCAAATATTAGTTTTAACGCTTTATTATTTAACATGCAGCCAAATGTGTATTCAATTTACTGCTACCTTAGCAATATCATGTCTCTCAACCTTAACTATCATCTTTGCTCTGAAATACATTTTTGTAATGATAGAACTTAGTATTTATATTGGTAATATGTAAAAATAGGTAAAGATTTACATTTGAAGATGAAAGAGAGAAATTTATTAATGGCTGTGGAGTATCCACTGTGTGATGCCGATTGAATCCTCTCTGTATAGTTTACTCTAAATCTATAGTTTACAATAAATCTATGCAGTAGGTATTATTTTTATTTTACAGGCAAATTAACTGAGGTTTAGAGAAGTTAAGCCATAGTAGTCAATCATGCATATTTTGTACTTGGGTTGAATTCAGGATCCACAACTTTCTAGCAGTAGGATTTGGGTAAGTTATTTATTGTCTAAACTTTACTTTTTTTTATGTATAATGTGGAGGTTTAACAGCATCAAAATCATCAAGTTCTTACAGAAGATTAAGTGTCCATGTAAAGCAGTTAGCATGCTAGTTGGCATTTAGTAAGCACTCTCTAAAAGTCTTTACATTCTTCTTTTCGTTGTTTTTGCTTTTGCCAAAACCTCTCAGAGCTAGTAAAGAGCTTACATTTATACCCAGTGTATTCTGTATCCAAACTCCAGGCCTTTTTGTATTATGCACCTCTGCTGATTACATATGCTCCCAATCACCCATAAGGAGGTGGAGACTTTTAAAAATCATATCAGTTGTTCTATAATTTCTTTAGTGGAGTATGGTATTAATGTTATTATTGTTATTATTTTTTATTCTGGTTAGCATGTTACCTCAGCTTCATCTAGCAAGAGTAGCATATTGCTTCCCTTTGAGGATCCATTCTTTTCTCACCACCCATTACACTTAATCTGATAGGGCTACCAATTTCAGCATCTGGGCCCCACAGGCAAAGATGTGAGCACAAGATGTGTTTTAGGATTATGTTCTTCTAGATGCAAAGATGATTCTGACAGTGAGACCTGAGACTTAAATTGAGATATTATAATAGAGTCTGACTCCATCTTTGGTGTTTGCTGACAAGCTTTTAAGCCTCACACCTCCCTCCTTTCTCCTGCCTCACATCTAGGCAAGTTGATAAGAAAGACCTGTGCTTCTCCTCTGGTGCTAGTGGGAGAGTCAAATCACACCACCTGCTCAAGCACGAGAACCCTCCCCTTGGCCCCACCTCCTAATCACAATAAAAGCCTCAAGCATCTCCTCTTCTTGCTCTCTCAAGCCCTTTGCTGACCAGCTTGGGAAGCCTGTCCTGCTCTTCCCAGAACTTCTCAATATGTGAGTAATAAGCGTTTTCTATACTCTCATGGAGGGTGTGAGGTGTCCTCAGTGTTCACATCTGATCCAAACTTCAGGTAAAAATCCATCCTGCTTCCAAAGAATGGCAAAAACAGATATAAAGTGGATTTCTTGTTCCACTCCGCTTGTGAGCTCTAATGACATGACTCCTAGCTGCCAATTATTGGCCAGGTCTCAGAGAACAGAACCAGCATCCAGAGTGAAGCAGGAGAGTCAGTGAGAGTTTTTCTAGTACTGTTTAAGCCTGAGGTTCCACCCCCAACGTCCCAGTTACTGACCCAATAACCTCCCCGCACCCTTTGTGGGTTAAACAAATTTGTTGGTTTCCGTAACTTCCAACAAAATGGTTTTTCTGTAGATTATAATTTCTTTAAAAGATCATGTCTTATACTTGTCTCTCTTAGTAGAACCTATAAGAGGAACTTTCACAAATTATGTGCATATAAGGTTTTCTAATAGTAGTGCAGATCACTCATGCTAAGCATTTCATTGTATCTTAAACATATTGCTCTTCTTACACGGATTCCATCATTCTTATTTTGAATATATAAATATTTTACTCCACAAACTGGAAAAAGAATCCCAGTAGCTTTATTCATACGTTATGGTTGCATATTAATTCCGAGGTGAAGTATGGATGACCATCTTCAGCTATGGAGCATTGCTTCCTATCTCAGGATATTAGGACTCATCACAGGAAGAAGAGCTGCATGAACTTAAATGTTGGTTCCCCAACATTATACAAAGTTCTATAATTGGAACTTTACAACACTAGATTTGGAAGCAGTTTGTTTGGTGAAATTTATTCGTGATGCATGTCAGTGGTTCAGTTCATAGGCTCATTTAGCCTACCAGACCCACATGGGCAATTTAAAAACTTTGCTTAACATTCTGCTTGTAGAGGACATGAACCAAGACATTTGGGCTATGAATCATCATTTGGTTTTCCTTTAACTCTTGAGAACTCTTTGTTCCCGCCGAATAAAAACCACCCTTTAAAGAGGATAATTTCTCTGACAAATAATGCTAAGTGCACATGTTAGTAGTTTTCTGTCATTTTGCTTTTGTAAATGATTACCCTTAAAAACCCAGCGTGAATCCTGCCTGAGTGGAGGCAATGAGAACTGGCTGGTGAATTTGGGAAAACAGTGCCCAGAGATCTGAGTACCTGTCAGGAATGAGTATATGGGGTGTGAGACCATTTTGACTTATTTTTCAAAAGTGACATTTAAGAAAAAATGAATAGAAAATAAATTGTGATCTTGAGACAGCTGTTGTGGTAGTCACATAGTTTTTCTCTTTTCAAGTAGAAAATGATTCTGTAGTCATTTTTCTATTTAGGGAATCAACGTTTGATAATAAAAGTTCTGTCTATGCTTCAACAAATGGCATGTTCTATGAGAGGAAAAGAAGCCTTGGGATCTTCAAATGCTTAAGATTAAAGAGTACTTGCAGGCATATTTTTGGGCAGCATTTTTATAGTACTTCATGAATCTGTGTCTTCCAATCATCTTGGTTTTAAGGACCTGAGGGAAAATTTACTAATTTCTCTGGAACTTGAGTAGCTATTTTAGAATATTAATCTAGTCACCACCTTCATGCTGGTAAAGCATAGAGGTTCAGAACACTGGCTGTGGAGTTAGGCTGCCTGAGGTTGAATACCTAATAGCGTTTTATTAGCTATGTAACGTATTACCTATATGCAAGTCACATAAGCTCTTTTGTCACCTCATCTGTAAATGGAGGATATCAATGGAGACTATTTCCTAAAGTTTTTATGAAGATTTAATGAGGAGAAAGCATGTAAATAAAGGTCTCATAGCTTTTGGCATATAATAAGTGTTCACACATGCTGTACCCACTCTTTCAAGTCAGGGAGTAGAATGATCTGGGTGCACAGAGAGTAATGCTATTATCTGGATCCAAATAGACAATATAACTGAAGCTCCCCAGTAGTTGAATCAGATAATTAGAAGAACTGTCAAACACACTTTTTACAAAATGGGGAAGAACTTTATACAGGATCTAGCAGAACTCGAATTTAAATAGCCAGTTCTAGTAATGTACTTCTAAATATAGCTCATTGTCTTGCAATCTGCATGGCTCATCTTGCAACATGAAGATTAGCACGTGCTCATAGCCATAAAATTGGCAGATATTTAATTTATAGTAATTGGGTGTTTTTTTAAATTTAAATGTGAGATTTCATAGGCTGAATAAGTTGTAACAATTATGTATGAAAAAATTGATTGAGTCTGTTGTAATTCATTCAAATAATGTTCACAATACAAGGATAAATGGGAAGTAAATCTTTAATAATCTCCCACTTTGCCTTCTTTAGTAGTTGCAGTTCTTCAGAGCAATCAGTTTTATGGCATAGTCCTTATTTAACAGACTTATCTATTTAAGCACCCCACCTTCCTGTAGAAGATATCACAGAACATAATTGAAACCCTAGGTTATAATGGATGTTTCTTCTATTTTCTATCTTAAGTACCAGAAAAATATAATCAATTAATTCCCTAAACCAAATTTAAAGGGATACTTCTTAATTCAGACCCATCCTGCTAGACTTTGGCTTCTCCTTTACTTAAATCATTAAGCAAAAATCAAACTTGCTTTTTAAAAAATTGTTACAGAAGATGTTTTTAGTGTCCATGTCACATCTCCTTACCACTCTGTGAGTTTAGTCTGGGGTGGGCAGAATTCTAAGATGTTCCCCAAGCTTGCAGCCCCAGGTGTACACATACGTCTTCCTAATCATTCAATCACACTTCAATCTAGAGGCTGCTGTGAAGGGATTGTGCAGGTGCAAATGAAGTCCGAATCAGTTGACCTTAAAATAGGGAGATTTTTTCTGACTTCATCACATGAACCTTTTCAAAACAGAATTTTCTCCACTGGTGAAAGGAAAGGAAGTCAGAGAGATGTGCTCCTAGTAGTCTGGAAGAAAGGAAACATCCACTGTGTACACTACTTTGGGGTGGGGTGCTGTGGCACATGCCAAGGAAATGTGAATGGGCTCGAGAAGGCAAGAGCAGTTTCCATCTGGCAGCTAGCAGGAAAACGGGAACTTCCATATTGCAACCACAAGGAAGTGGATTTTGCTAGCAACCAGTGAGCTTGGAAGAGAACCCTGAGTTCAGATGAGAACTATAGCCCCTGCCAACACCTAGAATTCAGTCCGGTAGATTGAGCAGAGAACCTAGTTATGCCCGGACTTCTGACCTTTAGGAACTATGAAGTAATAAATGGTTATTGTTCTAAGCTGCCTTTTATGGTACCTTATTATCCAGCAATAGAAAGCAAATACATGGCCTTCATTGCTGCAGACAAGTTCTGTGTGAGCTCAGACTCACCTCACACTGGCAGCATCCTACCTTAAGGATATACTGTGTCCATCCTCTTTCTTTCTTCTTCTTTTTTTTTGTAAATAAACATTTTATTGACATTCCTTTTCACTTGACTATTAGATCATAAATAGAAGTGAATGAGCCCCAAATAATTGACAGGTGAGTCCTCAACTGTGATGCTGAGGAAGGTGATGACATTGAATGTCACCTTTAGGATGGGTTCTCGTCCAAGCTTCTCAATTGTCTGCCACTGCTGAGTCACCAGTTCAATGATGAGAAAGCCATAAGCTCTGATTATCAGAATGGCATATTAGAAATTGGGAGTCTGCCCAGGCTAATTCTGCCCTGCCCTTTATCACCCCAATGTAGGGGATGTGTCCATCCTCTGTCTACCCCAGGTCTTCTCCAATGTAGAAGAAGCTTTCTTGGCCCTGTGCAATCACAGCTTGGAAGTATGAGGGACTTAAAGCTCTGGGAAAACCACCAACCCAGTGGTGGCTAGAGTCAGTAGATAAAAGTTCCAGCCTAGTGCTGTTCAAGTGGAATTCCATGTTTCACAGAAGTCCTGGTGGAACCCAGCCCCGGATGCCTACAGCAGTGGCCTCAATAACTCACCATTTTATTAACTTGTCTTTCTTTGTCTCATTTTCTCTCCACAGTAAATTCACCTGCATGCAGATTCTCATTTCAGACTTTGTTTTCAGGGAAAATCAAGCCTTTTAGAGGAGTTAGATAAGAAGCAATTAAATCTTACCCTTAAAATATTACCAAGAGATGTAGAACTCAAGGTAAAAAGAAAATGTCTCCTGAGCAAGAAAAAGAGAATAATATGCTTGGATTATAAGGGTCAAAATCATGCGATTGTGGGAAACATCCCAGAATAGCGTGTGTGATCACTGGTGTCAATCCCTAAACCAATGATTATCACAATTCCTTTCATGTGAAGAATGCTCCATATTTATAAAGGACTTTCATGTATATCATCTTCTTGAATTTTCACAACAATCTAAATTTTTTTTTTTAGTGTTCCAATGGGTGGTATATCAAATTATTTTTGAACAATATATATCATGTGGTTGTTAATTTGGGATTTTCTTATGATTTTATAATATCTTTCAAAAAACTTAATTTATATGATTTTTCATTTCAAAATTATTTCATGTTTCAATACAGGTCAATTTTTTGTTACCTAGTCTTAAAATTCTAATGATTGTTAAAATTAGAATTTTAACAAACTCTTTCAATGGATAGAAGTGACATATAACTTAGTGGGAAGTTATAATATTCTTTTGTTGGTAGTCTATTACTTAATATTTATGTCACAGTTTGATACACTGATATTTACTCAATCATTTTAAGAAATAGCAGTTTTCTGTGAGATTTCTTTTTGGAATAGTTAGAGTCTTTAGAACTGTGAGTTTTAAAACAATTCCTGGGCTTTAAATTCTCAGCATTCTGAAACTTTGTCATTATTTTCAAAATGGATCCTGGCTGATTATATTTTGTGAAAGTGGCATAATAGAACCTATAAAATCTCGGGAAAATTAGACATTCTCTGCAAGGTCATATCTGTTTCTACATTATGTTCTCTGAACTTCTCCTGCTTAGTTCTTTGTTGGGAGATTTATTTTACTTTTTTTTAACTTTTGACAGTCATTTCCTGCTGCTTTTTCAAATCTCAAAGAGTAGTCCTCTGTCTGAGGTATCACAGTAGGTTGTTACAGAAAAGATTTTTTTATGTTACAATTGGAAGATTATAACTTCAGGCAGGTCAAAGTAGCAAAGGAAATGGAACTCAAACAAAAATCTTTAATGGGTAAAAATACAAAAAAACTATGTAGAATTGGCCCCAAGTTTTCAGTTATGTTTCAATTATGTTTCCCTGCACCATCATCATTTTTCAGGGGCATGTAGAAATATATGTATTAGGATAAACTTTTTCACCTTTTCTATGATTTTTTATTTTTAGAGATTCTGATTTTGTTCAACTGCTTTCTCATGTTTTAACCTTCACTAGTGTAAACAAAATAACTAATTTTGAAGATGATGTTGCTTTGTATTTTTACTTTAAAAAAATGAACCACTATAGCTATAAACCCATAATTGCCCTAGACAGTGGAAGGTTAAATTTTGGAAATTTTCATGGTTAGTCTAAGTGGCAATTCCCTTTCGCACTCTCACATTTATAATAAACCATTGTTGTCTAAACTACAACTAAGACAGCTTTCCAGGCAGCCAGCAGTTACCCTGCCTTATAACTGACAGACCACAGACCTGGAGGATCTCTTGTCAGAGCCTGGCTCCTACCACCTTAATCCCGCATCTCACTAATTAAAGAATCAAGTGCGTTCCCTATAATTTATTAGTAAGCTATCATTTTCTCAAGATCTGCGATCAATTTGGTAACTAAATCATTTACATATAGGATTTCTCCTCTTCTTTTTGAGATATTATGTCTTTATGCTCATACAAATTATTTGTGTAGCAAGATTCAGATAGATGACTCAACATACCTCATTGTGGTTATCAATCAGTGTACTTACAAGTCGATTTTTTTTATTCTAAACAATAGATATTTGTATGAAGTCCATTAAAGACATAGGAAATGTTCTTCATGTTCCTCTATAAGCAATAATTACTAAAGTCAATCCTGCACTTCTAAGAATGGAGAGTTACACACTTCTGAGTGTGCGAGTTACTAAAATGAATGGGGGCAAGGGCCAATTAATCTGAGAATTAGAAAAATAACTTCATTGAACCTTGAAATATATAATGCCATATCAAAATGGGGCTACATCATTGGGGAGCCCCAATTCCCTAGAAAGCCTAGTTTCAAGGGGTAATAATTAGAAGTCCTTGTGTTACAGAGAACCGGAATAAATCAAGCAATGCTCGGAGAGTTTGGAGTTACATTTATTACGCGCGGGTACAGAGGAAAATGTCTCTCAAATTCTGGGCTCCAACATGGAGGAATTTTCCCTATTTATATGTTTTTACCTTCTTTGTCTCCCAAATATGGGGTGTTTCCAGCCCCTTTTGCAAGTTCTTAAAGAGCCCCTATGTGCTGGGGCCTGGAGACCTCAACCAAAGGCCCGGCCTGGTGCCAGCATTGATAACCTTGTCCGCAGAAGGTTGTCAACGAAAAAAACCATTGAAACCTGTAAAGAATTGTTGTGAGTTTATTTGAGCCAAACTGTCGACATATGCCGGGAAGCAGAACCTCAATGAATTGAGATTATGCTCCGAAGAATGGTGGGTTACATCTGTATTTATGCATTGCCATCAAAGGAGGGACATAGGTGGGCTACATGAAATTCATTGGATAAAGTCAAATGGTGGGAAACCCCTGGGATTGGATAAAAAGTAAAATGATGGACACATACTTAGGTGGGTACAGGAACAGTTAACATGATAATGAAGGAATTTGAGGCATCTGTCCTGGCGCCTACCACATTTGGTTGTGCCCCAGGGGCTCCAGCAAAAGAAGGAAGTTACAAGTTACCCAGACATCTCACAGATATGTTATCTTAGAGGCAAAAAGGCAAATGGGCTCAGTAAAGAAGATCCAAGTTGATCTTTGTCAGGGAAGATAGCAGCCTAGGAATGACTGCCCACTATAACCTGTTTGTAGTTAAATATTTAATTTTCAGACCATCTTTTGTGGTTATTCCAGGTCTCTGAGTTTGCAAGACTGCCACGCAGGCCTCCCCTGAGCTTGTCAGGTTAGCATGTGGCTCCTTTCGTCCACAAGGTTTAATGGCCTCTCTGAAGTGGGAGTAGTTTTATTTTCCTTATTATTTAAGCAAGCAAGCAAGCATTTACAGAAGCCAAATAACAGGTTAAAATTTCAAACAGCAGTTTTTATATAAGATGGATGCTTCACTTGCATTTGGAAGGTTGCATTTGGGTTGGGGCGATATTTGTAAAGAGTCCAGAAATTTAGTTATAACATGTACTTTCCTCATTGTTATTCTTTTTCTCTGTAAAGGGCATTATCTACCAAAATGACTTAACTTGAAGAAATAAAGAACTTTCACACTTCTAAACCAGGCTACTTCAATATGTTGATATTTCTTTTAAAATGTGCAGCCTTAATTACGGATTTGTCAGCTAAGTAATCAACTAGGTAAAAGTTTAAGTACGAAGTTTTATCTGGCATGAGGAGATTAATATGTGCTTTGCTAATAACTACATTTAGAAGGATGGATCTCCTTAGGAGTTCTATTTGTCTATTGTGCAAATTCATGATTACATTTCCCAATTACCCCAGACACTGCTGTCATTGTTTTTCTTCTCTAGAGGGATTAATGTTTTAATCCTTGGCATTAATTATATTGTAAATTACTTAATAAAAGAAACCTGAAAAAGCATGTTCTTATTCAAGAATAGCAACAGAAGTTGGGGTTTTTCAGTGAACATCTCTTTCTTAGCCAAAACCAACTCACTTTACCCTAAGTTTTGAAAAGAAACATATTTCCTCCACTTTTTGTT
Organism: Cnephaeus nilssonii; assembly: GCF_951640355.1. Taxonomy (NCBI): domain Eukaryota; kingdom Metazoa; phylum Chordata; class Mammalia; order Chiroptera; family Vespertilionidae; genus Cnephaeus; species Cnephaeus nilssonii. The sequence goes on along the minus strand of NC_137080.1, from coordinate 43,420,704 downwards.
AAGCATACAGAAATGTTATTCACTATAATTCCACAAGTATTTAATAAACATTTTCTCTACAACAGGTTTCAGGGATGCAAATGAATAAAACATTGTTTTTGTCCTCAATTAGCTTACAAGAAAGAAGACATTGACAATGTGGTTTGAAGCTCAAAGGAATGGACATTTATTTCTATCTGTGATATTTCTATCTAACCTTCATTGAGAAGGTTAGATTTTTAGCTACATCATGAGGAATAAGTATGGTTTAGCCAGATGGAAAAGGAAGGAATGGTTTTTACAGGTGGAGAAAATAATAGTATAGATAAAGCAAGCATGGTAGTACAGGGTAGGGAAATAATTTCTAAAAAAAGCACTACCAAGGTAATTCTGAAATCCTACCTCAGATCATTCCTCAACTGGCTACCAAATAGAATGAATTCTGCAGTAGAAAGGTCATGGACTTTGAAACTATACAGATTTAGCCATGGCCAGTGTGGCTCAGTTGGTTGGATCATTGTTCCATGCACTGAAGAGTCATAGTTTCAATCCTGGTCGGAGCACATAGGTGAAACAGCGGATCAATGTTTCTCTCTCTGTCTTTCTCCCACTCTCCCTTCCTCTCTTTCTAAAATCAAATCAATGGAACCATATCCTGAGGTGAGGATTTAAAAAAAGAAAGGAATGAAATTATACAGTTTTATCACAGGCTGCCCAGACCCATTAGTTGTCTGGTTTCACTTATACAAATTCACATAAGCAGCATCTGAAACTTATAGGATGTTATTAAAACACAGTTCTATATGTAGTTTATGAAAAATTTAAAAACAAATATTTTATAAGTCATATATATATACTAGAGTCCTGGTTCATGAAAATTCATGCACTGGAGTGGGGGGGGGGGGGTTCCCTCAGCCCAGCCTGCCCCCTCTCACAGTCCGGGAGCCCTCAGGGGCGGGAGGCGATCCGGCGATCAGGGGAAGGCGACGCCCCCATCACACCTCTGCCGCTGCCACTGCTGGCAGTGCAAACCTCAGCCAACCCTGGTTACCTGAGCCTCGGGCGGACCTGGGCAGCTGGGAAGCCGCCATCTGTGGCTTGCTTGCACCTTGGGCCGGCCCTGGGTGGCTGGGGGGCTGAGGGGACTGGGGTACTTTGGAGGCAGGCACACGGAGTGGCCAGGTGCCTGCTGCCCCAGCAGGGCTGAGGGGAGTGGGCACCACCATCTTGTGGCTGTGGGCACTGCCATCTTTGAGAGCAGGACAGTCAATTAGCATATTCCCGCCTTATTGGCTGTGGACACTGCCATTTTGTGATGGTGTGAGGGTCAATTAGCATATTCCCTCTTTATTAGATAGGAATATCTATTCTCTTCAATTTGTAACGTATGATGTCACATATATATATATATATATATATATATATATATATATATATATATGTATATACTAGAGGCCCAGTGCATGATTGAATCATGCACATGTAGGGTCCCCTACACGCTTTCGCTTTTCGCGGTGGAGCTGGGTGCCTGTCCGGTGGTGCACCAGGCCTTTCAGAAGCCTCCGGCTCAGCAGAGGCTTCTGAAAGGCCTGGTACCGGAGCAGACAGGCACCCAGCTCCCACGCTTTTGATGGTCCGCGGCTGCTGAGGGGGGCTGCCGTGGACACCTGGCTACCCTGCCGTTGAGAGGCGCAGCTGGGGTCCGCGGCAGGCCCCTTCAGCGGCCGTGGATCTGACTGTTGAGAGGCACAGGGGGCGGGAGTCCCGCCCCCTGCGCCTCTGAACAGCAGGGTAGCCCCCCTCAGTGGCAGCGGATCCGTGCCTCTCAATGGCCGGATAGGCCACCCCGAGTCCCGCCCCCCAGCCTCCCGCCGCCCAATCGTGGGCGTAGTGGAGTGATGGTAATTTACATGTTACTCTATTATTAGATAGGATATATATACATATATGTGTGTGTGTGTATATATATACACATCCTACCTAATAAAATAGTAATATGCAAATTGACCGCACCTTCGCTACGCCAAAACCACGCCCACCAGCCAAAGCCACGCCCACCAGCCAATCAGGGCGAGTATGCAAATTACCCAACAAAGATGGCGGCTAATTTGCATACGCTGAGGGAGGGAGGAGTGAAGACTGAAGACAACTTAGAAGGAAGAGGGAGGAAAAGCGGAAAGCAAGGTGGCTGCCAAAGGGAAAGCCCGGGCGGGGCAGAGCGGGGCAGAACGGGGCGGAGCGGGGTGGGCGGCAGTGGCGAGCGGGTGCAGGCGCGGCGGCCCGCAAAGGCGGCGGCAGCGGCAGCGCACGCGGCCCCAACAGCCTCTTGCAGGATTCTTCCTGCAAATGGGCTACTAGTACATATATATATGTGTGTGTGTATATATATATATGATTCCTAATAAATATTTAAATGTTTATTAAAATCTTTTCTTTTGCCACTCTGGACAAGTAATTGCTACTAAGATTTGGGAACCTCAAGAGGTAAAATGAGAACAGCTGTGGAATGACTAATACTGATACCTCAGGTGCAATGTTCTCTCAGCCTTGTTCGTGGCATTAAATCGGCACAAAAATGGATTGGGCTGTGTCTTGACTCATCTCATCATATAAATTATTGGAGGATAAGACTGTTTAAGTGGACATATCTCCCCCAACCCTCTGGTTGCTAACTGCTGAAATTGTCCTGCATATAAACATATATTTATTTAGTTAGTATGATATGAAATGTATATTACTTTACCCACTTTGAAATGACCTAGCATGCTAACTGATTTGTAAATGACTTCTAATTCTTTCATCAAAGATGGAAAGTGAGTTTTTTAAATTCAGGCATTTGATTTCATTTCAGTTAGCTCTGTTTCTAAATGCAAATGATATTCACAATGGCACCTTACAGTTTTGAAGCAAATGTTTTCTTTAGACCAGCATCAGTGGCTAATTTTGTTTGTATAAGTGAAAAGCAATGTCAAAGGAGGTCCACGTGCCAGGCAGGCAGGTTCAATCATGAGTGGTATATCATTCTCAAGTATAGTTTACCAAGTGATACCGAATTTTTGGACTGGACCCTGGATTCTTTGTCCACCGGAATTGAAGAATGAATCCACAGACAGGAAGTGGTATAGCAAAGGTGGAGATTTATTGAAGAACAAGTACAGACTCCCACATGGGGAGAGGGGGTAGTGACACAGAATGGACTCCCACGTGGGGAGGGGGAGAAGGGTCCCACTGAGTTCTTTTTTCCCTATGGTTTATAAAGCCTGCAGAACTTGGTGCCTTGATATCCCCTCTGATTGGTCACTATTCCCTTAGACTGTTTACTATAATAACTCCTGGGCTCAAAGGTCAAACCGCACATGGGACAAACCCCACTCCTTTCTTCTGAATGAAGGGCTTCCTTTCTCTTTATTTTGTAAATGTGACCTTTCTTGGCTACTTCCAGTTCCCTTGTCTTATGTAAATACTAGAGGTCTGGTGCACGAAATTCGTGCATGGGGGGGGGTGACCCTCTGTCCAGCGTGCACCGTCTCCAATCTGGGACCCCTCGAGGGATGCCCGACTGCCCGTTTAGGCCCGATCAGATCCAGGACTTCGGGCTCCCAACCGCTCGCCTGCCTGCCCGCCTGATGGCCCCTAACTGCTTCTGCCTGCCAGCCTGATCACTCCCTAACCACTCCCCTGCCAGCCTGATTGATGCTTAACTGCTCCCTTGCCGGCCTGATTGCCCGTAAATGCCCTCCCCTGCTGGCCTGGTCACCCCTAACTGCCCTCCCCTGCAGGCCTGGGTCCCCCCCACAACTGCTCTCCCCTGCTGGCCTGGTCCCCCCAAACTGCCCTCCCCTGCAGGCCCGGTACCCCCTAACTGTCCTCCCCTGCAGGCCTGGTCACCCCTAACTGCCCTCCCCTGCAAGCCTGGTCCCCCTCAACTGCCCTTCCTTTCAGGCCTGGTCCCTCCCAACTGCCCTCCCCTGCTGGCCTCATCGCCCACAACTGTCCTCCCCGGTTGGCCATCTTGTGGCAGCCATCTTGTGTCCCCATGGGAGCAGCCATCTTGTGTGTTGGAGTGACGGTCAGCTTGCATATTACCCTTTTATTAGATAGGATGCCTGTTGTTGCCTCCTTGTCTTATAGAGATGTAACTGCACCTGACTTCCTTGTGTTATGGAAATGTACTTTCTCCTAGTCTGCAGCCCTGTGCTTTCCATGGACCACAATTCTAAAAAATCCCTAAGCTGCCTATATCCCCCTAAGATTCCTGCTTCACAAGGAAGGGATGAGTTTTAAAATGTTTTATTTATGTGGTAATTATTGACCTCTGAATGCTATTAGCATTCAAATAACCACTTCTTATCTTTCTAAGAAGACAAGATTTTTGGGACATTCCTCTATTTTAATCTGTTTACTTCAAATAAATTATTACAAGCTGACAACTTCTCTGGATATTGGAGGAGAGATAAATGGAAGACAAATTTTTCTATTAGATATTGGTTCTTAGCCTACTTGGTGCCCAGTCAAATCTTCTAACACCTTACACATGATATTTCGAAGAATTGTGTACATCTGAGCTCCAGAATGAAGATGAAATATAGAGAATCATAGAGTGGCAACCAACCCTTGGTGGATGTGTGTTGCATGTGCAAGAAGAAAACCTTTGTAATTGTAAGTTATTCAGTTGTTTTATTAATGCAGCATAATCGACCCTATTCTGACCAATATGCTGAATGATCCCATCCATGTTTATTCTACCCCTTATATACTGATGAAATGGAATTTTTGAACTGGAACACATGGTGTTCCCCTGGGCAGGATGGTTCCCGGGCTCTTTGTCCATGGGAGTGGAAGAATGAATCCACGGACGGAAGGTGGTATAGCAAAGATGGAAATTTTATTGAAGAACAAGTACAGACTCCCACATGGGGAAAGGGGAAAGAATCTCACAGCACAGACTCCCACGTGGGGAGGGTGAAAGAGTTCCACTGAGTTACTTTTCCCAAGGCTTATAAAGCCTGCAGATTCTTGTACCTTTTTTATTTTTATATTTATTGATTTCAGAAAGGAAGGGAAAGGGAGAGAGAGAAACATTAATGCTGAGAGAGAATCATAGATTGGCTGCCTCCTGCATGCTCCCTACTGGGGATTAAGCCCACAACCCAGGCATGTGCCCTTGACCAGAAACAAACCCAGGACTCTTCAGTCCCCAGGCCAATGCTCTAGCCACTGAGCCAAAGCGATGAGGGCACCTTGTGCCTGGATATCTCCTCTGATTGGTCACTATTTCCTTGGACTAGTTATTATAGTAACTTATGAGCTCAAAGGTCAAACCTCAAATGACACATGGGACATGTGAGGTTCTTCCCCCTCCTTCCTTATCGTTTTTTTTTTTCTCTATTCCCTTTAGGTTTTCTTCTTCTCCTTCTGGACAAAGGGCTTCCTTCCCTTTATTTTGTAAATATAGACCTTCTGCTGTTTCCCTTATTCTATGAAAATGTACCTGTTGCAGCTTTTCAGCTTCCCTATTCTATGGAAATATACCTTCTGCTGCTCTAGAGCCCTGTGCTTCTTCCTTGGTCCTCTTAATTTATAAAATTTTCTAAACCTGTCTTTTTTACCCCTAAAAATTCCTGTTTCACTGATGACGATCAAATGCATACTGCTACCCTCATATATTGCTGGTGGGAATATAAACTGATACAGTCCCTTAGTGAAGCAATTTGGCAGTTTCTTAAAAAGTCAACTATACATCTGTTATACAACTCAGAAATTCTGCTCCTATATCTTTACCTAAGGAGAATGAAAACACATGTTCACACAGACCTTTTGCAAATGTTCATAATAGCCCCAAAATAGTAAAATGTCCATCAACATGTAAATGGATAAACAAAATGAGTATATCCACAGGATGGAATATAACTCTGCAAAGAAAAGAAATGAATTATTAATACGTACAGCAATATGGATGAGCCTCAAAGTCATTTTGCTAAGGGAAAGAAGCCAGACATAAAGTATACATCTTGGCTGATTCCATTTTTATGAAATTTCTAAACCTATAGAGATGGAATGCAGGTCAGTATCTGCATGGGGCTGGAAGTGTGAGTGTTCTAAAACCGGAATGTGACAATGATTGCCGAGCTTCAAAATTTACTAAAAATTATTGAACTGTACATTTAAAAATAAGTGAATGTATAGGTTGGTAAATTTGTCTATATGCACCCTGACCAGGGATTTAACCCACAACCTAGATACATGCCCTGACTGGGAACTGAACCAGGAACCTCTGAGTGCATGGGAGGATGCTCCAGCCAACTGAGCCACTCTGGCCTAGCCAGCACCTTTTATTTTGTATATTAGTCACTTGATCCAATTTGGGGCTTTTATCTGGTTGAGCTATCTGGTGGAGTTTTCTTATAATAGAATGGGTCTGAGTAAACCATCAAGGAACAATGAGGAGGCTGTGCCCTGGGATAATAGAAGAGGAGAAAGGGTGGAAAATGTTCCCAGGCCTGACTTCTAGGCCTTCTCTTGGAGCCACCACCACCTCTACCTGACATTCCTGCCCCTGCCTGCTCTTTTTCTCCCCCAGATCCTCCCTCCTCCTCCCCTATGATAATTCATTTTAATCAGTACTGAAACGGAATTTTTGGACTGGAACCTGGATTCTTTGTCTACCAGAGTCGAAGAATGAATCCATGGACAGAGAGGAGTATAGCAAAGGTGGAGATTTATTGAATAACAAGTACAGACTGCCACGTGGGGAGAGGCAAAGAGTTCCACAGAATGGACTCCAACGTGGGGAGGGGGAAAAGGTCCCACTGAGTTCTTTTTCCCTATGGCTTATAAAGGCTGCAGATCCTGGTGCCTTGATATCCCCTCTGATTGGTCACTATTCCCTTAGCCTGGTCACTATAATGAAGCATCCATCTTATATGAAAACTGCTGTTTGAAATTTTAACCCTGCTAATTGGCTTCTGTTAATTCTTGCTTGCTAAGACTACTCCCACTTCAGCTAGGTCATTAAATCTTCCCCAGACAAGTTTATCAGTGCTGGCGCCAGGGTAGGCCTCTGGTTGAGGTCTCAAGGCCCTGCACATACGGGCTCTTTAAGAACTTGCAAAAGGGGCCGGGAACACTCCATATTTGGGAGACAAAGAAGGTAAAATCATGTAAATAAGGAGAATTCCTGCATTGTTGGGGCCGAGAATTTGAGATACATTTTGCGTAATAAATGTAACTCCATCTCTCTAAGTATTGCTTTGTTCTTCTTTGGTTTTCTGTAACAATAGTAACTCCTGAACTCAAAGGCCAAATACCACATACCTCCTCCCTCATTGTTCTTTTCTTTCTGGGCTTTTTTCCTTCTTTATTTTGTACATAGAGACCTTTTTGGCTACTTCCAGCTCCCTTGTCTTATGTGAATAAAACTGTTGGCGCTCACTGCACCTGGCTTCCTTGTGTTATGGAGATGTACCTTCTCCCATTCTGTAGCCCTGTGTTTTTCCCTGGACCCCAATTCTAAAAATTCCCTAAGCCTGCCTATGTTCCCCTAAAATTTTTGTTTCAGTACTTTTTTTCCATAGTAATCCTACCTGGAGAGACTCCATCCTAAAGAACAAGAGAAATTCAGGCCTGGGCCGTGGCCATCTTTTGGGTAGAGCAGAATCTGGGAGCAAAGTGTAGACCATGACTCTCATTTTAATAAAACTCAAGTAAATTTTATGCAATGAACAAAACAGAAATTGAGCAGATGTTCCCATTTTTCTCTGGAATGGTAATCACTCTACAATTCATGTATTACCCTGTCCTGCCAGCCATCAGTAGATCCTTCACCAGGTGGGGGTGATGGAGTAGACAGTAAGTTTGACTCAGCTCTTAGCACAGGGACCGGTCCCCAAAAGGCCCGCTGGTGATGGTGCATTGGGGTTAAGCATATAACTCCCCTGTGCCTCCTGTCTACCATCTTAATGTAGAAATAATAAATACAGGTCTTGTGCAATTGTTTTGAAAATAAAATAAGACAAATGTGTAATTACTATGATACTATATACATAAAAGGGCTGACAATTAGAAAGTTCTCTACATGTTGTTTCCTCTCAAATATTCCCAAAATGAAACATCTTAGTGGGGGGAGAAAGAAGTGCCAAATTTTGTAACTTTTTTTAAATTTTAATTTGGCATAATAGATTTTATAAGTTAAAAAGATTTTCACACAGAATTCAAGGTTATTTTTATAATGAAAAATTTTGGGCTTGAAGTATTTTATTTTCTGTAAATAATACTTCATGAAAACTTATCCAAATACTCTTAATGAACAAAATTCTTAATGATACCGAATTTTTGGACTGGAACTCGATTCTTTATCCGCCAGAATCGAAGAATGAATCCAGGGACAGAAAGGTGGTATAGTAAAGGTGGAGATTTATTGAAGAACAAGTACAGACTCCCATGTAGGGACGGGGAGAAGGGTCCCACAGAATGGACTCCCAAGTAGGGATTGGGAGACGGGTCCCTGAACTGACTCCCACATGGGGAGGGGGAAAAGTCTCACTGAGTTCTTTTTCCCTATGGCTTATAAAGGCTGCAGATCCTGGTGCCTTGGTATCCCCTCTGATTGGTCACTATTCCCTTAGACTGGTTACTATAGTAACTCCTGGGCTCAAAGGTCGAACCTCTCCCCCACTCCTTTCTTCTGAATGAAGGGCTTCCTTCTCTTTATTTTGCAAATGTGACCTTTCTTGGCTACTTCCAGTTCCCTTGTCTTATGTAAATATACCTGTTGCTGTTTCCTTGTCTTATGGAGATGTAACTGCACCGGGTTTCCTTGTGTTATGGAAATGTACCTTCTCCCAGTCTGCAGCCCCATGCTTTCAATGGACCCCAATCCTAAAAAATCCCTAAGCTGCCTATATCCCCCTAAAATTCCTGCTTCATTAACTTTTATTAATTCAATGAAGAAGTTTATATTTATTGAATTTCTGCCAGGAATAATGTCAGGGGCTTGAGATAAAGTGGTGAGAAAAAGTATACTAGTCATGTTTCTCCTTCCAATAGTCCCTGGACTATTTATAGCTTAGTAGAGAGATAAAAGTATTAATAAAACAATCTCACAACAAATGTAAAATAAAGTCCTATTAAAAACTATAAAAAAGAAATTTGTTTTTGAAACAGGAATTTTTAGGGGTGAAAAAGACAGGTTTAGGAAATTTTAGAAATTAAGGGGACCATGGAGGAAGCACAGGGCTGCAGAGCAGCAGAAGGTATATTTCCATAGAATAGGGGAAGCTGAAAAGTGGTTACAGGTACATTTGCATAGAACGAGGGAGCTGGAAACAGCAGAAGGTCTATATTTACAAAATAAAGGGAAGAAAGCCCCTGGTCCAGAAGGAGAAGAAAGTCCAAAGGGGTAAGTGAGATTTGACCTTTGAGCTCAGAAGTTACTATAGTAACCAGTCCAAGGGAATAGTGACCAATCAGAGGGGATATCAAGGCACAGGGATCTGCAGCCTTTATAAGCCTTGGGAAAAAGAACTCAGTGGGACTCTTTCTCCCTCCCCATGTGGGAGTCTGTGCTGTGAGATTCTTTCCCCTTCCCCACGTGGGAGTCTGTACTTGTTCTTCAATAAAATTTCCATCTTTGCTATACCACCTTCCGTCCTTGGATTCATTCTTTCACTCCTATGGACAAAGAGCCCAGGAACCATCCTGCCCAGGGGAACACCACGTGTTCCAGTTCAAAAATTCTGTTTCAGTTTGATCAGGAAGAAAGTCCTCGATGAAGTGAATTTTTGATATGAGATTTGTAGGGTAAGGAAAGTGTTAACCAGATCAAATGAAGAATGAAAAAGTTTTCTTGGCAAAACGTGCTGCACTGGACAATATTTGATGTTGGGAGGGGTCTGAGCTTGTCGTAGGGACAAGCAAATGAATCTGGAGTGGAGAAAGTGAGGGATATATGGTATGACATGAGTTGGAAAGGGAGGTTGGGTCATTTTTTTCTTTATCTTGGAATGATCGAGAACAATTGAGTTTAAGAAGGGTGACATGGACAAATTTGTGTTTTTGAAAGACATTGCTATGTGGATCTAAAATAAAGTGGAGACAGACTCATGGCTACAGAGAACACACTGACAGCTGTCTTAGGGGACTGGGTTGGTATCTGGGTGAGAAGGGTGAAGAGATTAAGCAAGGACAAAGACAACTGTATGGTGATTGCCAGAGGGAAGGAGGGTAGGGGGAGGTACAAGAGGGTAAAGACACCTGACTTGGGGTGGTAAACACACAATACAATATACAGATGATGTATTGTAGAATTGTATACCTGAAACCTACATAATTTTATTAATAAACAAAACAAATTCAATTAAAAAAATGACAGGCTAGACAATACAATACAACAGGAAAAATGATCCATAAATATTGACATTATTTACTGATAATAATGGTAAAGGCTTTACATAGTAATCCAAGTGAATCAATAGACCAAGAATTAAACAGGAGAGTCAGAAAGGATGGTAATCAAGATCAACATACAAAGATCAATTGCTTTCCTCCATAATAACAAACTAATAATTAAGAGAGGAAAAGAACCAATTAAAATAACTTCAACAACTAAAAATTGATAGGAATTTACCAGAGAACATCCCCATTAAAATCTAAACTTCTGCATCAACAGTATGTCTTGTTCACTGCTGTATCCTCAGTGCCTAGCACACTGCATGGTACATAGTAGATACTTAATAAATATTTGTTGATTGGTTGAAACAATAAATGTACAAGACATTTATGGAGATTTAAAAACTCTATGAAAGAACAAAAATATCTGAATCAGCATAAGTATACATATCTTGCTCATATATATACTTTATTTAGTGTGTATTGATATTGAAAATGTCAGTTATTCTTAGATAATTTTATAAAGTCAATCCAAAAGTAAGTGATAAATCTGGCAGGTTTTTTGGAGGAACTTGGAAAACTTCCACATATACCTCTAAATAACATGCTCACATTTCTTTTGCTTGATAATGAGTTTTAACAAGACAGTAGCTATAGACTCCCTGCTATGCATGAGTAGAATTTAACTCACTAATACCTACATTCCTTTCTCCTACTCCAATTTTTTTTTTACTTATTGGAACTTTAAACAATATATTTTTACTTTCATTTCTTATTCCTCCAATTTAATTATTGCAGACTCTTATTTATATAATGTGACATTATTAGACCCTTCTAGTTTCTCTATATCTTTCCTTCACATCGTATACATCTCCCACTGTCTCTGAGATGTAACTACTGTGGCACTGTTGCATTCAATTCTGTTCTGTAATCGAAATAAATCTTCTGATGCTTTCTCTAAAGGTTTGTTTAAATAAATTATAACAATTCATAGAATGGTACATAGAATAGAGCCAATGAATGAATAAAAATAAAAATCCAATATAGAATGTTTTCATTTTTAATAATGTAAATATAGCCAAAGATTATATTTTCTTCATTATAAATACAAAATGATGACTCCTGTGTCATTCAAAAGAGGATGGTCCTAGCAACAAAGTCAAATGGATTTTTTTTACACGTCAAACAATTGTGTAATCTCATACCATGTTTTATTTTCTTGTACACATTTTTATTTCCCTGCTCCTTGAAATCTATATATCTTTCTTTTTTAAATTATTGATTTAAAAAAAGAGTTTTTGCCATATCCTCACATTTATATTGTCTCTTAATCATAGTGCCCATTGTATGGAGTCTCCCTTTTTTTGGGGAAAACCTCTCTTTCTCAGGGCCATTTGGTTACAATCTATGGGGGTTGCTCTCAAGCCCTGAGATTATCCTGGGGCTTCCCTTTGCTGCTTCCTCAGTTTGCCCCACTATTTCCTGAATTGTTTGATTTTTCTCCCTTGTTTTGTTAAATATATAGCTTCAAGAATGGGTGTGTGGGAGGTGAGCTTTCTGAGTTCTCACATATAAGAAAATAATTTAGTTTGCTTATTGGCAAAACTGGATCCATTGGAATCTTGGGATCTGGCCAGGTAGATTGGAATTTCTTTCTGTAGTGGAGGAGTAGGGGAAAGGGAGAGCTGGATGTGTGGGCGTGTAAAGGAGAAGCCTGGAGACAGTGAAAAGAGTACCATTCTAGGGTATCAATAATCATTTACTCTTGGTGTCAATAACAATGTCCTGTTCATCATTCTGTCCCTCACAGTGCCTACTATAGTGGATACTCAATTATATCATAGTTCTTTAAAGTAGATATCTACACTAATAAAAGAGAAACATGCAAATTGACGGTACCTCTGCTATGCCCACCAGCCACGCCCACCAGCCAATCAGGAGCAAGTATGCAAATTAACCCAACAAAGATGGCGGTGGCCACGGAGCTGGAGGGAGCAGGAGGCTTGGTTGCCCCCGACAATAGAGGAAGCCAAGCTTCCTGCATGCCCTGGCTGGCTCTGGCCTGCTCAAGGCTACAAAGTTTCAATTATAGAAGATAAATAAATCCCAGATACCTGCTTCCAGCTGGCCCTGGCCTCCACTCAAGGAGGTGCTGAAAAAAAGAAAGAAAAGAAAAAAAAGGAGGGGCTGGGAGCCTGGATTACCAGGGGGTGTGGCCAGCCTGAAAACAGCCCTTAGCTCCTCACCCAGGCTGGCCACACTCCCATGGGGTGAGGGTCCCCACTGGGGAGCTTGGCCAGCCTGCAAACAGCCATTAGCCCCTCACCCAGGCTGGTCAGACACCCAAGTGGGGACCCCTAGCCTGAAGGGGTGTGGCCAGCATGCAAACTGCCATCAACCCCTCACCCAGGCTGGCCAGGCACCCCAGCGGGAACCCCCACTCCGAAGGGGGTGTGGCCAGCTTGAAAACAGCCCTTAGCCCCTCACCCAGGCTGGCCACACCCCCATGGGGTGAGGGTCCCCACAGGGGGACTTGACCAGCCTGAAAACAGCCTTCAGCCCCTCGCCCAGACCACCCCATCCCCCAAGGGAACCCCACCCTGATCCGGGACACCCTTCAGGGCAAACCAGCCGGCCCCCACCTGTGCACCAGGCCTCTATCTATACTAATAAAAGGGTAATATGCTAATTAGACTGGGAGACATTCCAGGAGACCTTCTTGATGTTCTTCTGGACAAAGCCATGGTGGTGGGGCCGAGGTAGAGGCCGTTAGAGGCCAAGAGGAGAGGGCAGTTGTGGGTGATCAGGCCAGGATGGGACAGCAGTTGTGAGTGATCAGGCTGGTGGGGGGTGGGGCTGTTGGGGGTAAGCAGACCAGCAGGGGGGACAGTTGGGGGTGGGCAAGATGTCAGTGGGGGTCAGTTGGAGGTGATCAGGACAGCAGGGGGGGCAGTTTGGAGTGAGCAGGCCAGCAGGGGGGCAATTGGGGGTGAGCAGGCCAGTGGGGAGGGGAGGTGGGTGTGAGCAGGCCAGCAGGGGGAGCAGTTGGGGGTGAGCAGGCCGGTAAGAGGGGCGGTTGGGGGCAAGCACACTGGCATGGGGGGCAGTTGGGGGTGAGCAGGATGGCGGGGGGGGGGGCACTTGGGGACGAGCAGGCCAGTGGCAGGGGGCAGTTGGGGGTGAGCAGGCCGGCAGGCAGAGTGGTTGGGGGCAATCAGGCAGGCCGGCAGGCAGGTGAGCGGTCAGAAGCCAGCAGTCCCAGATTGCGAGAGTGATGTCCGACTGCCGGTTTAGGCCCAATCTCTGTAAACAGGCAGTAGGACATCCTTCGAGGGGTCCCAGATTTGAGAGGGTACAGGCTGGGCTGAGGGACACCCTCCCCCCCATGCACAAATTTTGTGCACTAGGCCCCTAGTTTAGTTAATATTATTGATTAGAACTGACGGCATTGCTACGCTCTGAAAGTGGAGAGATAGCCAATCTGGCAACAAATTGGCATATCTGCACTTCTGCAATTGTTTTATTTCTTTCTCTATAGTGTATTTATTTGAGTTGTAATTCTTAAAAAAGAAAAAAAAGAATTCTGGAAAAGAAATCTCCATGTTTTTTCACTTATGTGCTCATAGGCATGCATAAATGGTGTCTCCAATCACTGGGCTCCAACTCCTTAACAATCCAAGTCAATCCCAATTTTTTCCTCTTTTTCCAGGTTCTCGTCCACATAGGTTATTGCCTCTTACTTTATCTTATTCTATATTGTGTCTTTGTTTCAGGGCAGGTTTTGTCTCCTCTCTGCTACCATTTTATTTTTCCTGTTCTGAAAGGATTTCCAGTGATTCATTTGAGCAACCTCCCTCTTTGCCATATGGAGCCTTCCTTTGGGATGGCATCCTGGCATTTACACCATTCTTCCTAGGATATGACATAAAACTGAGCTAAAGTTATGAAATTGTAATGTTCCATTGATGGTCGTGGTAGGTTTCATGCAGCTTTTCATTTAATATTCTTGTATGCCAAGAATTATATATATGCACACACACACACATATGCATATGTATATACACTGAGTGGCCAGATTTTTATGACCATCCCATCAGTACTTCATTGAGTCACCTTTTGCCTTCAATACTGCCATGATTCTTCTTGGCATTGACTCCACGAGATGTTGAAAGGTGATGCGAGGAATCTGACACCATGCCTGATGAATAGCACTGGCCAGTTCTGTGAGATTTGATGGTTGTGGAACCAGCTGCCTGATGGCTCTTTTAACTTCATCCCACAAATGCTCAATTTGATTGCGATCTGGTGATTGTGGGGGCCACCTAAGCAAGGTAAAGTCTCCCTCATGTTCTTGAAACCACTCCTGCATGATACGAGCACCGTGGCATGGCGCATTGTCTTTTTGGAAGAAGCCATCTCCATTGGGATACGCCATCAACATGTTAGGATGAACTTGATCAGCAATGATTCTTAGGTATGTTGTGCTATTCAGACGTTGTTCCACATGAATTAAAGGGCCCAAATCATGCCAGGAAAACATGCCCCAAACCATAACACTGCCCCCACCAGCTTGAAGGGTTGTACTCATGCATGTGGGGTGCATGCTTTCATGCTGTTTCCACGAAATTCTCACTCTGCCATCTGCATGATGCAACTGGAAACGTGATTCATTGGACCACATGACTTTTTTCCAATGCTTGACTGTCTAATACTTTTGTTCCTGTGCGAATTGGAGACGTTTTATCTTGGTAACTGCAGACAGCAAAGATGTTCAAACAGGCCTTTGGCTTCCATATCCCATATGATGCAATGTATGCTAATTTGCCTACAAACGTCAGGTTGTCATAATAATCTGGCCACTCAGTGTATGTGTGTGTGTGTGTGTGTGTGTGTGTGTGTGTGTGTGTGTGTATATATATATATATATTTATATTATATCATAATTTGGCCACTCAGTATATATGTATATATACTGAGTGGCCAGATTATTATGATCTCTAAATGCATAATGATGTTGCCACTCAGTGTATATCCTATGTAATAAAAGGCTAATATGCAAATTGTCCCCTCAACCAGCAGGCAGGCCGGCCAACCGCCCATGAATCCTCCTCCTGGCCAGGCTGGCCGGACCCCACCCATGCATGAATTCATGCACTGAGCCTCCAATATATATATATATATATATATATATATATATATATATATATATACACACACACACACACACACACACACACACACTCACACTGAGTTGCCAGATTATTTTTTGTGTTCAGAGATCATAATAATCTGGCCACTCAGTATATATATATATATATATATATATATATATATATATATATATATATATATATCCTATCTAATAAAAGAGTAATATGCAAATTGACCATACCTACGTTACACCCACAAGCCATGCCCACCAGCTAATCAGGAGCGAGTATGCAAATTAACTCAACCAAGATGGCTGTGGCCACAGAGGGAGCAGGAGGCTTGGGTTTCCCTGGCAATGGAGAAAGCCAAGCTTTCCTCAGACCCTGGCCAGTCTCCGCTCGAGGCTACAAAGTTTCAATTATAGAAGAGAAATAAATCCCAGATACCAGGGCTTCCGCTTGGGTCGCCGGGGGGTGTGGCTGGCCTGCAAACCACCACAGGCCCCTCACCCAGGCCACTCCACACCCCAAGGGACTCCCCACCCTGATCCGGGATACCCTTCAGGGCAAACCAGCCGGCCCCTACCCATGCACGAGGCCTCTATCCTATCTAATAAAAGAGTAATATGCAAATTGACCGTCACTGCAACACACAAGATGGCTCCTCCCATGTGGACACAAGATGGCCACCACAAGATGTCCAGCAGGGGAGGGCAGTTGGGAGGGACCAGGCCTGCAAGGGAGGGCAGTCGGAGGCGATCTGCCTGCAGGGTAGGGCAGTTAGGGGTGACCAGGCCGGCAGAGGATGGAAG
Source organism: Cnephaeus nilssonii (assembly GCF_951640355.1). Classification (NCBI taxonomy): domain Eukaryota; kingdom Metazoa; phylum Chordata; class Mammalia; order Chiroptera; family Vespertilionidae; genus Cnephaeus; species Cnephaeus nilssonii. The sequence goes on along the minus strand of NC_137080.1, from coordinate 43,404,377 downwards.
TTGGGGGCAACTGGGCCTGCAGGGAAGGGCAGTTGGAGGGGGTACACCTAGGCCTGCAGGGGAGAGCAGTTCAGGAGGACCAGGCCTGTAGGGGAGGGCAGTTAGGGGTGACCAGTCCTGCAGGGAAGGGCAGTTAGGGGTGACCAGGCCTGGAGGGGTGGGCAGTTAGGGGCCATCAGGCTGGCAGGCAGAAGTGGTTAGGTGCAATCAGGAAGGCAGACAGGTGAGCAGTTGGGAGCCAGCAGTCCTCGGTTGTGAGAGGGATGTCTTATTGCCTGACTGACGGGCAGTCGGACATCCCTTGAGGGGTCCTAGATTGGAGAAGGTGCAGGCTGGGCTGAGGGACACCCTCCCCCCCATGCACGAATTTCATGCACTGGGCCTCTAGTGTGTGTGTGTGTGTGTGTGTGTGTGTGTGTGTGTGTGTGTATACACACTAGAGGCTTGGTGCATGAAATTCCTGCATGGGGGGGCGTCCCTCAGCCCAGCCTGTGTCCTCTCGCAATCTGGGACCCCTCGGGGGATGTCAGGCCTAAACCGGCAGTTGGACATCCCTCTCACAATCTGGGATGCTGCATGCACCAGTGACCATACTTTTCATATGGGTGAAAGCCATGTTGCTGTTGTATGGGCAGCTACATTTTTTTGCCCTGATTATACAAAATAGTACATAACATGATCCTTCTGAGGCAGTAATACCATTTTCTCTATCTTTTGGGTGGAAAAACTGAAGCAGAGAGAAGTAATTGGCTTTTTACACAGTTATAAGTGTCAGAATCAGGGCTGACCACAAAATGTGCAAGCCAGAGTCCATGCATGTCATCGCTGTATCATCTTGTTTTTTTAGTGTTAGAGTAGCCTTGCCAGGTTTTAATTTTTAAATCTAAGAGATTGTTCCCAATATATAGCGTAGGGTCCCTTGGCCTGGCCGCCAATCAGGGCCATCTGTGGGGTGACCAGTGGGCAGGGCAATCAGGGAGCCCCCGCTGACACCCACCTTGGCTGGCAGCCTGGTGCCGCCCGCTGGCCAGCCCCATCCCCCACTGCCACTGGTCACCTCCCGCTGTGGGACGTGACGGACGGGGCACTCACTGGCCAGTCCCATCCCTTGATTGGGGGGAAGATGCTCAGCGCAGGTCAGTGCGCATCGTAGAGACCAGTCGTTCCACTGGTCGTTCTGCTGTTCGTTCTATTTGTATATTAGGGTTTTATTATATAGATTATATAGGATATATATATGTATTAATAAAAGGGTAATATGTTAATTAGAACGGGTTGACTGGCCATCTTCCAGACCTCTGACTTCCTTCTCGACAAAGCCATGGTGGTGGGGGCCGAGGCAGAGGCAGTTAGGGGCGATCAGGCCGGCAAGGGAGGGCAATTGTGGGTGACCAGGCCGGCAGGGAAGGGCTGTTGGGGACGAGATCAGGCCAACAGGGGAGGGCAGTTGGGGACAAGATCAGGCCTGCAGGGGAGGCAGTTGGGGCAACCAGGCCAGCAAGGGAGGGTGGTTAGGGGTGATCAGGCCGGCAGGGGAGAGCAGTTGGGAACAATCGGGCTTACTGGGGAGCACTTAGGGGTGATCAGGCCGGCAGGCAGAGTGGTTAGGGGTGATCAGGCAGGCAGGCAGGTGACTAGCGGTCCCAGATTGGGAGAGGGATGTCCAATTGGAGAAGGTGCAGGGTTGTAGGCTGGGCTGAGGGAACCCTGCCCGCGCCCCCCCCCCCCCACTTCTCCCCCCCCCCCCCCCCCGTGCATGAATTGCGTGCACCCGGCCTCATAGAGAGAGAGAGATCTATATACATATAGTTGTCATTATTTTGAAGAATTCCAGTAAATACTAAGATGCAAGCCTGTTTTATTCTCAACTAAACTTGTATGAACCCTATCTCATTCTTCTTTTGTAAAGGCCTGATTGTAAAGATTTAATGTGACACTTAACATTTTGGTAAATATGCCAGAAATTGATTTTATAGTTCTTTTATTACTTTTCCATTGTAATGGACTCTTAGACAACTCTTTTGTTTCCATAAATATGATGGAACTCAATAGTTATCGTGCTTTGGAATGGCAACTTCTTTCCAGGGGAAGCAAGGATCTACCAATGCTGAAGGTAAATCCTGCATTTGCCTTTTTTGAAAATGCACTCAGCATCTGGAGTTCCCTTCATCAGAGAAAAAAAAAAAAAGCTTCTTTTGAAAAGATGACATATAATGATCCACAAGAGCCAATTTTTCTCATTGAAATTTGCTTTTGAGTAAAATTATAGTTTACTTTTAGGGTTGTACAATTGGATTTATTTCTACTCATACAGAAAGTGATTTTAGCCCCCCAAATGTGATAGGGCATAATTTTTTTAAGTTAAAAAAAACTTTGTTAAGAAATGGTTAAGGCAAACAAAAAGATGTAAAGAGAAAAATTTTTGTTTTTTTTAATGTATTCCACTAAGAATATACTGCAAAATCATGTATCGACATGTATCTAAAGTCAATTGGTACAATTTTTCTTTTATATGGTTAGGCTACTTAACCTGACAGGTTTTTTGCTGTTGTTTCTTAACTTTGTTTTCATTTTTATGGATTAATCTTAATTTTGTTCTACTTTTTAAATATGTAAATCATTTTTAAGATTCCAAAGTAGAACTATATAACAAGATATACTTACTTCTCTCTCCTCCTATAAATTGCCATTTTTAGTTTTTTATTTATCTTTCTAGTGTTTTCTTTTTGTAAATATAAGCAAATGCACATATCTATTTGAATTTCCCTCCTTTCTTACACAAATAGTAGTATATTTGGTTACCTACTTTGCTTTATTCACTTAATAATATACTTTAGCAATCACTTCAGATCAAAACGAAAATCTTTCTCCTACTTATGGCTTCATAGTACTTCATTTAAGGATGTACCCTAGTTATTTAAATATTCCTCTCTTTATAGGCCACCTTGATATTTTAAATATTTTGCTATTTTAGATAATATTTTGCTATTTTAGATAAATAACTTGGTGCAGATGAAATTTTGCATATTTTGTGGTTAAGGAAAGAGTAGCAAGAATTGGTGTTGCATACTGCTTACTCACTTGCATGTGAATGATTTCAAAGGAATGTTGATTTTAGACAATGCATTGGGCCATCCTAGGGACTTTGGCTTGCATCTTTGAAGTTGTCTTTTTCTTATTCATGATAACTCTTAATACCCAAATACAAGACCAAAAGGAATCTAAGGGCATTTCTAAATATACTTCTTAATAAGTGATTTTGCCATATCTGCTGACTCTAGAGTCACACTTGCTCTCATCCCCAAAAGAAATCACTGCACTATATTAGGTTGACGGTCAAGAAAACCTGGTTGTTACTTCTAAGTACTTCAAGGTTTCCTTTCTTCTTTCTGCCTTTCTGAAATTTGGAAGGTCAGGTCATTCAGAAGTGACCAGTCCCAGAGCAAAACCTATAGACCCTTAAGAGGATACAAGAGGAAAATGTGCAACAGATAGTCAATGTAGTCCTTTACAATGCGATATATGATTGCTTCCACTGCTGCCAATCTTGACTTTGGCCAGTCAGTGCATTATCTTTCCTATAATGAAGACTATCTGGGAAATTGCATTTAGATTGGAAAGGAGCTAAGTGGATTGGAGTCTCAGAGCTGCAGGAAGAAGACAGCAAAGATAAACTTCAGGACCAAGACCCTCTCTAAGAGGCACCATTTCTTGAATCTGTAGACAGAGAATGCCCTCATTTTTCTTCAAACCTTTGCCTATAGTACAATCTCCCTTTAACTCAGGTAACATCAAAGTTGACTAAATTATTTCCTGATTGCCTTAAAGGCTTGAGGCAAAGTAGCTGAGCCAAACAGATCTTTAAAATCTCAATCAAATAAAATAATTTGTTATTAGATGAGTTCCTCTCAACAAATACCATTTATTTTGTGTAGAAGTGATAGGCAAGAAGTGAATCCAAAAATTTGCATTTCCAGCACTACCTGTAAGGAAAACCAACAAGAATAACTATGATTAAGAGAGGAAGTATAGCCAAAACCGGTTTTGCTCAGTGGATAGAGCGTCGGCCTGTGGACTGAAAGGTCCCAGGTTCGATTCCGGTCAAGGGCATGTACATTGGTTGCGGGCACATCCCTGGTAGGGGGTGTGCAGGAGGCAGCTGGTCGATGTTTCTCTCTCATCGATGTTTCTAACTCTCCATCCCTCTTCCTTCCTCTCTGTAAAAAATCAATAAAATATATTAAAAAAAAAGAGAGGAAGTATAAAAAAATAAAATTTAATCCATGAAGGTTTGTTTGAGATTGTAAAAAAATCATTTTAGAGGAATCTGAAATAAAATTGCAGTAATAAATTTGTGCTGTCAGTGAAGAATTTGTCTTCATTTTAAATAGTTGCTTTCATTTTTAATGACTCATCTTTATTTATGATATCTGTAAAACATCTATAGTAAATCTTTAACTCATTCTTTCCCTATTTTTGCCTCTCTCTCTCTCTTTCTCTCTCTTCCTTCTACAAATATTTATTGGGTCATTACCATGTGCCTTGCATTGCACTAATACTGTATCTCTGCATTTTTCCTCTTCTAGGAAATACTCTGGTATTTATTTAGGAGAAACTATTATTGTTTAATTTTCTCAAAAAGGTATATATAAGGTATAATGCTAAATGCATAAAGTACATAGTTATTTTATATATTCACTAGTTTTAAACACACATGCTTTCTATATATGTCAGAAGGATTCCAATATTATATGTAAAGATCTTTGTTGATAGTGAACATGGATATTACCCCTTTGGAAAATGTCATGTTATTGGTGAAAGGCTTGATCTTCTTATGCATGTTTTTCATTTTTCCAAAAATTCTTTGCTTTGGAATAGTGATTAAGAAGCATATTTTGAAATGTGTTTGGCACAGAACACTGAGTTTTTATCTGAAGTTCCTCATAAATAAATGATCTATTTTTTCCTAGCTTTTGAAGAAGCCATTTCCATTTCTGATAAAATTTCTCAAAGTTATCTCACCATCTGTGACATGAGTGGGAAAAATTACATTACCTTTCCCTACACTTCCATAATTTTATTTTGGCTTCTGATAGTGCACATTTTTGGGAAGGATCAGTTTAGCAATTTGCCTTTGTAGGATAACTAAGAGTTTTTTTTTTTTTAACTTTCAGTTGGAAAAGAAGTGCTGTTAATTATATTTCCTATTTAGAAAACTGTCCTATCTGCTTTGCTTAACTGCTCTAGTTCTATGGTTATGTGAAGCCACCAGAGCACTAGATGCTTGTAAAAAAGAATTGAGTGGCAGATAATTAATGCCTCATTTGAATTTTAACAACTATGACAGCAGAAGGTGCACTAAATAGCACGAGGTACCCTAAATGAATGAAATTATCAAGCTTCGGTGCTTTTAGATGACAGGTGAAATGTTTCAGTACTTCAATGTTTAACAACAATTTTGTATTCTTTTTAAGAAATAATAATTGATGACCAACTTTACACAAGATGTTCAATTGGGTGCTTCTGAGAAAAGATTATAAAGATAAAGCTTCTTTAAGAAGAGTTTACCCAATCAAGGAGAAGAAAAAAAATGCAAAGCTAACTGTTCCATACCATGAAGTATGCTGGGTACCAAAGAATTACAAAGAGATGGGGAAATCCCTGGATAAAAAGACATTTCCTGGATAGGAAAGGCTTAAAGAAGGGACGCTGAAAGGAGAAGGTTTCATAAATTGACAAGTGGATTTTGGTGCTCCTTCTAAAATTGTTGGAATATAATTCAACAAATCAAATGAAGTATAAGAATAAAATAGACGTTTTAAAATAGACAAAAATTTGGAAAGTTTGCCATCTATGGCTATCTTTCTGAAAAAAATCATTCAAGACTTTTTTTACATCTTAGTAGGAAAGCATTCAGTTTTTCACCATTAAGTATGGTATTAGCTATAAGTGTTTGTGGTCCCCCCCCCCCCCCCCGAGATAATCTTTATCAGGCTAAGGAAATTTCCTTCTATTACTGGTATGGTAAGAGATCATGAAAGGAAGTTGAATTTTGTCAAAAATTTTTTTTGGTATAGATATGATCAGATTGGTGTGATTTTTGTCTGTAGATATGATTTACACTGATTAATTTTTGAATGTTGAGCCAGCCTTGCATTCCCAGGATGCATCCTACTTAGTATTGAGGTATACTTCTTCTTATAGTACATTGCTAGGTTCCCCACTTGATTTCAATGTGATTTACTAGTATATCCTATATGTCTATAAATGACCAGAAGATAGTCAATTTTAATGAATGTTTCCTATATGTTTGGAAAAATGTGTATTTCATGCCAGTTGATTAAAATATTCTGTATATATCCACTAGACCATTTATTAATCACACTGATGAAATCTTTTATGCTCATAAATTCTTTTTGTCTGTTTGTTTTCTTAATTTCTGAGAGAGATGGATTAAAATCTACCAGTGTGGACTTGACTACAATTTCTGGTAGTTATGTCAATTTTTGCATTGTATATTTTGAAACCATAGCACTTGTTCGAAACCCACACAATGATATGTAGAGCATATTTTGATATTTTGGGGACAGCAACCTCACTCAGATGCATGTCCCAGATCCCAGCCAGTCAGAGAAAGGTAAGTATCACATGATCTCACTCATATGTGGAATCTAATTAACCAAATAAACTGATGATTAATAATAGACCCAGAGACATAGAAGCATGAACAAACTGTTGAATCTAGGAGGGAAGGCAGGAGAGGGTGGGTGGGAAGAGATCAACCAATGAACTTGTATACATATATGCATAACCCATGGACACAGACAGTGGGGTGGTAAGGTCCTGGGGGGAGGGGGGAACAGGAACGGGTTGAGAGAGATTAATGAGGGAAAAAGGAGGACCTATGTAATACTTTCAACAATAAAGATTAAAAATAAATAAGTAAATAAATAAATCACAGTGACGCCCCCCACCCCCAAATAAATAAAATAAAAAGAAAACGCACACTGGTAGTGGAGTGGGACTAGAGGAGCTGTTGCTGGGTCATAGATCTGAACTTGGAATTGTATCTCCATCAAGTGTACCAGCCCCACCAGATATACTATCTGCTCCTCCCAGGTTAGATGTAAGACTTGCAGGGGACTGTGTCTGCTGGCAAAGCCAATGAAACCTATCAGTAAATTTAGTTTCAGGGATCAACATTTTATAGTTGAGCTGATGACAAAACCTTAAAATTATTTGTTTAGCTGCTGAAAACTTACTGAATCAAATCCTTTGATTTTCTCCCCCCCCCCCCGCTTTTTTGATAATTTACCCTCTTTATCTAAAAGTCCTAGTTTATACAAAAGATGTGGAATGCATGTGTAGACTTGTCAGAAACCTGCTGCCGCTGCTGCCTTTATTTTTTAATGCCAATTTGCTCTGTATAGTAGATTTGAAAGTCCTCTGTAGGTTCCTGAGCCTGATCCATTACTCATGTCCTATTGCCGAGTCTCTACTGTCTAGGTTGACTTGATGGATTTCTTTCTGACAGAATGAATTATGCTATGTGGTTTATTTTTTCTTACTGTGTTGAGCTGATACTCAGGGAAAAATCTTAATATTTTCAAAGCTTGCACCACAGGAAGATTGGGTTTTGAATAAAAGATTAAATTCTACTGAACTATTCCATGGTGGGTGAGGTACTTATAAAAATATTAGAGGCCCAGTGCATGAAATTCGTGCACTGGTAGGGTCCCTAGCTGCTGGCAACTGCCGGCCGGATACTCCCTCCCTTCCCCTGGCCACCTGCTGCCACCAGGGCCTCCCTCCCTTCCCCCGGCTGGCCCCACCCCCTGGTCGAACTCCTGGATGAACTCTCAGTCAAGGGGACAATTTGCATGCTACATTTTTATTATATAGGATTAGAGGCCTGGTACATGAAATTTGTGCATGGGTTGGGTCCCTAGGCCTGGCTAGCGATAAGGGCCAATCAGGTTCCCCGCCTCCCCACCTCCTCCTTCCCTCGCTCCCTCAGCGCCCTGCCACCACTGGTCGCTTGCTATGTTTCCACGCTGCTCCCTCGTGGTCAGCACAGGTTAAAGTGAGCGATCGAACTCCTGGTCTCCTAGCCGAACTCCCAAGGGGACACTTCGCGTATTAGCTTTATATATATATATGGCCTAGAATAAATTATCTATAAATAAAATGTTGGAATTTGTAATTCTGATAACTTCCAACATAAGTGGGAATATATTATCATTTCAAACTTCTTTCTTATCAATATATATTTAAGATTTCCTTTATGTTTTTCTTTTCATGCTGAAAATTGAAGGGTGATTTTGACAAAGGAGAAAGGCTGAATAGTTGATATGTGAGCTTGTGAAAATATTTTAACATCCTGTAGTCATTTTAATTTGGTGTTATAAATATAGACCTCAGTGATTCAAGAATTGTGTTTATTAGGAAGCAGGCTAAATGGGAGTCTATTTTTGCATTATTTGAAACAGGTTTAGCACAACTAAGGGAAGTTTTTTTACAAAGAATTTTTTTTAAGAAATTTAAAAATTTGCTTTAAAATAATCAATCGCATTAAAATGTATTCATTTATCAAACAGGTTATCCTAGTTCAAATTATGTACATTTAAAATAGTAAAGTTAACAAATATGAAAATAATATCAATAATACTGTGCATTTAGTTATTTAATGTACCTCTAATTTTAATAGTATTTTATGTTTTCTTATGTTATCATCTATAAATTTTTAATTAAATATCTGATTCCCCCCACAATTCTTTCTTTGTGTGTTTCTGTGACTTTCAAAGCTTAATAAAAGCTATAAAAATAATTTTGACTTGATTTTTTTTAAAGGAAAAGGAGTATAGGTAAGTTCTCTTCAGTTCCTCTTCCCAAGCCTTTTGGGGTTTCTCTATGTGAGTTTGGGGGTCGGAGTGCGAACATTCTTCAAGCTGGAATTGTAGAAATTCAAGAGTGACTGATTAGCATTAGTCAGGGAAGTGTGCATAATTTCAATTTCAGTTAGTTTAATAATAAAATGCCTACTGATAAAAGGGAAGAAATGGGCTCATAAATAAGGCAATGTATATAGTTCTTTGGTTAAGTCTATATTCTTTACCAACATTATATGTACCAATTATGATCTAGGAGACCCTGGATGGTTAACCTCTGCATCATTATAGTTAGTGAAATCTAAAAAATGGCTTACGTTGGACAAAGGGGCTTATCTAAACCTATTAAGATCATAGGCATATGGTCCCCTTCAGATGACTAACCAAACAAACAGATCAAATATTTCAAGGTCTGATGTCTATTATCCAAGAATTTTCTTGAAAACAAAATCTTAAAACCTATACAAGAAAAGTACACTGAATGGATCTACTGTTATTCAAGTATAAACTGAATGGTAATTTATAAAAAAAAAATAAGTATTTTGGAGTAATGGGGGAGGAATGTATGCATGTACATTTGTGTTTTGTGTGTGCATTTGTGTTTGTGTTTTGTGTGAAACATTATTCTAATTTTCCATCACAGAAAATCAATATTATAAAAAAAAAAGTTGTCCAAGGCTACTACTTAGAACTATGGGTACATTATTGTGGCTATAAGCATGGGCTTGAATCAGACTTGCTTGAGTTGGAATCCTGGCTTTATGTCTTACTGGCCATGTGACCTTGAGCAAGTACTTTAACCTTCTCTGCCTCAATTTTATTTACCTAGTACACCTTGACCAGGTGAGCTGAGGGCTGAAGCAGTTCACTTTTTGGCCTCCTAAACACTATGCCTATGAATATGACTGCTGATGCCTATGAATATGACTGCTTGTTAAGGGAAGTGGAGATAATGGTTGTAGATGAGATTTTGACTCACAGCATGAAAAAGCTATCCAAAGACATTTCATCCTCTGTCACTATAGACTCAGGTTTTAAGAATGCTTCATAAACAACACAATAAAAACCAACAAAACACTTGATTGTTTGGAGGGAAAAATACATTTGCTTATTCAGAAGTTTGATGCTTTTATGAAAAAACCCTTTAGCAAATCATTATTTTAGACTTCATATTTGCATAGATCACATTTTCTCATTATTTTCACTTGTGAAAATGGGACTCCTGAAGGAAGCAGTCTGTAGGCTATCAATGACATTGTAGATGATTTGAATGTAAAATAACCTTTTATGATTTTCCTATGATGGTAGATATGGATCAGGATTTTAGTCCACAAAGAAGCCTTTTGTATAGATCCCCAGTCTATTAATCTTCCATGTAAGTCAGTATTCTCTAAATCAAAGGAATCTTTTCTAATGCCTGCCAAAGATGACTTCTTGAAGAGCAGAGTAATAATTTTACTATGGCAGACATTTTGATTAAAGAACAAAATAAAAAAACAAAACAAAACAAAAAATCTCCCAGCCCTGGGTTATGCTGTTGTTTTCTGTAAAATGGACTTGGGCATAACAAAGTTCGGTCACTTTTTCCTGGAATATTATTAGATGATTTGAAATAATTACAGCAACATTTATGGGAAACTGTTGGCATTTTAAGCTTATGAAATTGCTTTTTAAATGTGCATGGAACGTAACGCCTTTGTTCCTAAGGCTACAAGCATTGAACCAAAACTAATAACTGTAAGCTACACAGTGCCACACCTGACAAATTGTGATTTGCTGCATAACTTAGTATTTGGGCAAAATTGCTGCAACTGGAACATGCGTACACTAAATTATCAAATTGGATATTTTCTTTCAATGGTTTTGGAATTAATCATCTGCCGTCTCTTTAGCCAACAGTGTTCTTAGCTAGAAAATTACAAATGTGGCTTTTATTAGATTTTATTGCACCTTTTAAAATAATTTCTATTAATACTTTTAATAGAGTATAGAATCTTTTAAAATTCCTGTAATTTTTTAAACAACTCTAGACAGATTCTTCTTTTTTGTCTTTGGTATCATTTGACTTTTCAGCAGATTGCTATAAGGGCAGATGGCCGATTGGCTAAATATGGAACTATGGACCAGTTGAGCACTTAACATTTTTGATCTCTTTTGCTCTGTAGGTGAAAAATGTTGGGTTTGTCGGGTTTAGTAAGGTTTTGGGGATCTTAGAGGGTATGTCCTAGAGTGATGGTGTGGGATAAGGGATGCATAGATGATTGCTCTGTGCCTGTGGGGCACTCATCCTGGATATGCCTGTCAGGGCCTTTTTAACCACATGCATTAGTCTGATATACATAGAGAAGTAACATTTCATAGAATGTTACAACATCAATACCAGTTATTTTATGAAGCGCTTTTTTTCCCCCACCTGATTACGAATGTGATAACCATGTTATGAAATAGTCACTGTGCTAATAAATGTGGGAGTGACTCTTCCTGTAGGGTCTTTAGGGATACTTCAACATGTCTGTGGATATTACACTTGGAGAGGCATATGAAATTAGAAACTGTATTATATTCACAGGTCCTCGAAGAGGGAGGCATGCCACACAGGTGGCCACATGGGAAGTAGTTTCAACCTGGGAGGTAGAGAGCGATGAGAGTGAGTGCCTTTATTGGGCAAGTGCCTTTATTTTACACAAGTAGAAGTAATGAGGGGATTTTACTAGTACTGTATGCCTGAATGTCTGTAGGTCATCGTCAAGGGAGGTCCAAGAAAGGGAACCTGTGGCTGGGCCAGCCTATCACACTAGTGCACCTGCTCAGCCAGGCAGGGTGCTCACAGCCTGTTTTCAGGGATGCTAAAGCAGAAAAAAAAGTGAACTTTTAAAAATTTACCATACAGTCACATATTATTATTTACAATGATTCATATAATTTATCCAGGCTCCTAAATATGAAAGTACTGTTATATATAATATAGATTACTTTTTTCAGAATAAAGTAACTTTCAAGAAAAGAAATGCCTCTTTTTCCTCCAGCAACATTAAGAAATCATAGGTACATATTTTACATATAATTAAAATGCTAAAAGTGACTTCATTTTAATATTAGTGATGAAAAGTTTTTTTTTTTTTTAATGTATGTGATGGGCAGAATAATGACCCCTCCAAGCTGTTCCTGTTCTAATCCCTGGGACCTATAAATATGTTTTGTTATGTGGCAAGCATAGAAATCAGGTTTTTACAGAATTAAGGTTGCTAATCAGCTGAATTTAAAATCAAGTAGATTATTCTGGATTATCCAAGTGGGCTCAAGTTAATGACAAGAGAAATCAGAAGGCAGAAGTCTCAGTGTCCGAGTGACATAGCATGAGAGAGACCCCGATGACCATGGCTGCCTTTGGATATGGAAAAAGTCTGCAAGCCTAGGAAGAAGGTGGATTCTCCCCTAGAGCCTCCAGAGGGAGCACAGCCCTGCCAACTTGACTTTAGCCCAGTGAGACTCACTTTAGACTCTGATGTACAGAAATATAACCTATTAATCTGTGTTGATTTAAGCCACCGAATTTGTGGTTAGTTGTTACCGCAGCTGTAGGACACTAATGCAGTGTGATACATTTCAATACGTGTGTTAACTCTGGATCCTCAGTAGAGCTCTGAAGGACTACAATTCTGCAACTGCTTGCTTTCTTTTTCCAGTTCCTTGGCTATCAACTGCAGTGCTTGTTTTGGTGTTGTGCCGTTTCTCATGCTTGTGCCCCCACCTCCAGAACAGCAGAGCAGCAAGGTGTTTAGGGGACAGATATCATGAGTGGTTCTTCATTCTGTCACTTGGGATTTGTGAGACCCCAGGCATCACATCTCAGTTTAAAAAGTGAACCAGAAGACGTTGCAGGGACATTGTGAAAATGAGACAGATGCCTGTAAGTGTTCAATGATATGATCACGTCATCCTTGTCAGTTCCAGCAAGGCACTGGATGAAGAACGAGTGATTTGGTGACTGGCTATGGTGAAGGTACAGCCAAATCCAGAGTTCTTTTCTGCCTAGTTGTCTTTGGGGATGGGGATTGTGTCTGTGTACGTGAGGTTCATGGGTGTCTGTAAATCCAGGTGAAAAGATAATTCTGCAGTTGTTTGTAGGGTGACTCTATATACTCTGCTTTGTTATCCCCACTCCATGTAATAGGCAGCAAGTACATGCCATTTTTGCTTTATCTTTATTTGTTTGAAAAAGTGATATGTGCTTACAGTGAAACGTTAGACCAGAACGTAAAATGAATACAGCTAACGTCAGTCTTCCTGCAGTTTCTATCCCTAATTCTCTAAATCCCCTCTCAGGAGGGAACTAGTTTTTTATGAATCTTTCTTGGGATAGTCTACACACATTTCAATATATTATCTGCTTTATTTCAAAAAATGATATTATCCTCTATATGTTGTTTCTAACCTTTTCCTTTCCACTGAATTTTTCTTAAGTAATATTCTGAATCAATATAATAAATATATACAGTATTGATAAGCATCAAAAGAATGACCATACTTATCTTACAAATGGGGAACAACTATACATTTCTATAAGTTTAAAGTGGGCTTTTCAGTAAGTCACAAAACTATTTCCTTATACTTAAAATGTTTCAGTGAAGAGTTTGTGTTGTGACTCATTATTGAACTTACTTAAAGATGGCTCTCTACTATTAAGAAAATGTATATCAGGAATAACTAATCCTTGCCATTTAGGTCCCAAATCTCTATTTTTCTTAGAATTCAGAGTCTTTGCAAGCACATATCATCTTCTTTTTGCTCCTGCCAAATTTTTACAATGATCATTTTCTCTCCCTTTTTGTTGTCTGTATGACTCTTTAAATTTTGCTTTCAAAATGTTTTTTTTTTTTTTTTTAATCCTCCTGTAGCTAGCTGATAGTTTGTTTCTTTGTGACTGGATTTCTTTGTCTCTGTATCAGAAGGAGACATTTTATGGATAGAACTCCAAATTATTAGTTACCATGATATTCATTCAACACTTAATACCACAGGGATTAAAAGAGTGGGGCTAGGAAAGGTAAACATTTTGTAGTATACTCACATTTAAATGTATACACACATACATGCGATTTTTACTGTATAAAAATGAAAAATGTCTTGCACAATTATTTCATAATTAATATTTTGCCTTCTGACCCATAGTGCAACATAAAATTTTATAGATTTTAAAAAGGACTTTCTTGGACATTCATGAGAGAGTTCAAAACAACTCTGAAGGTCATTAATTTTAGCTATGCGCTTGCACCTATGGTATGCATTAATCTTCTCTATCATTTTTCTTATCAAACTTATATTATCACAGACTATAGGATGGGTATTTTTATCTTTCTTTCACTCTATGTACCAGGCAGGTGGCTGACTCTTGATTTCAAAATATATGTCATTTTCAATGATGAGTAACTACTGAGGTTTTTTTCCCTGAGATGTAATTGGAGACTTAAAACCTTCTTCCACAAAAGAGTTTCTCAATATGGCATTTACTTTTATCTATTATGGAAAGCTAGGCTAAAATCTGGGGGAAATAATAGCTTTACCTCTACTGAATTATGTTTTGATTGGCACTATAAAGTTCAAAATATTTGTCTGTTCTTCATAATATTGTTAGTATCTGTGCCTTGCACATCCCTTTCCCTTTGCCTATTCTTTACTTTATTAAAAATCTTACAGATATAAGATATAGATTATATGAATCAAGTCTTCCATAGACTTTTACACTGAAACCTTTGTTAATAAGAAGAATATACTTATTTCCCTTTTAGTTATCAGGTCATTTGAAAGATCAAGGTAGCTTGTTTTTGGTTTATACACCCTGAGATCTACAAGGCCCCTGGGAGTTAAATTTCTTTAAGGGACATTGTTACCATATGTCCCTCTAGCCATTCAGTGTCATTTTATTTGAAGATTCTTAAGATATGCTCACTGATGTTTAAAAGGGACAGATGGTTGAATTGTGCTTTTCTGGGTGCTATTATTTACAGGTCTCTTATTGGACAATACACTGTCTGTCACTAGTAGGATTTTGAAAAGCATTTAGTAGGAGCTAATATTTTATGTAGCAGTGTTCCAGATAATTCAAGAAATTATTATACATCGACACTCTCTTGTAGGATCTTAATGATGGCATGACATAAGGGCACGTCTCAGAGACTAAATCTTCTCTTATATGGGTAAATTCTTATAAGTGAAATATGAGGTTCCTTTAGGATTTTATGAATTCTATAGTTTTTTTTTTAAGGAACATTCTGAATTCATATTATTGGAAAGACTAGGGGCCTGTTCATAGCACTTTTAGATTCTGGTATCTATATAAGGGACTCTTTTTATGTGGTTCTGAAAAAATTTCCTCCCTGGAATTCCTTCTTTGGAAGCAGATGAGGTTGGTGAAGTTGGTAATCATTGCCTTTTACATTTACAATTACTGTCTCTACTGCCTATGTCCTCATTCCTCTTTCCCGTTAGTGCCTTTTGTTCCTTTGATTCTTAGCCTCCCATCTTTTCTTTCTACTATGACCTGGGATACTGGCTGGGTAGATGCCAACGATTTTAGTAGTATGTCACTTCTATGATTTGATTTCATCATTGCTACTCTTAATTTAGAGAAAATAAAACAGTATTGCCAGTGGGTAGACCAAAGCAATCATCTGAGCCAGTGTAGGCTCAACCCTACTTAAAGAAATAGATGTGAACTAACATAATCTTTGGACATTTATATTAGAGGGGCCATTTGAGAGTTCTCTCTAGTAATTGACATATCTTCACAAATTATTTATAGAGATTTAGGCCTTGCCTAAGATGGCACAATAAATTAGTGGCAGAGTTAGAGTCTTCAGTTACATCTTCAGAATCCTATTTTAAAATTATTTGCATTTATAAATTTCCTTCCATTCAGAATTGACTGTTAAGAATGTGTCCACATTCAATTTTTGATCCTGGTTAGTGGTACAATCCTAGTGAGCTAAATTGGATGACTCAGTCTCAGACTTGATTATATACCAGGTAGCTCTGTGCCTTGCAAAGTAGACCACTGTGTGCCACTATATTGCTCTCTGCCCATATTGGTTCCAGCCACATGGGTAAGCATGTGAATGATGTCAGGGAATGAATAGATTGTGGGAACAGTTCTTTAAAGCTATACAAAACCTTTCAATGTATTATAAAGGATATGGTCAAGGAAAGAAGGAGAGGTTAATTAATTTCTATCTATATAAAACCCTAATATGCAAATTGAACAGCAGAACTACCTGCGGAATGACCTGTTGGCAGGGGGCGCAGCTGGCGAGTGGCCATTGCCAGGCCAGCCAAGGCAGGTGCCAGTGGGCAGAGGGAGGCAACTGGCAGCGGCGGTGGGGGCAGGGCTGGTGAGCGGGAGGCGCCAGGCTGCCAGCCAAGGTGGGGACCCCCCTTGATCACCCTGCCAGTTGCCCCACAGATAGGCCCTGATTGCTGGCCAGGCCTAGGGACCCTAACCTATATATTGGGAACAGTCTCTTAGATTTAAAAATTAAAACCTGGAAAGGCTACTCTAACACTGAAAAAACAGGATGATGCAGCGATGACATGCATAGACTCTGGCTTGCACATTTTGTGGTCAGCCCTGATTCTGACACTTATAACTGTGTGACAAGGCCAATTACTTCTCTCTGCTTCAGTTTTTCCACCCAGGAGATGGGGAAAATGGTACTACTGCCTCAGAAGGATCATGTTATGTACTACTTTTTATAATCAGGGCAAAAAAATGTGGCTGCCCATACAATAACAAGATGCTTTTTACCCATATGAAAAGTACGGTCACTGGTGCATGCAGCGTCCCCGATTGTGAGAGGGATGTCTGACTGCCAGTTTAAGCCCGACATCCCCCAAAGGGTCCTGGATTGTGAGAGGATGCAGGCTGGGCTGAGGGACCCCCCACTCCGTGCATGAATTTTGTGCACCTGGCCTCTAGTATTTACATAACTAATTGGTGAAAAGTTGGACTGATGATATTTAATGTCCTTTTCACTTGAGAATATACCATAAAACCTAACCAACAGCTTATTGGATATATTAGTTTTCCTTGCTCTATAATAAATAACTTATAAGTTTAGCAACTTAAAATGACATAGATTATTATTTTACAGTAAAAATTTCCCTTTTTTTTCATCCTAGTTTCTTTTAGTTTATAATTAAACTGAATCAGACAGATTGATAGAAGAAAAACAAGTTTAATCTTGTACATACGGGAATGCAGAAATATGAGACTCAAAAAAGTGACCAAAGCAGGCCGCTTTTATACATTTTACACAAAGAAACAATTATTTGCGAAGATTTGACAAAACAAAGAGGTTTGTGCTTGAGGTAGCAAATTAATGAAGTAAAGGTTTGTTTAAACAACCTTCTCAGCCTTGAATTCTCCATCTCTGGCAATAAGAATGCCTTCCGGTATGTGGAGGATACTTTCATAGGAGAGATTTATTTCCTGCTTTCAAGAGGAACAAAGAGGGTTAGAATGCCCCTAACCAGCTGTTTATTAAGCAACTTTAATTCAAAATAAGGTACCAAAGTGTTATCTTTTGGGGTGGCATATTCTGCCCCTACAACGTTTCTGTGAGTTAGGAGTCCATTAGTTCTGTTTAAGGTCGAACCCAGTTAATATCAAGGTATTGGCTGGGTCTCTAACTTCATCTAAGGGTTGGAGTCCTCTTCAAAGCTTATTCCAGTTGCTGGCAAAATTTGGTTCCTTACAGTCGAGGACAGAGGATCTCAGCGCCCAGAGACTGCCGCTCTCCAAATGCATCATGGCCCTGTTTCTTTAAGGCTAGTTGGAGGATCTCCCTGAATTTTCCTGTCTCTCATCTAAACTATCTCCTCCCCCGCCCTAATTAATAAAAGGCTCATCAGAATAGGTTAGTCCCACCTGGAATAAGCTCTTTTAATAAATGTAAAGTAACTCAATTATGGGCCTTAATTATGTCTGCAAAATATTTTCCCTTTTTCCGTGTAACAACCTAGTTACAAGAGTGTCAGCGTGTGTGCAGGTTCTTTTCCCACTCAGAGGGAGGGGTTTGTAGAGAGTGTTTTTGGAGGCCATTTTAGAATTCTGCCTGTAACACTGGGGAACAAGAGAGTGCCATTTCTGTTAAATTATGGAAAATAGCAAACATCATATCCAGAAGAAAATGTGTGTTTTTTTTAAAATTTAGTTTATAAGCTTTTTTTCTCTTTCAACAATTATTAAATGATATATTTTTTTCTCATTGAGATTAAGATAGCCCCTAATTCAGGAATGGAGAAAAAAGCCATGCAGGCAAATTAAGTGAGCTGGGCGCCGACTGCACAGGGTCAGCTTGTCTTGAGTATTGTTCAGGCTTTGGGAATGGCTCTCCTTCCAACTCGAGTTAAAATAGATAATGTTTTATCCTTATAGTTTAAAAAAAATCACATGACTGCTAAATTGTGTTAGCAATGAAACAATCTATTTGATCTGAAAAATGGAAATGGCATCACAATATAAATTAAAGAACTAGATTTTACTCCCCGCCCCCCACCCCCAAACACCATTCAGCGATTTTGAACATTAGTCCTGTTTTAGGCCAGTGTCTGTATGTGCTGGTACATTTTTCTCTGGGAGTACGCAGCTATTTCCTCCCCCTTTTTTCATATCCTCTTATAAAACTACTTTTTCATACAATTGATACATGGTTTTCTTTATGAGTATATCTGAAGTTAAGTTCTAGTTTAAGGGATTTGCCACTTACTTTTGGTTCCTAGGTGGTTAACTTTTAGTTCTCAACTCTATTGAACACATTTGCTAATAGTAAAAAATGAGTTATTTACCAGTAAGTACTGGCCCAAATGCACACTCTTCATAGCTAAATTGTATTCGCCTAAAAGGTTGAAGTGGCTTATTTATTTATATTTATGAAAAGTGCTTAATAAAACCATGGGAATACAGGAAAAAAAAATCAATGCCAATTGTAGGTCCTGCAATTTATTTCTATTTGATCTGAATACATTCTGGAGTGTGTACTTCTCATAAACCTTGCTTAACAATAGTTTTATGGTGCCACATCCAAAGGCTTCATTGAAGAGGTGCGTTGTAAGGATTGGTGAATAGGTCACCCATGAGGGGGGTGAATGAGGCTCCGTTGCCCAAAGCAGGCAGAGTCAGCTCCTTTTCTTGCCGTTTAGCTGACGACACATGGATTTCTACATACTGAGCCAGGCGGTCAGCAGATGCCTCACCATCTCTCTCCGAACGCTCTGGTCATATTAATCCATCATCTGTCCATCAGGCACCCTTTCTCGGCTCAGGCTGTCCACCTGACTCATCAGAAGGGACCGGACAGAAAAACTGCAAACTTCCCGAAGATGTTAGAATGTTCCTTCCACTCTCAAAAACAGCCAGCCTGCTTCATTTTTGGGACTGGTCCAAGTCCTCCTCACAGTCAAATGTGAAGGAGCATCTACATTCAATTTACTCAGTACAGCAGGCTGACCTTCAATGTGGATCTTATAAAAATAAACTTTAATGAGGGCCCGAGGAGGTACAGGATTGCTCCGAGGCTGTCTCTAGCAATAGCTCTGCTTTTAGGGCCATTTCCTTCTCATCTGGGTTACAAGCTTTTAGCTTTCTTGTAATATACTTTCATGTTCTGAAGCTTGGAGGAGCTGCTGAAAGAAACTCCTTCACTCTTAGAGAAAGACAAACTTTTAACGCTTAAAAATGTGTGTATTTCTGGATTTTTAGGTACATGATACTTATCATTTAGGATCTTAGTTATTTAACAATGTTTTTTACCAGTTAATTTTACTTTACTATTATCACTTTTATTCTTATATTTAGCTTAGAAATCAAAGCAGGAAGAATAGGATTCAATGTGCTCTCCCCTCTAAAATGGAAATATCTAATATTTTATTATAAAATATAGTAGTATATTTGGGTACAGCCAAATTATGTTCCAGAAAGTTGGTAACAATTTAGACTCTTACTGACAGTATATTTAAGTACTCATTTTTATAGCTAAACCATCTTTTAAATTGTCAAAAATTTCATAGGCATCAACTGAGAACAGCATTTCAGAGGTTCAAAGAAGATATAAACAAGAGTACATTCTTAGAAGGTTGAGGTAGAGTTAGAAATAAAGAGTGTGTGGAGGTGACAGGGGATGGTTAGATATGGGAGCAACCAGGTGGTTCTGGGTGATGTGTGGTGTGTGTGCATGTATGATGCTGGACTAAGGATTTGGACCTTATTCGAGGAAATAGGAAAATCACTGAAATGTTTTACAGGGTGAAGTCATGTATCTCTTTAAGGGTCATTTCAGCAGTTGTGTGTATAATGTAGTGGAGGAGTTTCCAGATTGGAAGCAGAAAGAGCTCTTAGGAACTATTATTATATCCTAGATTGGAGATAACCTTAACAATAAAGAAGAAAGAAAAACAAACAAACAAAAAAACTCCAACAAGGTAAAAGGAGAATCAGTGGTAGTTAAGGAAATGCCTATTTCTGGTTCTGTCACTAAGTCATTTTGTTTTTCTTAGACTCTTTCGTCTTTATATTATGTGAGATTCAAAGGATAAAACTCAAACATCTTCTTAGAACATGAATCTGTAGACCCTCACAGCAACACTAAAATCCAATGCTATTTAATCTGAAAAAAAAAAAATTCTAAGAAATTGGTTGAGGGCATTCATTATTTCTAAAGATCTTGTAGTATATTCAAAAAAGAGATTAAAAAATGCCACTGTAGTAGATTGGTTTAAAAATGGCCTCGATTTCTCACCCCTTCTTGTGATATGACTTTTGAGATTTGATTTTACATCCAAGGGTGGAGTCTATTTCCCCACTCCTTTAATCTAGACTGGCCTCATGGCATATTTTGGCCAATTTCCTGATATAGTGGTGTTCCAGCTCTGAGCCTAGACCTCAAGAAGGCCCTGCTACACAGGTTAGTTTGCTACACAGGTTGAGCACCACTCAAATCAGTAGAATCACCCAAACTATAGACTCTTGAGCACAAATGATTCTTATTGTATGCTTTATGTCACCGAGGTTTTGTGGTTATTTATTATTCCTACTTGACAGATTACTTGTAAAGATAAATTAGAATAAAAGTTATAATCATGTCAAACTCTCATGATTTTGGAAAATATTGGCAAATCCAACAGGATATCATGAAGTGAACTAAAAAATGTTTTGTCTGCTTCTAATTCTAGGTCATAGGTTTCTGGCATCTTAAGTGATTGAATATATTAGATATTTCCTTTGCAATAAAAATCATGATTATCACTCAATATCCTTGAAAACACTGCAAAATAATTTGAAACAGTCCCCCTTTAAAAAAGGTAATTTAATTAAAAAATCTGAAACATAACATTCTGAAATTGAGGTTGCAACCTGAAATGCCTGTGGAGGCATTGCAACATAATTACCTGACTCATGCTTGGTGTAAAATACTAGGTAGCCGGGGAGAATTGGCAGAGTGAAGGACACATTTCCAATCCAAAGGCATTAAATTCAATTTTTTAAGAACACAGTGCCAGCCAAGCACAACACATGCAAGGGTCAGTTCAGTTTATAGGTTGCCAGTTTACCACCTGTATTCCAAAATTTTGATTTCTGACCCGTGTTCAAGCATTGCTTCCAGCTTTATCTTGAACAGCTCTGAAGCTGAGTTTTGTGACTATAAAAGAATGAAGGATGAGGTGTTTTATGTCCTGTACCTCCCCCACCAGCTTTCCAATAGTAATCAGTACACATTAGATTGGTTCCAGCACCTTTCCTTTTTATTACCCATCCCAATGTACAGTAATAGGACAAATCTAAGTCTTCTGGAAAAGGAAGTAAAACATCCCCATTCTGGAAGATCTGTCTGCAGCTAGTACCTGGGAAGAGTTATTGTAGCTGTGGTGTACTTAAAGTTCATTTCCCCTTTGGTGTGAAGGAGAGGTTCACGGAGGCACCGACCTGGCACAAACTTGAAATGTTTTATTGCCAGCTGTCACAGCCCACCCTGAGGTGGATCTTGTAAGCAGACTCTAAGAACTGGCTCTTCATGTTTTTCACACACACACAGTTTCAGGTTAGCTGCAGGGCATATTTCTCCTTGAATATTAGAAGTCAAAACAAACTCTCATTAAAATACCCCTGTTCTCTTGAGCATGCTTCAGAGATTCAGGCAGATTGTATACTCACCTCATTTAGAGAAAATTCATTAACTATGTATTTCAGAGTCTTTGCCATCGTTTGATTTTCTCTATTGATCTCCTTACCTCCTGCATATATCCCTGCATGCATGTGCCTACACACAAGTCTGACAGCAAGAGAGGTTTACAGAAAGAATATAAATGAAAGCTGCATTCCTTAGGAAATACTTTCAGAGATATAAAGTAGAAAGATGGAGAAAACACTGCAAGAAGAAAATAATCTTGCAGTTATAATAGTAGTAATTGTAATCTTAAGAGAGGAATATTGATAGCCACAACATCTACTGATTTAAGTGAAGAAAGAACATGCAGGGGTGCTTGTTTTCAGTGCCCCAGGCCTTCTCACAATTTGCAGAGAAAGGATGTTGTTCAGTCTTTAATGCCAGTCAGTAAATACTTGTTAAGTGATTGACATGGTTGGCAATCTGTCACAGAATTCAGATATAATTTCTCTACTAGTAAACGTTATCAACCCCAATATGAGGAACCCTCTTACTCTTTGCACTAGTCATATTTTAACTTCTTTTTAATTTAGTTATCTCCTTTTGTAAAACACCTCTCAAATTTCCTGGTTGATTATCAAGTGATTTGTTTGTTTATTCATTTCAAATAATATTTATTGAGTGTTTTAGGCCTGGTTCTGTGCAGTGGGGTATAGAAATGATCAGGAGAATCATGTTCCCATTGTCATGGAGCTTATGTTCTAGTTAGGAGAAGCAGATCATTTGAAGAATCATTATTAATACATACACAAATAATTAAACAGAATAATTTCAGATTGTGATACATGTTATAAATAAAGGAAATAAAGAAGGTAATGTAAAAAATTGAAATCAGGATGAGTTAGCTAATCCACAATGAAATAAGGCCTTCTTGAATAGAGTAATACAAAGTTTGGCAAAGTAGTGAGTACAGTTGTGAGTACGCAAAATACACTTTCTTCTTCTTCTATTATTATTAATTAATTAATTGTTGTATTACTTATTATTATTAACTTACTTTTGCCCACCCCTGTATTTTTGTTGTCATCCAATACTTAAGAATAAACCATCCAGAGATCAATTTTTAGTAATGGCAGACTAATTTGTTTCCTACCAACCCTTCCACAGAGAACAATAATAAAGCTAGAATAAATGAAACAATATATTTGATATCTTCAGAGAGCTATCAAAGTAATAAGGATGTGTAAGGAAATATGTAGAAATAAATCCAACATTTGACAACAATTTTCCCCATGAAGCATTTGTTGATTCAAAGTGGCAGCTGAGAAACTGAAGTGAAAACCTTGGCTTAGAGAATAAGTTGAACAGAGATTTTAGCAGTCTCTGGATGCTGGGAGATAACAATTAAAGTTTGGGGCTCTCTAAGGATAAAAGGCCCTGGTAAATGCCTAAAGTTTTCAGTTGGAACTCCAATGGGCTGGTCACTAGAAAACAGGGCGTACTGGTTAAGAAACCACCCCTCAAAATGATGGAGGCCCTGCTTGAATTAGCTCAAGGCCTGATTCGATATTGGTGATCTCTCTCTGGCCTAGTTGCCTGCCAAGAGCTATTATAAGTCTCTCTGATGGAAGAAAATATCATTCAGAACTTTCATAGTATTTTTAACTCAATCTAAAGTAACTAGATGTATAAAGAGATAAGAAATGAATGAAAGCCACGAGAGAAAAAACCCTGGACAACAGAAAATTATTACATTATCAAACTTAGAATTTAAACTAATATGATTATATGCTTTACAAGTTAAATATAAACATGAGAATTTTGATAGAGAATTGGAAAGATAGGAAAAAGAATAAATAGGATTTCTAGAAAAGAAAAGACAGTAACTGAAATTAAGAATTCAACGAGTGGTTTAGCATCTAATGAATCACAACTGAAGAGAAAATTGGTGAACTAGAAGAAAATACCCAGACGAAAGCACAGAAAGGTAAAAGAATGTATAAAACACAGCAAGATCATATATGGCATATGGAACATGGTGAAAAGTTTCAATACATGTAAGTAATGTTCCAGAATGAGCAAAGAGAGACAGGATGTGGCTGAAACTACATTTGAAGATATAATGACTGAAAACTATTTAAAACCCCATTTTGGAAGCTTCTGCCAACCAGAAGGAGGTTGAATGTAGGTACAACATAATTAAACCGTTGAAAACCAATACAATAAGCTTTTAGAGAGAAAGGTATATTGTCAACAGAGCATAATTGGACTAACAACAGACTATCTTTCTTCAAATTGCCAAAAGAAAATAACTTCCAATTTATAATTCTATACTCAGTGGAAATATTCTTTAAACATTAAGGCAAATTAAGGATTTTTAAATAAAAAAGTAAAAAAAGTTATCACCATCAGACCTAAGCTAAAGAAATGCTAACGGGTATTTTTAAGCAAAAGAAATGATCCTAGATGGAAACATAAAGCTGCAGGAGAGAATGAAGAACACTGGAGAGGAAAATATGTAAGTATATGAATATTGCTGAGACCAAACAATATTGGTTTTGAAAGCACAAAAGCAATAATGCATTTCTTATACAGTTTAATTATTTTGTACACACACATGTGTGGGTCTGTATTATATATATACTAGAAGCCTGATGCATGAAAATCGTGTAAGAGTAGGCCTTCGCAGCTGCAGCGGCTGCCTCGAACCCACAGCTGCAGCCCTGGCTTCATTGGAAGGTTGTCTGGAAGGACATCTGGACGGTCATTCCGCTGTTTGGCTGTTCAGTCAATTTGCATTTTACGCTTTTAATACACACACACACACACACACACACACACACACACACACACACACACAATGTGTGTACGAAAAACCTGTTCTAAGTACACTGGCTGCATAACAAATTACCCCAAACCTTTGTGAGTTAAAATGATTACACTATATCTTTTGCTCACAATTTGGGCAGGGGTTGATAGAGATAGCTTATCCCTACTTAAGTTGGTGTCAGCATGAGTAGCTCAAGGGCTGGGAACTAGAATCATAGGGAGGCTTGATCCCATGCCTGGCAGTTGATGCTAGCTGTTGGCTGAGACCTTTGCTGGTGATCTCTCTCTCTCTCTTTCTCTCTCTCTCTCTCTCTCTCTCTCTCTCTCTCTCTCTCTCACACACACACACACACACACACACACACACACACACACACACACTAATGTGGTATTCAACGTGTTCAATAGACAGAAAGAAGAGCTGTGAGACTGAATGAGGGACACAGTGGTGTGAGATAATGTAAGAGCTAGGCAGGAAGAGGCAGGTAGGAGTGTTTCAAGTTTCAATCAGTGAAATAGTATTGCAGCAGATCCTATATGATAATGCTGGTTTGAGTATCTCCATTTGTGTAAGTATTTCTACATAAAGATATCCACAAAGAGGAGATAATGTATTAGATTTAGGAATATTCTCTTTCTGATCATATGGTAAAACCTTATCATTAAATTTTAATCATCATGGACATCCTGATTTCTGAAATTTAATGACAACTTTAGCCCCAGCTGGTTTGGGGCTAAAGTAGATAGAGCATCAGCATGCAGACTGAAGGGTCCTGGGTTCGATTCTGATCAAGGCCATGTACCTTGGTTGCAGGCTCGATCCCCAACCCTGGTCAGGCACATGTAGGAGGTAACCAATCGATGTGTCTCTCTCACATCGTTGTTTCTTTGTGTCTCTCTCCCTCCCTTCCACTTTCTCTGAAAATCAATGGAAAAATGTCCTCAGGTGAGGATTAAAAAAAAAAGAAAGAAAACTTTACATTTAGGAATAATAAAGAAATTTTCTGAGTGCACTACATTGGTAAATAACCTAGTCCTTTATTAGATTAATCATGTGCATCTTCACATATCGAACACATTTTGCAGTCATTGCTGTTATCTCAGTGGGTGAGATGGATCAGGCACGATAGGCTAAGGATTTGTAGGTAACCCGATCTGACCAAAAACCATGGGAGATTCCTGACAACTTGCTTTTAGCAACATTTTTCACTGTTGTTTTATTTTAATAAGCCAGTCTAAGTAAAAAATGGCTAATGAAATGTTACTGGGGACAGCCTCTTTTCCTCCCCCCGCCTCCCTCCCCTCACTCTTCAGGTAAGCTAATCTCACAGTTGGAGAGTTAAGACCACACTGTATTCACCACAAGTGGACTTGAAATGTCAGTGTGGGACAAAAGAAAAAAAAAACTGGAACAAAGAGAAGAAAGTAGTTTTTCCTTCCATAGAGTCTAACTCTGTAGCCTTTAATTGGATTATTAAACCCAGAGAAAAAGGCCCTTTAGCAGTGTTCAAAGTGCACTGACAGACACACTTTGCAATTGTTCTGCTTAAGCGCCTTGCCTTAATGGCTTTAATAATAAATTCAGTTTTCTGGCGGAGATAAATTCCTCCAGAAAGTTTCTCCAATCCCAATAAATGCAGAATTACTGGAGGGCCCCGATGCCATAATTTGTTTCACAAACCCAAAAGAATGTGTTGTTTTTTCTTTTTTTACCTACTCTTACTTTTTAATTGAATTTATTGGTGTGACATTGGTTAATAAAATTATATAGATTTCAGGTGTATAATTCTATAATACATCATCTGTATATTGTATTGTGTGTTTACCACCTAAGCTAAGCCTCCTTCCATCACCACTTATCCCCCCTTTATCTTTTTCTACCGCCCCCCCGCCACAAACCATTCTCTCTAGCAATCACCATAATGTGTGTGTCCATGAGTCTTTTTTTTTCTTTGCTTACTCCCTTCACCCTTCTCACCCCTCCTCTATCCCCTTCCCCTCTGACAGCTGTCGATCTGTTCTCTGTGTCCACAAGTCTGTCTCCACTCTGTGAGTTTATTACGTTTATTAGATTCCACACGTAAGTGAACTCACATGGTACTTGTCTTTCTCTGACTGGCTTATTTCACTTACCATAATACTCTCCAGGTCCGTTCATGTTTTCCAAAAGTTCAGGTTAGGTAAGACTTCTTGCTTTTTTATAGTTCAGTAGTATTCCATTGTGTAAATGTACCACAGCTTTTTTTATTCACTCGTCTACTGATGGGCACTTGGGCTGATTCCAAATCTTGGCTATTGTAAATAACGCTGCAATGAACATAAGGGTGCTTATATTCTTTCCAATTAGAGTTTTGGATTTCTTTGGATATATTCCCAGAAGTGGAATTGCTGGGTCATGAGGCAGTTCCATTCTTAATTTTTTTTTTTTAGGTAACTCCAAAGAGTGTATTCTGTGGGGTATTTGGTGTTAGAGCAAGATAACCTTCCTCTTATCTGGAGACCCCATGTTTTGGGGGAAGGGGTGTCCATCTAGTCTTTCTTCTGCCTGGAATCTCCGTTTCTTACCAAGAGAAGGCCTATTCCAAGGAACCTAGTCATCCTGTCAGACCCACCACACAGGGTACAGTGAGTTCTCAGATTTCCCAGGTTAGTCCCTCTTTGCTCTGGGGTCCCACAGCAAGTAACTTTTAGAGAACTTTTTCCTTGTTTTGTAATTCATTATTATTCTTTACCTAGGCTGTTGGCTCCTTAAGAACGGAGGCTGCTGCTTGTCTTCCCTTTTTCTCTTGTAGCAGCAGCTTGGTCTGTGGTGCATTCTTTGTGCCATCTACTCTTTATTTTCCTACTTTTGTCAGTGTGTGTGTGTGTGTGTGTGTGTGTGTTTCTGCCTCAATTTCATCATCTGTTTATCATTTTTTGGGGGTATAGTTTCCTTGTGTCCCATTTATACATTAAGGTAAAATATAAATAAAGTTAAAGTGGCTATTTTTTTTTTGTTGAAAAAAATTTTAAATAATTTACAGCACAAGGCCATATTTAAAGAAAAATAATAAATTAAATGTTATATTCTAAGCAAATTTCTTTATTTCTATTCTCAGTAGATAATAAAGTTGCTTTTTTCCAAATAAGAATCAGTATTTGTTATAATTGTGATTGTGTACCTTCTATTTTATTTATATGAATAAAAGAATTGTTCCTGTGATATCTTTTATCATTTAGTCTTTGCTGTAATTCTCATAAAATAAGGTGAGTCAATATACTGGTACAGATATTGGTGCCCCAGAGGCAGAAGCCTGTAAATAACCTATCAATTTGTCCTTTTTTTACTTTAAATGTGAAGCACAAAGCATCTTTCATGGCTGGAATGCAACATCAAATAATTTTCACTGTCATAATATACTTATTCATTTGTTTGAACTACTTGTGTTGCAAGTAAGTTGAACAATGTTAAACATATCAATTCCCCTAATTGTGACAGGAAAGAAAATAACATATGCTTTATTGTGACGGGATAATCCAGGATAATTTTTTTTTGTCAACACATCCACTGCAAAAAAAAACAACAACAGATTTCAGTTATAGTACTTATTCTGACTGCTTTTATTTGTAATGAATCATTTTGAAAGTGTCATGACATTTTGCTCAGTCAGATAATTAATCTGTAGTTTTCCTTAATACTCATTGCAACTCTATGAATCATGTTATAGCTAAGAAGAAATATTATGCAACAAAAATCATGGCACATGGGATGATATGTAGTAACTGCATGTTCGAGTGAAGGCCATCCACTCAGTAGGCTTCCTTCATCACTTGGTTAGTGCCCATATTGCTAAATTAAATCGAATGTGTATAATTTGTTTCTTAAATATTTTCTGTCACTTGTGGAATATTTTAGGAGTAAAAAATAGGCTGTGCACTTTTTTTCAGCTTTAGTACAATCTGACTTTTAAACAAGTTGAATCCATGTACCTCCCACCAGCATTGTATGAGAGTTTTGGTCTTTCCACATCATTGACTCACTTGGTGTATTTTTTCTTCATTTTTTGTCTTTCTGGGGATCCATAGTGGTATCTTATTATGGTTTCAATTTGTATTTTTTAAAATAGAGGAACAGTTATAGTGATATGGATTGAATTAGGGACAGGACATTTTGGGTATAGACTTAACAGGACTTGGAACTTGGACATGAGAGGGTGATAGCAGAATAATCGAGGTTGAAGGGCAGGATAGCTGACATGATGACAATGACATTTTTAAGGATAGGGACATAGCCAAAGAAAGGGTTTTGGGGAGAAGATGATGAAGGCATTTGAGTTTGATATATATTTAATACTTTACATGGGATTAGCATAGTTTTAGATTTCTCAGAAGATTACCATTCCCAGATCATTAAAAACATAGTTGTTGCTCTAACCGGTTTGGCTCAGTGGATAGAGAGCATTGGACTGCGGACTCAAGGGTCCCAGATTTGATTCCCGTCAAGGGCATGTACCTTGGTTGTGGGCACATACCCAGTAGGGAGTGTGCAGGAGGCAGCTGATAGATGTTTCTCTCTCATCGATGTTTCTAACTCTCTATCCTTCTCCCTTCCTTTCTATAAAAATTCAATTAAATATATTTAAAAAAAAAGAATGGCAAAAGGCATATTTTAAAACAATAGTTGTTTTTTATAAAGGGCAAGTTCAACTCATACTAGCCATTCTGTAATAATAAATCATAGTATGCTTTGAAAAAGATAGCAGAAATCATTAAAGGGCTTTACAAAAGATACAAACTTCTGAAAGGCTAGATGTATATGCTATTACCCAATTCTTTGTAACATGTTTTTGCTTTATTGGTGGTGAATTTCCACAAAAACATAAAAATTTTACATAGATCTAAAGTCATAAACTTGGAAAAATGGGTGAATTATTTGGTAATTTGGTGAGATGGACATTTTAAAAGATAATTGACTATTGTAAGTATAGATATTTGGACAAAGTTCCTAATGTTGTCAAAGGACTGCAAAGGACATTAGTCACAATTTAATCTATAGAAAACTCAAGCAGTATTAAAGTTTGATTGTTCTTAAAAATGTCACTAATCAGGCGCTCTCCCTCCCAGGAGCATGCCCGTGCCATTTCCTCCCCCCAGAGGCACATATCTCCTAAATTTCAAGGGACACCATGAGACTTGCAGCCAGGGGAGCAATGGGCAGTGGCAGCTGGTCCTGGGCTCACCCTCTGACCCTGTCTCCAAGGCCCCCCTTTCTCTGACTTCCCAGTGAGCCAAGGCAGCCCAGTCTAGGCTCGCCTGTTGCTTCTCCTATGCCCTTCCTTGTTTCACTGTCCTCAGTGTGTTTTTGCTGAGGCCAATGAATTATTGTTTGCTTTTCTACAAAGAAGAAGAAGAAGGAGAATAAGGAGGAGAAGAAGGAGGAGAATAAGGGGGAGAAGAAGAAGAAGCCACCACTAAGTTCATTTTGAAAAAAAAAATTTACTTACACAAGTATGGATCCTTAAATAGTAGAGGAACTTTAAGTAATATACTGATATATTGGCTTTAAATATAAAAATTGTATTTGGTATCTTCCTCTCTCCCCTGCAAAAATAATTTATTTCTATATACAACAATTTTTGTGTTTTAGTAACTGGGAAGATCTGCCCATGATAAAGATCTACTCTCTGAGATATGGCTAGTTCCAAGATCTTGAAAATAGACATCCCCGCCCCCCACCCCGCCCCTAGATTTTGAATACTATTAGGTTAAAGAATTAAATTTAGAAATACGTTGTGGTCCTTGTAGTTGAAAATTTTACTGGTGCCCTAGCTGGTTTGGCTCAGTGGATAGAGCATCAGCCTACGGACTGAAGGGTCCCAGGTTTAATTCCAGCCAAGGGCACATACCCTGGTTGCGGGCTCGATCCCCAGTGTGTGGCATGCAGGAGGCAGCTGATCAATGATTCTCTCTCATCATTGATGTTTCTATCTCTCTCTCCCTCTCCCTTTCTCTCTGAAATCAATACAAATATATACAAATATAAATATATTTATATATATATATTTTTTTTTTTTTTGAAGAAAATTTTACTGGAAATTTGTCTTGAAGGTTAGAGGATGTTTGGCTTTGTTCTTTTGCTTACCTTTTGAGTTCATACTAATACTTCCTGGCTGAGTTAGTTGGGGTTGTGAGGAGGTTATAACTGGGTAACACCCCTCCCCCCAAATCCTTAGAGCATATTGCACTAATGGGTTATTTCTCTCTCATCATAGACCAGTGGTAGTCTGTGGGATTTTACTTCACGTAGCTGAGACTTTTGAGATCACCAGGGAAAATGGATTAAGTGCTTGGTGTCTGGGAGCATTTACACCTCTTTAGAAAGATTCAGTCAACAACAGCTATTGAGTGTCCCTTTTCATTATTACTCATAGAAATAACTAATAGAAAATAAGTTATTACTTAAGACAGATAATTTCTTTTTGGGAATGTATGTCCATAAAATCAGCTACTATTTAGAACAAGAAGGCAAGTGTTCTCACTAGGTGATAGTTACCAAGATGGCTTAAAGTTCCCCTTAACTTGGCTAAATTTTACACAGCTTTCTTCCTGACTCTAGGCTCCTCACTTTAGACAACTTGTAATTTTTTTCCTCTGTCTCTTTGGAATGTACATCTTCTACAACTCAGGGTTGCCTGTCTCAAGGGATTGGAAGGCATTCCTCTGAAATGAAATAATAAAGAATGACAGTGAAGAAGATCTGACTTTGGATGCTGAGTACACAATGTAATATACAGATGATGTGTCATAGAATTGTACACTTGAAAACCTATATAATCTTGTTAACCAAATGTCGGCCCAACACATTTAATTTTTAAAAATATATTTTTAAAAAAGACAGCGCCCTAAATCTCGATCTCTGTGGAAGGTAGGAGTCTAACTTCTGTAAGTACCAAGTACAAACACAAATGGCCTACTCACCTCTGATATTCTTCAGGACTTGGCTCAACCAGCTAAACCCAACACTTAAAACTCTCATGCCTTTTGTTTCATGGGAGTTGAATTCCGTGTCTCACCCATATTGCACTAGTTTTAAATAAAGTCTTCCTTGCCTGTTTTACTCCCCCCAGTGCAATTTTTCTTTGTCAAGAGAAACCAATATGTAATTCAGGAATAATTTTCAAATATAAGTGCTTTTTAGTCACTGTCCTAGTTATCCTATAAACATTCTTATGGTGGAGTTTAGTATTTTGTGTATATTTTCTTTTTTTTTTTCTAAGAATTTTAAAATTTAAAATCATAGAAAAACACAGCTTTTAAACAACAGTGGGTATTTCTTTTGAAAACATTGACCACCATCTATAAGTATTTGTTAAATGTTAATTTTTCCTTCTCTTAGTATTACAACTCAATCCTAAAGAGATTTTCAAAGTGTGGACAAAGCTTTAATCAAAAAAAGGTGTTCAAATTAAGGTGTTATTTATAAAAGCTAAATTAAGATTCATCCAATCCATGGGAAAATACTGATGATATGATGTTAAATAATAAGACAAGAATTAAATGGCATAATCAGTACCAGAATGTAAACAGTGGCTATCTTTGGTTGGTTGATTATTGGTGATTTTTATTTTCTTTTGTATATTTTTCTGTATTTCAAAATTTAAAGCCCTAATTTAAAAAAATATTATTTTAAAATGTCAGCATAAAACTATTTCACTGACTGTCCTGAATTTCTAAGAGGAAAATAACCAAGCACTTTGCTTTTCAGGATCACTAGAAGTTTTGTTTGTTTGTTTTTAATTTCTCTTAGGATAAATGCTTTTCCAACTTGATATTTGAAATGTTTCTCTACATTAATATTTATAAACTTTAGTGTTAGTTACAATTATCTACTTTTAAATTTTATATTATGAGATTTTTGAATTATTGAATGATTACAGCTTTTTTAATGTAAGAAATTATTATTATTTATATGAGTTAGATTTTACTTTGGGCAAAACTACTTTTTTTAGTGACTCCAAAATGAACAATGTTCATCATTATGAAGATTTTTATTGTTATATTTGTTTTTTATGGCACAATACTTTACAAGTAGAGCATCACATTTCCAAGGTGCTAAGGCTTGAGTATTTTGCCATAAGGTAATTACATATAAATTCTGATTACATACAGAGCAGGTTACAAGCTTCCTCCATAGTCTCAGTTGGTTTATGCCCTTAATTCTTCTTCAGTGTCTGCAGTAACATTGTCCGATAGTCTAGGCCCTTTTCTTTTACAGCCTTCCTCAGTGAGGCAAGGTTGTTGACTGGCAGGTTAGCTTGTTCCAGATTTAGAAGGGTTTGTCTCTGGACCTGGAATGGGGCCCTTTTCACTTTTTGTAAGGACTGTGTCTTGGGAAAGAGCGAACTAACCAACACAAATGGAGTACTTAATCTTCATTTGTCAAAGCCGTGGGTGCTCGGCTTCTTCGATTTCTACAAAGAAAAGTTAAATACATTTCTGCAAGATTCAATTCTACAAATTTTCTATTTCTAAGTTGTGCAAATAAGTTTTTATAGCTTAATAAGAACAATAAATAAGAAAAACAATTCAATGTTTATTTGAGTCTGCTGTGGAATAACATTATTTGCCTTACTTATGAATTATTTTTCTGTTCCAATTTATCTATAGTAATTACTGAGATATTACAAGGTGGCCACATTAAATTTTGTAATGAATGGAAATTCGGGATATGAAAAGTCTGTTTTAATTAGACTTAAACAAATTTTCTAAAAACATGTAACATTAATTCACCCCTTAAAGAAGTAAAGACTAAATTCTGTCCATTAGTAAACATATGCAGTTACTATACCTGTATTTGATTAAAAACTGTCATGTCTTTTTTAGATAGCTGCGTTTTTCAGTTTCACTGTGAATTCCCAAAAGTGATCCTAGAAAAGCTTTTGAGTTTGAAACTACTATGTACTCTTTTTTTTATTTGATTGGTATAAATTTATGTTTTTGCTAAATGATTTAATTATTTTTATCCCAGGTAACATTACTGAGGTAGTTAGGATCATAGAATAATGACTTATAGACATTACTTAGGTCAGATTTCAGTGTTAGAAACCCATGACCATTTGCTGAGGGCCTCCTAAATGCACATTGCTATCCTCACTTAAAAGAATCGGGGGACTGTGATGCTTGACAGTACCAAAGCAAGAGAATACGTACTCCCCTATGCTTGAGAAATATAGGTTCTTCTCAAAAGAACTGTTCTACCTAAGAAACTGAAAGCTTATATAAAGGGGGGTAACTCAGTTTAGCAGGAAGAAAGCAGGGACAAAGTATTTGTTTTTTTATAAAATAGTATTCTGCTTTATTACTTGTATCACTTAGGGGCCTGGCAGGAAACAAATGGCACACTTCACTCTGGTAATTAGGCTCATTTAATGAATGGACTATTTGTAATGTGTGGGCAGAATCAAGGTAAATCAAGAAGGCTAACAACTGTAGGGGATCTATAAATTCAAAGTGCCAAGAAGAAAAAGTGGTTACAGAATCCTGAGAGAGCTGTAGCTGAAGGAGAGAAGGACCAGGCAGGCGCTGTGGCAGAGAGGGGACCAGGGGAATGCATACCCTCATCTCTCTTCCCTTCCATCTTCTGACCAGCTACTGCTGCTTCTCATTAGTCAAACTCAAGCAGAATCCAGAAGGCAAGGCACCGAGGTCAGCTTCCTAGGCACAGAGCATGATGGAGAAGGACCAAGAATATACTGCAAGGAAAATGGAGGAGATGCAGCACCCTATTTGGGATTTGACCATAAATTTTGAGGTAGTACACATGTAGCATCTTTTTTATTTTTTATTATTTTTTTTTAGCGTTTCCATGAAGTAAATAAGGTGAACTTGACAGGATTAGCACATTTGACATGCAAATGAGCTAATACTAATTTGCCAAAACAATATTGGAACTATTTTAGAACAATACCTTTAAGACAACTATGTTGTATTTTACACACCCAATAGAATAGTACATGATTCACTAGTGAGCCTCAGTTTTCATGAATCAGTGTGAATTTTAGCCTAAGAATCATAGCATCTTGGGTGTAAACTAATACCAAGCTCCTCAGATTCACTGGGGCAGGGTTAGGTAAACTAAGTATGCTAACATCAGGTAAGATTAGGTGTTATAGGTACATGTTTTATGCCACTCTTCTGTACCATTTCCAAGGTCAATAGCATTGTTTGCCATACCTTAACCACTATGGAGTATTGTATAGAAAATTCATTTTAGTTAGGCTCATGTATAAATAATGGCAGTTTTAAGTTGCACATGTCAAAAAAAAAAAGGTAAAACAAATGAGGAAATCTTAGATTATAGAAATGAGTTGGCTATTTTCAAGAGAACTAGAGTGATACAATTACAATGTTTCTTTAATTAAATATATTCCTTCTGTAAGTAATTTAATTTTAGAACTTCAAATTAAATGTTACTTAGTAACCATTAATTTATAGCAGCAAATGGATATTTCATTAACTGTTATGTTTTCATATGAATAATAATTTGATTAGTAGAAATTCATAAAACAAAGTATTATTGAGGCAACACTTAAAGCAAGATGCAGGAGAAAATATTAACTGGAAACTGTTGAATTTCCCTGAACAAGTTGATTTATCTGAATAGGAAAACATTGCACATGCCATGCAGATATTCCAGGGAAATGTACATACTGCACATGTAATATATTATGAGCCTTCTTTTTTGTTTATGGAATCCAGTGGTATAAAACACTTTAAAATTCTATTTTAAAGTATCAAAAGCATAATTTTGTATCTTTAGAGTTAATAATAATTTTTTTATTTTCCCCTTAAATCCGAGAGGATTCTTCTATTTGGTTTCTCTTCACTTTTCTTTGAGTGCAACCAGTTTTTTTCTCTAGTCAATTTTGAACATTATATTTTTCTAGCTTCTTGCTTTGATTTTAGTCATAAATAGCTAAATTGATGATGAATTTTTTGAAACAATCGTTTTTATATTTAATTTCTTATGAACTAGTCACTATTATAATCTATCTACAGGTATTTAGATGAAACTCCAGCACCTTCTGTTCTCTGACTTGGCTTTCTATGTTCCTCTTTTCCTTCTCCTGTCTACATTATTAAATTCAGATACAGATAAATTTTAATGTGCAACTTCAAGCTATTAAAAGTAATAAAGTAAAATGTGATAAGCTAAACAACTTGATAATTATCTAAATCACCATAACATTTCTACTTTACCTCTCGAAACCCAACTTAATTCTTTAAACTGCTTCCATGCAATCCTTCTGTGACTTTTTACCCAGCCCAGTCCCGATTCATTCATGTGTTTTGTAAACATTTGTTGAGAACCCACTACCTACTGAAAACTGAGCAAAGCCCTGGGAGCTCAAAGAGAAATTAGATGCCGTCTGCCCTCAGTGTCTAATGGTGGAGTTAGACATGCAAGCAAATAATTACAAGGGCATGCTTTCAGAGCTGCAACAGAGCAAGAACAAGAAACAAAGAGGTAAAATAAGGAATGTGGAGGGGTGAAATAAGATCAATTCTCACTGGAGAGTACTCCACAAAGCGGTCAGAGGTGACCTCTGAAAATGGTTCGCTATTTACTAGACTCAGAAAACCCCACAACATCATGCGGATCAATTCAAAATCAAGAGGCTCAAATCTTCCTGTTCACTTTAAGAACACTCCTGAAACTGCCCAGGCCCTCAAGGGTATGCATATTGGAAAAGCCACCAAGTATCTGAAGGATGTCACTTTAAAGAAACAGTGTGTGCCATTCCACCTTTACAGTGGTGGAGATGGTAGATGTGCCCAGGTGAAGCAGTGGGGCTGGACACAGGGTCGGTGGCCCAAAATGAGTGCTGAATTTTTGCTGCATATGCTTAAAAATACAGAGAGTAATGCTGAACTTAAGGCTTTAGATGTAGACTCTCTGGTCATTGAGCAGATTCAGATGATGTAGCATAAAACCTACAGAGCTCATGGGCGGATTAACCCACACATGAGCTCTCCCTGCCACATTGAGAGGATCCTCACTGAAAAGGATCTGATTGTTCCTAAACCAGAAAAGGAGGTTGCACAGAAGAAAAAGATATCCCAGAAGAAACGAAAACTTATAGCCTGGGAGTAAATTCAGCATAAAATAAATCTAATAAAAGTAAAAGCAGAAAAAAAAGAGTACTTCAAAGAATTCAAAATGGATCTCAAACCTGTGTGTGTGCATGTGTGTATGCACGTGTGTGTGTATGCACGTGTGTGTGTGCATATGTGTGTATTTTGGATTTCTTAAGGATTCCTGGACCTGTCTTTTCATTTCCTTAGGGATTAACATCCTAATTAATAGGATAATTATATTTACAATTATACTCTTGTATAGGACTTAATAGTAATGGAGCATATTATTTAGTGAAAATGTGTCTGATGTGATAGAGAAGTTGTATTTCCCACTCCTGGTTGGCCTGAGTACATTTATGATGGGTGTGTGTCCTGCTACTTATACCTCTAACTCATTTAATGAAGTTGTGATATGTAGGGCTGGTTTATTTCATCTTTGAGTAGCCTTTCTACTTGATTATACACAAAAGAGAGATTAACAGATTTAGGTAAAGAAAAAACTCAGAGAAATCACTTATTTGTCAGGAAATGGAAATCATTTTTATTCTGCTGAGAGAAAAGGCACTTTTGTTTATAATATGATTTAATTTAAAAAATTTAATTATAGCTTTTAATATTAAGCTTTAGATTCTAAAAACGTAATAGTAATTACAATAGACACTGTTGAATTCTTACATAGATATTTCTACCCAATTGAAGAACTCATTTAACAATGAGGCTTAGTATCACATTTATTTGCTACATTACGTGTATCTTAACCAGAATTTGCTATTTTGTAGCAATAGCTTGGGTTTCTTTTTGTGCAGCATTAAGATGCTAATAGCAACTTTTCACCCTTTGCTGGCTAGTTTTGCCTAGTTACAGAATAATTTACTACACTGGCAAAGAGTAGTCAGAAACTGGAATTACTCCGGAGAAAAAGAAATTCTTTAAATTCAAATTGCTGTATTATATTTCAAGCAAATTGTATTAGCTTTTTCAAAGAATCTTATTAAATGCCATTAGCAGCCTTGCCATCTCCATGAGGTAGTAGCTTCTCACTCTATGGATAAAAAAAAAAATGAAGTTCAATGATTTGCTCAGAGTCAAAGGAAATGGCTATGTGAGTCTTGATATTGAGAAAAAGTATTATTTCTTAGAAAAGCTTTTAGGGCTTTTACTCAAATCACTGGTCCAGACCTGCCCCACATTCCTGCAGCCAGAACATTACCCAGATCTCTACGTGATTAATCTCAAAACACTTTCAAGCAATTGATATACCAACAAAACCTAAAACGACCCATTACCCAGCATATTTGAAAGAGATTGTGAAGTGTTTCCCATTTTTTATATAAATATTTGAGAAGGCTTTGGATGTCTTCTCAAGGTTAACTATACTTATATACTCATAAACCAGTATTTGACATCTGACATAAGTATCAAAAGAAAGAAAAACCTACAGTTATCTACTGCCATTTAAGCATTCAAGACACTCAAGGATTTATGTTTCCCTGAAGAACTAGGGTAGTTCTTGGGCAGGAATGCACTTTTTGCTTGTAAATAGGCATGTTAAATATTGTTTTAAAATTTTCAATCATTTTTTAAATTTTTCAATGGTAATTGACCTATATTAGTTTCAGTTATACACCCCAATGATTAGACATTATATAAATTACTAAGTGATCATCCAGATAAGTTTCATACCCATCTGATACCACCCATAGTTATTAGAATATTTATTAACTATATTCCCTATGCTGTACTTTGCATCCCCATGACCATTCTGTTACTACCAATTTGTACTTCTTAATAACCTCTTCACCTTTTTCACCCAATCCCTCAACCCCTTTCCCATCTGGCAAATGTCATAATATTCACTGTATCTCTGAGTCTGTTTCTGTTCTGCTTGTTTGTTTATGTTTTTTAGACTCAATTGTTGATAGATATGAATTTATTGCCATTTTATTGTTCATATTTTTTATCTTTTCTTTCTTTTTTTCTGTTTCTTATTACATCAAACCCTTTAACATTTCATGTAATACTGGTTTGGTGGTGATGAACTCCTTAACTTTTTTTTTGTCAAAGAAGCACTTTATATGTCCTTTGATTCTAAATGATAGCTTTGCTGGGTTGGGTAACTTGGTTGTAACTCCTTGCTTTTGAAAACATCATTTTGAATATTTCTTGCCTGCAAAGCTTCTGTTGAGAAATCAGCTGACAGTCTTATGGGAGCTCCCTTGTAGGTAACTAACTGCTTCTCTCTTGCTACTTCTAGGATTCTCTCTTTGTCTTTAAACTTCTGCATTTTAATTATGATGTTCTTGGTGTGGGCTTCTTGGGGTTCATCTTGTTTGGGACTCTGTACTTCCTGGATTTATATGTCTATTTCCTTAACCAGATTAGGGAAGTTTTCTATCATCATTTTTAAAAATGGATTTTCAATTTTTTGCAGTCTCTCTTCTTCCATCACCACCATGATGCCAATGTTGATATACTTGAAGTTGTCCCAGAAGCTTCTTACATTATCCTCATTTTTTGGATTATTTTTTTTCCTTTTGCTGTTCTGGTTGGGTGTTTTTTATTTCCTTATATACCATATTACTGATTTGATTCTTGGCTTCATCTACTCTACTGTTGATATCCTGTAAATTATTCTTCATTTCAGTTAGTGTATCCTTAATTTATGACTGGTTCTTTTTTATGGTTTCCATATATTGTTGAAGTTCTTTTTAAGTTCATCTACTCCTCCCCTAAGTTCATTGAGTACCATTATAATTAGTGTTTTGAACTGTGCATCTAGTAGATTGCTTGTCTCTATTTTATTTTAGTTCTTTTTCTGGGGTTTTGTTCTGTTCTTTCATTTAGGACATGTTATTTGTTTCCTCATTTTGGCAGCCTCCCTGTGTTTGTCTCTATGTATTAGGTAGAGGTGCTACATCTCCCATATTTGGTAGAGTGGCCTAATGTAGTAGGTGTCCTGTAGGTTTCAGTGGCACAGCCTCCTCATTCACTCAAGCTGGGCATTCCATATATGTTCACTCCCTCACCCCCACCCCCCAGTGTGGGCTGTGTATACCATCCTGTTGTATTTGAGCCTTGATTGATGTTGGCACATCAGTGGGAGAGATTTATCCCCAGGCCTATTGGCTGCAAGGACTGGCTGCAACCACCATGGAGGATCAGCTTTGCTGAGGCCCACCACATGGAGCAGGACTTACTTCAGCAGGGCTCTGGTATCTGCTGAGTATGCCCCTTGATTATGTCACTTGTGGATGTGGTTGGATGGTGCTTCAATATGGTCTGAAGCTGCCCACTAGGTGTGCTGGCTCTGGAGCCTTCCAGGAGGTGCAGGCCAAGGTCAGCTGCTGCTTGTGTTCTTCCCAGGGTCACCTGGCTTAATGGCTGGGATCTGCAGATGGCTGCTACTTGTGCTGGGCTTGGAGGTGCCCAGGTGAGGCCAAGCTGTGAACCAAGGCCAGTTGCCATTAGTGCCAGAATTGGGACCACTTAGCAAGAAGTACAGGTCATGCTAAAGCCAAATATGCTGCTTTTTTGAGAGCATGAGCCAAGACAGGCCATTCATATAGAAAAACTACTGAAAACAGCAAGTTGGTGGGGCAGGATCATAGGGAATGGCTAGGGTGGGGCAAACAGTGTGAGCCAGGTTGATAGAGTCAGATATGGTGCCCTCCTGCTGGCTCTGTAGTGGGCAGGGATGACTTAGGAAAGGAACAATGTCCTCTGCCAGCACTTTTATCTGGCAGAAAGCCCCTCCAGCTCTTGCCATGATGCCAGAAATTTCAGTTCCTCTTCGTATGCCCTCAGTATCTTTTGAGCTACTGTTCTAGTGCTGGAGCTCAGAGGGAGTGACTCTGAGTAAGTCTGTGTGTGGGCCCTTTAAGAAGAACTGCCTGGGACTGCAGCAGACCTCTGTCCCATTCAGCCACAATCCCCACTGGCTTTTATAGCTAGAAGTTATGAGGACTTATCTTCCTGGCACTTGAACCCTTGGCTGGGGGCCTGGTGTGAGGCTGAGACCCCTTGTTCCTCAGAGGGGGTCTCCATAGCCAGGATATCCCTCTCGATTTTTATCCAGCATGTGGAACCAGCACATTCTGTAACCCCACCCCTCCTACCAGTCTCAATGTAAGATATTGTTAAATTTTAATAGAAGATAATTTCCATTTCATCAATTGATTTTGGAATTTTTATCATTTTATTTACCCTGTATTCTTTGCCACCCCCTAGAACGCATGCAGAAACACCCTCTCTTTTTCTGAATAATTTGGAAATGTATATGGAATAAAGTGAACCACTTAATATTTTAGTTACATTAATAATCGTTACCAGCAGCGTCTCACCTGGAAACTCTGACATTAACAGTCTACAATGAGAATCTATGTCTTGGATGAAATGTGCAAGTCTACCTCTCATACTTCTTAATGATCCTTGCATGACTAATACACAGTGACACTTAAGGAGCACTCATCTAAAATCATTCATATTCATTTTGAAAAATATTCATCTGTGGCATATTCACCAGAAATAAATGCAGCTGAAAAATCATTAACCCCTTCTTCATTGGTGTTATGGAATGTTATGGGATTTGTGCTTTCTGATTACATTCTGCTAACATGACCGATGCAATACTATAGAGTAGATAGATTAAGGAGTTTAAAACATAATCAAAGGTATTATTAGAGACGCAATCTGAAATGATGAGACAGTTTTGGGAGGCCTATAAAATGTGGATCCCAGAGTATAAAACAGTGCAATGGGAAATAGCCTGAGGAGGACATTCAGAAAAGTCATTAGAATAATAAAGTGATGAAGGTACTGAAATGAAAGGAGTCTATGGAGCTAATTGGCTTTCTCTAAATACAGCTTATCACAGAATTGCAAAAAATGTCTAAGGTATTTGTATGAGTTAATAAGATAGCCATTGGTCTCAATCATGAGAAAGTCTTCAAGTTATTTTAAGATAGTATATGTTGAAAGAATTTATGAGTGAAATCATTCCATTTGACTACATCGATTTCACTAATAGCAAAATTTCCTTTTAAAATTTCCAAATCTGTATTAAGCAGACTGTCATCTCTCTCTCCCTCTGGCTCTCATTTATATGCATAATATCTTTATCTACCTACCTGATTCTATTTTTAACTCTCTATCCTAAACTCCAGGATTCAGAAAGAGGAGTAGGGGAATAAGAACTCAATGAGACCTTGGTTGTCTTCATCTCTAGGTGAAGAAATTTCCAGCATCTCTGTAAGATGTGACCAGATGTGTAGATGGAAAGGAAGCTCACTACTTTCAAACCAGTCCACATTTTTTGGTCAATTAACTGTTGCAACATTTTCCCATATATTTAGTTTAATTCTATTATTTCGATTTCCTGGCTCGCCATGGGGACCTAATCAAACACTCTTTTATTTCATCTTTTACTCAATGTACATTCTAATTTTTTAATAGCACTACCACTATTTCAGTATACTTACCTTCTTCATTTGTCCTTGATCCTCTTAATTCCATTGCCTTGCCAGGGCAGTTTAGGAAGTCAACAAGCATTTTTTGAGTAGGTTAGTGAATATCCTTTTTCTGTCTGATCATGGTTGCTTCTGCTGCTAACTTCTTGCCTCTAGCTTGGTCTGGGTTGACAACTACTGCATGTACCTGTGACTGGACACAAACTATACTCTGGACCAGAAACATTTCCAGAATCAGGTAGGTGTCCTACAGCTTGTTCTGTCCAGTTTAGAGTATGATGGAATCTACAGCGGATATTAAAGTGCCAGCTGAACAGAACACCACGTTCCAGCCCGAGCTTCAGGCCCTATAAGAGTTTCACATTCTACTTACAC
Organism: Cnephaeus nilssonii; assembly: GCF_951640355.1. Lineage (NCBI taxonomy): Eukaryota > Metazoa > Chordata > Mammalia > Chiroptera > Vespertilionidae > Cnephaeus > Cnephaeus nilssonii. The sequence continues at coordinate 43,361,546 of NC_137080.1, read as the reverse complement.
CATTTGACATGTTAAGAAAGGTTGATGGGGTGTCAAAGATGTTTCTGTTCTTCACCTTATATTTTTGTGTTTATGTGTATGCTTTAAAATGATGGATTTCAAATATCATTTTTTAAACTTATGTGTTAAAATGCACACTATTAGTTAACCACAAGGCCCATAACAAAGTATATGAAATAGTGATCCACATTTTTATGAAATTTTTTCAGACATTGAGACAGTATAAATCAGTGTGTCCTTCCTGAGTGTCCTATTTAGAAAGATATCTGCAGGGGAATATGACAATCAGAAATGGCACTAAACACACACACACACACACACACACACACACACACACACACACACGCGCGCACACGCGCACGCGCGCGAAATAAAAGTCAGGGCAGACTGACGGACAGGGAACACAACAAAGACAAGCTGAGTTACTAAAATTCTATATATCCCTTTTTTTTTTTTATTAAAACAAAGATAGATGGGTGAGAATAAGTGAAAGCAAGAGAGAATGAGCACATGTGCTGGATGGGAAAATTTTAGGATTGAGCAGAGAAGCCATGGAATCAAATCTAAAAGAAATTTCAAGTGCCATTGTTAAAATAAAAATTTAGTGCCACGAGTAGAGATGCAGCTGGGAGGGAGAAAAAGAGCGAGGAGGAAGTAAAATTAGTCACAGATGTGAGTACTTACGGAATTCAATACTTGTTGATTTGCTGTTTGGAGTGATGGTAGATCCATAGGTTGAGCAATCAGTATTAGTATGCAGAGTTCTGGAGGAAAGAAGGAGATAAAGAGAATGCTCACTCTGGAACAGTGGTGCTCAATCCTGAAATAACCTAGGGAACTATACACATTACTGATTCCTGGGCCCCACCCTCAAGTTTGCTGTGTGGTTAGTGTGCTGAGTTTCAAAAGCTCTCCAGCTGATTCTAATGAACAGCCAAGATTGAAAACCAGTGCTCTAGAATTAGAGAAGGCTAATACCGTTTTAAGGGAAACTGATGAAGAATATTATTTAGTATTCAGCATCTTCTCAGGGTCCAAAAGGTAGTAGAGGGAGGAAAGTGAGAATTTACAAAGAAGGAAATAGAATACTGGAATTAGAGGTCACTTAGACTTGGGCCAGCAGGTTATAGCATTTTTACAGAGAAGATAGGAGAGTGAAATAGTTAAGGGAAGTCAAATGTGAAAGCAGAATTGTCATGAAAAGCTTAGGTAAGGCTCTTTTAATTATTCATTTAACAATTATTTACTGGTTCCTACTGTACCTCTGGCACTGAGCTTGGTATTATGGCAAATGTTAATGGCAAATTCAGAGTTGTTGATCTCATGGAGCTAAAATTTTAATGAAAGAGAGGGAGAAGAGCTGGAAAGAGAAGCATGTTTTGAAAGAATTATGAATGTGTCAAATGGCACGCAGAGCTAACCGGAATCAATCTTTTTGAGAGGAAGTTGTATTCTAAAAAACTAAACTATTTATAAGTATTAAGACAAAATAATTCTTGGATCTACAAAACTCTAAGGTAGGAGGCAGGATCAATGTCCGAAGGTGGAACAGGGCAAGCATATTCTTCAATGACCTTTCATAAGTGGCCAAGTTGGATGATGGAAAAGAAAGACATTCTCTGAGTTCAGAGCCAAGGTTATAGAGAACAATGGAGTGTGTGTGTGTGTGTGTGTGTGTGTGTGTGTGTTTTAGATCCATGATAATGCCGTGTATTTGTATAAAGATTGAACTGATTCAGTAGAAAGGGAATTGTTATAGATGGGGGAAGAGTTGATGTCTATGAGAAGGTGAGAGAAAAGCTAGGAACCTGAGCACACAAGGGGGAATTAGACTTTAATAGAAGGAGGGAAAAGGGGGGAAAATGGGTGCAGATGCTAATGTAAAGCAGGTCATTGACTTTCTTACTTTCAAAGAGTAATGATATGAGGCCTTTATACTGGAGTGAGGATGAAATATGTATAAAATTGTTCTTGGTGAGTTAGGAGTAATACTGTTTGAAAAGCACAGTAGATTGTCAGGCAGTAGTAAGCTTCTACTTCAAGTTTGTAATCACGAGTTTAAAGTGAAACCAGTTAGCTGAGTTAAATAATTGTTCTTTAGGAATGTTTAACTGCTTAACCATAGGCATAGATAATCTATCTTGTTCACCAGTTTGGAGCTGGGAGAAAGAAATAAGGGAATTGAGGGCATTTTCAAGACAGGGAATAAATTTTGAAATTTGACTATAGGGGCTGGATAGGAGGGCAGTGAATTCAATAGGTGAAGAAAATGATGACACTGAAAATGATGATACAAGTATGGTCTAGGGAAATTTGTGAACCAGGAGTTAAAGTATTCAGCACGTGGTTGTGAATGAGCAAGGGTTTGGCAGATGATTGAAACCAGCATGAGGATGGAGTAATATATCCAGTTAGCAGGAGCTCTAAGCAGCAGGAAATTTTGTAAGAGAGAGAAAGAGATAGGTGACAAGAAGCAAGGATGAGGAGGGTGGGCGTACGTGATGAGACAAACAGAAGAGCGTTGCCTCCAGAGGGCTCCAGAGCAGGTGGTATCCAAACAGACCTCTTTAAAACAGGAGGTGAAGAAGTGTTCCAAGCAGAGGTTGAGTATAAGCAGAGTTTGCTGATTCCAGAGGGTACAATGGGAGGGTTTGGGATGGGGAGGGAGGAAATCAGTGGGAGACTGAAACTATTCAGGGACTTTGAGGGATGAGAAAGTGCATAATAATGTATAATTGGGGAGAAAATTGAGTGGCAATGTCATTTAGTAGACTCTTTTTCTATAGTCATCTATTACATCTGCCTTCTGATTTTATATTTGCTCTCATCATTACTTTCTGACCCTAAATTGCCATCCATTTCTCTGTTACATCCCCCCTTTAGCTATAGGAAGAGTGTTGGTTTGCCCATATTGGCATTCTTACCCACACTAGATGTCACTGTTGCCCTCCTCCTAAGTTCAGTCCTTCCATAGCTGATTCAAGGTGACTGTTCAGTGTGGCAGTGATTGCTCCTGGTGCCACCCTTTGCCTCCCACACAAAAAAAGACACACACACACACACACACACACACACACACACACAAAGATTTAATGAGACTTTGGCACTTATTAAACCACTGAGGTGTTAAATAGCTTAGGGTTAAACAGAGCTTCTTATGTATGTGTTCTACAAAGCATACTTTCTGCATTTAGGAATTAAAAGACTGAGTGAGAACACAGACTGGAATTCTTCGCAGAAAACACAGCTACTTCTTCCTGTGAAAAAAATGGCATTTAACCTTTTGTACTCCAATGTCGAGTGTGACTCGACATGGTTAGCATTAGAATAAAGGAATTGAGAAAAAAGCAAGCGAGTACAAAGGGTTAAATTCAACCTTGGTTAATGGGCTGCCTCCTTGCTCTCTGTTGTGGGGAGCAGGAGGCCTGACATGAAACTGCACTTAGGTACCTCTGTTGCCCGGATGTGTGGTGAGGAACTTTCCTGGCCCGAGCTTGGCTGTGCTAGTACCACAGGGGGCTGTGACTTACGGTCTGTCTGATCTAGGGGCATCGCACTGGATGGTAGGTTCCTTAGTCCAGAGGAGAGCACAGAAGCCCTATTGGTAAAGGGAAGTCCAGAGGAGCTTGCCGAGGCCAGAAACACTGTCCGTCCCTTTTACCAGCAGAACTAGACACTCTGTGGCTGCTTTTTTCTTTCTTTCTTTCTTTCTTCCTGGCAGAAGTCTACTTAGGAAGTCAGAGGAACTTTCAGAAAGGGGCATGATGGGTGAGTAGGAGAAACCACTATCTTTTGGAGTTTCAAAAGGAGACCGAACATTGATTTATTCAGTCAGGTAACCAGTATTTATTGGTGACTACCAGGTGTCACATACCACGGAGGTACTGGTCAGACTGATAAACAAAGCTGGATTGGTTCCTGCTTGGATGGAGCTGAATTCTATTGGTACGTGACAGAGGCAGAAATAAACATGCGAGATTTATTCTCAGAAAACAACTTGACAGAAAATAAAATAGAGTCATGGGATGGAGAATACTCAGGTGTGGCGACTTCTAAGCTGAGCCCTGACAGATAGGATGCATCTAGGAGATGACCTGGGGGAAGAAGGTTGTCTGTGTAGAGGGACAGATGACACTAAGGTCCTATGTCAGGAAGTCCTTGGCTTGTTAAGGTAGGGAGTGGAGGCTGGATGGGTCAGCACACAGTGGTCAAGGGCAGAGTGGTTGGAGGTGAGGATAGAGAGGTTGAGGATGAAGTACAGCTTATGGGGCACCTGGTGGATCACATTTGTGGGCTTTAGATTTGATTCTAAATGCAGAGGTGAATGATTGAAAGTTTTGTAAGAAGTATGAGTGGTTTGCTTACTTTTTAAAAGATATGTTTTTATTGATTTTAGAGTGAGAGGGAGGGAGAGAGAGAGGAAGAGAGAGAGAGAGAGAGATAGAAACACCGGCCGGGCTTGGTTATGTTTTTAAAGGATTACTCAGCACGTTGACTAGAGAACTGGTGTGGCCAGAGTAGAGAGCAGGGAGGTCAGTTAGGAGGCAAGAGCAGTGCTGCAGGGGTGATTGCTATGGGTTGGGCCAGGTTGGTGGATGTGAAGATTTGAGATAAATTCTTTAAAAATGGGCAGCTTTTGATCAGCTATTGTTGCTCAGTGGATTGAGCATCATCTCATAGACCAAGAGATCCTGGGTTCAATTCCCCATCAGGCACATGCCCAGGTTGAGGGCTTGATCCACAATATGGGCCATGCAGGAGGCAGCCAATTGATGTCTCTCTCTCATCGATGTTTCTGTTTCTCTATCCTTCTCCCTCTCCCTCTCTCTCTCAAGTCAATAAACAAAACATCTTAAAAAAGTGAAGCTTTGGACGATGGACCCTACTTTCAAGTCTATAACGATGTTTTAGGATGCCTTTTCATCAGCCAATTATTGGTGTAGTGAGGACTGAGGAGAGGGGTGGTCAATGGCAACAGTGGAGGAAGAAAGGGATGAGGAGATCTGTAAGGGGCAGGGAAGAATTCAATAGTATTTCCCTCATCAATGCTTTCATTGTCATTTTTTAAGGTCAAAATCACCAACTTTATTGAAAAGAAATGCAATTTGTATTTTAAAATATAGCAAATGAGCTGGATATTATTTATTTAGAGGCAATGTACACAGAACTCAGAAGCTAAGTAGGTTCTTAAACGTACTGGTGCCTACACACTGCCTGAATAACTTGTCTTTGCTGCTCAGTTTCACTCTGCACAGCCAGAAAGAAGCAATAGCAGTCAGCAAGTTACTCATCAACATTTAGTGGTGCCACAGGGTTACATAATGGTGTTCCTTTTTTGGTTTGAATTTCACCAAAGTCAGCCTTAAAGTATTTTTTTCATTTTAGTTAGATTTGCTACATGTCAATCCTTTATTCTGTAGCCTAAGGAATTAAGTTTCCTTGTTTTTTATAAAGGAATCTTTTGTACTAGCTATGGTGTTAATTCAAGAACCATTGGCATCTCTCTCATATGAGCATATTTCATTCTAGGGTGAATTTTCTAACATTATTCTGAGGATAAAACTGAGATTCTCTGTGTGTGTATATTTCCTATCATTAAAAGTGACATAGGACAGAAAATAACAATGCCAGCAGCACAATGCCCACCAGGAGATCCCTGGGTGCTGAGGCATAGGGAGATGATTGGATCTTTTCCCTGGCAACCAGGGGGCAGAGAGTTCATTTGCGCTGTGTTAACCTTTCCAACATAAATTCCAACAAATCTATGTGTAGGAATATATATAGTGGTGGTGGTGTGCCCACGTGTATGCACCTACACATGGAAATGGGGTAAAGTATCTCTGCCTGATTGGTTTACCAGGCAAATGAGCCTCCATCATTTATAAACTCTTATTTGTGTTAGTACTGTGCTCCTAGATGCATATCCATATCCAGTACCTCAATTAATTCTCACATTAGCCCTGTGAACAATGGATATCAATATACGCATTTTATAGATGAGGAGGGTGAGATATAGAATGGTTAAAATCACATGCCCAGTAAGTGGCAAATCAGAATTGGAACCCAGATCTATGGTCTTAATAATTATGCTATACTGCGCACTCCCCCAAATTTTTGCTTGTTGCATATTTCTAAAATGTCATTTTCACTTATATAGAGTAGATCATTTTATGCATTTTCATCTCTGTTTATTCTGTATAAAGGAAGTTTTTCTTAAGAGCTGGAAATACATTTCCATTATTGTTAATAACCAATCCTTTGTTGTACTTATTATATGACATATAACACTACCATGATATTAATCCTTAATAATTCTAACTACTCTATCTCTAAAACATTTAAATCTGGTGAATCCTTAGAATTACAAGGGCTTTTATTATACACATAGACATGTGGGAGACTGGGTATATCACACATAAGACAACACATGGAGCAGTGCTGACCACACCTAGCAGTGTGGAGGTAGGTGCTCCGTGTCTGCCAGGGTTCTTTGTGCGAGCAGGGGAGCTGACTCTCTGCCTCAGCCAGGAGTCCGCTGGCAGCACAGGAGGAAGCTCTCTTGTTTGGTGTGAGCTGGCAGGAAGGCAGGCAGGTTCAGCAGCAAGAACCACAACCAAGGTCATGCTGCAGGGAGAGCCTGGCTAGGACGCCTCTCCCAGCTCTCCCGCTGCCACACCCACCCTGGCACCCCCTTGGACGTGGGATTCTGCTGCTGGCACTAGGGGGGCACTTCTTGGAATGAATTCCAAACTGTCCCTGCTTCTTTCTGTCACTTGCTCACCATTCAAAGTGGCAGGCAGGATCGCCAGATTGACCAAGCCAGCGTCCCTCTGCCCTGCCTGTCAGTAGCAGGGAGAGGTAGCCTCTGACCCACCCAGTGAAAGGAATGGCTATTAAGCCATACAGGTGACATAGTTGTAGGCATTAAGCACTCGTATGGAATGTTCAGCTTTCTTGAAAAGACCACATGGTTCTGGAAAGAAACTGCCTTCCTAGAGTATAGACTTCAATTATCTCAAAATAGCTGTTGAGCTGGGGAGGGGTCACTTGCTCTGCATTTGCATACAGATGATCTTGCCAGCCATTTGGTTTGTGTTGAGAATTCCAATATGACATTCGGCAGTTATTGGAACAAAGACCGAGCCTGCGTCTTTCTTCCCTTTATTTCATTTAGCTCTGATAGGCTTTGTGGGAGCAGTTGTCTCTAATCCAAGCCATCAGAAAGCCTTTTACACGTTCCTTCTGGCGATGTCTAATTTTCAGTGTTCTTGGAGTAATCAGCTGGCATTTTTTTTTAATTGAGCTCATTCAAAAGCAACTCCTACCCCCAAAGGAATGTTATATTTTTGAATTTTATTGTTTTGCTCAGAGATTAAGCATTTGTATCACCATAATCTGAAATGTACTCTGCCAACCTATTAGTACCACAATCAAATTGATGGGGCGAAGTGTTAATTCATGCAGGAATTTGAGTGTTTACCCCCCTAGCTTTAAAAGCAAAGAGACCAGAGGACATGCAAAAGGCCATGGGAGATCTTTAATGTAGCATGTTTGCTTTTCTTATGCTGCAGTTTTATCCTCATGTGATAGAAGGGTAGTCGGATAAAAAATGAATAAAATGGCATTATTAAAAATATAGACAAAATAAAATTAACAGTGCTGTTATGAAAACTGCAGTTCTCAGCACAAGCATTATAGGAACTGTAACAGCATATTTATTTATTTATTTATTTATTTATTTATTTATTGTTAATCCTCATCCAATGATATTTTTTCCATTGAATTTTTTTAGAGACAGTGGAAGGGAGGGAAGAGAAGAAGGAGAGGGAGAGAGAGACAGAGAGAGAGAAACATCGATGTGAGAGAGAAACATCGATTGGTTGCCTCCCACACGCAGGATGGAACCTGCAACCCAGGTACCTACCCTTGACTGGGAATCAAACCTGCACCTCTTTGGTGCATGGGCCAATGCTCTTGTCACATAGCAACATTGGCCAGGGTGCGGAACAGTAACATAATTTTAAAAAATACTCAAAGCAACCAAGTATTACTATTGTCCTCACAGGGACACTTGGTATAGTCTAAAAACAGTGAGATTTGATTCACAAATCATTTATGCTCCTACTTCATTGCAAAGCCCTTGAAATGTATGTGATCCTAACAAAAAAAATTGGTTCATATTATCCAAGAGTCCCCAGTCCTCCTTCTTTTAACACATACGTAGCAACCTGAATTTTTTAGTAGTTTATAAGTATGCTGTAAGAATCCAAAGAGCCTCAATCAGATCTTCTTTTAAAAAAGGATCAAAGTTTAGTACAAAGTAAAGAAAAAAATTACAGGATTAATGTATATAAAGAAGTAAGTAAAAGATTGAAGTAAATAAATTCTTAGCTGTGCGTATATCCGAAGAAATGTTTTTACTGTAAAGAAAATAAAAAGAGTGTTAAAATAAATATTTTACTCTTTCTACAAACACTAATTAGTTATAGGTTCTGGCATAATTCTAACCTTCCTATTTTGTGTACATCTCACATGCCACACACTGTGTTAAGCATTTTGTATACTTTATCTAATTTAATCTTGAATAACTCATGAGGTAAGTATCATTAACTCCATTTTATAGTTTGGGAAACTGAAGCTTCACAAAGTTAAGAAACTCCTTTAAAAATAAGCATTCTAACATTTGGACCCTACCTTGACTTCAGTGTCTATATTCTCTATCCTCATGTGTACTAAAGCCCTTGAGTATTCCACTTCCTTTAATGATTATGGAATACTCTAAGTCATGCTCAGTCTAAATATATGCTACGTGAGGGCAGGAGTCATGCTTCAAATTTTTATACAGAGCCTCATTGGCTCTCAGAAAAGTTGAAATTATAAAGTTATTGATTTTTCTGTTCTTGCAATAAACTACCAGGAGTAATCACTGGTCTCTATAGTGAAGTTCAGGCATCCATTATATCAGATTTTGGGACTTCATTTTGAAATTAGCTCATATAGGCAATCTTAAAAGGGCTCTTAAATTAATGACTAAGGAATGTAAGTTCCCACTCTTTTCCCTGTAGGACAAAAAGAGTATTTGGTCAGAGATGCTTTATTGGTTTCTAAAATGTTATACAAAAAATTAGACTTCTGATGGTTGTTCCATACCATTGAGAGGTGTCAGTAGAATGGGGCAAAAGAAGTGATATATATTTTCCTAATATGCTTCACACTTGACCTAGATGCCATTAGTCTTTCTTTCCTAGTCTACATTCACTACTTCTGCTTCAATATAAGAATGTGTTACTGTTTCTTTTATTTTACATGAAATTTTATATACGTAGAATTGATTAAAAATAACTCACATCCCACCATCCAGCTCTGTTAATCTATTTGCTTAAAAATATATATAAAAAAATCATTTCATAGAAAAAGAGTGTTCATTTTTTTTTACTACAAACATTTAATGAGAACATGGTATTTTTATAGAGATGTTGTATGTCTTTTTTTCATGAAGTTTGGTAAACAAATATATGTAAATAGATTTATATATATATATATATATATATATATATATATATATATACACACACACACACACACACACACACACACACACTATACATATAAAATCATGTAACTAGGTTATTAGTGAGTCAGGCCTGAAGTTGTTACAGGAACTCCTTTATTGTGTTATACAGTCTTTCATACACTGTGGGAGTATTTGAGGACATTATATTACATCATATTATATTATTAAATTAAATATTTGAGAGTGTATTGAGGAGATGAGATATCTTGCCAAGAAAGGAAGAGGTGCATAAAAGCTCAGCACTTAAAGAAGATATCTGTATTCAAAATTGAATGTGAATAATCATATTCACTGTTTTCCTGTTCCAAGGACTTCATCTGGCATGAGGTACCTGCATTAGGTAGCAATGAAATGAGTTGAAGTTTGACTTTTAGAGGAAATAAAGCCTGCTGGAGGAAAATTTTCTTGTCTATATGAATATTGCTGTATTTATTTTTTTTATTGTAACAGCAGATTAAATGCTGCCTCTTATTGTGATGGAGGACTACTTTTTGATATTAGATGACGGGGAGTACATATGTCATTTTATATAGGACTAGAGGCCCAGTACACAAAATTCGTGCACTCGGTGAGGGGGTCCCTCAGCCCAGCCTGTGTTCTCTCTCAGTCCAGGAGCCCCCCGGGGACGTGGGCAGTGGGCCTAAGCCAGCAGTCAGACTTAGCGCTGCCTTGGAGGTGGGAGAGTCTCTTGCCACCACAGCTGCACTCATCAGCCATGAGTAGGGCTTCTGACTGAGCAGTGCCCCCCCTGTGGGAGCACACTGACCACCAGGGGGCAGCTCCTGTATTGAGCATCTGCCTCCTGGTGGTCAGTGTGCGTCATAGCGACCAGTCATTCTGTTGTTTGGTCAATTTGCATATTAGCCTTTTATTATATAGGATGGTCTTTGGTTGATTGCCTCTCACCCTCCCACCCTCCTACCCACAATCGGGGCTGGGGAGGAAGGAGGGAGGTTGGCCAGCTCGGGAGGGATTGCGGGATGGCTCCAAGACATGTCTGGTCTGTCTCGCTCAGTCCCAATCAGCCGGACCCCAGCAGCAAACTAACCTACCAGTCGGAGTGTCTGGTCCCTTGTGGTCAGTGCACATCATAGTGAGCAGTTGAGTAGCCTTAGCATATCATTAGCATATTATGCTTTGATTGGTTGAATGGATGACTGGACGACCAGATGACTGGACACTTAACACATTACGCTTTTATTATATAGGATAATTACTGAAGTATTTGGATTTATTTCTATAGCCATATATTTTGCTTTTTGATCATCTTGTTTTATCCTTTTTTTTTGTTTCTACCTTATTTTGGATTGGTCAATTATTTTTCATTATTATTTCAGAAAATTCATTATGCATATTTTTCAAATCTAAATTTAACCCTTTGCACTCGCTTGCTTTTTTCTCGATTCCTTTATTCTAATGCTAACCGTGTCGAGTCACACTTGACATCCGAGTGCAAAAGGTTAATCAATAATTTGCCAGCTCTATTTTATCATTGTTATATATTTTAGTTTTATCTCTTATTTCCACAATAAATTATTATTTTTTAATTTAGTCAATATATATTTAGATTTCTCTAGATATTTACTGGTGCCTCTACTCTTTATTTTCTCTTGCTTCTCAGATCTTCCATTACTGAGGGTCTTGTTGGTGAAGAGACCCTAATTTTTTTCATTATATAATAATATCTTGTTTTGTTATTTTTTCAATAGATATTTTTACTTGATAAAGACTTCTAGATTGATGATTTTTTTCTCATCACATTAAAATATTCCACTTGCTTCTGGCTTGCATTGGTGCCACTGAAAAGTCTGCTGTTGGTATAATTATACTTTTTTATTGTTGATATTACAGATGTCTCCCATTTTTTCCCTTTTTGTCCCCCTCCACACAAACCCACCCCACCCCAGGTTTTCCCCATACTATGGATTATGCATATATGCATATATATTCTTTGGTTAATCTCTTTCTGCCCCCCTCCCATCCCAAGATCTGTTATTGTGTTCCATGGACCTATTTTGTTATTTTTTTAAAGTAAATATATCTTCCTTATGGTTTAAGATATTCTGTCTTATTTTTCTGTAGTTTTACAGTGATTTGACTAAGCAATAGATATCTTTTTTATTCATCTTCCATGAATTTTATTGAGACTGAGAGAATTTAACTGTCTAAAATGTTACACTTTCTTACTCCATCTTCCATGTTTTAACATTTTAAAAATATTTTCCATCTCTCTTTTTTTTAATTTTCCTTCTCTTTATCTCTCTGTTCTGCAGTTTCAGATATATCTTACTGTCTAATAAAACTCTCTTCATCTATTAAATCCATTTATTGAGTTTCTAATTATAATATTTATATTTTTTATTTATAAATTTGCTTGGCTATTTTAACAATAATGATTGACAATTTTATAATTCCTTGATCTTTATTTATATTATCATTTCATTATTTTTAAAGAATATAATAAATGCATTTTATATTCTGTTTGATAATTTCAATATCTGAACTCTTGCATATCTGATTCTGTTCTCTGTTTCTTTTCTGTTGCATTTGGTGACATTTATTTCTATGTTTTGTGATTTTGGCTGGGAGTAAATGTTTCTTATAGTTCAATCTGTAGGAATAATTTGAGATTTAGAATATGTATTAGTTCATACAGAAAAGAGTTGCATTTTTTATGCTAGTTCTAATTCAGAACACTTGAAATTCTTCATAGAGGTTTTTTTTTCAGATTAAATAAGTAGTATTAGTTCAAGTAAAACCCTTGTGAGGCCTGAATTGTAGTTACAAATTCTCAAAGGTGTTCCCATTAACTCAGAACCAAGGCAATTCTCTTTGTAGTTCCTCTTTGAAGGGTGGGTGGTTGAATACAATTACTTCAATCTCACTTTCATTTTTCCACTGAGAGTATAGCCTTTCCTCCAGCTTTACGGAGGAACATTTTTCATAGTCTCCAAGTTAGGAGACCCTGGGCTTTCTCCACTCCTGTCTGCCCTCTCCATTCTCAAAGCCATGAAAACGGAACTGAAAATCTATTAGGATCTGGCAAGTGATCACAAGGTGAAAGCCAACTGTATCATTTTGGATTTTTTCCTTAACCCATCATTTTTTATTTCCTTGTTTACTCATAGACATAATTTATATTTTGAAAAAATTTGATCTAACATTTTATTCAATTTTTAAAAATAATTTATAAGAATTTCTATTAGGCCACTTAGTTCACTGACTTGTTGCTGAAAAGTAAGTTGTAATATCAATGACTATGGGGATTCTTGATACAGTATTTTAAAGGATTTGTAGATAGTGTAAGTCTAATGGCAGCAGGTTAAGGAGACAGTGGGGAGTGGATTCTGTGGTGATAAGGGGAGGGGTCCAGGGCTGCTAGTCTATATCTAGGCCCATCTCAGCCCCCTTCATTCTTTCTGTGTCCACAGAGTCCACAGCTCAAAACTCTCCCAGGATGTGTCTACAATCTTAGTCTTGATTGTTTACAATTTCAAAAACATCAAATTAGTTACAGATTCAAACACTAAAGGCTACTTAGTGCCCATTGAAACCAATTTTACTCTGTTCAAGATTCAGAGCCAGGTAATAAACTTTGTACATTTTATCATTTTCACTGATTAATGGAATGATGCAATATTTCCCCCAACATTCCACTCTTTATTATATTCCAAGCTTTATAATGCCTGTGAGCTCACTGCCAGTCTGGGGTCTCTTTGGGCTAAACAGGCCTTTTTGGGAGCAGTCCTCCCTCTGATAAGAGATGCCATGTCCAGATATGTGGATTCAGCATAGCTGAATGGAAGAGGCAGCCCAGCAGGAGCAGCAGCAAACCGTAAAATCCACAATTTTAAAGTGTCAGGATAAGTATTTCATGGACCCATCTTGTTACTCTAAAATCAGATCAACTGGGAACATACTCTCAAGCCAAATTTTGACAGGTGCAGTTACTGCCACGGCTCTGCTGTTCTTTCTCTAATCTGCCCATCTGCTCCCAGGATTCTTCTGTTTCTCTTAGAAATATTCCCTCTTCTGCTTTCTTCAGCCTCAAAGACTCTACTTTGTTATTTAAGACAGGGTCCATACAAGCAAGTGAAAGCAGGCAGGAACAGAGCTATTATATGTAATTAGAGTGGTAAAGGCAGCCAGTCTGAATAATTCCGTCTTGCAAATTGGTTTTCTTGTCTACATTAGTCTCATTTACCCAATATTCTCTGCACTTTTTGATTTTTCTGGCTTTATCTAGGCAAATAAGAGCTAATTAAGTTGTTAGTAATGGATGAAAATGTTTAAATGAATTCATTCATACAAAAGATTTCCAGGAGCATCATCTAAGTACTAAACACTATTTTTCCTCACAGTAGTTAACAAAAACATGTATTTTGTGCTATCAAGAGTTTACTAAAAGCAATATTTATTAGTGACATTTTTATCATTATTAAATTTTGGCATAAATTATTTTGTACTTTTGGTAAGAATCAGAAGAAAACTGTGATGTTTTGATGTGTACTTTGCTGGTTATGATGTGTACTTTGCTGGTTATGATGTGTACTTTGTATGCTAGACTAGACATAGACTACAGGCTGTACGAAAACAGGGCATAGGCTAAGTTTGGCCCATGGGCCAGAACTTGCTAACCCTTGCCTTAGAACAAGCATTTACAAATAATTTATTATTGCTATTTTTTTCAAAAGGAATAGAGTAGGGGAACGTAGGGCAAAGTACAGAGCTTTGAATATCTTTCTAGAATTCTTTCTCTTATTTCACAAGAGCCTATGTGACCCTCACTTTTCCTGTTGTGCAGATTTCTAGGAGGGACAGTGACCAAATCTACAATGTTGGATAAGGTTGGGGGAGTTGATAACTCCCAAGACAACTGTCCTCTTTAAGTCATTGAAATCCTCCTGTGTCTGTGAAATCCTGACCTCTTTGGAGCTGGGGATTCATGTGGCTGTGTCCTCCCTACCTTCCTGAAGGCAGGTATAGCTAGGCTGACTTCATTCCCAGATGTGGGAGTAATAATAAATGGGTCCAGTGTGTCTCCCACCCCTTTTTCTCTTGTTAGTCAAACACTCTTAGGTCTTTGGATTTTTCACATTATTCTTAATATCCTAGGAAGTATTAATATACTAAATTGTTAGTGACTGATGAGATTACATATTTCACCCTTCCCAAGGATTTGCATTTTGAGTCAGAACAAAAGCCCTATGCCACAATATTTAATACATGTTGCTATTTCTATTATCCATGAGTAATGCAGATAAGGATAATATTTTTGAGGTCTCCAGGACCACATGACCATACTTTATATGTTCTCATGAAATTGACTTAAAACTAATGTTCCTTAATTTAAAAACATTACTCAGTTTACTCTTAAGCTCTTTCTCACCTTGTTGGAGTCTTTTATTTTATTTTTTTATCACTAAAAGAGAAAGGTTGGGCCTAAGTACTTGTATAAATAAATGTTTCAATAAAATAATAATTTGTGTTTCAGTACACATCATGTTTGCTAGCTAGTTTTATACTAGAGTGCAGTAGATTTGTATTTGTGAGGTATTCATAAGCTCAATAAAAGTACAGTAAAAATGGCAGCAATATCAATGATACACACAATATAGAGAAATGTGGCCTAGACATTTTATAACATTCTCTCCTCCATATGTGAAAATATGTTGACAGGAGGATAGTGTGTGTATGCATGCTTGTATGTGTGTAGAAAAATGGCAGTGAATCAGTTATCTCTCGTTGGTAATAGACTAAACCTAATGGATTAAAGTAACAATCATATATATACTGACGATTCTTTAATTTGGCTGGGTTCAACTGGGGATTCTTCTGCAGATCATGCCTGGAGTAAGTAACGCGTCTGTGGTCATCTGGGGGTTCAGTTATGGCTGATGGTCCACAATAACATTACTTACATTTCTGGGGGTTAGCTGGGGCCATTGGCTGAGGTTGCTTTGTTCTCCATGTAGTTTCTTCAGTAGGATAGTTTGAGTTTCTTACATGATGGTGGTAGTATTCCCAAAGAACATGCCCCAATAATGTAGCACTTAATTAGCCTCTGCTTGTGTTATAAGTGCAATATCCTACTGGCCAAAGCAAGACATACGGCCATACTGAGTCATTGTGGGAACACACTATATACACCGATGGGGTGATTAGGAGGGGTGGGTAATTGGGGCTATTATTGTGGTGATAAGATCTCTCTACAAAATGTTATGTTGCAAAGTTGAAACTTTTTTTCTTACAATCACTGAACAATATACATTCAACGCATGTTTCACAACTTTGCATAGCTGGTTTCAAGTATTATTGTGTTTAATGTTATATGCTATGGCACTAAAACAATTATAATTGTTTTTCGAAGGTGTGACTTTGCAAGAGAGTAAGGGACATATAGCGAAGCTACATTACAAGTTCAACAGCAGTATTATCAATGCTTTATAGTTCTTAAGATAATTTTGGCTTAAGAGTAATAAGCTGTAATTGCCAAGTCTGTCACTTGCTGTCTTGGACAAATTCTAAAACTATCTCAGTTTCCTCAGCTATATTAATTGATAAGAGTTTAAAGAACATTTACATACTTTTCCCAGCGACAGGCACACAATAAACCATGAAAAAAATAGATCTAGTAAGAGCAGTAGAGAAAATTTCCAATGTGTGTTTTTCCTAGATTCTTTAATCACTTGCCATCCAAATATCTGCTAAGTCTCTTCCTTCCTGATTTAAAAAATAATTAAATTCCTGCTATATATTACACGGAGGTGCCACCACCACAAAAGACAACAGGCAGCTGTATGTCCAGTTCGCCCCAGTTCCAACTGGATGTGCTGGCTTACATACACTTCATTCTCCTAACATTTATTTCCTTCTTGAAATGAATTGATATCACTTTGGAATCATAAAAAATTTGTAGATATTTGTGTATCTCTACCTCTTTCCATTCTAGCTTTTATCACTGCCATGGTAGTGGACTGAGTGGAAATCCGAGGGTTTGGGATCAGGAAAACCTGTGCAGTAATCTCACCACTGTAATCTACAGGTATATGAGTCTGTTGTTTTTCAACTATAAAATGGGAATATTAATATAATCTTTACAGGCCTGACCAGTGTTGCTCAATGGTGGAGCATCTACCCATGAACCAGGAGGTCATGGTTTGATTCCCTGTTAGTCAGGGCACATGCCTGGGTTGCAGGGTGGGTGGCATGCAGGAAGCAGCAGATTGATGATTGTCTCTCATCATTGATGTTTCTATCTCTTCCTCAGCTTTCCTCTCTCTGAAATCAAATATATATGTGTGTGTGTGTGTGTGTGTGTGTGTGTGTATACTATCTAATAAAGATGAAATATGCAAATTGACCATAATTCTGTGACAAAAGATGCCGGCACCCACAGCCACTAAGGAGGGAATATGCAAATTGATGCGACAAGGCAAGAGGCAGAAGGCGGCTCTGGCCGGAGCAAAGGCGGAAAGGTGGCTCTGGGACGGAGCGAAGACGGTGCCAGCAGCCAGGGGAAGGAAGGCCTATTCTTGCAGGAATCTTCGTGCATCGGGCCTCTAATATATACCTTAACAGGGTTGTAAGAATTCAAAGAGATAATGTTTATAAAATGCCTAGCACATAGATGGCCTGAACAAATGATAGTCTTTAAAATGTGCTTTTGCAGGGTTATTCATTATCTAATCACAGTGTAAAAAGGCGAGCTTTATGACACCTTGGTGTGTAAGAATATTTCCGCTGCCAAAGCTATCACTGTAACTTTTAATCAAAGATTCCAGATAACTGTGATTACTTTGCACGTCTGTGTTAAGACTGCCTCAGGACATATCCAAGAACAAATAGCCGACTGTCAGATGGAAATATGGAAACAGACTTGGGAACGCCAACATGCAGCTAGCTCACCATGGCTGTTTCTGTAACATTTCAAAACTACTCCAAAAAACATAAAAGACAGAAGGAAACATCAGGGAATCGGTATGTAAAATAATTAAGTCAAGATAAGTTATCTTTAAAAGTGTTCCATAACAGTTTTCAACTTACCTGCCTTTTGAAGGGAGTATAATTATAGAATATCAAGGAAACCTATGCGAAGCAAAACAAATATCCAGGCACCAATGAAGAAAAACTCATTTCATCCTCTACCCTAAAGACATGCATGATTATGTTCAGCCTATTTTAGAATGGCATCAACTCATCAAAGCCTTCAGGTTACTATTTAGTAAGCTGCATCTTTGTTGCAATTAATGGAATCCTATTAGATGAACAACATTAAAGATCTTTCTAAAATCATCAGGGTCTGGAGTGCCTTGGTAGAGCGGGATTGAAAGATCTAGGTGTCTTACCAACCAATTTCAGTCAGGTTTCTTGCTGCCCTTTGGTCCAAAGTGGCTGACCTGGGAACCTGAGAGTTCAGCCTATAGAAGTCAGCACCTCCTAGACACAGAGCTGAGCAGAGGAAGGGCTTAGAAGGAATCTGAGGGCCAATTGGTGGGCCAAGGCCTGGCACAAGAAGCCAGATCCATGGGGACTTACATTCTACCACAAGAAGACAAATTATCTATGGTAAACATATAGGTAATTATTGTATACTAGAGGCCCGTGCACGAAGGGGGGTTGTCCCTCAGCCCAGCCTGTACTCTCTCCAATATGGGACCCCTTGAGGGATGTCCGACTGCCCGTTTAGGCCCGATCCCGATCGGGCCTAAACGGGCAGTCGGACATCCCTCTCACAATCCAGGACTGCTGGCTCCCAACTGCTTGCCTGCCTGCCTTCCTGATTGCCCCTAACCACTTCTGCCTGCCAGACTGATCACTCCCTAACCACTCCGCTGCCAGCCTGTTTGCTACCAACTTCCCTCCTCTGCCAGCCTGGTCACCCCTAACTGCCCTTTCCTGCAGGGTTGATCACCTCCAACTGCCCTCCCTTGCAGGCCTGGTCCCTCTCAACTGCCCTCCCTTGCAGGCCGGGTGCCTCCCAACTGCCCTCTCCTGCTGGCCATCTTGTGGTGGACATATTGTGTCCACATGGGGGCAGGGTCTTTGACCACATGGGGGCAGCTATATATTGTGTTGCAGTGATGATCAATCTGCATATTACTCTTTTATTAGATAGGATAGAGGCCTGGTACAGGGGTGGGGGCCAGCTGGTTTGCCCTGAAGGGTGTCCCGGATCAGGTGGGGGTTCCTTTGGGGCGTGGGGCAGCCTGAGTGAGGGGCCTGTGGTGGTTTGCAGGCCGGCCACGCCCCCTGGCAACCCAAGCAGAAGCCCTGGTATCTGGAATTTATTTTCCTTCTACAATTGAAACTTTGTAGCCTGGAGCGGAGCCAAGCCTGGGGCTCCCTCCGAGGCCGGCAGCCATTTGTGTTGGGGTTATAATTGAAACTTTTTTGCCTTAAGTGGGTGGGCCCGGCCAGGGTGTGCGGAAAGCTTTGCTTCCCCTGTTGCCAGTGGCAACCCTGGCCTGCTCTCTCAAGCTCCATCCTGCCGCCATTTGTTTGAATTTGTTTACTTTCTATAATTGAAACTTTGTAGCTTGAGTGGAGGCTTAGGCCTGGCAAGGGCAGGTGGAAAGCTTGGCTTCCTCTGTTACCTAGGAAACCTTGCTCTCTGTGGCTGTAGCCATCTTGGTTTGGGTTAATTTGCATACTCGCTCTGATTGGATGGTGGGCGTGGCGTGTGGGCATGGCAGAGGTATGGTCAATTTGCATATTTGTCTATTATTAGGTAGGATCATGTTAGAAGAGACAGTACAATAGCAAAAGAAAAAAAAGAAGAGAAAACCAAAGGGTTTTAAAAGTGTCAGATGAGAAGAACGGGTCTGGTTAAGGAATTAAATAGGATGTTCACTGTATATTTCATTGAGAAAGTGGGCAAGGGCTTGAAAGAGTGGAGGAAACCAGCCATATAGCTATCCAGGGGCAGATGTTTCAGCAGAAGGAGCAGTTGGTGCAAAAGCCCGAAGGTGGAGCATGTGTAGTAAATTCAAGGACCAGCAGAGAGGCCACTGTGGCTGGAGCAGAGTGAATGAGGCGGTTGGTGGTAAGAGAGAGTTCCGGAGGGCCAACTGGGAGCTCCTAGCGGTTTACGGTTTGTTTAAGGGTTTTGGATTTACTCTGTGTGAAATGGAGAGCCCTTGCAGTTTTGAAGAAAGCGAATTTGCGTAACTTGGGTTTTTAAAAGATCCATCTG
This sequence comes from Cnephaeus nilssonii, assembly GCF_951640355.1. Classification (NCBI taxonomy): domain Eukaryota; kingdom Metazoa; phylum Chordata; class Mammalia; order Chiroptera; family Vespertilionidae; genus Cnephaeus; species Cnephaeus nilssonii. Next base: position 43,341,777 of record NC_137080.1, on the reverse strand, counting down.
CTTCTGAATCGGGAATAATCTGGGAATGAAGGTGTTTGAGGAAAGGGTAGAAGCCCAGAAACCCATTAGGAGGCCTTTACGTGAGTCCTGATGGGAGATGGTGGTGGCTCAGACCAGGATGGTAATAGAGATGGTGGGAAGTGGTGAATCCTAGATATATTTTGAATGTAGAACCAATAGGATCTCCTAATGGAAACTAATAAGGAGCTTTTTGGCATGTCAACTTCATTTTAGTGTTGGCCGTCACTGATGCCAAGTTTTTAATAATCACCTGAGCAAACAATTATAATCCTTCCCAGCTGCTCAAGGCAGCACACTGAATCGTGTGGTGATGAATTTGACTTTCCAGGTACCCTGGGAGTTAGGCAGAAGGGGTAGGGAGGGGTGGTGGAGCTTGAACACGCACTTTCTCTTACAGGGTAACTCCCCAGGTAAGGGAGGAACAGCTTCACAGACAGTGAGGTAGTGATTGCTGACATGGGAAGCTCACGGACGTGGGAATAGAAGGTGGGGCTTCAGGATGCTTTGTGTGTCCCGAAGCCTTTATTTATCCCTATCCCAGCTGATAAGGACTTAACTCTCTCTTCATCAATACCAGGACTCTTATATAGAAGGAGCCTGGTGAGGCTGTGAACTTCAGTGGGTGTAATTCAACAAATTACTTGACCAAACCTCGAGTGTGTTTTCTGGCCACCATAGCCCTGAAGTTTGAAGATGTAAGAAATCCTTTAGTATCTTCAGAGGAAGAGTTTTCTATATCGCTTTGTTCTCTAAGTCAAACATTCAGGGACATAAACTTGTCATTCTCTCTCTAATCTGTTTAATATCACCGGAGGAGGTCTGAACGCTCATCATCCCTTTGCTGCCATGTCGCCTTCCACTACTTGCTCTCCATGCTCCAGCTGCCTCCTGGGGACCCATTTTTGTTTGTCATGCTTTCTGATTATAAGCAACAAAACGAAATCTGAAGAATTTAAGCTGAAAATGGACTTATTGGAAGAGAGCTCTCATAGGACTGATGGAAACACGGAAATATTACGTCTGGGAATGGCCATCAGTAAGGCCAGTTGTAGCAGGCAGTGCAGCTGGCATCATGCCTTGGAGTTTGAGCGCTGCTGGAGGCCCCTGCCCGCTGAGTGGAGCTGATGTAGTTCTGGTCTGGGCCTGGTCTGGGCCTGGTCTGGGCCTGGACTGCAACCGCTGAGTATGTGTATCACACTTTCAAAACTTCCACTTCTGGGTGGGAACATCCAATAGGTTAATCTTTGGGGATATATCTCCCATTTGACTGTCTGAGGTCAAGGTGAGGAAGTTTCTAGGAATCCGAAGGGGTAAACTTTCCTCTCCCATGCAATGAGGATTTTCTTCCAGAAGAAACTATTTGGATACTGAGTAACAAAACATAATAATGAAATAATACCATCTACTGGAAACATTTAAAAGGGAATACATTTGCATAAAAATGTATAATGATTTGCATATACCTTGCATTTGCCCTAATGGAATCATGCCATACTCTATCCTTGGATAGTTTTCCATTTAAAATGTTATTACTGTTGTGTTGGAAATTTCTCCTTTTCTTAAAATAAACAATTATGAATTCTTCACCATTTATCATCTTTTTTTTTCCAGTTCTTGCTCTTTCTTCCAGTGCATAAGCATCCTTTTTTCTTTTCCTCTCTCTTATTTATTATTTATTTTTGTTTCTTTTCTTATTGACTTTATATCCTATTTCCCCCTACTTATTTTATATAAAACATCTTGAATATATCTTATTTCCTTTCTTTTATCATAAGAAAGGAACTGATTAGAACCTAAGCAAAATCAACTAGGTTCCGTTTATTTTCAAACATACTTCATCATTAGCCCCTCTCCCTACCTACCCCCTTGACCCTGATCACCATTGCTTTAAATATTTTCTTTATTTCCTAGGTATCCAGAGGTTCTAGATATGACAAAGAGACAGCAATTGACCTCAGAAAGGCAGTGCAATACAATGGCTAAGGATGTGTCCTCTATGATCACATAGCTGGTATCATATGATATAATAATTATTATAATTCCTACTTCATTGGGTTGATAAGAAGTTTAAGTGATTTATTAGTTATGTGCTTAGAACAATTCCTGTAACATAGTATGCACAGTGTTGATGTGGAGGAATTTTTATTATCACTGTTCTGTATCAAAGTGTATCTTTCCCTTATCCCATTATCCCAGGGCCCTCTTCTGTGATTTCCAAAGTGTCCAGATGACACCATTAGCATAATATATTCATGAATTTAAATAGTTTAAAATGTGATCTTAATCCAGGCAACATATCTATATTCTAACGTGAGGTTTATAGAGTTAGAAATGTTTTAAAGAAAAAAGGTGTTAATGTCTTTTTAGTACCACTAGAGGCCCTGTGCACGACATTCGTGCACTCGGCGGGGGGATTTGGGGGGGTCCCTCAGCCTGGCCTGGGCCCTTTGACAGTCCGGGAGCCGTGGGGAGCGGGCATACGCTGTTAGTCGGACATCCTTAGCGCTGCTGCAGAGGCGGGAGAGGCTCCTGCCACTGTGCTTGCCATCTGTGAGCCCAGCTTCTGGCTGAGGGGTGCTCCCCCTTTGGGAGCGCACTGACCACCAGGGGGCAGCTCCTGCATTGAGTTTCTGCCCCCTGGTGGTCAGTGCACGCCATAGTGACCTGCCATTTTGCTGTTCAGTTGATTTGCATATTAGCCTTTTATTATATAGGATGGTTAAGGTGCCCATTAGGAAGTAGACCTTTGAGTCTTTTGTTATACCATGTAGTAACACATCAACCTTAATGTCTAGAGCAGTGATGGGCAACCTTTTGGGCTTGGTGTGTCAAACTTCGCCAAAAAACTGAGCATAACTTGGGTAGTGCGTCACTTTGAGGAAAAAACATTATTTCGCAAATGTTTCATCCTCAGGAGCAGCAAATGTTTCATCCTCGGCATGCGGTCGCCTCAGTGGCCGCATGCCATCAGAAATGGCTATGCGTGTCAGTGCTGACACACGTGTCATAGGTTCGCCATCACCGGTCTAGAGTTTACTTTCTCATTGCACCTTTTAAATGGCCAGGTATTTTCCTCAACCTCAGATTGCCACATTTTATTGTGAAAAATTTCAAATATACTACAAAGTTGAATGCATTTTACAGTGAATGCCCTTATTTCTACCATATGTTTCTAGAATCTATACTGTCATTTTTTATTATCATGTGCATCATTAGATTTAGTTGTAGTGTGGGAACAAAACAGGGAATAGAAAGAACATGAGCTTTTCATTCAGAGACCCATATTTGAATCTCTTTTCCTGACTTAGAGCTGTATTTCTAGGGATGATTTGTTAAACCCTTCAAGTTTACTTTCTTTATTTGTAAAACTGACGGTAAAGTGTTGTTGTGAAGATCAAATGACATAGCTCAGGTATATAATCACTAGATAGATGTTCTCTCCTTTTTTTGTAGTTTTTATATTATTTATTGTAGTCACTGAAAAAAATAATTGCACTCCATACCACTGGCCTTTCTTTAGTGTTTTCCATTTTTCAAATCCATAAAAGAAATTGGCACAACTGATTTCAACAACTGTGTTGTTGGAGACTAGATGCTGTGGTAACTTATTGTGGGTCAATCCATTCTGATGATAGACTTTCAGGACCTGTGGGTATTCTGTTTAACTTTTTGGGGTTTTCTCTGTCATTTCACATGAAAATTTTATGTTTAAAGCTCTCTATTTTATTTTCCTGGCATGTGATTGGACTTTCTTTACTTGAATATTTGAAACGTATTGCTTTTGTTGATTTTTATTTTTGGTATATCCTTCATTTTTGTGACTTTTACCAAATCTTGTATTTCTGCTTAAAAACTATTTTTCTGATTTGCATCTTTTAGATAATTAGTGACTTTGAGCATGTTTTCATATGTCTCTTGGCCTTATGTCCTCTTTCAAAAAGTATCTATTTAGGTCCATTGCCCATATTTTGATTGGGTTGTTTATCTTCCTTTCGTTAAGTTGTTTGAGTTCCCTGTAAATGTTGAAGATTAAACCATTATTGCGATAACATTAGCAAATATGTTTTCCCATGCAGTAGGCTTTCTTGTTGTTTTGTTGATGGTTTCTTTGCTGTACAGAAGCTTTTTATTTTGATATAGTTCTCTTTAGTTCCCATTGCCCTAGGACAGTGGTCGGCAAACCGCGGCTCGTGAGCCACATGCGGCTCTTTGGCCCCTTGAGTTTTTAGCAAAGGCCAGCTTAGGAGTACCCTAATTAAGTTAATAACAATGTATCTACCTATATAGTTTAAGTTTAAAAAATTTGGCTCTCAAAAGAAATTTCAATCGTTGTACTGTTGATATTTGGCTCTGTTGACTAATGAGTTTGCTGACAACTGCCCTAGGAGCTGTATCATGAAGATATTGCTTCAGCATATGTCTGAGATTTTGCTGCCTATGGATTCCTCTAAGATTTTTATGGTTTTCTGTCTTACATTTAAGTCCTTTATCCATTTTGAGTTTATTTTTGTGTGTCGTATAAGTTGGTGGTCTATTTTCATGTATCTCCCATTTGACCCAGTGATCCCACTTCTAGGAATATATCCCAAGAAACCAGAAACACCAATCAGAAATGACATATACATCACTATGTTCATAACAGCACAATTTACTGTAGCTAAGATTTGGCAGCAGCCTAAATGCCCATCAGCAGATGAGTGGATTAAAAAACCGTGGTACATCTACACAATGGAATACCATGCTGCAGTAAAAAAGAAGGAATCCTTACCATTTGCAACATCATGGATGGAACTGGAAAGCATTATGCTAAGTGAAATAAGCCAGTCAGAGAAAGATTAATATTACATGATCTCACTTATTTGTGGAATATAATGAACAACATAAACTGGTGAGCAAAAACAGATCTAGAGACAGAGAAGCATGGATCAGACCGTCCAACCTCCGAGGGAAGGTAGGGGAGGGTGGGGGTAAGGAGAAGAGATCAACCAAAGGACTTGTATGCATGCATATAAGCCTAACAAATGGACACAGACACCAGGGGGGTGAGGGCATGAGTGGGGGTAGGGAGGAATGGGGGGATAAGGACACATATGTAATACCTTAATCAATAAAGAAAAAATGAAAAAAAACTATTTTTCTCATTTCTGTATGTGTAATGTGGGCTTGTCAGGTCTTGAATGCTTATTTTTCTCCAATTCCCATTGCTCAATTTTGCCCCATCCATTCTTCTTTACAGTGTTTCCTGACCTTATTCATGAATTCTATGATCAGGAAGCAATTAAGTTATTTCTCTGCCTAGCTACTCTTTCCATTTGGGAAGATGCAGGCATTTCCTCCATAAACAAGCTATTCCTTGTACATTTTTATGTTATTTTTATTGGTTTTGCAGCATTGTGCTACAATTCTTCTTTTCCAGCTCCGTCTATGTTTTCAAGGTACATTATTGAAAGATGCTTTCATCAGTGAAAGTCATTCAATTTTTCATTTGTTATTTATACAGTTTTTATATACTCCTGTATTTACCTAAATCTGGTCTTAACCTTAATTGATCTACTGTGAATTCTACCTTTTTTCTACACAAAACATTGCAGAAATAAATAATTGAATTTTAACTATTTAATAAACTATCATCATTATTATTAGATTGTTATTTTAAAATTAATACTTTTAAAAGATTGCTAGGTATTTGATAAATTCTAATGCATATGGTAGTTTATACTTTCCCTTCTTTTTATATACCTCATAAATATTTTATTTGTAAGTGGTAATAGATATTTGGCCTGTGGCTGTCAACCAAATAAGAACAGTTAACATTCCAATTATTAATTTCTTATTTATTCGTTCTTTATTTATAAGAAACAGCTGTGAATCTAAAAGCAAATAAGAAAACCCCTAGTTTGAGAAAGGCTAAAAGTATTTTAAAGGTGTACAGATGAAAAGGTGCCAGATTCATCAAAGCTCTATAACCCAGGGCCCCTCTTCCTGGGTCTTCACTGTGAGAACTGGTGGGGTTTCTAGGAGCAAAATCCACATGAGGAGGTCCCTCCCCTGTGGAGTTTCTCATCTTTATGCTAGTGTACACTCAACTTCCAGTAATTAGTCAAAGCTTCCATTTAAAAGTTCCTACCAGTTTATGGTCCAGTGGCTTCTGTTCTAGATAAAAAGAGACATGCTATGATTCTCTGCATTCAGTTGTCTCTCCAGATTTCAGAAGTGGTGGTTTGCCCTGCAACTTCTATTCTCTATTGGGTCCAACAAAAGTCATTGGTTTTTGGTTTATTCAGCTTTTATTTTCTTGTTGTGAGGATGGAGTGGTGACTTCCAATCTCTTAGATGTTAGAGCTGAAACCAGAAATCCATTTTTCAACAAATGATGCTAGAAACAGCTGGACATCCATATGAAACAAAAAAGAATCTCAATCCATACCTTACATCATTTAAAAAATGCACTCAAAGTGGGTCATAGACTTCAATGTTAAACCTAAAACTATAAAAGTTCCTGAAGAAAACACTTGATACCTCAAGCTAAATAAGTTTTCTCAGATATGACACCAAAATCATGATTTATAAAGGAAAATTTTGATAAATTTGACTTCATCAAAATAAAAACTTCTGCTCATTATAAGGCATAGTTTAGAGAAAGACAAGTCACTGACTAGGTAAAATATTTTCAAATCTTTATTATAAAGGACTGTGATCCAGAATATTAAAAAAACACCTCTTAAAACAAAATCATAAAAAAATTGAACTAACCAATTTTAAAAAAATGAGTAAAAGTTTTGGAAGTACATTTCACCAAGAAGAGATATAGATGGCAAATAAGCACATGCAACAATTTTAAATAGCATTTATCATTAAGAAAATGCAAATTAAATCTACAATGAGATACCACTATACCCATTCTAGAATGGTTAAAATGCAAAAACCTGCTAGTAATCAGTACAAGCAAGGGCATAGAGCAACTCAAGTGCTCATATATTGCTTATGGGAATGGAAAATAGTACAACTACTGTGAAAAACAGTTCAGCAGTTGCTTATGAAGTTGAACATATTCTTACAATAAGGTTCAGCATTATCACTCTTAGGTAATTTATTTCAGAGAAATGAAAAAACTGTACACTAATGTTTCTAACAACTCTAATCCAATGTCTAGCAGCTAGTGAATGGATAAACCAACCGTGACACATCCATAAAGTGCAATACTACTCAGTCATAAAATGGAAAGGGACTATCGATACAAGAAATGATACGGGTGAATCTCAAAGACTTAATTATGTTGAGTGAAAAAAGCAGTCCCAAATAGCTGTATACTGAATAATTCCATTTGTGTGACATTCTGGAATAGGCAAAACAATGGGACAGAAAACATATCAGTGATTGTCAGGTAATGGGAGTAGAGGGACTGTCTCAGTCCATTTGGGCTGCTATAACAAAAATGCCATAGATTGGCTTATAAACAACAGAAATTTATTTCTCATATTCTGGAGGCTGGGAAATCCAAAATCAAGATGGTTTATAATTGCAAATTAACCATAAAATTAGACATGATTCATTCTGTACGCCCACTATCGGCCACTTTGAGAATGTACATCCATTTATATTTTATTAATAAGGCACAATTTTAGTGGTTCACAAGTAGAATCCTTTAATCACTATTATCACCCAGGGTTCTAGAAAGATGCGATAGAAGCTGACTGGGCTTTGTCATTTTGTTCTCCAACTCTCAAAGTTGATGACCCAATAATGATCTTTATCTAGGCAAAAAAATCCTCCTCCAAAACAAAAAAACACACCAAATAAACATGTATCTGTATAGTAATTAAGGGTTTGAGCAACATGGATGTTCCTTTTTCTATGATTTTAGGGTATTTAAAAAATTGCATAAGGCTAGATCTCCCAGTAATATTCTTATCCAAAAATTCAGTTTAGTCTTGAGTAGTTGGGTCATTGAACAGTTCACCCATAGGTTTTAATATTAGGCAGATACGAATTATCCTTATAATGAAGTTGACCAGTTCTCATGACTTTCTTACCTAGAGAGTGAGATTGGCAGTAAATAAGCTAGAGTAATTGATTTGAGTATTTACAATCCTATGGTATTGGTTTCTAATACCACAGATTGAGTGGTTTAAACAAAAGAAAGGTATTGTCTCCCAGTTCTGGAGGCTAGAAATCCAAGATCAAGGTGTTGGGACATTGATGCTCCCCACTGAAGTCTTCAGGGAAGAATTCGTATCAGGCTTGTCTCCTGGTTTCTGGTAGTTGCATGGTTTGTGGCAGCATAACTCTGTTCTTCACATTGTACTCTCGTTGTGTGCATGGCGGTATCCAAATTTCCTCTTTTTATAAGGATACTAATCATATTTGATTAGGACCCCACCGTACTCCAGTATGAGTTTATCTTAACTAGTTATATCTATAACAAACCTATTTCCAAATAAGATTACATTCTAAGGTCCTGGGAGTTAGGACTTCAACATATGAATTTCGTGGAGGGACATAATTTGACCTATGTACTCCTAGTTACAAGTTGATTTCAGAGGCAGAGGTTTCAGCCGAGTCCTGATCTCTCTCTCTGACACAAGATTTTCATAGCGTGGCTGCATACCACTGTAAAAATAAGGAAGGGACTTTAGAAGAAGACCACTGCACTGATTTTAGTGTTTAGAATAGACCTTCAAACTTCTTTTGTGATTATATCTGCTTAACAAATTAGACACTTTGATTTTTGTCGTTAGTTTTATTGTATTTCTGTTTCTCTTTGAATTAAGATGTTCTTGAAGCAATTATAGAGATAGACCAGATCTTTATGATTAAAGATCAGTAGCCAATGCTTGTTTCAACTTTTCCTTTGTTCCAATAAGATGATGAAAAATATTAACTATACCTTTCGAAGAGTATTCTGTAGTGGAATAGCTTGCTTTGTCCAAACCCCTTATTCTTCCATGCAGTTATTATATTAGCTCTGGTCATTAAATTTCCTTTCCTGTCTTGTTTTCACAGCATGTTGTAACGTTGGTCCTTGACTACAAGAGTTTGATTTAAAAATGTATAGGAAAGGGAATTTAGGAAAGCTCACATGCTAGGCAGAAAATGTCAATCAAGTTTCTGCTCCCCCTGCTTTGGTTGACATATTTCAGGCAGCGTGCAGAGTATTATTTCACTGTTCTATTTTCCTTTGATTTATTTAGTCTCACATTTAATACACATTATTTTCTCTTATTTAGAAATGTCATTGCTTCTCTATTTATTTTTCTTAACTACAATTCGTTTTAAAATAAATATTTCCTCAATTTTTTCACTATGCTATTATTGATCTGTACATCTTTTCTTTTTCTCCGTTCAGACTTTTTGAACTCTCCTTTCAGTGACAATGTAACTTCATAGACATGAATGATGATGCTCTATGTTAGATCCGAACTGAGGCTTCAGGTGAGTTATTTCCAGAAACTGGGCACAAACAGGGTCTTTCACCGTTTTAGGCCTGGCCCGCAGACGGCCAGAAAGTCTGTGGCAGCATAACTTTGTTCTTTACATCGTGCTCTCATTGTGTGCATGGCAGTATCCAAATTTCCTCTTTTTATAAGGATACTAATCATATTTAAGGATACTAGTATCATTTATAAGGATACTAATCATGACTAGAGGTCATTCAACTGAAACAGAATCCTCTCAGGGGAGTCACTGTAGCTGACATTCAATTAGGTCATGCAGGGTGTCCACCCTGGAAAAGGCTTTGCATTACTTCTGTGGAAAACAGTAAAAGTAAATGAAAGCTGGTCCACATGAGGATTCTGTTTTTACACAAAGGTCTTTAGTTCCCTAAGAGATAAAAACCATGCAATTTTTAATTTAATGTGGCACCTAGACCTTTGTATAGTGAGCATTCTCTAAGATCAGATCAAACAATTAACCATTGTCTCTTGAATTCACATCCTCTGGATTACTGGGCTCACCATTCACATAGACTCAGTAGAAATTTACTGTGGGATTCTTTATTCAAGATTACCTTATGTGCTTCGATTAAAAAAAACCCCCACAAATAAAAAAAGACTAAAGTGCTCATGAAGACTTCCTGTACTCTTGAAGAGAAAGTAGCACCCCCCATATCAAGGGGATATTACTAATGTGATCAAAGAGGCACATGGAATAGCGTAACAGGATTCAAATCCTGCTCTTGGGAGCACAATGGCTCCAGGGAGATGATTTAGACCTATGAAACAGTATAGTATTCTTCACCCAACAGTTAAAATTTTAATTCCCCAATGAAGTAATGTATCATTTTATTAGTTTATAATGATATTATTATAACAAATACATTAAATGATATATCATTTAAAATCCTATATAATAAAAGGGCAATATGCAAATCGACCGAATGGTGGAATGACTGGTCGCTATGACATGCACTGACCACCAGGGGGCAGACGCTCAATGCAGGAGCTTCCCCCTGGTGGTGAGTGTGCTCCCACAGGGGGAGCGCTGCTCAGCCAGAAGCCAGACTGAAGGCTGGCGAGTACAGCAGCAGTGGCAGGAGACTCTCCCGCCTCCGCAACAGTGCTAAGGATGTCCAACTGCCAGCTTAGGCCTGCTCCACATGGGAAGTGGGCCTAAGCTGTCAGTTGGACATCCCCTGAGGGCTCCCGGACTGAGAGAAGGTGCAGGCTGGACTGAGGGGCCCCTCTGAGTGCATGAATTTCATGCACTGGGCCTCTAGTTTATAAATATATATCACTTATTTTATATGATGGGATTCTGTATTAGATGTATTTAGAAAATCATTAATGGCTAAAAATGTTTATACCATACATTACCCTAATATTTATGTTATCAAAACAAAAAGTAAGCAGAGGTAAGAAAAAAGTCTTCTAGATGGCTTAAAAAAAATATATATATATATATATTTTATTGATTTCAGGAAGGAAGAGAGAGGGAGAGAGAGAGAGAGAGAGAGAGATAGAAACATCAATGATGATAGAGCATTATTGATTGGCTGCCCCCACTGGAGATCGAGCCCACAACCCTGGCATGTGCCCTGACCGTAATCAAACGGTGACCTCCTGGTTCATAAGTTGACACTCAACCACTGAGCCACACTGGCTGGGCTAGATGTCTTTTTTAAGAGGAAGAAGTTGAGCTCTACTTCTTCCCAATTAGATTGTGAGTTTCTTGTATATTTCTTTATTGTTTTTACAGTTTTATTTCTTTATCATTCCCCATGGCTAGCCTATTATAGGCACTCCACAAATCATATTAAGTGAGTAATTGAATAAATTAGAGAATGAGCTAATAAACAGACAAGCTAACCACTCAGCTCTCAAACCCTCAATACTCTTTTGTTATGCTGAACCAGCCACCAACAATCTGACTTTGGATAAGATGGCTAACATGAAAATGAAAGAGCTACACTGGAGTTTAGCTAACTGCAGCTTTTTTCTTTCGTGTTGGGAAGTTGCAAGTTCTATTCTTGCTCTGCCCTGATTCTGAGTAGCAATGACCTAGTATACGTGGTGTAGCAAGCAGGCCAGCAAGTACTACCCTTCCATCTTAAGGCATTTTGGACTTTTGACATTTAGCTTAGTCTTTGTGATAGTACTTGCCCCCTAGCTTCCTACCTGACACATGGGACAAAATCCAATATAGCAGAGTCCCATGTAATTCCTTGTTGTTTGTGATGTGCAGCAATAAAATGTGTGAAGATATTCTGCCCCACACTCCCTTTTACTACACATAGGTTAAAAACTACCAATAGAGAAATAAAGAATAAGATACTTATGCAAATGCTAAGGAGATTTATGTTACATCAAGACCAGGGTCAAAAATATAAGCTAACATATTTATAGAACATATAGAATATTTTCCATAATTTTAGCTAATAGCATATGAGCTCAGAAATATATGTAACATGAGATAATGTACAAATTTAACTTTCCATTTCAATTCAACATTTATTTAACAAGCACTATGGTTTAAGACAGATATATAAAAATGGAGCAAGTTATGCACCTTGTTTTCAAGAAACCCATAATTCAATAATGAAGCTAAGATATAACACAAATAATTGTAATTAAAAATAAGTAAATAAGAAAAGTACAAATAATTTATATAGGGTTTGAAGAGAAGACACCAGTTTATGTAATTGAGATTCGTGAAAAAAATGGCATTTAAGATGAACATGAAGGGATAAGATTTTGTTTGGTAGGGAGTAAAGGAATTAGAGAAAGAAGAGCATGCATAAAGCTTTGACAGTGGAAACCGGTCTATATTTTGGAATAATGAGAATAGTTGAATGCACATGGATCCTAAAATACACTTGGAAAAGTGGTGGGGAATCATCAAGTTAGAAAGACAAGGTGGCCTTACTGAAGAAGGGTCTAAATATTAGGTGAAATACCCAGACTTCACTTAATTGGAAATGTAGAGACTCTGAAAGAGGTGGAGGGAAAGAAGAGTAGGTTTGGTGCCATGGCTTAAGAAATGTGGTTTGGCAGAAATTAGGATAGAGAGAGGTAAGAGGAGAGAATTATTACAATAATCCAGTGTCTGGATTATTGAGAGGGGATTGGAAAGCAAAGGTAGAAGACATTTATATAGGGTCTAGATGGGAAATAAATGAGACATTCAATTTGGGTAATTTGAGACTATTTTCAAAGGTATGAATACTCGGGGGAAACCACAGGAAGAGTTAACTCAGTTCTTTGGGATTTGTTAGCGAAGGGACTATCACTACCTGAAGGTCTAACGTAGTGTGGGACAGGAGCATTATCAGAACCCAGGAGAGAATTGCGTGGCACAGAAAGCCTTCTTAGAAAGAGGCAGCCAGTCCATGGCAACCTCAGGGAATAAGTATATTCCCTGATCTTAGGACTAGGTATATTCCCTCCTTCTGGTTTCTTGCTAGGGCTCCCCATTGGCCAAGGATAACTGGAAGCCAGAGTTCAAGAGAATTGTTAATATCATCCAATTTAGGTCAGTTTCCCAGAACACATGCAGGGTAAGGAGTGATCTGGAGGGCAAATGAGAGCTGTCTTGTGCATTTATGGAGCAGTGCATGATACTTTAGGTGAGATGCCAAGCAGATTTGGAAATGCAGATTTGGAGCACAGTGGGAATGTTTAGCTATGGATGAGGACATCTGAACTGCTGAAATTATGAGAGTGGATGATGAGATCATAGGGGAAGAGAATATAAAGAAAATAAATAAACTAATGGGTTAGAACTTTTGGGATAAACTACACTTATAAGGCATAAGAATGAAGAGGAGACAATAAAGAAAATAAGGAGGATTGGAAGAAAGGAAAATCAGGAGCAAAGAATGATGAGGACAAAGGAAAGATCCTAGGACAAGGGAGGAAAAAGAGGCAAAGAAGGCTAAGACAGAAACATGTTTAAGAAGGGTTGTACAGAAACACTGTGACTGGCTCTTTGTCAATTTAGGATGAAGGGTTGGTTTTATCAATGCTGACATGGACTTCTGTATGGTTGTGTTTCAGATGTGGGGAGATAACAAAGAAATGATGATGAGTGGTTATAGTGAAGGAGTTGAGTGCAGGGACAAATAATCACATCCCCACTTTTCCATCTAGTTCTATTTTCTTCTGCTAGTTTCACTGTTTCTCTTTCTTCTCTTCTCCCTCTTTTGCATTTATTGAACATTTATAATATACCACACAGGTCACCTACTTATAGCATGCTATTTCAAAATAAGGCAGTCTGGTAGATATTATCTTCATCTTATATGGAAGTTTTAGAGAGGTCATGGGTCTTGCCCACGGTCATGCATTCAGTAAGGATTAGGTTTATTTTCAAAACCAGAACCCTCAGACTCCAAAGCTGTGCACTCTACACACTATCAAACACTGTTTGACACATAGTAGTTACTCATCAGCTAGTTGAAGAAAGAATGAATGAAGTGTGGCTTAGAATATAGCATAAAAGACAGGCAACCTGAGTTCTATTTCTAGCCTTGCTATTAAATACAGTGCAACTTATCTGTTAATAAAGGTTGCTTTAAACTGCTCTAAAAATAATCATGTCATGAAAACACTTTCATTAGAGAAAGCCACTGTATAAATATTAGGTGAATCATGAATATTTCCTATAATGCAAATGTTGGAGTCAAATCAAAAGTCTTCTTTAGAGCAAAATATCTTTATTAGGTTAGAATAAAATATCTTTAGAGTAAAATATGTTTATCATGTTATTGTTGCTAGTGTTGCCCCAAAGAAATGATGACATAATTTTAGATGGTTTATGATGTCCCATGTTCATTGTTCAATTTAAAGTATATAAATCAAGATATTGCCAATTACTCACAATGTGATCATAATAAGTTGTGAAATCAGTAACATCTAAGAGTTTAGGCCAGAAAAATAAAGCAGAATCCTATGCAAAAAAGAAATGATGGGAGTTCTCTTACCAATGTCCTTCCCCAAAGAAAAATGAAAGCAGCCACTGTTCATTTTCATTTTAGTTTAAAAATCAGAGCTGAGCAATCTGGTCAGTTCTTGAAATGGTTGCCTTAACTAGGAAGTATCCATATATTTTTTTAGCATCCTTGTCAACACAAATAACACTTAGAGTTCCATTCATGAACTTTTGCTATACTGTTAAGAGAATGCCTTCTGTCTAGCATGAAACATTTAATGATGATTTTGTGATTTTTTTTGGTATCCAATGCATTAAAATTCAGAAATTATTGGATAAATATCTTGACCATCTTTTCTTGCATTTCAGCCAGTACACAATTTTTTTCTTCCATATCCTGTTTTTTTTTAGAAATTTTTTCAGTTCTATGGTTTTTATTTACTGCTGCCTTATACCACTTGGGACATATTGGAGGTAATTAACATCTACTCACACTGTAAAGTAGAAAACTGACACCCAGAAACGGTAGTTGACTTAATTAACATTGAGATAAATGTGGATTTAGCAGGGCCATAGAATGAACCAGTGTCCAAATAACAAATCCAGTGCTCTGGAGTTCACTAATTATTCAGACTGTGTTCAGAGCTCTGTACTCTTTCATTACAGAAATAAAGTCATGTCTACACCACCTTTGGATACAGCAATAATATGTTAAAATAGACATGGCTATGGAGTTGACAGTCAAGAGTCAATCAAACACTATTCTCTATATTGAATACATTCTCTACTGCTTTCCATATAATACATGATCATTACATGCTATTGGATGAATGTTGCTAATATTTAAGTGAATAGGTGTTGGGATAGAGCTTGAAGAAAGAACTGGAGGGTAATATAATAAGATCAACCACAAACTGGTAGCCATTTGGCTCAGTTCACCTACCCCTAAGATCAGCATTTTAAATCACATTTTGGAAATTTGCAAAAAGTGAAGAGAAAGGGAGGAATAGTTTTAACTTTGAGGGAATACGTCTTGCGAGAAAAGGATCAAGATAGTAGCTTTACTAACCTGAGAAGAATAGATTACTTCACATAGGGCAGACTATACTCAACTATGTATGGAGACACACTATTACCACCTTCTTTCATCAGGTGAACAAAGTTAAAATTGGCTTTATGTTAAATACTTTGGAAACATTTAAATTTCACATAATATATTAAATAGTTAGACTGAAAACATGTCACTGAAATCATCTCCTTTCAGTTTACATCATGCTTTTGTATGCATTATTTTATTTGTTCTCATTTGATTCTCAAAAAATATTCAGAAAGTCAGATAGAATAGATATTGTTTTCATTTTAGGGAAATAAATCTATAGCTCAGAGAGTTTTAGCACTTTTTCCAGTAAGTGCTAGTTGGAACCAGAACTCAAGTTTCCTGACTTCCACTATAGTGTTCTTTTTGTGTGTTTTTCTTGGCGTGTGTGTGTGTGTTTTTAAAATATATTTTTATTGATTTCAGAGAGGAAGGGACAAGGAGATAGAAACATCAATGATGAGAGAGAACCATTGATCGACTGACTACTACATGCTCCCTAGTGAGGACGGAGTCTGCAACCCAGGCATGTTCCCTGACCAGAAATCGAACCATAACCTCCTGGTTCATAGGTCAACGCTCAACCACTGAGCAATACCGGCTGGGCTATAGGGTCCTTTACAATATAGTCCACCCTGCCTGAGAAGTAGAAATGGAGTCTCTTCCAGTGTAAACATTCTAGATTCTCAAACAATACGTAATGCATCCTGTATGCACAGTTAAATGTTGCATCTTATTATAACCACACTAAATGTACAAAACAGGTTTAAAACCATTTTTATAAGATATTTTCATCTGAATTAGTTTTTCTGGAATTCATTTTTGAATTAATTTCTCTGGAATTTATTTGATTCTGAATTTTCAAGGCCCAACTTGTATCAACAGTTCACATTGCTATACTGATGGGTTAATTCTCCCTTTCTGACTTTAAATGTCTTAAATTTGTCAACAAAAGATACTTTCTCTTCCTGATTTGTCTCCTTACTTCAAAAGAGGAGGTAGGAGCCCACTGGGAGAGGTGGCTTGGGAGCCCATCAAGAGCTGTCCGAGCTAGCCGGCAGCAGTAGCTCAGGCAAAAAGGAAAACTGAGGATTTGGATTGCCAGCATGAGCTTCAAAATGGAATTAACAAGAAACAGATAAAAACTACACATAATTATATTCTATCAAAAGAATCTCTAGCAAACTTTTCCTGAAGTTACCATCAAAGAGAAGAAAACGGTTAAAAGCATAATTTTCTCCTATATCATTTTTTCCCCATTTTACTAGTAGTGATTAGAGAAATTAAGCGAAGGCACAAAGAACATTACCTACTGGGTCAATGAAAGCCAACTTCTGTCCTCCAAGGAGAGGTGATGTAGATGGATTTTCTCCCTTTCTGACTATGAAGTAATCATTAAGGAACATCTTACTAAAATAATTCACATATTTGTACAAGTCAAAAATCCAGTGACTATTTATGAAACTCTTCCAATGTACCAGGCACTGATTGGATGCCCAGTCCTGTCTCTAAAGAGTCTGTAGTCTAGTAGAGCTTGCATATAATGAATAGCAGAAACTGACAACCTTTATTCAAGAGGTGCAGGGAAGAAAGGTAGGGGATTCAGAAGCAAGAGAGATTATTTCTAGTTGGGAGAAATCAAAGAAAGCTTCTTGGAGGAAGTAGATATTGGCTAACTTTGGAAAACCATAAATATTTGAATATGTGGGGATGGTGGAAGCATTATTAAAATATTCAAGGTGGAGGAAACTGTGAAAAAAGGATCCACTGTGGGGCAAAAATTATAGATTGTGTCATAGCTCATACACAGTTGAGTTGAACCTGAGTATAGGCCTTGTGAAGTTTAGTGAGAAGCTAAGGTTGGAAAGGATGGTTGGAGGCCAAAAGGAATTGGCATTTATTCTGTGGGCAATAGGAAACCACTTGAGGTTCCTGAGCTGTGAATGAAGTGATCAGAGCTATGCTTCTGGAACATTGATCTGGCAGTGAATTGCAAGGTGTGATAAAGAGAGAAGAGACTGGGAGGTGGGAATTCCTGTTAAGGAGCTATTGCAGTTGCCTAGGAGAGTGATAATGCAGGTCTGACTTTGGAGAGACAGTAGGAATGGAAAGTAGATGAGGAAGTATGCTGCCTTCATTCACTTAATACACATTGGATACCCTAGACTCTGCTAGGTTCTGAACTAATACTGGTGAGCAGTGGTCTTTGCGTTCATAAAGTTTGTAATGTGGTAGTAGGCAAGAAACTATTCAAATAATCTTATACTTATTTACTTGCAAACACAGAATGGGCTATGAAGGGAATATACCTGGTGCTGCAAGAGCACATAGTGGAAGATTTGACCCGGGCTTGTTTTCTTCAGGGAAAGATTCCCTGACGAAATAACATTTGATATGAAATCAAGATGATTAAGAATTAACTATAAAAGAGGGAGAGGGATATGGAATGGTATTCTAGGTAGAAGGACCATCATATTCCAAAGCCTGGAGGTGAGAGAGAACGTGGTGTAAGATCAGGCAACTGGTAGGAGCCAGTAAAGTTGAAATAGAAGAAAAAGAGGGAGAGCAATGTCAAAAGAGAGTGAAGCCATAGCAGGAGCAAGATTATTCAAGCGAAATAAGCCAGTTGGAGAAAGATAAATATCACATGATCTCACTTATTTGTGGAATACAATGAACAACATAAACTGATGAACATAAATAGATCCAGAAACAGAGAAGCATGGAACAGACCATCAGACTTCAGAGGGAAGTCAGGGGAGGGGGGATAAGAGATCAACCAAAGGACTTATATGCATACTTATAAGCATAATCAATGGACACAGATACTAGGGGTTGAGGGCATGTGCAGGGGGGTGGGAGTGGCTGGGGAGAGGCCAATGGGGGAAAAAAGATATATGTAATGCTATATTTAATACTTTAAGCAATAAAGAATTAAAAAAATAAATAAAATAAGATTATTCAAGGATTTATTGGTCAGATTAAGGCTTTGTACTTTAGTGTATGAGCAATGGTTTTAAAACAATAGAGAGATGGTTATAAATTAAGCTCAATATTCTGACAGATACATGGAGAATGATCTCGGGATAGGCAAAATGGATCTAAGGAGACCTATTAAGAGGCTATTATACTATTCCAATCATGAAGAATAGGAGTAGTAGATTGAAATAAGTTGGTTGCAGGGGAGGAAAGAGAAATCAATTATGTAAGACTAATAAACTGCATGTGGAGTTAGAGAGATGGAATCCGTATTAATTTACTTATTGGTTTATGAAGCCATTGAACAATTCATGGGAAAACTATGATTTTGGTTTTGGGGAAAGTGAACTTGAAATAACCTTTAGGACATCTAAGTGGGTAAATCTGGTAGGCAGCTGGATATTCAGGCCTAGAGCTGGAAATAATTTGGGAACCATCAGATGGATTATAATACAGGCAAGATGAAATCACCAGGGAGATCAATAAATGCATTATATACTGAGTGCTAAGAGAAGAGGGACTAAGTCTAGCACTTAAAGATATCAGTATTTAGTGGCCAATTAAGGGAGAATGGGACAGTAAAGAAGACACAAAAGGGAAGACCAGAGATTGTTTTGAACTTTATTTTTCGACTATGGTTTACATTCAACACTGTTTTGTATTAGTTTCAGGTATATAGCACAGTGGTTAGACAATCATATACTTGACAATGTGTTTCCCCTGATGTTTCAAGTACCCACCTAGCACCATACATAGTTATTACAGTAGTATTGACTATGTTCCCTATGCTGAACTTTACATCCCCATGACTATTTTGCAATTACCAATTTGTACTTCTTAATCCGTTCACCATTTTCATGCCCCACTACATCCATCAGTCTGTTCTCTGTGTCTATGAGTCTGTTTCTATGTTGTTAATTTTGTTCTTTAGATTCCGCATGTAAATGAAATAATATGGTATTTGTCTTTCTCTGTTATGCTTGTTTCACTTAGCATAATGCCCTCTAGGTCAAATAGTAAGATTTCATTCTTTTTTATGGGCCTGTGATTTTTGAGAAAAACTAAAGGAGGGGCATTGTGAAAGCAAAGAAAAGAGAACGTTTCAAAAAGGAAGGAGCGATCCAAAGTGACAAGCACTGTGGAATGGCCGGGTAAGAGGAACACTGAGAATACCTATACGAGTTAGTTACTTGAATGCCATTAGTGACTTACAGAAAGGTACTTTAGTGGTGTGATTGGGCGACAATGCAGTGAAATCAGATTATAGAGGTTTATGGAAAAAGAGAGTAGGCATTGAGCAACTAAGCTATCTATCTAAATCCTTAGGCGAAGTTTGAGTATGAAGGAGGTGAGATAGTGTGTTAGGTAGAAAAAGAAGTGGGATACAGATATTTCTTTTTTTTAATCCTCACCCAAGGATATGTTTCCATTAATTTTTAGAGAGAGAGAGTTGGGGGAGGGAGGAGAGAGAGAGAGAGGTGAGAGAGAAACATCAATTCATTGCCTCAAGTACACATTCATACCGGGGATGGAACCGAAACCTAGGTATGTGCCCTGACCAGGAATCAAACCCACAACCTTTAGGTGTACAGGACTATGCTCCAAACAACTGGGCCACACTAGCCAAGGCATAATGATAATTTTTTTAATGGAATTAATTCCTTCAGAAAATAATCTGAGTCATTGTATAAAAAATGTTAAATATATGGTAATGTCTAAACATAGAAATAAAAATGTAAAATCTTGTGAAAGCAAAGGAAACAAATAGTCTACTCATGACAGATAATTTAGTTGGTATAATTAAGTATTAAATTTTATTCTGGACTCCTGGAAGCCAAGACAAATAGGAAAGACTGCATGTCATAAAGGCTTCATTATCTGATAGCAATAATAAAAATAGCTTATATAAATGAGTGATTTCTATTACACATGTAATATCTCATTTAGTCATCACTAAAGCCCATGAAGTTACTACTATCCTATGTATTTTCCGCATGCAGACACCTGAACTAAAGAGGGTAGGAGCTTGGCTAAGTTCACTAAGGTAATTGTCTGAAGGATGTTTAGAACCAGGCACTCTGACCCCGAGCCTACATTCTTTTATGGCTATGCTACACAGCCTTTACTTACACTGCTTCTTCCAAAGAGAGGAAGTTCCTTTTGGTACCACATTCTAAAACAATTAGCCACATGGCATCTCATATAGGAGGCATTGGGCAACATAAAATGGAACATGTCTATAGGCTTTAAACGGTTATGGAAGCCATTGGTTTTATTTTTGACATCAATGAGTGATGGATTGGAGCCTTTAACACCCACTTCCGGGTCAGGCCTGCTGCCTACAGTAGCAGCTGCAGCTCCCCTTGCTCCTGCGAAGGCGATCTGTCCAGGTTCTGCTTCCTGCCCTCAATCAAAAGCCTTAACTCAGCTGCTTTGTAGGATGTATCCCCTCTTCTGAGCTTCTTAGAAGTGCTTTCTTTCTGAGACAGTCAGAATCTTTTTTTAAATTATAAAAATAGTATATGTTTATTATATAAAATTTGGAGAATTCAGAGAAATATAAAGACGAAAGCAAAGATCCCTTACAATCCTTTCACATGTACAGAACCATTGTTAGCATTGAACATCCTTCCTGTCTTTGTTCTGTGAATTTACCTGTATGTAACAAGCATCTTTTGATGTAGGCACTTGGCTAGATACTGTGTATCAATATTTATACAGGTAGAATAATACTATAAGCAATGTTTTATAAAATGCTTTCTTTGCTTACATATTTTGAATGGTTTCCCATGGCATTAAATATTTCTCTATGAAATAGTTTAATCGTATTTCATCACAAGGGTGAACATTCTATATTTACTCAATTCTGCTTTGTCATACATCCAGGTTTTCTTCTTATTGCTTTGACAATTATAGATAAGACTGCTATGAACATGGCACATAAATTTCTGTGCATAGGTCTGATTTGTTTCCTTCGGAAAATTCCTAGGAGGCAAATTGCTGTGTTAAAAGGAATTTAAAAATCTTATCTTCTTATTTAGAAAAATTGTTTTTTCTCCAGGGTACTGTGTCTTGTTTTTTTTTTTTTTTTTTAAACTACTTTGTTGAGGTCTGATGGATATACCAAAAGTTGTACATGTTTAATGCATACTACTTGATTTGCTTGGAGATATGTATACACTTGTGAAACTGTTACTATAATCAAGGCCATAAACGTATCTATCACCTCCAAAAGTTACCTACTGTCCTTGTTATTTATTTATTTATTTATTTATTTATTTATTTATTTATTTATTTACTAGAGGCCCAGCGCACAAAATTCATGCATGGGGGGCGGGAGTGGGTCCTTCAGCCCGACCTACACCCTTTCCAATCCGGGACCCCTCAGGGGATGTCTACAGGGATCGGGCCTAAACTGGCAGTTGGACATCCCTCTCACAATTTGGGACCTCTGGCTCCTAAACGTTCACATGCCTGCCTGCCCTAACCACTCTGCCTGCCTGCCTGATCCCCCTAACTGCCCTCTCCTACTGGCCCAATCTCCCCTGCTGGCCTGGTCACCCTTAACTGCCCTCCCCTGCTGACCTGGTCGCCCCTATTAACTTTTTTTTTAAATCTTATCCCCTTCACACACAATTGTGTTTGACTTCCTCATTGACTTCTCCCTCTCACACAATTTTTCTCTCTCCTTTATGTAACACTTTTTCCTACTGACTCATCATTTATAAACTTTTCTTTCCTCCTTATTTCCTACTTCTGTTCCATCATCCTTCTTCCCATCTTTCTCTTACCCTCCCTCCCTCCCCACATTCCTTCTTTCCTTTATCTTTACCCCTCCCCTCCCTCCCCTTTTCCTTCCTTCCCACCTTAATTTTTTTCTTCACTTCCTCCCTCGGACCTGCTTTGCTCACTCCCCCATTTCTTCCTTCTTCCCATTCTCCTTTTAAGCTCTACTAACTCCCCTTTAAAACTTTTCTTCCCTCCCTCTTTCTCTCTCATCCTACCTTTCCCATACACTCTTCTCTACTTACCTCCACTGTTTTAATATCTATCTATCTACCTGCCTAATTATTCACTATCATTTATCTTTTTTTCTTTTCTGACTCCTACTTTTAAAATCTGTCCCCAGTACACAACTATACTTGATTTTCATTATAGCTCCTACAGTTCACTCATACATCCTCTTTCCTTCTTTAACTCTGCTGTCTACTGACTCCTTTATAAAGTTCTTCCCTCCCTCCTTCTCTTCTCCCCCCCCCCCCAACTCACTCTGTTGAACGGTCGTTACTGTGATGGCTTAATGGACAATTTGCATATTACCTCTTCATTATATAGATTTAAAAATATATCTTTTTCTTTTTTGGTAAGATCACTTAACATAAGATCTGCCTTTTTAGAAAAAATTTAAATGTACAATATTGTATTGTTCTCTATAACCCTGTGTTGTCCAGAACTTCTTTTGTATAACTGAAATTTGTAAGGGATATTGTGTGAACATATATAGTAAATAGAAAAGCACTTTGCACTTAGTAGTTGCTCAAGAAATGATGACCATTATTATTCAAGACTAGTGGCCTGGTGCACAAAATTCGTGCACGGGGGGGGGGTGGTGGAGAGGGTGTCCCTCAGCCTGGCCTACACCCTCTCCAATCTGGGACCCCTCAGGGGATAACTGGCAGTCGGACATTCCTCTCACAATCCAGAACTGCTGGCCCCTAACCGCTCACCTGCTTGCCTGATTGCCCCTAACTTCTTCTGCCTGCCAGCCTGATTGTCCCTAACTGCTTCTGCCTGCCAGCCTGATTGTCCCTAACTGCTCCCCTGCTGGCTTGATTGCCCCTAACCACCTCTGCCTTGGCCCCGCATCTGGGACCCAGGATTCCCTCCTCCAGCTGACCACAGGACCTGGGATCTGGGCTTTCCTCCCTCTGGTCAGCCATAGGCACCCAGGCTGGCTGCAGCCACAGGGGATGGTGGGCAGGTGGCTTTGTCTGGGCTGCAGCTGCAAATGCTGGTGCCCGGGACTTTGGGGTGGGAGGCTTCTCTGTCTCCTGGGCCACAGCCAGCAGCAGGTACTGGTGCCCAGGACTGGTAGGCAGCTTCTCTGTCTACCAGGCTGTAGCCAGCCGCGGGTGCTGGTGTCTGAACTGCAGGTGGGCGGCTTCTCCATCTTCCCTGGGATGCATGTGGGCAACTTCTCCGGCTGGCTGCAGCCTGGGATCATGGGGCCGGCAGCTTTTTTGTCTCCCTGGCTGCACCCAGCCTCAGGCACTGGGGCCCGGTTTCTCCATCTCCCCCAGGATGTGGGGGCAGGCAGACATGAGGCTTCTGCTGCTGGCTGCGGCCTGGGATCACAGGGCAGGCGGCTTCTTGGTCTCCCTGGCTGCAGCCAGCCTCAGGCGCTGGCGCCCGACTTCTCCAACCCCCATAGGCCTGGAGGGGCGGGGCTGCTGCAATGTTTTCAGGTTAATTTGCATACTTACTCTGATTGGCTGGTAGCATAGCCGAGTGATGGTAATTTGCATGTTTCTCTTTTATTAGTGTAGATAAGCAAACCAGCCCAGGTGGTTGAGCATCGACCCATGAATCAGGAGGTCAAGGTTTGATTCCTGTTCAGGGCACAGGCCCAGATTTTGGGTTCTATCCCCAGTAGGCGATATGCAGGAGGCAGCCAATGTATGATTTTTTCTCATCAATGATGTTTTTATCGC
This sequence comes from Cnephaeus nilssonii, assembly GCF_951640355.1. Lineage (NCBI taxonomy): Eukaryota > Metazoa > Chordata > Mammalia > Chiroptera > Vespertilionidae > Cnephaeus > Cnephaeus nilssonii. The sequence continues at coordinate 43,317,603 of NC_137080.1, read as the reverse complement.
TCTCTCTCTATCTTTCCCTTCCTCCCTTTGAAATCAATAAAAAATGTATTTTAAAAAAGCTAAGCAAACCATAATTTGTCATTGAGCTTAATTATAGAGGACATTTATTATTATAAATTAAATAATTTTAAAGTAACCCTTTTGCTACCTAATTTTCTTATACCATTTCATATTTCTTTGTGGTATTTCATATAATAATAATAATGATAATGATAAGGAGAAACACTTTTTAGAGCTTTTTCATGTAGTAGACATTGAAGTAAGCATTTTATGTGCAACATGTTACTAATCTTCATTTGCATAGAAACTATCATTATAGCCCTTTTACATATGAGTACACTGAAACTGGAAAAGTTGACGTGATATGCCCAAAGCTATATAGATCATGAGAGGCAGATCAGGCTACAAGCAGGTACTCTGATCCCAGAGTTTGTACATTTTACTACTACTCTGTGAGAGCAGGAAAATAGTGTGCATGCATTACAATAACCTGCAATTCTGCTTGTTACTGAAAACCTAACGCTGTCCTTCAAGTCAGGCAGTAGTAGTTTATCCTGTAGCATGCTAAGAAATAATTTTTCCATATGTTTTCATCCCTCTTTTAAAAAAAATTCATCCGTGTCTTCCTCATGTTTTTCCTCTATTATTGCTATCAAAATCTACTCTTAGGAATGGATCTCCAAAATAATTTATTTAAGGTTTCCTAGGGCTTGTAATTGTATTTTAGTAGAAGCCAGCATTTTATTTTATTTTTTAAACCATTTTAAAAAATTGATTTTAGAAAGAGTGTAAGGGAGAGGGAGAGAGATAGAAACATCTATGAGAAACATCAATTAGTTGCCTCCTGCATGCCCCCTTCTGGGGATAAAGCTGCAACCCGAGCACGTGCCCTGATAGGGAATCAAATCATCAACCTCTTGGTGCATAGGCCGATGCTCAATCCACTGAGCCACACCAGCAGGAGCCAGTATTTTAATTCAAACTCTTGTAAGTCAAATGATGGCATTTTAAACCTTAGGAAACTGGTGGACAAGGAAATTTGTGGAGCAGGGGAGTCCTTCTGAAAGGACAGGAGGTAGTCAGCTATACGCATTGCCTTCTCAGAACACCAGTCTTTAACCTCAGTCTCTTCTCTGTCTCTCTTCTTCCCTCCTTCCATGACTTCTTCCCTCAGCTGTTTCCCTAGAGTAATTTAAGGAAAGTAATAAAAGTGAATGCACCAATGCTTTTGGAAGCAAGCAAAGTGATCGAACACTGATATTTATATTTATTATTCTTTTTTTCTTCAAGCTTTTGGGGTTTGGCTTCGGGACCGTTGGTCCACAGGAAGAGCCTCATGCTAGACTGATGTGAGGAGTAGTGGAGACAGACAACAGTGCAGGGCAGGGATGAAGCAGCCACAGATACTAGAGATCTTCCCAGAGTCTTTGTTTGAAACCCCTGTGTGGCTCAGTGCAGACTAAGTTAGTGGAAGGACCTCCTTGAATTAAAGAAGAGGGTTTAAGGAAATGATGGATGTGAGGATTTCCTCCCTCCCACCAGCTGTGAAACTGATTGATCATAAAGCCTCCTCCCCCACCCCCACCCCACACCCAGAAGTTGTTATTTCAAGGAGAGAAAAATATGTGTAGGAGTGGGAATTACTCAAGGATATCATCTTTCTTGATTTTCTCATTTCCTTGTCCAAGTGGGTGGAGGGTAATTTTGTGAGGTTGGAAGATACGCAAATAAATGCATTGTGTTTCAAATTTATATACAGAGACCTTGGTAACGTCAAGAAACAGCCAAAGACCATTCAAACCAACTTTTGTACTGTAACCAACCACCCAACCAACTGAACACCCCAAGGAAAGTCACCGGACAGAGGGGACAAGTTGATACTTTTTAAATGTTATCAGTAAAAGTTTTACTCTGCTGCTATTTGCTTGGGCTTTGGGGTATTATAAATATCATGATTTAATACCATATGAGAGTTTACCTGGTATATCTTAAGGATTCACTCTTCCTTGCCTATAATTTTGAGACCATGGCTCTAACCATCTGAGTAGCCGGCTCGGACAAATCACTGATTACTCAGTGAAGAAAGGTGCTTGTTAAAGAGGAACAATTAAATTCTTATTTCTGTTCTTTCCAAGGCTGCTGTGTTCCATTTTCAATTCACCTTCGTACATTAGTTTGTAAAATGTAATAGGGGAAACTGAGGTATAAGTAAGGCTTGATTCCTTCCTTGTGCTCTAAAGCAGGTAAGCCAGGAGGAACTAAAGTCTTTTTCATTCCAACTCAATAGTGTTTATACTTCCATTTTGACATCTGTCCTCACTTTTGAACAATTTAAACGGAAAGAAGGAAAGAAGTGATGGGCATCTCTGAGATGCAGATAAGAATGTTTGTTTTCATCTTCTGTACCAGTGATCTGCCAGTTGGGTTTCCAAGCAGCTCGTAAAATCTACCTCTTCCACACACTTCGCAAACCTGTAATTCTAGCTGCCCTAAAGAAGCACTCTGTTTTTAACGTCATTGTCATGGTGATGTTGGGATTGAGAATAAGGTTACACAAAACTGTGGGGTCAAATATGTAACTTAGATTAAAGACATCTTTTTAGTTCTCTGATATGGCCTTGTTGAGTGGAATTCTGAAGACAATCGAGGGAAAGAAGGCTTCTAGAACAAATCATAATGTAAATAGGAAGAGAATGCCAAATGGTATAGAGGCACAGACCTTCCAAGTTCACTTAGGCTATTTGGGCCTTTTCTGATGCTCATACAGAGCCTCAACCCTTGGATGTGTCCATCCATGTCCCAGTGTGGACCTGCGGAAATATGTTTGTAAATTCTTGCCAAGCTAAGGCAGGGGAAGGGAGCCATCTGGTGTGGGAGGTGTGTGCTGGTTAACTATCAGGAAGCAGGTGGCTGAGCTGCAGGAGGTTTCCAAGCTGAGGACTGGAGAAAGGGCAGACTTCATTGGTATGAGGGACACTGAGACATCAAAGGAAGAGAAAGGAACTTACTGAACTGGGAGGAAGATGTTCAGAAGGAGAAACTGCTCCTTTTGCTCTATTTTCACTTTGTCTGGCATTCAAAGTGAAAATTCCGTTCCGCAAGCATTTATTGAGTGCCACCACGTGTAAGACTCTGCGCCTTTTGGGAAATAAATAAAAAGAAATGTCATGGAAGAGTAATTCTTCAAGGAAAAAACAATTCTAAGGGGCATGATGCTTCATAACTCCCTAAATGCCTGTGAGACCACGACAGACACTGTGCAGAATCTCTCTGAAGCCAATTCCTTCTCCTTCAGGAGGTAGCAGTGTACAGACACAACTCAAAGAAAACTAAACCCTGGTTTCGTTTAGATAGGCCTAGTCACTGCCATAAACAAATGTGTATTCTCTCAGGCGTGAACTCTGTTCCTCTCCCATACACACTCCTTTTCAAGTACAATTTATTTTAACCATATAAATGTTGTTACTCTAGGTTTGTCAAAGATTGGAACCAAGTACAAGGTTACATTAATAAGTACAGGAAAAATACAGAAAATTTAAAATTTTATATATTTATATTATAAATATATTTAGTAAAAATAAATATGTGTATTATAATAAATATGATTTTATAGTAAAAACTAGAGGCCCATTGCATGAAGAGATTCGTGCAATATGCCTTCCTTCCCTTGGCTTCCAGCACCGGTTTTCCTCCGGCACCCGGGACCCAGGCCTTCACTCCGGCCCGCGTCTGCCGCCTTTGCTGCAGACTCTGGAGTCTGCTGTCTTCATCTTTGCTGTGGCCGGAGTGCCATTCCTGTAGATCCCTTCGCCTACTGCCCTCCCTCTCATAGCGGGTGTCCTGCCCTGCCCGGCCACTCTGTGCCTGGAGCAGCTGGGCAGCCGCCATCTTTGTCATTCTAATTTGCATATTCCCTCCTGATTGGCTGGTGGGTGTAGCGGAGTGATGGTCAATTTGCATGTTTCTCTTTTATTAGTGTAGATGATCATTATAATTCTCAATCTTTTCATTGAATAAATGAATTCAAAGTTCAGAGAAATTAAATGACTTTCCCAAGATCATACAAATGATTAGAGGTAAAATTGGGGAAGAAATTAATTCACTTGTCTTTTAATCTAGAGGTTATAAAAATGACAATATGTTACTTCTTGAATATGAGAAACCAAAAATACATTTAATTGGAACAAATGGGTAAGCTTCATCTCCCACCTTCTTTTCTTCAGTATTGTCTGAGAAACTCACTACGGTTCAACAAATTCTTTTCCTGCCGTACATTCTTGCCCTTCTGCTGTACATATTTTCTTTTTTTAAAAAAATAAATCTTTATTGTTTAGATTATTACAGATGTTCCTCTTCCCCCCCCCCATAGCTCCCCTCCACCCGATTCCCCCCCACCATTGCCTTACCTCCCACCACTGTCCTCATCCATAGGTGTAATATTTTTGTCCAATCTCTTCCCGCACCCCTCACACCCCTTCCCCCAAGAATTGTCAGTCCACTCCCTTTCTATTCCCCTGATTCTATTCACCAGTTTATTCTGTTCATCAGATTTTTTATTGACTTGATTTTTAGATTCACTTGTTGATAGATATGTATTTGTTTTCACTTCGTTGTTCATAATTTTTATCTTTACCTTTTTCTTCTTCTTCCTCTTCTTAAAGAATACCCTCCAGCATTTCATATAATCCTGATTTGGTGGTGATGAACTCCTTTAGCTTTTTCTTGTCTGTGAAGCTCTTTATCTGACCTTCAATTCTAAATGATAGCTTTGCTGGGTAGAGTAATTTTGGTTGTAGGTTCTTGCTGTTCATCACTTTGAATATTTCTTGCCACTCCCTTCTGGCCTGCATAATTTCTGTTGAGAAATCAGCTGACAATCGTATGGATGCTCCCTTGTAGGTAACTAACTGTTTTTCTCTTGCTGCTTTCAAGATTCTCTCTGTCTTTTGCTCTTTGCATTTTAATTATGATGTGTCTTGGTGTGGTCCTCTTTGGATTCCTTTTGTTTGGGGTTCTCTGCGCTTCCTGGACTTGTAAGTCTATTTCTTTCACCAGGTAGGGAAAGTTTTCTGTCATTATTTCTTCTAATGGGTTTTCAATATTTTGCTCTCTCTCTTCTTCTGGCACCCCCATAATTTGGATGTTGGTATGCTTGAAGTTGTCCTAGAGGCTCCTTACACTATCTTCATATTTTTGGATTCTTTTTTCTTTTTGTTTTTCTGGTTGGGTGTTTTTAGCTTCCTCATATTTCAAATCTTTGGTTTGATTCTTGGGGTCCTCTAGTCTACTGTTGAATTTCTGTATATTATTCTTTATTTCAGACAGTGTATGCTTAATTTCTGACTGGTCCTTTTCCATTTTTTTGGCATTCTCATTAAGATCCTTGAAGGTCTCACTAAGTTTCTCGGAGATTTCTCGGAGGTTCTTGAGTAACCTTATAACTGTGGTTTTGAACTCTATATCCAGTAGTTTGCTTTCCTCCATTTCTTTCATTCATGACATATTTCTTTTTCTCCACATTTTGGCTGCTTCCCTGTGTTGAAGGAGTGGCTTTGTGTGGTAGGTGACCTATAGGGCTCAGTGGCTCAGCCTCCGCAATCACCTGAGATGAACACTCTTGGTGCACCCCTTTGAGGGCTGGGTGCACAGTCTTGTTGTAGTTAAGCTTTGATTGCTGTTGGTACACTGGGAGGAATTGACCTGCAGGCCAATTGGCTATGAGGACCCGCTGTGTCTATAATGGAAAAACTGCTGTGCTGAAGACACCCTTATGGGGCAGGACTTGCTTTAGTGGGGCTTTGGTACTCACTGAGTCTGCCTCTTGAGTGTGTCACTTATGGATGTGAGGCGTTGAAATCTGGTATTGTCTCACACTGACCACCAAGTACACTGGCTCCTGGATCTCCAAGGATGTGCAAGTCAGCTACTGCCTGAGGCCACCCAGCAGGAGCTACAGGGAGATTTGCAGATTTCTCCTCTTTGTTTGGGGTTTGGAAGTTTTGTAGCTGTCTGACCCAGCTGCAGTTTGTTAGGTTAAGCTGCGAAAGGGCAGTCCATTCATATGCAAAAGCTGCTGTGCACAGTTTGGGTGGGTTTGTAAATTGGGTGGGGCAGGGTCTCAGGGACTCACTAGGGCGTGGCAAACAGTGATGGCTGCCAGTCAGCCGTCTCTGTGTCTCTGCGTCTCAGCGTCTCATGCCCCAGCACAGGAAACAATGATTCCTGTGAGCACCTCTGCAAGAAAGTCACCCTCACTTTCCGACCTGATGCCAGACAGTCCAGCTTCTCCCTGTAGGAGTCTGGGTCCCCAGAGTCTCGCTGGAAACTGGAGTTCAGAGCAGTCGGGAGCTTGTTTCTCCTTCCCAATTGAAAAAAACACAGCGCACCCAGTCACCAGTCCGATTCATGCGCCTCCCTACCTCTCCTTTTCTGAGCCTACTCGGCCTCAACGTGCTTTTTTCTTTTCTTCTAGTTGTAGAACTTCTACTCAGCCAGCTTTCCCGTGGTTCTGGGTAATAGTCGTTTTGTCTTTTAGTTGTTGTTTTGGTGTGGTTGTGAGAGGCAGCACATACAGGTGTATACCTTATGCTGCCATCTTGGTTTCTCCTGCTGTACATATTTTCATGCTTTTGAAAATGTGTACATCCTTTAGTCAACAGTTGTTTGATGAGGCTTTAGCATTTATTAGTGTGTGTTTGTTGGTTTTTAATTATTTCACATTCTACTAGCAGATCAAGTTTTTTGATTCTGTTCTAAGTTGACTATTCACAGTTAAGTTTCCTAGAAGTACATCTTGGCTGAAGTTGGAATACTAGGAATATTGCAGATTAATGCAAAAACACCTTGTGATAGATTATCTTGACAATGTTATGTCAAAATATAATACCAGGCCTCAGTCCCAAATCAAGTAACTCCTAAGCAGCCCCATACAATGAGTTATATTGTCATGGGGAGTGCCACTTCAAAGGACATCAGAAAGAACATTCTTGAGTATGTTTCCTAGTTAATTGATACACTCTTCTCTGTTTAAATCTAGAATCCTATAGTGTAGAGTTTTTGAAAAAATATTTTGGTAATGTATGAATGTTGAGCTGGGAGAGAGATTAAAGGGAATGTTTTTGATATGATGGAGAGAATATTAATACTTCATTTTGAGGATGATTATAAAAATATATTTTGTTACAATAGTAAAGTTTTAGCAGAAAAACTACAAGAGCTAAAGAGATGTCTCAAAAAATTTAATTAGTTATAACTCAGAAAAGATCTGCTCTTGCTTTGTATTTTATTTATACCTTGTTCTTACAAAGACATTAAAAGAACAATCCTCTTTAGCAATACATTGGGTAACTGTAATGATATAATGACACTGTTAGGCTATAAATTGTTTATTTCTGCTGCTTAAACCTTCATGTGCTCCCGCTCTGTAATTGTAACATTGCTTTGAATCTACAAACCAGAGCTTACAATTCTATATGCATTGGTACTTGGATACTGGAGTTAAGGTTTTACAAACAAGTTTTAAAAATATCCTCTATGCCCCTCCAATCATTAATATTTATTGAATGCTTGTTATATGCATTTAATCTCCATTTTAAAGATGAGAAATCTGAAGTTTTCAGAGATGAAGTTAATTGCCAAGGTCATTCAATCAGTAAGTGGGAAAACTGAGACTAACTCAGAGGTTATGTTCTCTGTCGCTATGCTCTGGGGCCTTAATGCTGATTCAGATGGTTCAACTCCTTCACTAGTAAATCAGGAGCCAGCAATGCTCTTTGTAATTGGTCTCTGTTGTCAATGAGCTTGGAAAAAATGGGTGTTAAGTAGTAAAACACTAAAATAAAACCTACATAAGCATCATAATAGACATTGAGATTATCTAGTGACTTGCTGGAAGACCAGCAACATTAGCACCATGTGAGAGAATCTAGTTTGATGGTTTTTACATACTTGGGCCAAGGGAAACCTAGACATTTGAGAGAGGGTCTATCAGGGCTGCAGAGAAACATTTGTTCTGCCCCTTCAACCAGAGAAGCTTAGGTTTTACTGTGTTCCCTCTCATTTTGAGCTTTTGTCAAATCGGAGACTCCAATATTTTATTTTAATAATAAATTTTGCTGATTTAAGAAAAGTTGAAAATCACTGACCTATACATGGTCCTGAAGTTTATACATGAGGAAAGTGAAGCTCAATTAATGACTTACCCCACATTATTGGCAGATCTGAAACTGGAATCCAGAACCCAGCTTTCCTGCCTTTCAATTCAAAGGAGTTTAGCAGTGTGTTATGTAGGGATGAGGAATGGTTTTAGATTCTGGAGACCAAGGTTCTTCTAATGGCTCTATCTAGAGGCAGATGGATGATCTCTATTAAAAATCTGATTTTTCTATGACTTAGTATCTGTGGCTATACAAAGGAGAGCTATTTAAAATCTTTATGTTCCTTTCTAGTTTTTATATTTGATGTACATATTATCACTCAATTCCTAAAATGTCTTACTTTAAAACAAGCTAAAAATGTGAAAAAGAAATCAAATAGTGCACATTGGCCAGAAGAAAAATTGTAAGCCCTCCTTCTCCTTGCTCCCACCACTGCTCCATGCCACAAAGCAAGCAGTGATGATTTCTTTTTTTATTTTTAATATATTTTTTTATTGATTTCAAAGTGGAAGAGAGAGAGAAACATCAATGATGAGAGAAAATTGTTGCTCGGCTGCCTCCTGCACGCCCCCTACTGGGGATCGAGCCCGCAACTCTGACATGTGCCCTGAACCAGGAATTGAACTGTGTGTGACCTCCTGGTTCATAAATCAATGCTCAACCACTGAACCACCCTGGCCAGGCAGCAGTAATGATTTCTGTGATACTATTCAAACTGTATTCTTTGGTTCCATTTCTAGTTTTATAACTAGACTACTCCATTCCATTTAAACTACCAGTAAATTCTTCACTTCCCATTTTTTAAAATTATGCTTTACTCTTCGTCTTTCCAGTGATTACCATTATGATTTTAAATAACGTACTCCCCATTTGTTCACTTATCCACTTTAGGACAGATATTTTTCTTCTTTCCTGTTATGAACTTTACAACTATTAATAACTGTATACTTTGTAGGTTGAGTATAAAAAGTAAAGAGATAATTAACAGCATTTACAGATTTATGATTATCTAAATAATTCATACATGTAGCAAATAGACCCTCGGATGGCCCCCATGCTTATGCCCTGCCCTGGAGTTCAGGGGGGACCTTTGAGTTGTTTCTAACAATGGAATATGGCAAAGGTGATGGATGTTATTCCCATGATTACATTATGGGTGTGTGTTAGAATGCATGTGTGTTTGTGTGTATGTATGCAAGTGTACCTATACACATGCTTGTGTGCCCCTGACTGATAGCCATAAAAAATGGGGACCTCAGTCTTACAACCACAAGGAGATGATTCTGTCAACAGCCTGAATGAGCTTGAAAATGGATTCTTCCCCAGTCCAGTCTCCAGTTGAGAATGCAGCCTGGCCAATCCCTGGATTTCAGCCTTGTGATACTCTAAGCAAAGGATCCAGCTACACCATACCTAGACTCCTGACCATGGAAACTGTGAAATAATTAAATGTGTGGGTTTAAGATGCTGTTTGTCATAACTTATGCAGTAATAGAAAATTAATACAATATAGATCCAAGGAGAATTACTTTATCAATAATGAAGTGAATGTAATTGTATATCACTAAATTTGTACTGACCAAAGAAAGAACATCCAAATATTAAGGGCTACTTCTTTCTTAGTTACTTTATTTATTTATTTTTAATTTTCATAGGACTTCAGGTGCAGAGGGTTGAATTGATCACATTGCTCAGTTCTGGACAGATTACTGTCCTTGGTCTATACTGATCATTCTTTATTTATTCATTGTTCTTTTCCCCCCTCACTTCTCACTCCCAGTCTCTCCCTGCCACAGGCAACCATTGTAATATAGTCAATAAGTAGCTGTTTTTTTACATGTGTTCCAGAAAAACAAGAATTACTGTTTTGGATGAATGTATATTTTATTGACTCATAATGCACTTAATTATAGATCTCATTCAGTTATTACTTTTTTTTCTCAACACTATATACTTAAGGTGCAACATATTGTTATATGTACAGCAAGTTCCTTGCTTTGAAAACCCAGGTAGTACTCCATTGAGAGCAGCCATTCTATCTAATTTATCTACTCTATTCTATCTAATTTACCTACTCTATTCTATCTAATTTATCTACTCTACTGCAAGAGACACCCAGAGCATCTTCAAATCCCTGAGACCATAAACAATGCTATTTATGGAATTTTATTCCTCCATAAAATTTTTAATAATGTATTTATTGATTACATAAAAATAAAACTAAGGTTTTTATTAGGATTGTAATGAACTTGTAAATTAGCCTGGGAAAATTAACATCTGCAGGATAGTAAGATGTCCCTTCTAAAGCATGGAATCCATTTGCTGACATCATCTTCTATGTTATTTATTAGAATTTTCACATATTCTACATAGAAAGTTTGTGTATTTCTCACCATCTTTCTCTACTAATTATATTGAGGTTTTTGTTCTCTAGGTAAATAATGCCTTTTTACAAATAGGGAACTATTTATCTTTTCCAAACATGTCTCTCTTATTTTTATTTTATTTTATAGAGTTATCTAGGACTTTGCATAGTGTTGAAACAGTAGCAGTGGTGGGGGCATTCATTTTTTATTTATGATCCTTAAAGGAGATGAATGTTTCTTTCTTAAAATATAATGTTTATTGTACAAGAACTACTGCTCTGATTTCCCTCACTGTACATGAGTTTGCATTTCCTAAAGTTTTATATAAATAAAACTATACACTATGTACTTATTGTTTCATTCAGCACATTTAAGATTCATCCATGTTGTTGCATGTATCAATAGTTTAATTACTGATTAGTGTCTCATTGTATGGATATACCACGATTTATCTATTGCCTTTTGATGGAAATTTGGCTTGTTTACAGGTTTTAGATAATACCAATATAGATGCTATGAACATTAGTGTACAAATCTTTTTATGGACTTATGCTGTTATTTCTCTTAGGTAAATGCCTAGGAATACAATAACTGAGTCATATTTTTGGTGCATGTTTACTTTTATACGAAGCTGCCAAACTATTTCCAAATACATTGTATCATTTTACATTACCACAAGAAGTTTTTCCACATCCTTGACAGCATTTGCCATTATCAGTTAAAAACCACTTTAGCCATTTCTTAAATGTATGGTGGTATCTCATTGTGTTTTTTATTTGTATTACCCTAATGACTAATAATTTTGGTTATCCTTTTACATACAGATGACTCGTTTGCCATTCGTATATTTTCCTTGGTCAAATACCTGCTCAAAGAGTCTGTACATTTTATTGTAGTTTGTTTTCTTATTATTGAGTATTTTTGAGAGTTTTAAAGTAATATAGTCTGTTATAAGTGCTTTATAACATACTTGATATTCAGATATTTTCTCCATCTATAGCTCATTTTTAATTCTTTCAAAAGAGTCTTTCAAGAGTAGAAGTTCTTGTTTTTTATGAAGTCCATTTTATCAAATTTGTTGTTTTATAGATCATGCTTTTGATTTATCTTAAAAATATTTTTCTAATTGAGCATCATGTACATTTTCTCCTATGATTTCTTCTAGGAGTTTTATAGTTTTAGATTTTGCATTTAGGTCTATGATCCATTTGGAGGTAACTTTTGTTTACTTTGGGAGGTGTGGATGGAAGTTTATCATTTTGCAGATAGATATCAGTAGTTCCAAGACCATTTGTTGAAATACTATCTTTTTTTTTTTTTTCACTGAATTGTTTTCTATTTTTTGTCAAAAATCAAGTGACTGCTTATGCCTGGTCAGGATCTTATGAACTTGGAGCAGGGGAGGCATTTTATAATGTTTATTATGTAAATGTTCAAAGATATGCAAAAGTAGAGGGTGTTGTTTAATAAACCCTGCTGTACCCATATCACCAGTTTCAATAATTTCCATCTTTTTTCCAATCTTATTTTAAGTATTACCTATTTATTATTATTATTATTACTAGAGACCCAGTGCACGAATTTGTGCACCAGTGGAGTCCCTCCGCCTGGCCTGCAGGATCAGGCTGAAACCGGCTCTCCGACATCCCCTGAGGGGTCCTGGATTGTGAGAGGGTGCAGGCCAGGTCGAGGGACTCCACTAGTGCACGATCAGGGCCAGGGAGGGACGTGGGAGGTTGGCCAGCAGGGGAGGGACTGCAGGAGGGCTCCAGGGCATGTCCAGACCATCTCACTCAGTCCCGATCAGCCGGACCCCAGCAGCAAGCTAACCTACCAGTTGGAGTGTCTGTCCCCTGGTGGTCAGTGCATGTCATAGCGACTGGTTGACCGGTTGACCGTCTGCCCCCTGGTGGTCAGTGCACATCATAGCGAACAGCCTTAGCATATCATTAGCATATTACTCTTTGATTGGTTGAATGGTCGGCCAGACGACTGGGCATTTAGCATATTAGGCTTTTATTACATAGGCTTATTATTTGGCTTAAATATTTTAAAGTAAATCTCATGTCATTCCACTTAACACAAATCTCAAACAGAAAAGAATAGATTTCATTTAACTATTACTACATTATAACCCCTAATAACTATCATTCCTTAATAACATTTAATACCCATAGCATATTCAAATTTGCCTGTTTCAGAAATGTCTTTCTGAAATTGTTTTGTTGGAATCAGGCCTAAAACAAGATTCACCCATTGCATTTGATTAGTATACTCTTCTGGAATTTCATTCTGTGATAACACCTTTAAAAAAATTTCACTCATTTGTCCTAGAGAACATCCCATTCTCCAGATTTGGCAATTTGCTTCTTTGTGGTGTCATTTAACTGGTTCTTGTATTCATATGTTCCCTACAAACTGATGGTTAGATTGAGAAACTTCATTTAATAGAGGTTCTACTTTTTGTCACAGTATTTTATAGACTGGGGTGAATATTTCCTAATCTACGACATCTACATCAGGAAGCACACATAATGTCCGATGATCCCATCATTACTGTCCTTCCATGATCTGGGAAGACTTCCTTGAAATGGCATTGAGGAGGCATTTGAGAAGGGCCTTGAAAGAGCCTTGCCAAGTGGTTAAGGTGAGGGGTCCATCCAGTGGGAGTGGGGAGCAAGCATAGAGGCTTAGAATCCTCATACAAGTCCTGAGAAGACACGTTCTGTTTTTCTTTTTATCTCAGATTTAGAATAGATAATGCCCTTCAATTTGAAGGTTGAATTTTAAGCTCAATTTCATTCACCGTTACTTTTAGGATAATTACTTTTGAGACTGAAACATTCTATACTCTTGCTAAATGTAAGTTTTGCTACTTAAGTTATGCTTACCAATCAAGCTTTCTTTTTTCTGTCCTAATGGAGAAGATTTACTATTTTTACCTTGAGAGAGATATTTTGTGGCCTGTGGTATGGAGGTCATTTAGTGGACCATAAATAAAGCTCTTAGCAATAGAATTCACTAAGTTTTGCTCAATCAAATGAATGTTTCATTTATGAAATAATTGACTTTAAGGGTCGAGAAAAAAATATATATATTTAAATTTCTAACCAAGGATATTTTGAGAAAATATTTTACTGAATACAGAACACTGTAGAATTTATCAGGTACATCCTGGGATAATGCTATGTCTATTTTTATTGAATTGGTGGAATTGAAATTTGGTTAACAGGAAGCAATAGGACCTGATAGGAAATCTAATTACTGACAGTGATAGGAAAGGCTATCATTCAATTAGTGTCTTCCAGGGATGCTTAGGGTTTGGCCATATTGATCACTTAAGCTTTGGAAGGTCCAGAACTGAAGGTAAAATGAAAGTCTCTTTTACGTAGAGGAGGTAAGTTGTTTTCTACAGGAAGAGTTTCTTTCCTGGAATATCTCCTTTTAATTTTGTTGTTGATGACTGAGATATCATCATTAATAAACAACTGACCATTACTATAATGATTTCATAATATGTTTTACCAGCATTAGCAACTTAGTGTGCATTAGTTTTGGTGGGGGAGGCTATCCTTGAGAGGATATGTAGGCACCAATAGAACAGTGAGACAGGGATGGTCAAAATGAAGCAAAAGGGAACTTGTGGGGGTGATGAGGCTCAAGAGCGGGAATCTGACCGAAGGAGCTGTTCTATGAGGTAATTTCTTGGGTTGAGGTCAGCTAATCCTCGAATAACCGTAATCAGGATGCATGTGGTCATAGGTTGGTGAGTGTATTTTTATGGCTATTATTTTTAGTTGCTGAAGCTGGCAAAAGGTGAGAGTTGAAAGGATGAGCTTCATATATCTACTTGGTTGATAATATGTCATGCCAGTAAAGTGTAAACATGATCTATTAATGCATGTAATAATTCATGGCTTGTATGGCATATTCCATTGTAGATACAAATATTGTACAAATTCTTTCTGCAAGATGGGGACAAACCAGTTGAAAACTACCTCTTGGGATGGTATATGGGTCCAAGGTTTCTGGGTGCTGATAGAAACAAAAGGCCTTAGTTTATGCAGCATTTGCCAAAAAGAGAGATGGAGCCATAAACAATAAGAGAACCGCCAAGGTCAGAACTAGGAGTGAGAGGACTGTGTGTCAAACCAAGGTATCATCTAGTTCAGGAGCCAGCTGCAAAAGACGACTTCGGTCTGGGTGCCTCTGCATAGCTGACTGGCATGTCCTCCTGGGACAGGCACCCTTGCTAGAAGAGGACATCATGAGGAATGTCCACTAGTGTGAGCAGTGCTTTTTCATGCTAGTATCCAGGAGAATCACTTGTTGGTGTGTTAAACAATAAACTTGATGTGAATGTCTCCAAGAGAAAACAGAAATACACAAGGTCATTTAAACAGTCAGCTTAAAGTGCAGCTATGCTTTAAGTAGTGACTTATCCTCTGTTCTATTCTGAATTGGTGTTTGGGGACATAAAAGCATCCCAAACAATAGCCACTGAATGCAATTTGGTGGTTGAGAAAGAAGAGTTATTTCTACAGATTGGGATTTGAGCCAATGTTTTCCTTAGTTATAAACATACTATGCGACCAGAATACATTCCCAAGCCATTCCAAAATCAAATGGGTACAATATATTTGTGAGATGCACAACTAAATAAAGTAAATGTGACGCCTAATATGCATGTCTCTGATATAGGGGTAAAACCAAGCTACTAATAGTGTGAATGGAAAAAGAAGGGGGAGACCACAGGTGAGGTATGGATGACCTAGTGTCCTATAGCACCATTTCAGAAGGTAATGTTATATTTCAACAAATAATTTTAGGTTTCAGCAGTGATTAAAATGTAAAAAATAGAAAGACACCTTTAACTTCTTTGCACAAGGAGGCTTCTGTTAGGAATCTCAGAAAGCTGGAATGGTGGAGACAGTAGATAAAAGACAAGAGCTCTCAGGCTGCATCTGCTTCTTTGCTCCTCTGTGTGTGGAAATCACTGGCAGATACCATCCTCCATGTGCTCACTTCCTCATGTTTCTGTGTCGTGCTTGCTTGAGCTTTCCTCTTACTAAATAGCTGCAGGTCATTTATTCATTCAATAAACATCTATCTCGCATCTTCTATATGCCACAGACTGTGCGACAGTCGGGGCATGAAGATATAAAGAAGAAATAGACCTCGTTCTCCAGGAGCTCACAGGCTAGGAGGCTAGTTCATAGCACAGTCCTTAGAAGGGCTACTGTTTGATGTTGCCTATTTCAGATAAAAATAGAAAATATGTGATTCCTTCTCTTTCTTTTTCTCTCCTATCTCCCTGTGATGCCAAACTTCCAATCAGCAATAGTTATATGTTTCCAAGCTTCTATCAAAGTCTGTTTCTATTTCTATTCTGGCCGCGGCAGCTACTGTACTCAGTGCCTCCCTTTATTCTTCCTTTTCCCTCTTAATCATTAGGTCCTAAAGATAAAATCGTATTTACTGAAGCAAGTAGACCACCAGTTTCAAAGTTGCTTTTTTTCTTCCTACCCTTTTGAACACTTTTAATATAATACACATTTTATTTTTTAAAAAGCAGAGTTTATAAATGTTTTCTTTACCATCCCTACTCACCAATAATACAGATAAGGAGTACCTGATTTTCTGAAAAAGATGTGTGAGAGTATGTACTTTATTTATTCCAAGCAAAGGAGCCACAGTTCTCTAAAACATCACATTTAGAAGAGTTTTATGATTTTTACTATGCCTGCCTCATATAAATGAAGGTTGCATTGGCAGAAAGAAAATTCATATTTTGGGGATTTGGTGACTTTCCCAAAAGCCAGCGTGTCAAAACTGAACAAGAGAGCATGCACCATAAGTCATCCAGCTTTCCACAGAGGAAAGCTAGATGGATGTGTAGCGACTTCTCTAAAGTGGTAGACATCTGTTCACTCAGTCTTGGGTCTATTATTTGTTGTTGGCAAAACATCACCACCTCTGTGCTGAGATTTCTATTGATATTCTCTCAGTGGCCTGTTTCCCTTTGTTGTGTTGAAACCTGCTTAATGAAAGCATTCTTTAGCTTTCTTCTATATCTCAGGAAAAAACAACTTTCAAAAATCCAGTAGAGAATTCATTTTTAAAAAAGCAGGGGAGCCTACTATTTTCCTTCTCTAAGAACCTGTACTGTTGTGAATTCTTCATCTACTGTTTGGTTGTAGTGACCTATGACAAGCTTCCGTTGTTTGGACACCCTGTCCTCAAGTGCACACTGATATCTATATAACCCCCTTTAAACCTAGTCAGTCTCTCTGGATCCTTTGAACATTCTATCAAGAAGATGTACTTCATCTCCAATATATCACTACCATTGAGCTTAATATTAGTATGAATATATGAAAGCTTCAATTAAATCAGTGGAAACAAAACCTCCTGAGTAATTCTTATAAAGTAGGCATTTATAATCTGATATCCTTTCATTCTTCTCTGCTAATGCATTAATTTTCCCTTTTGAAGGTGTGACCTTTCCTCTACTCAGTAATCTAGAGGTGATGGAACAGCATTTTAACAACTACCATTTCTTTTCATATTTTATCCTCAAAAATGTGTCTTACATGTTCATTTTAGATAGAGGAGGAATTGGTAAAATATTAAGCATTCTATTCTTTTATATACTCATACTCTGCAATTTTAAGAACAACTCTCTTCCCTTTTAAAAACTGACTTTTGGGGAAACAACTTTTAAATGTATATATTTTTTCATATCAATGTGCCATAATTGATATGTCTGATATTTTAATTTTAAACAATACCCTTTTAAATTAAAGCTTATGAAACAATGCTTGGTAAAGTATAATAACTAGAAAAACACTTTCAAGTTCACAGACAAATTTGTAGTGAAATGCATATCTGACAATTAGGTAAGGACAAGGAGTAGTAAAGCAATATTCATGTTTTTATTTTATTGCGAGTATAAATTGCCTTGCCTTGTTGGGATGTAATTGCTTCTTGCCTGCTGACAGTTGTCACTGGATGTGAAAGTAGTAAGAGAAGTTCCAATGGCTTCCCTAGGTTATAGGTACACTTTTCTCTGGCCCATTGTGTTGTCATCCTGGCTTGCTATGTTAACTAGGGTTAACTCCCAAAATGCTGTACTTCTCTTTTTTCCCTCTTGTCCACTGCCATGAGAAGCTCAAAGTGGCTAAGTGGCTTTCATAGCCTCAACTGCATGGAGATTTTAATATATCCTCCGACAGTAGTGGGAAGCACCCCACCCCCAGGCTCAGGATTTCTAGCGTACAGATCTTAGGTGTTCAGTTTGAGAAAGCAAACATTTTGCAAGGGGTCACTGGGAGCGATGGAGGAAAGGATGTCTCCTAATTCCATCCCCACACATCCCAGCTGTTAGGCAGGCAGTGTCAGACGTTGGCCACTGAGTAAATACAGATAGCGCCTCCTGAAAGGTAGAGCCACAATCCTGGCGTCTTTTCCTCAAGCTAGTACTTGAGTTGAGCTTTTAACAGACCGACTCTAATCAAGCCAGGCTTCTAGCAAAGCTCCCATAGTCACGAACCCTTTGTCTTAATTCATATTTAAAAAAAAAATGAATCTTACGGTTTCAAGCACCATCATGGGGTACCATATGGAACTAGCAGGCATCATGTCAGTTGAATAGTGCTGGTGGGCGTCAGTACACTGACACTGAGTCCAGAAGTGGTTGCAGTTGCTCCAACAAGCTTCTTTGGTCCCAAAGATGCAGGGTGTGGGAGCTGGGGCTGGTTTGGCTCCTGCTGCACAGGCACATGGAGGCCTAGCCAGAGACTGTCCTCATTTTGGGAGAGACTGAGACACTGAAGTGCCTAGAGCCTAGGCAATGGTGGCGGGAACTGCAACTTTACATTGAGCACACGGCAGAGGACCCAGGAAGGTAGAGCTAAGCAAATCTGGGGGGTGGGGGGAGGAACATAAATTGAGTTTGGTATACGTTCTAACACATTTCCACTGATTGTAATCCTGTGTAATTTGTGAGACGGCTAGTAGCCAAGACTATACATACAGTCGCCGCTGTAAGAACAGCACCCAATTCAAGTGCAATTGACAGAGCTAGCTGCAGAGCCGAGTTCTTGCACGGCTTCCTCACCCCTTTTCCAAGCATGGTGGTGTGGTTTGCTGGTGCAATGGGGACTGCTGAACTTTGGGTGTTAAGACAACTGGTTCTTGTCCAAGATCTGTCACCAACTAGCCAGGTGACCATAAACACCTCTTTTCATATATTCTGGCTTGAGAGTCCTTACTTAAATTAGGGGTAGCTGGTGTCTATTCAGTTCCAAATCTTATGGGCTGTCACTAAAATCAGATTGCATTAGGAATGCTTGCCCTCTTGAGGCTTCTTACTGTCTTCAGGCTCCTTTCTACAATCTGAAGGAGCTGGCACTCGGAGAAGGCACGCCACCGAGTGCAGACTGTGGTGGAGTGCAGACTAGAGCTTACACACAAAAAGATGGAAACACGATAAGAACAGATGCAGTTCTTAAAAATTGTTAAAAATTGATCTTATGAATGTTATGAAAATAAATACTGCTGCAAGAGGGAGACAAAATGGACATCTAAAAGAACAAAAGTTAAAAGAAATGAGAAACTAGGCAAAACCTAGTGTCTTTTCAACACCACGCATTCTTACTACCTTTCAGTAAACAGTGCTCAGGCATTTGTTTTGAAAGTACTTTTCTTATGGGCTGAAGCGTTCAGGGTCATCTGCAGTGGGCACCTCTGCCTTGTTTGGCGGCTGAGTGCCTTGACCTAGAATCACTGCAGCCTTTCTCCCCGAACCACGGACTCATTATGAGGGGAGTCCTAGTTTCAATCTTGAGGTTCTGTTCTTTGAAACAGCCACTGATGGGACATCATAGGTTTGGCTCATTGCTCATTACATGTGTATCTTGAGGAGGGTTTTCAAATTACCTTTTAGCTTCTTGTTATCATTTAAGATTCCCTACTTCCAAGTTAAGTCAGTTTAAAAAGATGGAGGAAAAAAATATGCAGAGATGCTCTCATCTCTTTCTTTTGCTCAAACTCCTTGGACTCATCTTCCAGGCCAGGAGGGTTATAGGAATGATGAAATAACTGGCTTAGAGTTGTTACAGGCATTCTCTCCTTGCTTTGTTGCACTATTTTGGCTTCTAGCTTTTCCAGGTTTTCAGTGAAATAGATTCTTTAGCTTTAAATCAGACTATTGTTTCTGCTAAGCTCTGAAATTCTCTGGCTTTCAGTATTTTATACCTACTCTCACATCTCTCAGCAATTTTTCACCTTTGGTTTCTTTCCAGGCATCCATTGGATATTTTTTATTAATTTAAGTAAACATTTTTAAAGTTCTTTCTTGTTCTCTGATGGTTCCTTTTTTTATTGAAGGATAATAATGAGGATAATAATTAGGTTTATGGACATACTAGTACATACGTTCCTATTTCTTATTTTACTGAAACGTCTCTGTCTCAGAGGGTCTTTGAGTCTTTTTGGTGGACACTGTGGTGTGCTGCCCAGGTCCGCGCCAAGGAAGGGCTTGTTACCCTAATTGTGAGAGTGCTGTTGGCAGGCAGGCTTTCAGCTGCCAAGCCCTGTGATGTACAACCTTTGAATTATAGTACAGTTATTTTCTCCGACATGTACTCATGGTAAATATTGGTCCTTAAAACCTCCTAAATCATTCTTCCTCTTTATGATTTCATAATTTTGTTTGAAGTGAATTTTCAGAATGCCAGGAATGCTATGTCTATTACTACTAGTTAACCTTTATTAATCACTTACATGCTAGAAGGTGTTCAAGGACATTATAGGCATTAACTAATACAATCTATACAACCACTCTACTGGGTAGGTCTTCTCAGTATCTCCAGTTGTGGGGATGAAGATACTAGGACTCAGATAGATGAAAAAACCTGCTCAAAATCACAAGGCAATACTAGTGAGGTTGGGACCCCTCACAGGAGGTCTGACTTTAAGCACACATTCTTAACCATTTTACACTCCACCTCTTGATTCTAGGGGACAGAAATATATTCCAACAAAATTTTTGTTTCTTTAGTGGGAAGGTTGTATACTATTTTGGTTTATCTATGATTGTGGTTTACTTCAACATAAAAAATGAGAACTAATTAAATGAGACATAGAAAATACAGGAACATAATTATGGAAATATTTCCCAAATCTGTTACATTTAGAAGAGATAAGTGCTAGGAATAATGTGTTTAAAATTTAACTCTTATCTAAAGAGTGAACTGTGTGTTTAAAGACTAGAAGTACCATTTTTTTACTACTGTATGACTAGCTTTTGAAATAAGCTATATATATGGAATTAGTCATGTTAAAACAAAAGAACAAAAAAGAATACTATAAAAGTTTTAAGTACTTTATATTTTCAAAAGCATTAGGTTCAAATTCCAAACTGGTATGGCATTTTTATTAAAAATGTCTCAATGCTTTGTTTTCATGGTCAAGTGAAGGACCAAATTTTCAAGATTTATTTTCTTCCAAGATTCTTGCTATTAAGGAAAATATTTTTATTATAAAATTAAAGAATGTTTGCAATAGAAGATATTCTGATTGCTTTGTCCCTATGTGTCCTTTTTAAAAATAATTTTGAATAGCAGATGGTTAGATTCCGACAACATGGGGCTTAGTCTATTTATTTTTCATTACTTATTACTTAAAATTTAGGAAACCTGAGATTAGGAAAGGAAGAAAGATAATACATTTATGTTAAATTTTATTTCACATTTCCCCCTCCATGTCAGTAGAATTAACCATGCCTTTATAGGATTGAGATACATTTTATATCTATTCTTGGCACATGGGATTTTTGTTGGATAAGGTTGTTGGCTTTCCCTCAAACTCTCGCATACTTTCCAAGCTGCTTTGACTTCAACAAGCTCTAATTTTTAAAAATGAAAATGAGGCAAGAGTTTAAATTCTCTTCTTATTTTGTCAGTCAATAATACTTATTTAAAACCACTCTATGCAAAGAGATTTCTTGGTGGCATAAAGTTCAGAAAGGGGAAAAGTGCATACTATTACTTTCATTTAATATTACTGCAATGTACACATCGTGCATTGAGATCTGCAATTTGGATAATTATTTTCATAATGGATAGAAGAGACAAAGTAAATATCATCTTTTAATGACATCTATGAAATCTCACCTCTTCTCTGAATCTTTTTTTTTCATTTAAGAAACATAGGTGATATATTCATTTAAAAATTGAAATACAATTGACATTAGCACTGTGTAAGTTTAAGGTATACAAAGTTTTGATTTAATAAATTTATATATTGCAATATGATTACCATTACAGCATTAGATAACACTTCTATCACATCACATAATTATCATTTCTCTTGTGGTAATAACAGTTAAGTACTATTCTCTTAGCAATTTGAAGTTTATAATGCTGTATTGTTGGCTATAGTCATTATGCTGACTTCTGATCCCCAGAACTTACTTTATCTACCAGTTGCACGTTTATACCCTTAAACAATATCTCCCCAATCTTCTCTCCTCTCAGCCCCTTGTAACCACCATTCTACTCTCTGTCTATACAAGTTCAGTTTTTCTAGAGCAACATGTAAGTGGCTCTAGATACAGTATATGTCTTTCTCTCTCTGGCATCTCACGTGTCGTCACTAGTGGTAGGATTTCCTTCTTCCTTGATGTTGGATAATATTCCGTTGTATATATTGACCACATAATCTTTATACATTCACCCACTGATGGACAACTAGGTTGCTTCCATGTCTGGGCTATTGTGTATAATGCTGCAATTATCATGGTATTTAACTGAAATGTCTCTGTTTCTGACAGAGTTTTTTAATCTTTAGGTGAAAGTGAGGAGCATTAAGGAGAATTAATTACTGGGATAAGGAAAACCAGAAGTTTTCCTCAACGAATGTGTGGTAGAAATTGCATAATGATGATGAGGATAAGGATAAAGTGATGATAGTAATAGCAATTGACACTATTACTGAAGAAAGAGATGATATACCAGGAGGTAAAAAATCAGCGAACCATAACTATCTGACTCTTTCAATCAATAGTCTCTACTGTACTTCAGATATGGTAAAAGGTAGGTTATGTTTTGACTGGTTATTGACCTATATATTTGTGCTACCAAAGAGGAATGATTTCAACATATAAATGATTCAGGGATAGCATCCAAAAAAGTACAGTTACTTAAGTTTAGTAAAAATAATATGTCACTGCATGTTATTTTACAAACCACAAAGTTAGTGCATGCATGAGCTCAATTATATATGGAATATTCTGCAAAACTAGTTTAAACTTCAGAGCTTTATACTTAAATTCATTTTTCGCTTTCATTATTTCATGCTTTCAATTTCCCTATATCAGTGGTCGGCAAACTCATTAGTCAACAGAGCGGCAAATCGCAGCTCGCGAGCTGCATGTCGCTTGCGAGCCGCAGTTTGCCGACCACTGCCTTAGATAAATAAAATTTGGTTTATATTCTTTTTATTTTCTTTTTTAAAAATATATTTTATTGATTTTTTTACAGAGAGGAAGGGAGAGGGATAGAGAGCTAGAAACATCGATGAGAGAGAAACATTGATCAGCTGCCTCCTGCACACCTCCTACTGGGGATGTGCCCACAACCAAGGCACATGCCCTTCACCAGAATCGAACCCGGGACCTCTCAGTCCGCAGGCCGATGCTCTATCCACTGAGCCAAACCGGTTAGGGCTGGTTTATATTCTTAATTACTCTTTGGAAATAAATCTGAGTATAAGATGTAAAAATAATAACTTTATTCCTGAGGAAATTACTGAAATATGCTGTGTATATTTAGGATCAGGACGCTCTTTTTTTGTTTTGTTTGTCTACCAGTTGTCATCAGTCTTTTGAAAGCCATAAGTGAAAATGGAAGCTGTCATTCCAGACCTCAGCATTTGCTTCAGAGCCTTCATCAGCACCTTTCTGCTCACTTTTCTTAAGCTCTGAGCTTCATTCTGTCTTTTCTTGATAAACCAGAACTTGACTTTATCTGCACCTGTCACTCCAGCCAGTGCACAGATTTGCACATTACATTTGTCTTCCATATCATTTAACAGACTTAGCTATGATTATAGATTGCTTTCAAAAGTGCTTCCTTCTGGTCATAGTTGTTTATATTTTCTCATACATAAAAACATGTAGGCATGAATACCCTACAGCAACAGAAAGAGTTCACACAAAATATTAAGGATTATGGTCTAGTGTTAATGTACCAATTCAAGGTAATAGCGGAAAAGCTAAAATTTGAACACTACTATTATGCCCTTGTACCTAGGAATTGAGAACAGTCTGTTAAGTAATGCATGTGCAGCAATCATTTGTACAGAGAGATTATGAAAAATGTGCCCTCTGAGTTTTTTGTCCGAATGATAAATGTGATCCAATCAAACCACTATAATGACTTAAATGCAGCTGAATGTCATTTGTTGATTGCCATAGAACTTTAAGACAAAATAGTCATAGTGAACTCTTGGAAAGATCTTAATTGCTTTATGACCTATGACAGCTCTGGGTGACTGGTAAAAGCCAGGTGGCTTGTGTGGAAATCATGAACTATAAAGGTCTAAATGTCATGTCTGCATGAAGATGTAAAAAGAGTTCCTTCCTTTTTTAAAAAAGTATTCTTATAATTATCTAGGAAAATCCAAAAATGTCAGAACTTTAAACAGCTTAATGACTTATTTAACTGGTATGGTCTCCCATGCTATGACCTAATTTAGGACATTTTTAGGTCAGTTATCATTGACCAAATAAATTAAAGTGGTCTTGGATCTGTTATCTTCTGGGTCCAAATAGCTTTTACTGAGGAGAAAAGACCGAAGGCTACAAATTTGCCACTTGTAATTAAATCCTATCTAATAAAAGAGTAATATGCAAATTGACCATACCTCTGCTACACCCACAAACCGCGCCCACCAGCCAATCAGGAGCGAGTATGCAAATTAACACAACCAAGATGGCTGCGGCCACAGAGCAAGCAGGAGGCGTGGGTTTCCCGGCTATGGAGGAAGCCAAGCTTCCCGCATACCCTGGCTGGCCGTGGACTCCACTCAAGGCTACAAAGTTTCAATTATAGAAGATAAATAAATCCCAACAAAAATGGCGGCAGCCAGAGAACAAGCAGGAGGCTTAGGTTTCCCCGGCGATGGAGGAAGCCAAACTTCCTGGCCTGCCTGGCCTCTGCTCAAGGCTACAAAGTTTCAATTATAGAAGATAAATAAATCCCAGATACCAGGGCCTCTGCTTGGGTCACCGGGGGGCATGTCCGACCTGCAAACCACCACAGACCCCTCACCCAGGCCGCCCCATCCCCCAAGGGAACCCCAACCCTGATCCGGGACACCCTTCAGGGAAAACCAGCTGGCCCCTACCTGTGCACCAGGCCTCTATCCTATCTAATAAAAGAGTAATATGCAAATTGACCATCACTCCAACACACAAGATGGCTTCCCCTATGTGGTCAAAGATCCTGCCCCCATGTGGACACAAGATGGCCACCACAAGATGGCCAGCAGGGGAGGGGCCAGGTCTGCAAGGGAAGGCAGTTGTGGGCGATCAGGCCAGCAGGGGAGGGCAGTTGGGAGGGACCAGGCCTTCAAGGGAGGGCAGTTGGGGGTGATCAAACCTGCAGGGGAGGGCAGTTAGGGGTGACCAGGGCTGCAGGGGAGGGCAGTTAGGGGCAATCGGGCTGGCAGGGGAGTGGTTAGGGGGTGATCAGTCTGGCAGGCAGAAGCGGTTAGGGGCAATCAGGAAGGCAGGCAGGCGAACAGTTGGGAGCCAACAGTCTTAGATTGTTTAGACCCGGTAGGATCGGGCCTAAACGGGCAGTTGGACATCTCTCGAGGGGTCCCAGATTGGAGAGGGTGCAGGCTGGGCTGAGGGACACCCCCCCCATGCATGAATTTTGTGCACCGGGCCTCTAGTATATATATAAAATTATAATGTTATAAATTAAATTAAAATATAAATTAAATTTTATAAATTAATATATATATTTGAATCTAATTTAAAAGTATATATTTTAATTTAAAATATTATATTTAATAAGTTAGAAAAGAGAACAGGAATATCAAATCATGGAAAATATTATGTAGTGAAAGTAAATAGAACACTATATCATGAGATGAGTATCATTCAACTTTATAATTTGGGGAGTATAAAGGCAGATTGATTTGTTTTATTCATTTGTTCACTGACTCAACAAATACTTATTGAACTTCTATTATGTTTAAGATGTTAGAACATATTTTGGATATTTGTGATGATAATCATTTAGTTGTTTTTTATAACTGGGTTACCATTCCTAAAATTATACATGGTGCTTGGTATTTTCCTAAGCAGTTTCCTCTCAGATGAATGGGGGTAAATCAAATTAAAGTTTTATCTGAGCCTTTTTATTTTAGTGAATAAGGAGCAGCAAGCAGCTGACAGAAGGAGGACACCAGGTCTTAAGCAACTCTCACTCAGGACAAGGCCAGAGGATAGATGTGATACTTAACTCAGATAAGAAAAGAAGACATCACAGCACTTTTCCCAATAGAGTTGGGTCCAAAGAGAGTGGCTGACACTTTCTGAGTACACATGGCCCTAAAGGCTTGAAGTATTGTATGTTCCTAAGTAAGTTGTTTTTTTTTTACTTAGATCTTGCAAAATACTATTAATTTTGTCAAGCAAATAAAACTTTAGTCACCATTATATTTCGGGTTTTTGTTGTTACAAATCTTGCTCTAAATTTTAAGTAAGTTCAAATAAGAAGCACATCAGGAGTGTGTGTGCTAGGGTTCTGGGGGGACCACATGTGTTCCATGTATGCTCACTGACAAAAGAATGGTTGCTGTCAGTAACTTAAAACTGACTCTTTAAATTGTGAAATATAAGTCATGTTCTAAGGTACACATTAGTGAAAAATACGTTTCATTTTCACATTTTATTAAATTTATTTGGATGATACTGGTTAAAAGAATTATGTAAGTTTCAAGCGTACAGTTCTATAATACATCATCAGTATATGGCATTGTGTGTTCACTATCCAAAGTCAAGTTACCTTCTGTCCCCTTATATTTAACCCTCTTTACCCTCTTCCACCTTCCCTTTGCCCCTGCTTTCCCTCTGTTGACCACCATACTGTTTTCTGTGTCTATGAGTTTTTGTTTGTTTATTTTTCTCCTTTGTTCATTTGTTGCTTTTAGGTTTATATCCCGCATCTGAGTGAAATCATATGGTTCTTAACATTTCCAACTGACTTATTTCACTTGGCATGATATTCTCAAGCTCTATCTATGTTGTCACAAATGGCAGTATTTCATCTTTTCTCATGGATGAGTAGTATTCCCTTGTATACACATACCACTTCTTTATCCAATCATTTATCAAAGGACACTTTTGTTGTTTCTATGTCTTGGCCACTATGAATAATGCTGCAATAAACATAGAGGTACATATATTTTTATGAATAAATGTTTTCAAATTTTTCAGGTAGATACCCAGAAGATGGGTTGCTGGATCATACGGTAGCTCTATTCTTAATATTTTGAAGAGCCTTCATACTGTTTTCCATAGTGGCTGCACCAGTTTACATTATCCCCAGCAGTATATGAGGGTACCCTTTCCCCTCATTTTCTCTCCAACACTTGTTATTTCTTGTTTTGTTCACATTAGCCATTCTTACAGGTGTGAGGTTGTATCTTCACTAACTATTAGGGAAATGCAAATCAAAACCACAATGGGGTATAAAACATCTTCATCAAGATAGAAAATAGGAACAAAGGAACCATGAGTCCTTCAGTGTCTCTCAACTGATGATGCCTTTTAGTTATGAGGTTGATCCTGGCAGATAATGGTCCTGCTCATTTGCTCATGTCAGCTCTTGCCATTTGCTCTGCATTTCTTGGTACACACATTTCTTACTCTGCTTCAGTCATATAATATTTTGGCAAGGACTTCTGTGGTCTATGTCTCTGAAGGTATTATTTCAATTATTTAAAATAGGTGTAATAATGATGCCTAGAACATTCTCTGGCATATTGTAGCATTCAAATGTTTGTTTATTCAGTGAATAAAATTATATGTTTGACTCAATTCTCTTTTGTCTCCCCTGGAAAACTCTCAGGGATCCTGCCTGCCTCTCCTAAAGTTATATATATATTTGTATATTCTTTATGTACAAATATATACATATATTCATATATACATATATACATATATATGTGTATATATACACATATATATGTATATATGAATATATATATATATGAATATATATATATATATATATATATATATATATATCCCATAGCCAATGCAATCAGGCTATACCTATATATTATTTTTCTGACTAGTGCTTAAGATTGACCATTGCATTGTTAGTATTTTAACTGCCTTTGTTTTTCCCTGCCTTTATCACAATGTTAACATTGGTAACATTTTATTATTCTACACATAAGGTAAAAAATGTTAAGTTCTGACTTCCTCTAACTCCCACATCCTACCTTGCCCTTCATAACTCTCTTATACATAGTAACCATAAAAGTTTCAAGAAAACTGAGATATTGAATGGCTGGTAGAAAAAGCAAGCTGGGACATGGTTACAATACTGAGAATGAATCAGCACAGCAGTGTTTGAATTCTAACCAGGAGTGTATCAGCTAATTCTCATCTATTTGCCAATCTCCAGGATAAATTTTTCTTTTAAAAAGGGTTCCTTTCTTTATTATGATTGGTTGTGTTTATTAAATTGCCAGTTTGTGGGTAGAAGGTAGAATGTGATTGGAATGCCTTTTTTGTTGTTTGTTTTTATAACTTATCACAATTTGAAAGGATATACTCATATCTCTGTTTCCAGTGTAAAACTCCTTACTGGACAGTGAACTCATGAAGGCAGGGTCTACGTCTGTTTTGTTCACCCTCGTATCTATAAGGTATCTATAAGTGTGTTTTGTTCACTTGGCCTATAAATGTGTTTAGAAAATATTCACATTAAAATGAGAGGAAATCCTAGTTATTGTATATGAAGATTACATACAATCCAAATAGGTTAGGGCAAAAAAAAATAGGAAAAGTTTTTATATTTTTAGCCCTGACCAGTTTGGTTCAGTGGATAGACCATCGGCCTGCGGACTGAAGGGTCCCAGGTTCGATTCCAGTCAAGGCGTACCTTGGTTGCGGGCACATACCCAGTAGGGAGTGTGCAGGAGGCAGCTGATCGATGTTTCTCTCTCATCGATGTTTCTAACTCTCTATCCCTCTCCCTTCCTCTCTGTAAATAATCAATAAAATATATTTTTAAAAAAGTTTTTATATTTTTACTATGTCTGGAAGAGCTATAGTTATGATTTGAAAAATTATAAAAATATGTGCCAGTTATATTGAAGACAAAATTTAATATTAATAAAATAATTATTTTAATGTTTTGCAAACATGATTCTCAAGGTATGAATGCAACATAGGGCTTAGAAGATCACTATTGAGCACACATTTACTTAAAAGTTAAATTAATCATTTTAAAAATGGAAATAATGACCTTCAACATAGTAATTGTTGGTCTGGAGATATAATAAAACCTGAGATTCTTCTTAACTTGGAATATGTGGTCATTTGCCAAGACTGACATTTCCTTTTGTACTACCTTGAAAAAGTTTTAACTGAATAGATTAAAAGCTTAAAGAAGATGGTGGGGGTGGTGTTTTAACCTTTATGATAAAGACAACATAATTTTAGAAGACTTTAGAACATTATTTATATGCAAATGGGGCTATTATTTATGAACTGATTTTTGTCTGATTATTAAACCAAGCCTAGAATAATTTGTTTTACAAATATAGTTTTCATTACTATAGCACACATATAATAATTCCAACTAATTATTAAAGACAGTGAATTAGAGATGTTTATTATTCATTTATCTGTTTAGCAAGTATTTATTGAGAGGTAAGCATGTGTGCAAGGCCCTGTGAAGGGTGCAGACACAAGGGTAAACCTTCTTGTGGAATTTATAGTTTAGTCCAATGTTTCTAAAACGTGTTTGATGTGCAGTTTTATTAGCAAAATATTTGCTAATATGGCATTAACATATTCATATATATTTATAAATTGATTGCATGTAGTATTTTACTGATATACTAAGTACATGAAACAGGCTAATTCAAAATTGAATTTTGACAGGATGAGATGAGAAGAAATATAAATAAAAATGTTAATAATGGATTTTCAGGTACCACCTTGAAGTTGTCACCTGCTTACCCTTGTGGGAAACTCTGCCTAGAAGGTGAGATAGGCATGGAGTCAATAGAGAGAAAATGTTTATATATTTATAAATGTAATAAACTCTGTGAAAAAAATAAAGTATTACAAGAAGAGAAAAATGGGAAATTAATTTCTATAGCAAGGTTAGAAAGACTATCTGAGGAAGTAACATTTGAGTGGAGGTCTGAATCAACCAGATCAAGTATGGTGGGAAGATCATTCTGAGTGAGGGTAACACATGCTCAGATTTCTTGTGATGGGAAAGATTTTGGTTCATTTGAAGAGCTGAAAGAAGCCAGTATGGCTGGAGAAGAAAGATTGAGAGTATCTGTGACCAAAAGAAAAAAGAAAAAAAGAGGCTGAAGGGTTAAGGAGGGCCTGTAATTAAAAAAAAAAAATTGGATTTTTGTCTCAATTCTTTGGCAAATAATTTAAGGGTTTTAGGTACAGGATTATTATAATCTGATTTACATTTAGAAATTGATATTAGGATGATGGCAATGAGGATTTGGCCTTTGTGAGTGAGTGGTTAGTGCTATACTTACTGAGATGGCAAAGATTGGGAGAGGAATGTACTGGGGAATAAAGTTACACTTTGGACATCTTAAATTTGAGATGTTATATTTGTTAGACTACTGCTAGCTATAAGAACTAAAACCCAAATTTCTGTGGCACAGTAAAATAAAAGGTTGATTTTATAATTAGTGGGTGGCTTTGGTCCTGATTTAAGGACTGAGGCTATTTCTCCTTGAGCGTTCCCATATGATAATTCCTCAAAGTCCTCTGAATTCAAATGGTGGAAAAGGAAAGAGTATGGAGAATGTACCCTTGCTTCTTATTATACTTGGAGCAGAATGACTTATATCCCTTTTCTTTAAATTCCTTTGGCAAGGGAGACCTAGTTATATGGTGCCATCAAGATTAACAGGGCCTAGGAAATGTCCCTTCCCAGCAACAGTAGGCATTTTCCATGAGCACCTTAGCAAACTGGAAGGAGACACTCAATGGCTACCCATTTCTGCCAGACACCTAGTAGTGCTCACTTGATATATCAAGTCAAACATTGACTATGGAAGCGTGTAGCTCAAAAAAGTTATCTGGTGTCATGGTAGAAACATTATCATCAGTACATCCTCGTGGAAAATGACAGCAGAAGGCCACCTGGACTGAATTCCAGGGCACACCTACATTGGTGGCCAGGAGACTGAAAAAGTGGCCAGGAATGTGGAAGAAAAAGATCAAGAGAGGGTGGTATCATAGGAGCTATGAGAATTTATTAAAAAATATCTTCTGAAATTTTCACTGGTTCAGGTCTTTATTGTATTCATATTTGTTTTCACAATTTGTCTATGAACATACTTTTCTATATTCTATAAAATATACAGTTTTTCTGATTACCACAATGACCACTTTTAAAATTTTTATTTAATTTTTGTTTGCTTTAGACAGTACTTTAACATTCATTGTCAAGCAATAGGCATGGTGTTTTAAATTTAATTTTACAAGTACTAGCAGACTTTCCCTATTAGCTGGCTGTGCCGGGTAGGGGGACCCGAGCAGTTGGTCCTGTGGTGAGAAGTTTCAGAACCTCATTAAAAAAGTTTGGGTCCCCCTGAAGCCCCACTACCAGGAGATCTGGTGGGAATTGGGGATGATGGGCCTCATCCTGTACAAGATCAGCAGAGCTGATAAAAAGAAAAGCTAAAGCTGTGAAAGCTTCCAGTCCCGAGCCAGCTTATGGTCATCACTAACCAGCTGAGCCTGAGTGCACAGCGGTGGAGCTGGGCCTGCCTGTACATCTCAGCTCTGTTAGATGGGAATGAGGGGCATGCTGTATCTTGTAGAAGTGCTGTTTCCTTGCTGGCATGAATAAATGTACCTGCAAGACAAAAAAAAAAAAAAGTAATAACATTATAATTTTTAACATAGCAAACATCACCTGGATTTTACTTAAATTTCTACCCAAATTCATGAGATTGTTTTGGGCATTGAAAAATCAATATATAAGCAAATTTAATTCATAGAGACCTAAGAGATGAACGAAAGTAAAGAACAAAGATCATTTTTAAAACAATCAATTTAGTTATATTTGGTAAAATATCAACACTTTAAATTTGTTAAAATATAGATTATACTGAGATAAATTTAGGGTAGAGTTTGGCAAACTCCAGCCTGTGGGTCAAATTCAGTCTGATGCCTGTGTATGTACAACCCACAAGCTAAAATTAATGTTTACATTTTAAAATAGCTCGAGTAAATCAAAAGAATAATAATACTTTTGACATAAAAATTATATGAAACTCCAACTTCAGTCTTAGAAAATAAAGTTTGATTGGAACACAGGCATTTTGTTCAGGTGTTTGCTATCCCTGGCTGTTTTTATGCTATAGAGACAGAGTCAGTAGTTGCAAAACCTAAAATATATTCATTTTTGCATATCTCCTTGTTTTGTGGGATTACACATATACATATGTATTTTTTAACCAACTTTTATGTTGCAGGTAGTAAAATAGTTAATCTGTGTCTTACCATATTGTATAAATTTTCCCCAAGTGTGGGGAGGAGAATATGGTGTGGCTCTCTCCAAGTCTGAAGCAGAAGAGAGCATTTCTTTGTTTGTTGGAAGAGCACAAAGGGAGATTTTCTCTAGTGACATCTTTACTCATGTCTAGGGTTCTCCATGTGAACAAAAGTGAACATTAATCTTGAAAGTTGGTATAGTAGTTATGAGTCCCTGTTGTTGTCAAGCCTAAGCCTTGAGACAGGTATTTGTTAACACTAATGATTTTTTTTTTCATGTTTGCCCTTTGTACTAGTAAAGGATGTGAATGATCTCACCATGTCTTTTCACCAAGTGTAACTTTGCCCATTATTTTTCTTACTAGAGGCCCAGAGCACAGATTCCTGCACCAGTATGGTCCCTCAGCCTGGCCTGAGCCCTCTCACAATCCAGGACCCCTTAGGGGATGGCAGATGTTAGAGAGCTGGTTTCGGCTTGATCCCTGCAGACCAAACTGAGGGACCCCACTGATGCAGGAATCCGTGCACTGGGCCTTTAGTCCTATCTAATAAAAGAGTAATATGCATACTGACCATCACTCCAACACACAAGATGGCTGCCCCATGTGGTCAAAGATGACTGCCCCCATGTGGACACAAGATGGCTGCCACAAGATGGCCAGCACGGGAGGGCAGTTGGGAGGGAACAGGCCTGCAAGGGAGGGCAGTTGGGGGCAATCAAGCCTGCAGGGGAGGGCACTTAGGGGTGACCAGGCCTGCAGGGGCGGGCAGTTAGGGGTGACCAGGCCTGCAGGGGAGGGCAGTTAGGGGCAATCAGGCTGGCAGGGGAGCAGTTATGCATCAATCAGGCTGGCAGGGGAGTGGTTAGGGGGTGATCAGGCTGGCAAGCAGAATTGGTTAGGGGCAATCAGGAAGGCAGGCAGGCAAGCATTTGGGAGCCAGCAGTCCTGTATTGTGAGAGGGATGTCCGACTGCCCCTCGAGGGGTCCCAGATTGGAGAGGGTGCAGGCTGGGCTGAGGGATACCCCCCCATGCATGAATTTTGTGCACCGGGCCTTTAGTATGCATATAAAATTAATCTCTTCCTGCCCTGCCCTCTCCTCTCTTCCCTTTAAGATTTATCAGCCTGTTCCAAGTTTCCATGCCAGTGATTTCTGCTCCTCCATTGTGTGTCTGCCCCCTGGTGGTCAGTGTGTGTCATAGTTACTGGCCAGTCGGCTGGTCGCTTAGTCTTTTAAATATATATAGATTGCTTTGAGGTCTGAGGCAGTTCTTACTAGACTTCTCAGGAGCAACTAAGATTTTGTGCTCTATCCTATATTGCTTACACTGAGAAGAGATACTAGGAATTTCTTAATTATGGATGCATAACTGGACAGCCTCAGGAATGTGGTAACAGATTTTACAGTGGTTTTATAAAAGCTATTAATAATTTTATAACAAGATATACATTTTAGTTAAAGTAATTACAATTGACTATAATGACAAATGAAAAAGAAAAGACAAATACAGAAAATTAATGAAAATAGAACTGTCTCTGTTTGAAAATAATATTTTCAATGATGTAATTCATAACCAAATCAGGCAGTCAGTTGACACTTATTCTTCTGAGAGAACTCTGTCTTCCCAAGATTATCTCACTCATGAACATTATTGTTTGGATCAATTGGATCAGATCTGTTATTTTTCTTATAAAAGTAACTTATTTGTATAAAAATGCTCTCTCTGTGCCATTAAATGCCCTTTCTTCTTATTTACCATCTCAGCCTAGTCATCTCATTATAATCCACCCCTTGCACCACTCTTCCCTAGCAGACATTGCCTTTCTCATAGAATGGCTCTTGCAATGTGCCCTCATGTTCCCAAGGCTATGACATCATTTTCTCCATATAGAGTCCAAGAGATTAATAGAGTTTAACTGAAACTAGAGTTTTACAAAAATGGATATATATTTACTGGATATAAAATAATTTTAGTTGACCCTCATAGGAAGAAAATACCATTGAGACAAAACAATTCAGAAAGTTTTGAAATAATATTTTAAAATTTACTCTAAGCATTAGTTTTATTAATCCTAGAAATCATGGGTATCACTTAGTGATAATATTTTCTAAGATAAAGAAATTATTTGATTTAATAGATTTTACTGAAATGTCAATCAAACATGACAGGTAACTGACCTTCTCCTCCATCAAGTGCCCAAGTATTTACTTATAAATTTTATTTTAAAAAAGAATTATTTTTAGTTTTTCTGTGAGTTATTAATAACAACTATATATATACTAGAGGCCTGGTGCATGAAATTTGTGCACAGGAGGTATGTCTCTCAGCCCAGCCTGCACCCTCTCCAATCTGGGATCCCTCTCACAATCCAGGACTGCTGGCTCCCAAATGCTCACCTGCCTGCCATCCTGATTGCCCCTAACTGCTTCTGCCTGCCAGCCTGATCACCCCCTAACCACTCCCCTGCCAGCCTGATTGATGCATAACTGCTCCCCTGCCAGCCTGTTTGCCCCTAATTGCCCTCCCTTGCAGGCCTGGTCACCCCTAACTGCCCTCCCCTGAAGGCCTGGTACCCCCAACTTCTCTCCCCTACAAGCCTGGGTCCCCCCAACTCCCCTTCCCTGTAGGCCTGGTCGCCCCCAACTTCCCTCCTCTGCCAGCCTAGTCACCCCTAACTGCCCTCCTCTGCAGGCTTGATCACCCACAACTGCCCTCCCCTGCTGGCCATCTTGTGGTGGCCATTTTGTGTCCACATGGGGGCAGCCATCTTTGACCACATGGGGGTAGCCATCTTGTGTGTTGGAGTGACAGTTAATTTGCACATTACTCTTTTATTAGATAGGATAGAGGCCTGTTGCATGGGTGGGGGCTGGCTTGTTTGCCCTGAAGGGTGTCCCGGATCAGGGTGGGGGTTCCCTTGGGGTGTGGGGTGGCCTGGGCATGGGGCGGCCTGGGCTAGGGGTCTGTGGTGTTTGCAGGCCAGCCACACCCCCCGGCGATCCTAGCGGAGGCCCTGGGATCTGGGATTTATTTATCTTCTATAATTGAAACTTTGTAGCCTTAAGCAGAGGCCAAGGCGGTACAGGGCAAGCAGAAAGCTCGGCTTCCTCCCTTGCCAGGGAAACCCAAGCCTCCTGCTCACTCCATGGCTGCAGCCATCTTGGTTGTGTTAATTTGCATACTCACTCCTGATTGGCTGGTGGGTGTGGCTTGTGGGTATAGTGGAGTGATGGTTAATTTGCATATTACTCTTTTATTAGATAGGATATATATATATGTATATATATATATATATATATATATATATATATATATATATATATGTATGTATATATATATTTGTATCAGAAAACTGATTATGGCTTACATTCTTATAATACTTCAGAAGCAGTTTCCCATAGAAAACCTTTGAGAATTTTATTATTGGGTCCAATTTATAGATGAAGAAAGAGATTCTGGCTGTTTTCAGATAATGTCAATGCCCTTCTCATATCCCTTTGGCATTTATAATTTCTGTGCACGCCAGCTGGCTTTCAAACTCCAGTAAATGTGACCTTTTGCTTTTCCAGTTCTACAATCAGAAGGCCCACAAGTGCTTGATTTATCATAATAGAATTCCATGTGACATTGCTTGGATCAAGGAAAACACTTACAGGGATGGAGGTTCAACAATGGCCACATGACCTTGGCATCCATTAGTTCCCCTATTACATGCATCACCCAGAAGCTGCTGGCTTGATGAAATGCTGTGTAACTTAGATCTTAAAGGCACAGTTTTGAAGCCAGCTGGAAGATGAAGCTCTGAGGAGGTGGAATACGGCTTTTAAGAGGTATGATATACTTTGAATTGATTGTCTTTCTATGTCTGTGTCCCTGATAGATAGAAAAGGAGCCAGGCTATGGAAGTGACCCATCTTAATATCAGCCTGATGGAGAATTTTGATTCCTGTTCCCACAACGTTAAACTCTTCTGAATTAGAGGTCTTGATTTTCAGGAATGGGAAGTAAGTCTTCTGCAAAGGAACATGGTAAATATACCATTAAACCTTGGCTAGGGCGCTAACCTGCTAATTTTGTGCTTCTAATAGTAGTAGACAAGCAGGCAAAGGAAGTAATTACCATACTGGCAGGATAATGACTCTGATTATCAAAGAGGTGATAGAGTTGCTACTACTGAAAAGGGGAAAGAAAAAGCATGTCTGGGGCCCCAGGGATTCAATGAGGTGCTTCTTGGTGCTTCCATGCCTGAAAACTTTGAATGGGCACCATAGCATCTATACCTGACAAGAGTACAGTAACCAGGTACTCAGAATCCTCAGCGATGAGAGTCTAGGTCACCCTACCAGGCAAGTAACCAGGAGAAGCTGAATCACTAGTTGAGGATAAAGAAAGGAAGTCACACATACCAATTATGGTCTCAGGATCAGCAGAAGCAATGGGGAGTGTACCTTATCCCACTAACATTCCTAAGGTAATTTAATAAAAGAGATTATGAATCAGTGACAGTACACAGCGACCTTCATGTGGGGTATAAGAGAATCTGAGTGGTGCAAGAGATGGATTGTAGTAAGACAATCCTACCATGTGTCCTACCATAGTCCCTTGATATTTGCTATTTTTATGCACCCTGCCACAATTTCTAACTGATAGAATTTCTTTGATTAAGTGCTTACTATGATCAATGGATCTTGCTCTGTCTGTTCTAAGGACAGGCTACCACTTCTCCCTCCCCCCGCGACCCCCCTCCCCCCCCCCACCCCCAGAAAAAAGATCTCAAACAATGTCTGATGTGGATTGCTGTTTCTCAGTGGGGTCACTTCGAGGAGTATATCCTATGCAGTCTCTCAGATTTCCCCAGCAGGATTAAACATCAGTTGCCCACAGTGTTAACTTGATTCATAATATAATACATCTATCTGTTAATGGCTTCTTTCCTTTTTTCTGTCTCATTTCCCCACTCAACTACCATGCTTCTTGGAGTCATCTTACAGCTCAGCTATTGTGCTTAAATATTTGTCTTAGGGCCTGCTTCTGGGGGGTCTACTAGTACACTAAGACAGAACGTGACTTGTTAAATGTTGTCAAACCAGTGACAGTGCCGCGTTTAATTCCGGGTCTTCTAGCTCTTAGACGAGCGCTCCTTTCAGCACCACACTTCAGAAGTGCTGTGTGTGCACTAGACCTAAATAAAGTAGATTAATTCTGGACCTTTATGTAGATAGGTGACATTGGGTGCATCATAAAGGGAGGAGCAGAGGCAGAAAACATCCCTCCCAGCTTGTTTTGTTTTGTTCATGAGATAGAGGATTTGAACTTTGTGAAAAGAAACTACAATAACATATTTACTGTTTTCTTATGTTTTCTTACTCCTGTGTCCCTTTAAAGGAGGGATGATTCATTGTTGAATCAATTCATTGGCTCTTCCGTGTTGTACAGAGTTTGGGTCCTCTGCTGTTTCCTGGGAGAGAAGCAGATTCACTGCACCGCTTTCCCGTGCACCGTGGGGTGTTGCAAGAATGGAGAGCGCGGCTCCTGGGGAAGGCATGGTGTGCTGATATGGTGGCATGAGCATGCAGAGAGGGACAATGGGAAGTAGTGTGTAACCAAACGAGCTGCACTGATGAACTAATGAAGGAGTGGTTTTTCGCCATTGACATAAAAGAAAATATGGAGAGAGGAGCCAGGTGGGTTAAGTTTCTGTGAGGATCTCTGTCTGTGGAAAACACTGAAAGTGGAAGTGATGGCTGGACAAGATTTTAAAGATATTTCACTCTGCTTTTTGTGCTTTATTAAGAGAAGAGTGAAGATTTGAAATATTTTTATTTACTTTTGTTTGACTATTTCTTTGATCATGATACCATACCTGAAGGGGAGTACTGTAAACCTCTATTATTTTCAGGTTAAAAGTAGTTACTAGAGCGAATACAGCTCAGAGTTCCTATTATTTTCAGTTTATAGAGCTTCTTATACCTGTGTAAGAGGCATATATTTCTGATGGGGCAGAATGACTGCCTCTGGGATGAGGGATAAAGGAAGAAGGGGGTGAGGAAAACAAAGCACGCTTAATCTGAGAGTGTATCCAAAAGTCAGGGATTTCTAAAACACTTTCCCATGCTTTTAGTTTTCAATCTAGGGCTAAAGATTCGGGTAGTTCAGGTCCTGGGAAAGGAATAGCTCAGTGTATGCTCAGGCTAATGTGGTCCGTGTGCAGAAGGGAAGCCACAGCAGGAGCCCAGCAGGTGGAGGTCCCCTGCGATGGGCTCTCCTGGGGGTTCCACAGCGCCTTCAGCAGCGGGAGTCACACCCACCCTCAGCCTCCAGACTGCCTGCAAATGTGAACTTTAAAGAGAGGAGTGATGGTGAGAAGCTGAGTTAGTGTAGAAAAGAGAAACAAGGGAAGGGGAAGGAAAAGGAAAGCAAACTTACCCTGTTGGGTTAGTTATTATTATTTTAAAAAAAATAAGAACTAGTTTAGGGAGGTGCTTAAGAGTAAGCTTGAAAGTTGTTCAGTCTCTGAGGATATGAAGGTTGCTGGTGATGCCTTCAAAGGAGGAATCGCAGTGAAGGATCGCCATAGGGGGCCCAGAAGAGTTGTTCAAACAGGGAACGCTGATTAGAAACTCAGTCGGACTGAACATAAGAGGCATGTTTAAGATAATTACAATCCTTGTTAATAATAAATTTACTGTAAGTTTTTAATTGGGTGGGAAAGACATGGAGTAGTCTTTGCAGAATGAGTAAGGGAAAAGAGGCCAGGACTTCTAAAATGATATTAGTGATTCCTCTGAATAAACCACAAAAAGTGTCACACACAAAGAAGGTGTGGCTAAGAGACACTGGATTTTGATAGAGGCAAAAATAAAGAAGCTATAATAGAAGTGAAAATATAGATTAGGCGGGAAATACAATAGGAAAATACAGTCGGACAGAATCACAATATGGCAAGAGGAAATTCTAAGGAGGTCTTGAGAGAGTAGAATAACACAAATGTATTAACAAAACTGCAGTGAGAACATACTATAGAGGAGAGTAGTGTTAGAATTCTGATTGCTAAAGAAACATTTGAAGGGATAGCTGAGGAAAATAAAATAAAATCATCTTGGGAGTTGAAAGATAGGAGACAAGTCATTGCCTGGTGGAAGGTAGAAAACAAAGGTGGTAATGGGGGAAATCCAAGTAAGATTTTAGTCCTATTCAGACATTTGAGAAGACCACAGCAGCGACTCTGTCGGCTTTACCTGGAAAACCAAACACAGAGGTCCATAATCTGTGACCAGAGCAGCGGATTCCGAGGGGGCAGTCTCTCCATCGTTCTGTTGCGTCATCTATTACATGCTAGGCTGCAGAAAGGTGGTAGAGGGCTTATGGAATCTAAGCAAGGCAAACAGAAAAACTAGAAGCCTGCCCCCCAAAGTGAGGTGACCACAGGAGAACTGGAAGGTTAATACAAACAGAAAGAGGTATTTGCTACATCCCACAATAAAAACTGCTGAGCCAATATTAAATTATGTGTTTATGTGCCACTAATTTATTACTTCAGAGCAGAGGTGGGAAACTTTTTGTCTGCCAAGGGCCATTTGGATATTTATAACATCATTCCTGGGCCATCCAGAATTATTCACTTAAAATTAGCCTGTTATATTTTTGGTCAAACATTTAATTGACTCACCCCTAATGCCTTGGCAGGGCCAGACCAAATGATTTCCCAGGCCTTATATGGCCCTTGGGCTGGATGTTCCTCACCCCTGCTTTAGAGCATGAAAGGATTATATAGTAATGTCCCAAAGGACGGTCCTTGGGCTATGTGAGAGTTTGGATGTGGGGATAAAAGAGGAAGAGGAACAAGAAGAATAAATGAGAATTATTTTAAGTTCCAAATTTACACATGAAGAGATATTTTCCACCAAAGGGTATTTATTGCCACAGCATACTGAAAACACAAAGATGCTGATCTTTCAAAAAAATGCAGATTTAACTTATTCAGATTAAAAAGATAGAGCTGATGCATTTTGGAGTTATTTTGGACTAACACATTAAAAAATGGATTCACTTATAAATTTCTTTTTTTAAACATTACCATTATGGTTTCCTCCAAGTCAATCCTTAGAAAGCTTCCAAAATAAATAAATAAACAAACAAACAAATAAATAAATAAATAAATAAATCAAGACTATATATTTATTTGGGCCATGTGCTATATATATTTATAATATCATTTCATCATCACTCCAGTCTTTCTTCTAATAGAGTAAGTGTAAAACATCTTATCTACTCTTATCCTTTAACATTCCTTCTTGAACAGCTCAGGCTGAAGAATAGGGAACACCTTGCCATAAAAACATATCAGCATTATGATTTAATCTCCCATCCCTCCAGGTCTGGCTCAGGTAACATGAAATGTTGATGATGGCTTCACTGGGCATAGTGGCATCTGAGGCAAAGAGAAATGGATTATTTTTCGATATATTTCATGGTAGAAATAAAAGGCAAGGCTTACCTAGATTAAATTTGATGGGAAAAAAAGAAAGGAAAAGAGTCAAAGTATAACAGGAAATACAATGATGCCACTTAATAAGCTGGGGAATAGTGGAGGGACTGAGGGGTTTATGTTAAGAAATTGATTTAGGGCATGTCAAGTGTTAGATGCCTATGGATATGGGGGTAACGATATAGGACATGTAAGAGTGGAACTTGGTATAAGAAATAAGCTTTTGGAAGTCAATTCAAAAGCAGCAACTTTATCCATGAGCTGGAAGAGATTGTGGACAGAGAGATTAAAAATAGATTAAGAACAAACTTCTCACCCAGCAGGTGTCGCTCAATGATTGAACCAGGAGGTCAGGGTTCAATTCCCAGTCAAAGCACATTGCCTGGTTTTCAGGCTCCATCCCCAGTAGGGGGCATGCAGGAGGCAACCGATCAATGATTCCCATCATTGATGTATCTCTGTCTCCCTCTCCCTTCCTCTCTCTGAAGTCAATAAAAAAATATATATGTATTTTTTAAAAGGAAAAACTTCTCAGGATTGAGCCCTAAGGTTCACTAATATTTAGAAGTAGAGAGGAGGAGGATCCAGCAAAGGAATGGACGGTAAAATAAAAGAAAAGTCAAGGTTGTGTGACATCATAAGAAAAAAATTTTTTAAGTGAGTGCTCTGTGAATGCTGCTGAGAGGCCAAGGCAGAGAAGGCCAGCAAAATGCGCACGGATTTGGCCAGATGGCAGTTTATTGGTTTCCCTAGAATGAACAGCGGAGATTCAAAAGTAAAGGAAGCCAGAGTGATTGACCAATGCATGGCAGGTGAGGAAGTGAAGACCAGGAGAGGACATTTTTGAGAAGTTTTGTATGAAGGGGATCAGAGACGGAATACTAACTTCAGTAGTAGTTAGAATTGAGGGAGAAGGTGAATATTTTAAGGAGAGTATTCCCTAAAACATCAACATGCCAATGGTAGATGGGAATGTCATGGTCGAGAAGGGATCAGTAATGCAGGAGAGAAAGGGAAGACTGCAGAATGAACGCCTCAGAGAAGGTGAATGGAAACTGGATCTGCAGCACAGGTGGAGGGTGGCAAGGCATGTCTGTCTCTGTAACAGAGGAGAAGGCAAAGCATAAGGGTAAAGATGTAGCTATATTCATTGATTTCATGGTGGGAAGACAAAGGAGAAAAATGGAGGAACCTACATGTGACAATCCAGAAGAGGTTCCATGCAGGGACAAACAGATTTATTGATACCCTTGATGACGCTGGCTAAGTGATATGCCACGTCCTCACTGAAAAGGAGGTGAACTGAAACTGACATTCACACCATTTCATAAACTCTGTATAGTTTTCCTTACAGACAGTTGAATTAGTTATTGCCAACAAATCCTTTTTTCATTGCCAGAAAATCTTCAAATAAAGAACTCTTCTAGGTGTTATTAAAAATAGATCCAGGAGTTTGAAGGACCCCACTTTTCCACGGAGTCATAGTTCTGGTGCCCAATGTGCAGAAGAAAGAAGTTCACTTGCCTCAAGGAGCTCTGTTACATGTTGTATTTGAAATAATATTAAAATAATGAAAAGGAGAACAGCTTAAGACCTACCATGTGCGGGTCCTGTGTTGTACACTATACATATTTATCCTATTTAGTTCTCACAACAGAGTTCTAAAGTGTTACATTGAGGAACTTATGACTTAAAGAGGGAAGTCTATAGGGTTTCAATTTAGACCAGTCTGAGTCCAGAAGCAGCAAAGTGTATGTGTGTATGTGCATGTGCATACATTCAAGTACATGTGTGTATGTGTTTGTGTGTGTATGTGTTCATTACCTGAGTAGCTTAACAAATGTTGCCAAGTTTGAGACTTACAGAGAAGACTATTTACAAATTTTATTTTCTGATTTCTATAGAGTTCAAAACAAAATCAAGAAAAATAGATTTTAAAAAGTAGCCCTATGCCGAAACCGGTTTGGCTCAGTTGATAGAGCGTCGGCCTGCAGACTGTAAGGGTCCCAGGTTCGATTCCGGTCAAGGGCATGTACCTTGGTTGCGGGCACATCCCCAGTAGGGGGTGTGCAGGAGGCAGCTGATCGAGGTCTCTCTCTCATCGATGTTTCTGACTCTCTATCCCTCTCTCTTCCTCTCTGTAAAAAATCAATAAAATGTATTTAAAAAAAAAAAAAAAGTAGCCCTAGCCGGTTTGGCTCAGTGGATAGAGTGTCGGCCTGTGGGCTGAAGGGTTCCGGGTTCGGGTTCAATTCTGGTCAAGGGCACATGCCTGGGTTGCGGGCTAGATTCCCAGTAGAGGGTGTGCAGGAGGTAGCTGATCAATGATTCTCATCATTGATATTTCTATCTCTCTCTCCCTCTCCTTTCCTCTCTGAAATAAATAAAAATATATTTTAAACAAAATAAAGTACAGGCTAAAATAAGAATAAGCAAAATAAGTAATGTAATATTGAAGAACTTAGAACTGGAAACAGAGAAAAAAGTTTCATTGTATTCTAGTCAGAGAAAAGATTGATTGCAACAGGGAAATAAATAAAGATATGTAGGTATAGATGTACCTGTTGATTTTTAGAATTACAGAATTTTTAGCATTAACAGTACCCTCATAGAGCAGTCCAGCTATATTTCTCATTTACAGGTGAGGTCAGTGAGACCCTAGAGGGGCAATGGTTTACCCAAAATTAAAGAGAGAGTATATATGCCAGGATTAACCCCAGGCTTCTTGTATCTTTAATGATTTCCCACTGTGTCATGGGGCATCTTGTAAGCATTAGAGAGAAAGAAGTGAGAGTAGAAATTTAAGCTAAAAGAACAAAAGAAAGACTATAGTTAAGAAAAGGAGAAAATAAAAAATATGTGGGTACAACTTACATATACTAAAACATATTCAAACAAGTTATATTGAATGTATTAAGAGAACTGTGGTCAGATTTTGATGAGTGTAACTAAAAGAAGGGAAGAATTGAAACAGAATTAGCACATGGTAGTCCAAGAAGAGATGAAACAAAAGTCACAGCCAACATCATACTCAATGGGCAAAAACTAAAACCATTTCCCCTAAGAACAGGAATAAGACAGGGATACCCACTCTCACCACTCCTGTTTGACATAGTACTGGAAGTGCTAGCTAGCCATAGCAAACGGGCAAGAAGAAGAAATAAAAGGCATCCAAATTGGAAAAGAAGAAGTAAAACTATCATTATTCTCAGATGACATATATTGTACATAGAAAACCCTAAAGACTCCATCAAAATACTACTAGATTTAATAAATGAATTCAGCAATGTAGCAAGATACAAAATTAACACCCAGAAATCTATAGTTTTTTAATACACCAACAATAAACTCACAGAAAGAGAAACAAACAAACAAACAAACAAAACAATCCTATTTACCATTGCACCAAAAAAAAAATTAAGATACCTAGGAATAAACTTAACTAAGGAGGTAAAAGACCTGTACTCGGAAAACTACAGGACACTGAAAAAAGAGATAGAGGAAAACATAAACAGATGGAAGAACATACCGTGTTCATGGATTGGTAGAATCAACATCATTAAAATGTCCATACTACCCAAAGCAATCTGTAGATTCAATGCAATCCCCATTAAGATACCAATGGCATATTTCACAGACCTAGAATGAACTCTCCAAAAATTCATCTGGAATAAAAAAGACACCAAAGAGCTGCAGCAATCCTGAAAAAGAAGAACAAAGTTTGAGGGATCACAATACAAGATATCAAGGTATATTACAAAGCCACTCTTCTCAAAACTGCCTGGTACTGGCACAAGAACAGACAGATAG
The DNA here is from genome assembly GCF_951640355.1 of Cnephaeus nilssonii. Lineage (NCBI taxonomy): Eukaryota > Metazoa > Chordata > Mammalia > Chiroptera > Vespertilionidae > Cnephaeus > Cnephaeus nilssonii. The sequence goes on along the minus strand of NC_137080.1, from coordinate 43,272,978 downwards.
ACCAATGGAACAGAACAGAGAACCCAGAAATTGATCCAAGCCATTATGTTTAATTAACCCTTTGCACTCGCTTGCTTTTTTCTCAATTCCTTTATTCTAATGCTAACCGTGTTGAGTCACACTCGACATCCGAGTGCAAAAGGTTAATATTTGACAAAGGAGGCAAAAGCATACAATGGAATCAAGACAGTCTCTACAATAAATGGTGTTGGGAAAATTGGTCAGATACATGCAAAAAAAAAAAAAATGAAACTAGACCACCAACTTATACCATACACAAAAATGGTAAAGGACTTAAACGTAAGATGGGAAACCATAAAAATATTAGAAGAATCCACAGGCAGCAAAATATCAGACATATGTCATAGCAATATCTTTACTGATACAGCTCCTAAGAAAATGGAAACTAAGGAGAAAATAAACAAATGGGACTACATCAAAATAAAAACCTTCTGCAAAGCAAAATAAACCATCAACAAAACAACAAGAAAGCACACTGCATGGGAGAACATATTTGCCAATGTTATATCCAATGAGGGCCTAATCTCCAAAATTTATAGGGAACTCATACAACTTAACAAAAGGAAGATACACAATCCAATAAAAAAATGGGCAAAGGATTTAAATAGACACCTTTCGAAAGTTGACATACATAAGGCCAGGAGACATATGAAAACATGTTCTAAGTCACTAATCATCCGAGAGATGCAAATCAAAACGACAATGAGATACCATCTTACACCTGTCAGAATGGCTATCATCAACAAATCAACAAATGACAAGTGCTGGCGAGGATGCGGAGAAAAAGGAACCCTAGTGCACTGCTGTGGGAATGCAGACTGGTGCAGCCACTGTGAAAAACAGTATGGAGTTTCATCAAAAATTTAAAAATGGAACTCCCATTTGACCCAGTAATCCCACTTCTAGGAATATATACCAAGAAACCAGAAACACCAATCAGAAAGAACATATGTGCCCTTATGTTCATAGCAGCACAATGTACAATAGCTAAGATTTGGAAACAGCATAAGTGCCTGTCAGCAGATGAGTAGATTAAAAAGCCATGGTACATGTACACAATGGAATACTATGCTGCTGTCAAAAAGAAAGAACTCTTACCATTCGAAACAGCATGGATGGACATGGAGAGCATTATGCTAAGTGAAATAAGCCAGTCAGACAAAGATAAATATTACATGATCTCACTCATTTGTGGAATATAATGAACATCATAAACTGATAAGTGAAGTGACTCAAAGAATGATAAACACTGTATAATTTCACATATATGTCAAATCTTAAAACAAAACCAAACAAATGAACAAAGCAATCAAAACAACTCATTGAGATAGAGAACAAACTGATGGTTGCCAGAGGGGCTGAGTGGAAAGGTGAAGGGGAATATAGTCAATAATAATGTGAAAAGTTAATGGTAACTAGACTTAAAGTGGTATCCACTTCATAGGGTATATAAATGTTGAAGCACTATGTTGTACACATGAAACTAATATAATATTGTATGTAATAACAAAACATTTTTTAAAAATTAAAAAAAAGTGACAGATATGATGGTGGGTCTGAGAGCTGAATTCTAGACATTTGAAAATGTAATCAAACTCGGAAGAAGTCTTCAATGATGTATGGAATATGTCAAATGACTACGATATTGAAATAAGGGGCTGATGGTGTTTTTAAAAAGGAAATGGGAAGAGTGTGGACCCTGGTTCCGGTGAATGTGGTTTTCAAGTTGCCTTTTTATTCCCAGTAATCCTGCTGCAAATGTTCTCATGAATAGTTTATTGGATGACACATGCAGCTCAGTGGTACACCATCAGTCAGAAGAAAATGACCAGAGAACTTGAAATTACAAAATAGGCTACAAGAGGAAGGTAGGGAGAGTACTTTAGTTTGGATTAGATAGGCATGTTTTTGTCTTCAGGATCACGCTGAGTTGTGTGAGGACACGGCATTCAAATGAACCTAGCGTGCTCAGTGGAGGTGGGAAAGATAAATGACAGGTGCAGTTAAGCAAAGCATCTTTATTATGTGGGTAAGCCTATGCTCCTCCTCATGGGGAGACATGCCAAATTTATACAAATTAAGACTCCAATCGGAGCCTTCTAAATGAAAAAGAGTTAGTTTGGCTTTGCTTGTCAGATGATATCGTTTGGGCAATAACAGGAGGATGAGAGGGAACACATGACAAATTGGAGCAATGGGGATAGTTTTAAAGATGAAAATTAGAAGAGAAGGAGGTGACAAATCTTAATAAAGATACTGTACTTTGTAAGCCTTACAACACTTACGATTCTCTGTAATGGAATATATTTTGTAGTTGTAATATGGTGTGATAAAACATTGAGCTATTGATTTGAGGCATGTTTAATCTGAAAGCCTGAAAAGTACACCATTAATGGCTTTATAATATGAAAAATATTTCTCTCTGTAGTAAAATGTGCTAATTAAAAAAGTCATAAAACAAGATTGATAAGCTTGAAGCTAGACATAGTTCATTCAAAAATTTAGTTTCTAAGCAAAGCAAACCAAACAAGGAAAATAAAAACATGAATATGTATATATTTTATATATAAGCTAATGGCATTATTGAAATGTGTTATTTTTCTTTTGTTGCATTTTCTGCCATTTCAGTAAAAATTCTTTAGTTAGAAAACCAATGCTTGTGTTTTCTTCTGTTAAAGAATAGTCTAATTAAAATTGTTGTTCCTACTACATTCTAAAATTTTTAAATTTTAATCATGCAACTGTATAAGGACTCATAATTTTAATACTCTAGTTCTTAGCCATATGTTATAATGTTTCTCTTATATTACTATCCTGGTTAAAATACACAACACACTGCTGGAGGCTTTCGGCCTGGGGCCGGAGCGGACACCCAGCTCCCTGCGATCAATCGGAGGGGGTCTGCTCGTGCACCAGGCCAAAGCAGACACACAGCTCCCTGTGATCAACTGGAGGGGGTCCGCTCGTGCACCAGGCCGAAAGCCTCCGGCCGAGGCTTTTGGCCTGGGGCCAGAGCGGACACCCAGCTCCCTGCGGTAAATCGCAGGGGGTCTGCTCATGCACCAGGCCAAAGTGGACACCCAGCTCCCTGCGATCTGTCGCAGGGGGTCCGCTCAGGGTGCCTATGTATGTAAATTAACTGCCATCTTTGTTGGGTTAATTTGCATACCCGCCCTGATTGGCTGGTGGGCGTGGCTTGGGCGTAGTGAAAGTGTGGTCAATTTGCATATTACTCTTTTATTAGGTAGAATTTGCCACTGGTGTATCTTCTTTGGTAAGGTGTTCAAAATTTTAAACTATTTTTAAAAATTAGTTTTTTGCTTTCTTATTATTGAGTTCTAAGAGGTCTTTTATTCTTTTATTATCCTTTAATTTTCGGTTTAATGTACTTCTTATTTTTCTTTTATATTGAATTTATTGGGGTGACATTGACCAATAAAGCTATGTAGGTTTCAGGTGTACAACACTATAGCACATAATCTGGATGTTGTATTAGTTGTACACCACCCCAAGTCAAGTCTCCTTTCATCACTATTTATCCCCCCATGCCTTCTTCTGCCTCTCTCAAACCCCCTATCATTCTGGTAATCACCATACTGTTGTTGTCTGTGTCTATGCAATTTTTTAATTTTATTTTTTACTTAAGCCCTGCAATCTCCCTCCCCTCTGACAGCAGTGAGTCTGGTTGCTATCTATTGGGCTGTTTCTGTTTTGTTTGTTACTTTATTTTATTCATTAAATTCCACATATGAGTAAAATCATATGGTAGTTGTCTTTCTTTGTCAATTATTTCATTTAGCATAATACTCACTAGGTCCATCCATGCTGTCACAAAGGATAATATTTTCTTTTTCTAAAGCTGAGTAGTATTCTCTTGTACAAATGCACCACAGTTCTTTTAATCTACTCATCTACTAATGGACACTTGGGCTGTTTCAAGATCTTAGCTATTGTATATTGTGCTGCTATGAACATAGGGGTACATATATTCTTTTGAATTAGTGTTTTGGGTTTCTTCGAATATATTCCCAGAAGTAGAATCACTGGGTCATAAGGGAGTTCCATTTTTAATTTTTTGAAGTAACTCTAAATTGCTTTCCACAATGGCTGTACCAATCCCACCAGCAGTGCAGGAGAGTTCCCTTTTCACCACATCCTTGCCAGTGCTTATTGTTTGTTGATTTATTAATGACAGCCATTCTGTCAGGTGTGAGGTGATATCCCATTGTGGTTTAAATTTGCATCTCTTTAATGATTAGTGACATTGAGCATCTTTTTATATGTCTATTGGCCATCTGTATGTCCTCTATAGAGAAATGTCTATTCAGGTCCTTTGCAGATTTTTAAATTGGATTGTTTTGGTGTTGAGTTTTGTAAGTTATTTAAAATTTTGGATATTAAACCTTTCTCAGATGTATCATTAGTGAATATATTCTCACATTTAGTGGGTTGTCTTTTCATTTTGCTGTGCAAAACCTTTTTAGTTGGATGTAGACCCATTTGTTTATTTTTTCTTTTGTTTCCCTTGCCTGATGTCTTTATATATTAAAGCTTCAAGTCCTTTATTAAATATTCTAGTGGTCCAATGCACAAAGATTCGTGCAAGAACGGCCTTCCTTCCCCTGGCTGCTGGCACCGCCTTCGCTCTGGCTGGAGCTGCCTTTCTGCTCTGGCCAGGAGCCACCTTTCCGCCTTCCCATGCTGCCCAGAGGCCCAGAGTGGCTGGGATGGTGCGGAACGCCTGTGTTGTCCTGCCCCACCCTTGGCCACTTGGCACCTGTGTATGCAAATTAACCCACCGTCTTTGTTGGGTTAATTTGCATACTCACTCCTGATTGGCTGGTGGGTGTCACGAAGGTGCGGTCAATTAGCATGTTACTCTTTTATTAGTGTAGATGATTTTCAAAAATATTCTTTTGACTTTGGCTTTTTTTGACATTCTCATAACAATGTCTCTCAAAGAGCAGTTTTTAATTTTGAGGATGTCCAGTTATCAATTTGTTAATGGCTCATGTATTTGATGTTGTCTCTAAGAAGTCTTTGCCTAACCCAAAGTAACAAAAGTATTTTTTTACATTTGATTTTAGAGGTTTATAATTTAATATATTATATTTTGGTTTATGATTCATTTTAGGCTAACTTCTTTTTATAGGGCAAGGAACAGATCAAAATTCAATATTTTGCACATGAATGTCCAATTGTTCCCAAAGCACCACTTGTTGAAATCACTATCCTTTCTCTAATAACTTGCCTTTGAAAAGTTTTTCCCAAATCATTTGTCCATATATGAGTGGTTCTATTTCTATAGTCTTTATTCTGTTCCATTCATCTATGTTTCTATCTTCATATCAAATCCCACTATCTTAATTATTATAGCTTTAAAGTACTTGTTGAAAGTTGCTATTATATGTCTTCAAATTTTCTATGTGCTTTTAGAATTAGCTTGTCAATATCTAAAACAAAGCCTACTGGGATTCTGATTGGGATGGCATCAAATATACATGCCAATTTGTAGAGAATTGACATCTTATCAATATTGGATCTTCTGATCCATCAACATGGTTTGTTACTTCATTTACTTTGGTCTTGTTTGACTTCTCCTAGCACTGTGTTTTAGTTTTCAGTTTATAGGCCTTATACATCTTTTGTTAGATTTATCCCTGATTATTTCATATTTTTGATGCTACAATATTGTTTTTCAATTTCAGATTTCCCCCTAGAAGTCATCTCTTTTATTACAAACTATAAAAAATGGCTACATTTATTATTTTTAGCAAAAATGCAGGATCCAGAAAGAAGCTTGTGCATTTTATGGGGGAAGAAATTATGCCCTTCTTGTATCTTTTCCAATTTCAATTATTGATTTTTTTATTGCCAGTATGTAGAAACACAATACATTTTCCAGATTTATAGAATTTCTGATCAAATCTATGACTCCTTTTTAATAAGATATACATTTAACTCATTGAAGGAAGTTTGGAGTCTCTGATGTCAACTCTGAATACTTAATCTTTAATTTAAGTGGATTTATTAAATAATCACCTATTATTATTTTAATAGCCAATTATTTTAAAACATGCTAGGTGGTAAGTGTGTATTACAAATCTATACACTGTTTTTAAGTTTTTGTGTTAGTTCCTGAGTAATAGCTACTCAGCTCAGTTGATACTCTGATGATAAGGAAAGTTTGTACATATCTGGAAAAAAAATCACCTTATATAGCTATCTAAGAAAAACAAGAAAAATGCTGATTATTTCACCAACTATCATTCTGATTCATTGTTTTTGTAAATTTAGGCAGAAAGAGTCCTGGAATTACAAAATATTTTAAATTTAAAAAGAGTTTTAGGTTGTTTTTAAATATAAGTAGAGGAAAATCAACACTATCCAATCAAGATGAGATATAAATAATAAAATCATAGAGATTGCATTGATGTAGTCCCCAGGATGAAAAGGACTATTCAATTTAACTTGATGAGCTGCTACATCTTTTTTTTTTTTTCCCAAAGAACTAACACTTTAGGAAAATAATAGAGGAGAAATGGAAAACTTAACCGCATCTGAAATAATACACTGATGCATATTAAAAAAAAGATCATTTGAACTTTATATAATTGTACCTGTCTGCAATTAGGGTGGTTTGTGAGGAGAAGTAAGCCAGGTGTAAATTAAATGCATCCAGTGAGGTGAACTCCCAGCTAGCATTTCCTGGTAGGCATTGTATTGTTCTGAAGGCTAAGCAGATAGAGCCTTATTTCTGTCACAAAATTTTTATCTTAGTCCCAAGTTTTAAAATGAATTTAATGCCACATATAACAGCTGGAGTTTGAAGATAGAAACCATTCTAATATAAGTTCTTTGATTACTTGTTATTCATTCATAGTATAAAATGATAGATGCATTGAATTGCACTTTTTGGTTCTATTATAATGGTGATCCAATTTTTAAGGAAACTCTAGAAAATGTGGAAAAGATTATTGAGAAATAAGTAATATATGTTTGGATGATAATGCTGTTATCTTCCTAATGCTATATCCACCTACTAAATCATTTGGAAATACAAATGAGGGGGTAGGAAATGTATATGTTCACCTCATTTATTCTATTCACCAGAGGCAGTATGAATTTCATTGGTCCACAAGGGACAGGTTACCTTATTGAAATGAATTTAAGAACAAAATAAATTTTCAAAATTCTTACTAATCATGTTTGCATATTTTTGGTCTTTAATATACAATAAATTATGAAAGTCTTTATCATACATAATTAAAAGAAGACATCTTGAGAAGTTAAATAATTGAAAAAGAAAATGCAAAGATTTAGTATAGACTGAAGATAAAGATAAGGCTTCTTGTTATTTTCAATATTATTTCTTCTTCCATGAGAATATTTTATCAATAAAAGCGTATTTCATTTGTGATTTTTAACATAGAGCATATATAATATTGAATCAGAGGATGTAGTTGAGATGAATTATTATGAAGCTGTAGCTGTTAACATAATGACTCAAAAGCCAAATGAAACCAAAAGACCTACAACTTTTAATTGAATGAGTAAAGTTTCTTCTCATAATAAGTATACAATAAACACACTTATCAATTGTATTTTTAAATATATTTTTATTGATTTCAGAGAGGAATAAAAAGAGAGAGAGATAGAAACATCAGTGATGAGAGAGAATCATTGATCTGCTGCCTCCTGCATGCCCCACACTGGGGATTGAGCCCGCAACCCAGGCATGTGCCTTTGACCAGAATTGAACCTGGGACCCTTCAGTCCGCAGGCCAACCCTCTATCCTGAGCCAAACCAGCCAGGGTATCAATTGCATTTTATTTGTGTGTGTGTTTTCCCCCACTGTGTTTAGCTGTCCACCTACCCTTCTTGCAATGGCATCCTGATTATCTTCCAATGAGGCATTTCTGCCTGGCTCTAGGCCCATGTAGTTGGTACTGTTGATTGCACCCTGGTCTCAGGGTTGACAGGCACACAAGCTGTCCCAAGCAGAACATGCCATTCCCCAAGCCACAGTGATTGTTGCTTCAGGTTAGTCACTTGATTGATGCATGCCACTCAAGTTCAATCAACCTGGAGACCTTTACTTCACTAACAAGGAATGGGGTTGAGAGCTTTTCTCCTGGATCTGAAGTTATGAAAATATAATCTAGAACTGCTGGAATTTCTCATAAAATTCAAAGGAAGAAGCTCTTCTGACAATGTAACCCTCCTAGAACAAAACGGAACAGAAAGGACTTCTGTTTGATGTCAGGGACAGAGACCAGATTTACCCTCATAACAGAAATAATAATGACAATAAAACTGACACAATATGTAAAAATAATGATTCTCAAGACACTAGACATCAGGCAATAAAATTCAGTTATCCCTGAGATACAGGAAACAAATAAGGTATGTCCTACAATCATCCTAGGGTACTATCTTAAAAGAATTTCCAGACAGGGCTCAAGGAGTAGGGAACAAGAGTGCAAGTAGAAGGCTCCTATTTGAAGGAGACCAAGAAAGTTTGAGTTTTAGGAGAAGTACCAAAGATAGGAGAAATATACAGGTAACTCCAGAGTGTCAGAGTCTCCCTTGAATATTCAGCAGTATTCTGATCAGTACATATATGCAAGGAAAGTACTTAACACTTAATTTACCCAAAATTATTACAGGAAATAGTACCCAGTGTTTACCACAGGATTGGGACTGGACATACAAACAAGACTAGAAAATCTCATAAGTCACAGAGCAGTGGTTAGAGTACCCAAAAGAGTCTTGACTCAGTAGAGGGAAATGCTTAGCTCTAAACTAAATATTATATTGGCCTTGCCATACAATCTTAAGAAATAAGACCAGAAAAAAATGAAACTGTTTCCCAGCAACTTATTTGCATACCAGAAAAAAAAGCTTACAAATATTTATATGAATATGAAAGCATCCTATACCCAACAAGGTAAAATTCATGATTAAAAATTACTGGGCATGCAAAAAGTAGGAAAATACAACCCATAATGAGCAGAAAAATAGAAACTGACCCAGAAATGACATAGATGTTTTGGGGTGGGGGGGAGATAGAGGGGTCAATGGGGGGAAAGGGACATATGTAATACTTTCAGCAATAAAGAATTATTTTAAAAAAAGGAATGACACATGTTAGAATTAACAGACAAGGACATTGAACAATTATAACTGTTTATCTCATCTTCAAAAGTTTAACTAGAAATATGAAGATATAAAAAAAGATCCAAATTGAAATTCTAGTGATAAAAACTACAATGTCTGAGATGAAAAATACATTGCAGGTGTTTAATAATCTGAGATAAAAATACACAGTTTAGACATTAAAGATGATGAGATGAATAAATTTAAAGGCTTCATAAATAGAAACTATCTAAGATGAAACCCAGAAAAAAAAGGAGAAAAATAAAAAGGGCATCAGTGAGCTATGGATTCTACAAAAAAATAAAAATAAAAGAAGTTACAGAAAAGTAACTAGTCAAAGAATCCGTGTGTTTATCAAGATTACAGAATATGTAATTGATATAGGAACATCAATTGTATTTCCATATGCTAGCAACAAATGATCAAATTAGACCTAATTTATTAGACCTAATAAAAATTGTGCCTATACACTAAAAACTGAAGGCACTGCTAGGAGAAATCAAAGTCGTAAAAAAATGTAGAGAGGCAGTGTGTTAAAGGGTCAAAATGCTCACAGTCAACATGTAAAACTGAAAAGCAACAAATGAACAAACAAGAAAAATAAGACAATATAGACACAGACAATAGTATGGTGGTTAGCAGAAGGAAGAAGGTTGTGGGGGGTAATAAAGGGACTCAAATACTAGTATATGGTGATGGGAAAAGGTTTGACTTTTTGTGGTGGGCACACAATGCAATATACAGATGTTGTATCATAGAAATGTACACTTGAAATCTATATAATTGTATTAACCAATGTCACCCCAATCAGTTTAATTTAAAAACAATTTGAAAAAAAATTGTACAAAGGAGTACAAGTAAACTTTTGTGTGTATATACCCATTATCTTGGTTGTGGTAATGGTTTCATGGTCTTACTCATCTGCCCAAACCTATCAAATTACACATTTTAAATATGTGCAGTTTATTTTACATCAGTTTTACTATGACACAGCTATTTTTTAAAAAATCAGAAAAATCACCCCCCTCGAGACTTTAAAAAACACTTCTTTGAATTTCCTATTTAGAGTTTCACAGGGACAGAAAGGACAAGAATAGCTTCTCCTGCTGTCAGGGAGATTAAAGGCCAGAGCGCTCAAGTTCCTCAGGCTCACACTTTACCTGGTGTCTGTAGCTGGACTGCGTGGCCTTGGCCTGGGGACTGGTGGAACCTGGGCTTGGGAAACTTCACAAGACTGACTGAACTGTAATTTTTTATAAGACTCTGCTAACTCTGTACAGGGAAAATAATGTAGAAAGGAGAAACTTCAAGTTCACTTACACTTCCATTACTTATTGTTGATCTTGTATAAGTCATTTACATTTTCTATTGTAAAGGTTTTTATTTTTGTTCTAAATGTTAAGTAAAAATAAAAATAACTATGCATTTGTTCTGGCAAATTTGCAGCCAATTTTATATATTGTTTTTTTGCATTTATTCCTCAAGACCATGTTGTCAGGTATCATTGTCCCCATTTATACATTCAAACTGGGAATCTCCAGCTTTGTGACTGCTCACTGTGTCTATCTCCTCTATGAATGCATCTGAGCAGACTTATTACCTCTTCTCTGTGAGGGTCACCTTGGTGTATCCTGATCCCTCCTCTCCTGCTGGTACCTCCCATTAGCTAAACCCAACTTGTATTCACAGGGCAAGATGGCCCTGGCAATGCTCATTCCTTGGATTTTTGTTGTTCTCAGTGTATGCATATATATGTATATACAGTGAGTGGCCAGATTATTATGATCTCTGAATGCATAATCTGGCCACTCAGTATATCAGTATATATATATATATATATATATATATATATATATATATATATATATATGAGATATGAGGCCCGGCACATGAATTCGTGCATGGGTGGGGTCCAGCCTGGTCAGGGGGAGGGGACATGGGCAGTTGGCCAGCCTGCCTGCTGGTAGAACTCCTGGTCGAGGGGACGATTTGCATATTAGCCTTTTATTATATAGGATATACACTGAGTGGCCAGATTATTATGCATGCAGAGATCATAATAATCTGGCCACTCCATGTATATAAATTTGCCCCATAATTGTAACTCATAACTTGAGAGAAATGAGCCAAGTCACTTGGCCTCTTTTTCCTGAGCTTCTATAGTAAGCTTAATCAGAGTTAGGATATAACTCAGGGCTAAAATATTCCAAGGTAACAATAAAAGGGAGCTAATTGCATTCTCATTTATTCATTTATTTAATTAATAAACATTTATTGAGTGCTTAGTATATGTGATGGAAGCTAAGGATACAAAATCTATGAGAAACAGGATTTAGAAAGGGATATAATTAAACAAATCATTTTGGGACAGTGGGATAATCTCTCTATATAAAAGCCTAAGCGACCATTATGACCAGTCGACTGAATGACCAGTCAACCGGTCGCTATGATGCACACTGACCACTAGGGGGAAGACACTCAATACAGAGCTGCCCCCTGGTGGTCAGCGCGCTCCGACAGCCAACCTCCCGCACTCCCTCCACTGGCTCCCAGCCGGCCCCAATTGGCCCCAATCGGGACTGGGCAAGACAGCCCCGATCGGCCCTGATTGCCGGCCAGGGTGAGGGACCCCACCCATGCACGAATTCATGCACCAGGCCTCTAGTATTATAATAAGATGATTTATGAAGAGTTAAGGAAATATAGAAAAGGAATTTAAGCAATAGGTACTGTACTGGTAAATATTTCAGTTAGTTCTTAAGGAAGAAAATAAAACATCCCCCCACACAACTTGTAGCAATGACCGACTCCCATGATGTAAATTCCCCTACCATGGATGGCTTCAGGCTATCAACATGATGCCACTGAACACAGAGTTGGGAAGAGGCACATACAAGTGGCTTTCACAGCCCACATGAGCCAGTTTCAGCGTAACACTGCTTTTTAGTCAGACTAGGGATGCAGTAAGGAAGGCTTCCTGAAGGAATTCACATTTGAGATGACATTGATGGATGGATAGGGAACATCTAGATAAAGGGATAGGTGGGAGAGGGAAGCTGATTTGTAGCTGAAACGATATTAGATGAACTGCAATTCCTGAACATAGTGTTATGTTTGTATGATCTTAAATCATTACATTCCACTGTAGCAAAACATTGGCACCTGCAACAGTGAATGGCAGGTGAAGCCAGAAAGGAGGACTCTGTATGCTAAGATGAGGATCGAATCCCTAAAAAGGAGCTTTGTGAGATGAAACGGAATAAAACAACCACAAATCCCATTATTTCTGTTGATTTACATTGAATAAACCTTGTTGAATATCTATGGTGGGACAGACATGTATTGTATTAGGCACTGGCATATGAAGAGAAATAGATAATGTATTTTCTGCTCTTAAGGAGATTCCAGTTTAATGGAAAGCTTGTTAGAAGATGGAAGGGCACCTGGTACTTGAACTAACTGGTTATGTCTTGTGGACACTTCCATCTCATCTCCACTCTCTAGGTAACCTGTGTATTTCCTGGTTCCCCAAGTTTCTCCATTATACTTATTCCTAGATCCAGATCTTTGGCCTTGACTACAACCCTAAGTTCAATTCTCACTTCTTTAACTTCCTGCACTACATTTGTTAGTATTCTGCCACTATGTCAAAATTAACATTTCACAAATAAATCTCAGCTTTCACTAAGACAAGTTCTTTTGCAATTATCCCATTTTTATATCCTTAGGTTCCAAATCAAGGGGATGTTCTTTATGTCATCCCTTGTCTTCATCTCCTAGCCTTAGGTAGATACCAGTTTGAGTTCTTTCTTTGTATTGATCTCTTTTTGTAACATTTCACTTTATGACTATAGCACGTTTAGTGTATCCATTTTCATGATGATGAATATTTGGGTTCCACTTCACGGCTATTGAAAATAACACTGTTATATTTTTTAAAATAAGTCTTTGTGCAGACATATGTTTTCATTTCTCTTGAGTAAATACCAAAGATTGGAATTACTGGGTTATAGTGTATGTTTATCTTTTTAAGAAACTGCCTGAGAGTTTTTCAAAGTTGTAGTAGTATTTTTACCTTCCCACCAGCAATGTAGAAGAATTCCAGTTGCTCTACATCCTTACTAACATTTTGTATTATTAGTCTTCTCAATTTTATTTATTCTAGTAAGTGTGAAGTGGTAGCTCATTGTGATATCAGATTAGTTTTCACTAAAGGAAACTATGTTTTTAATGAATTCTCAAAATTCTTAAGCAGAATTTTGACCTCTACAAGTTACAATTGCATTATGTTTTGTGAGAGCAGAGAACAAAATTTATTGTGAAAAGGGGTTTGGAGAGAGTGAGGATGGACACAGTGTTCCCTGCTTCAAAGGATCAATGAAGCCTGTGAAATTCTTTGTAATATTGTGAGGTGAGTCAGTGTGTGTGTGTGTGTGTGTGTGGTGTGTGTGTGTGTGTGTGTGTGTGTGTGTGTGTGTGTGTGTGTGTATTTTTTACTAGAGTCATCGAAGTTGAAAAGTGATCCATAATCTTTAGGAATGAATAGTTAAGTAGATAAATGATGCTTGAGAATATTGTTTCTAATTTTTCTTATACATAATTTGACATTGGATAAGTAATTTATTGATTACTATTTGCAAGAATTCTTATGGATATAATTTGTATTTGTTATGCATTTCATTCTCTTTCCTTCTCATCATTCTATTTCCTGCAGAACTAAATAGAAACACTGACCCTGCTCAACATCATGCAATTTGCTCCAAAGCTTGAGCTTTGATTGGCTGCTGTGTTAGAACAGAAACTTACTTTAAGTGGGGGTTTCATCAACTTTTAGAAAGTTTACTGTTCGTGTTTGTCTAAGAGTTGAAAGGTCTTTGAATTTTTACTCTCCATACAGAAGTAAAAGATGGAAAAGATCCATTTGGCATCTTGGCCCTATGCCATAAAAGGATTCCCTATTCAATAGCCTATGTATAATTTTCAGTTTTACCTTAGAAATTTTAAATTACTTATTTTGAACTACTTGCTTTAGGAGACCATTCAGAGAACAAATAACTGCCTGGGCCTATCCCAGTTCTATCTTTAAATTATAACATAAAGCATTATAAGCACTAAAGGCTGGATAACTCCTGATAAATGGAGGTTTAGACTATCTTTGCCAAGTGTGTGTTACTGATCCTCTTACTTTTCAAGTTTCCATTTAAAAAATAGTGAACATGTATGCCTCTATGTATGAGGAGTCCACCTGTATTTACAGTAAAATAAAAGCATCTTAACTTTATAAAATTGGGCTTGAGAGTCCCCATTCTGTTGCTTGTAAATCGGTGGCAAAATCAGTACTTGATCACAAAACTGGCCACTACAGTCTTGATTTTGTTGTGATAAAATAGCAGGAACCGAATTTTGGTATCTATATTGGATGCAGCATCTTATGGGTTGCCACCTAAACTTTGATCTCTTCCTCTTGGGACTGGTTTTCTATGAGAAGCAATGATTGCACAGCGATTTTCAATCATTTTATATAATGGGTATTGATCACTGTTTTCTTTTTTGGTGACTACCTTTCTGCAGTCTCCTGCTTACAGTCACTTCTGCAGTCATGTGGTCAGATAGTTTGCTCTAGATCCCAGAGCAAAACTGAAACTCTCAGATTTATGTAGGTGTAAATCCTACCATGTCAGTTTTTCTTATGCATTACAAGATTTATATTATTGACTTTCTTTTCTTTCTCTTGCTTTCTCATTGACTCTCAGCAGTCTAGTTTCTGGTCCATTAAAATCTCGCCCTTATTACCAATTCTAAGTGTATGCTCTCATTACTTATCCTTTTGAAGATCATCCTCACCTTTGTTTCTTTTTCTGCCTTGAAATCACAATTCAGAATCCAGAGGTATAGTTTTCCCCCTCTATTTTTGTTATTTTACATGGATCTTTTGACCTTTGTCTAAAGGTTTATACTTTTACTTATCTCAATTACCATCATTTTCTGGGAAATTGTTTTCTTAAGATGGGTATTGATTGCTCTTTATTTCCATCTTTTTATTGGGGGAAATCGTGTAGGAAGAAAACATGTAATTATAAAGAGCATATTGTAGGGATGACTGGTGAATGTGGCATGCAGCCTTGTAAAGTCAGAAATTCAATCTCTTCTGTATTCCAACGTGATAAGAAGCTGGCATGTTGAATCATGCAAGTAGACCTGACAAAAGACCAGCATATAAAATAAGAATGCACCTTACTTATTTAAAATTAGAGATGTAACCATTAGAA
Source organism: Cnephaeus nilssonii (assembly GCF_951640355.1). NCBI lineage: Eukaryota > Metazoa > Chordata > Mammalia > Chiroptera > Vespertilionidae > Cnephaeus > Cnephaeus nilssonii. Next base: position 43,257,528 of record NC_137080.1, on the reverse strand, counting down.
AGATCAGATATTTCTCTCATATCAATAATGTTAATTACGTTATGGTAATTTTTTGTTATTAACCAAGGAGTGTGTCTTTATATCTGTGTTTGCATTTTTAGTTTAATGATTAGGAAAAAAATTTCAACTGTCCTTATTTCCCCAGTGTTATTTCATTACTTTTATAATCATCCATTTAATTATATATGGATTTGTATTTTAAAAACAAATGCCATGCTATATTCAGGCTATTATATTTGAATATCTAGCCCTGAACATAATATGGCCAAACAATATGTATGCTTCCAACTCCTTTTATAGCTCTTCCAGCACCTGGTAAGTATTCTTTCATATTCTAATATATTTTTTTCTGGTGGCATAGGTATACTCTGTACATTGAAGAAAAATACTCATTGTACTTAAGGAAAAGTATAGGTTGAAAAAGTAATCTGAATCTATGATATTTATAGTAATTCATGAAGTATATTTTTAGGAGCATAACATAACACACTGTATTAGAAGCAGAGATGAACATGCCATTATATTTGTCTCTAGGCACTCAAAGTTTCATGAGAAAGGCATATATGTAGCTGTGTATAAGGAGGACAAGGTCTTCGGAGAGACTAATATTTGAGATTTGTGAAAAGGGAGCCGTTTCCTGGTCAGGCTGAAGGAGCAAACTGCTCATGTGTCTGGAGAAGTTGAATTTGGCTGTTAGTGGAATTCAGAGCAAGAAATGAGGTGATGAGGCAGGGAAAATCACAGGTGATTTTAAAGGGTCTTCCCTATGCTGAGGAGGAATCTTGGCTTCTTCCTATAGGCAAAGAAAGCTATATATAGGGCTAGAGCTTGGGAGAGAGACAGAGCTGGAGACATGGATTTGGGAGAAATCATAGACCACTGGAGCTGACTCCACCTAGAGACAACCAGTAGATTAAGAAGAAAAGGGGTTTAGGGAGTACCGGAATCCTTCCCTTGGAACAGCTCATGAACCTTTGTTTGGGAATGGATGGGAGACCTAAGGGTATCTCCTGGATATTAGGGAATAGCTATGCATAGCAGATTTTTTGAAAATTCCTGGAAGTATCCTGTTGAAAGGTAAGACTTCCAGGCAAGCAAGAACAACCAGTAAAGCGACTCCTCACTGCAAGCCCCCACTCCCCATCCGACTCTCATAACCCCATATCATGTCTCAAGTACAGTCTTGCATCATAAGTCAAGTAGTATAATGAATTCAGCTGTAAAAATCATCACAATAGTTATCAATTCATCATAAACTCAGGCCTCTGACACTCATTTCTTTTTACTATTTCTAAACCTTGTCCTTTATTTTTTTTAATTCCATGCCTTGTGTGTTTCTTATTTTTTTTAGTCAAGTAATAAACTTTCTTTTCCATCAACTTTATTTCTTCTAACTCCTCTGCTTTTTTCTTTTGACACCACTTTAAAAATGCTCTGCACCCTTTATGGTTTCCACATGCCCATCTGTTGCTCTTTGCAACAGATTCCCTTCCTGGTTTCAAAGCCCTCTTTCAATGTCCTTCTGTGCATCTTTATATATCATTTGTCCTTTCCCTTGACTTTATCCAAGTAACCATCCTCTCTATTTGCTTGCTTCATCTAGTAAAGCCTTGTCTAACCCCTCTCCTACTATCCTCTTTTCTTAAATAATTCACTGATTTCCGCCAATCCCTTTTTCAAGTTAAAGCTTGATTTAAAGGAACCTTTTCCTTAATTTATCTCATAGCACATCTTTACCAATGTTAGTATTTCTGAGAAGGACTGTCATAGTTGAACATTTTTTCAGCGTGGGATGTTTGTCCCTTTCTTGAAGGAAGGGATTGTTCTTTTATGTTCACATGTCTTTCTCATATGTTTGCATTTTTAAAATTTGTTTATAAAGAATAGGATTCTATTTCACAAATATTTGAAACTGATGTTTCTAGAATTTTATATATCCTTGTACTATACCACGTGTGTACATTTTCTGGTGGAGAGGACTCATAATTTTAGCTAATTCTTAAAGGTCTTCAAGGTGAAAATAAACATGTTTACCTAAGGGCTTCAGGCTCAAGATCTTACCTTTAATTTATACAAGGAATAAGTATGAATAGAATTTTATATGAACTTGAAATAATTGGTGTATAATTGATATCATTACTTTTCTGCCTTAGACTGTCTGGTTAGTGTTAATATCACATTTCATTGACTTACTGATCATATTCAGCAAAACTTTTTATTTATGGATTGTCTTTCTACAATATTAGCTATTTTGTAACGATTTTAAATGTAACTCTACTTAAATTTGTTCTTTGAAAAAACTTTTATTTTTCAAAGAACAAAATCAGAAACAGAAAAACAGGAGCTTCTGGCAGCATAGAAGCAAAGTGTGTAATTTTGTAGCCATTCAGCTGCCACCTGCCCTGCCACCAGAGATTCAGCCTAATTATACTCACTGATCGAGCCAGCCACAGAAAGAGACATGATGTATGTGAAAGGGGAGGTTCTTCGAAGAGTTAAAACAATCTTTCTTTAAAAATTGGTTCTGTTTTTGCCTTGATGCATCCTTAACTGCGTCTTCCAGCCCACGCTATAAACCCAGATTCCACAGGAGTAGGTGACAGAGTGAAAGCTGAAGGCACTAACATTAATCACTAGGAAGTCTAATTTTTTCAGCCTTCAGTTCCACCAAGTGACAGGGTGATTTTTACTTTTCTCCTCCAGAATCCTAATGTGCTAGATGATATTTAGGCTTCACACCCTCCTCAAAGTGTCCCGGTGTCATTCTGACAAATGGCCATGTCTTCTGAAAGATGTCAGGGTGGACCGCGGGCACATCTGGCTTATTTTCTTGTTTTCTGGTGAAGGGGAAGGCTTGGTAAACTCTCACCTGCCTCAGGTAGTATGGGGTCAGTGTTCTTGTTGACTCTCGGATCAAGAAGCGATTCTCCATTTCTGAGTAAGTGCCAAAGGCTCCCATAGTGATCAACTTCTCTGACATTGATCTAGATACTGCTTTTCAACTGGTTTCTTGATATTTCAGTTTACACAACTATAATATCAGGGAAGTGATGTGACATGTAGTTATATTAAATGCATATTTGTCAGGTAATTGGTTATGACATTTAAAGTACTTACACTGTTTTTATTCAGAGTCGAAGCAAATTTAATTCATAAAAGTGTCTCTCAAGATGCAGGCATAGAGTAGGCCTATTTAGGGAAAACATAATATAGCCAACTTCATAACTTAGCTTAATGTCCAAGTTTCTCTTGGGACAAATGATGGTGTCATGTTTTATAAACAATACTAGTTTTTCTTCATTCTACTTTACTATTAGGACAATTTGATTTAATTGCCTAATACCTATTTTTTTCTGAAACTTTCAAGTTTAAGGCTGAAATTGTTCCAGTCTAGAAACTTTAGTCACAATTTGCTACTGTTCTTTGCTTCTGCCTCTTTTCATTATGCTGACTTTAATAAATTGTTTCCCCCCTCAAAGTATTTTCCCCTCTCCATTACACACTATTTTTCTATACTTTGATTATGTAAATATGACATATACTTTTATAAGAATCTTTTAACAGGAAAATCAGGGGTAGGGTAGGCAGTGTTGAACAGAGTGTTAGTTTTCTAATGCTGTGTAACAAGTTTTCACAGATGTAGAAGCTGTGGAGCAGCACCTACCTCCTGCCTCACAGGTCTGTAGGTCAGAAGTCCAGCCCAGCATGGCTGTCTGTGTTCAGGGTTTCGGGACAGGGTGGAAATCAATACATCAGGTGACAATACATCAGGTGAAATGAGTTTTTGCCGGGATGCTCTGGGGAAAGCATCTTCTTCCAAGCACATTCTTGTTGTTGGTAGAATTCAGTTGCTTGAGGTTATAGTCTGAGGTTCCAAGTTCCTTGCTTGCTGTAAGCTGGGGCCACTCTAAGCTCCAAAAGATTTACCACATTCTTTTCCATGGGGCCTCCTCCATCACCAGTCAGCAGAGGTGCCTTGAATTCTCATTGGCTTCTCTGTCTTTGATATCTAGACTCAAATTTAACAGGCTATGTGATTAGATCAAAATCATCCAGATAATTCCCCTTTGTTAAAGTCAACTGATTTGGGTCCTTAATTACATCTGCAAAAATCCCTTTACAGCAGTCCTTATGTTAGAGTTAGACAATATAACTGAGAGAAGTTATGTGCACATTCGAGGCTTAGATTTGGGGGCCCTCTTAGAATTTTGCCTGTCATAGATGGCTAACTTATCATCCACTCCTCATCCCTTCTCCCACACCATACCTAGTATAGAAGTTGGAAAACTACATACTCTGCTTTCCAGTCTCCCTTCCAGGTAGGGTGACTAGTTGACCTGTCCAAGGAACTATTATGAGGAAATTCACCGGAAGGCTACTGAGAAACTTTTCTTTCCTTATAAAATAACAGGTACTCCTGGTGTTTTCTTATTCCTGTATAGCGTGTAGGCATGATGCTTGGAAATGCACGAGCCATCTGGTGACCATGAGGTGGCAAACATTTATACTAAGCCATCTGGGCATGAGCGTGTGCACATTTCTCTTGGGGCAATTGATGGTATTCTTATTTGATAAAACAATGCTAAGGTGAATGGGGAAAGAATATAAAACGTCCTTGAGCTACTGCTCCAAGCTTACAGCTTTATACTTACATACCTCTTGTTAATTTGGGGAGACAATTAAATGTGTGTAGTGACAAAGCTACTATAATTTGTGCTCCTACATTCCTAACTGATATAAGGCAAAAGGGAGAATTAATATTTATGAGCAGTTTCTAAGTACTAGCCATGGAGCTATTGCTTTGTAGCTTAGTTCCCTAATCTTTGCAGCAATTCTATTAGGAAGGAATTAATATTAGTCTTGTCCAGAATTCTCCTGTCACAGAAATAGCAAGTGCTGGAATAAGGTTTCAAGACAAATCTGTCTGGCTCATTTCAATAAATCATGTTACATCTCTTAAGGCTTGAATCCTGTTCCTGTGGCATCTTCTTAGTTATTCATCATAATAAATTTGATATTTTATATTTTTATAGATGTAAAGCAACATACATATTTAGAAACCCTAGGCCAGTGATGGGCAACCTTTTGAGCTTGGTGTGTCAAACTTCACCAAAAAACTGAGCATAACTCGGGTAGTGTGTCACTTTGAGGAAAAAACATTATTTCGCAAATGTTTCATCCTCAGGAGCAGCAAATGTTTCATCCTCGGCATGCAGCCGCCTCAGCGGCTGCGTGTCATCAGAAATGGCTACATGTGTCAGTGCTGACACGCGTGTCATAGGTTCGCCATCACTGCCCTAGGCTATGAACAGGATTTGTGTTGGCAAAAGTTATGTGTTGAAGCCCTAACCCCCAACGTGATGGTATGTAAAGATGGGGCCTTTGGGAGATAATTAGGTTTAGATGAGGTCATGAGGGTAGGGTCCTCATGATATGATTAGTGTCTTTATAAGAACACCAGAAAGTTCTATCTTATTTCTCTCTCTCCATCCCTCCCTCCCTCCCTCCCGCTCCTCCTCCTCCTCCTCTTCCTCCTCCTCCTTCTTCTTTCTTTCTCTCTCTCTCTCTCTCTCTCTCTCTCTCTCTCTCTCTCTCCTCCCCCCCCCCCCTCTCTCTCCACAATGAGAATGTGACTCTCTGAAGGCAGGATGAGAGCTCTCACCAGAACCCAATAATATTGCAATACTGATCTTGGACTCCAGCCTCTAGAGCTGTAAAAAACAAAGTTCTGCTGTTTAAGCCACCCAGTGCATGGTATTTTCTTATGGCAGCCTTAGCAGACTAACACAGGTGATATATGCCGTGTCCCAGTTCTCCTGAACCAACATCCCTAAAGCCCAACATAAAATTTGGATGTGGCAGATGTTGACTGTACTCTTTAATCCTTACAACATTCCAGGCCTTTCTATCTTTGCTTCATAGCCAGATAAATTTAAATCTTTCACTGGGTGCAGAAGAAATTGCTGAAGGCAAGAAAAAGTATTTAGATATATATCTTTCCGGAACATTTATGGGGACTGCTCTCTCATGTTAGTTCCTTGGATAAGTCTTTATCCACTGTGAGCATTTTAAAATAGTGTAACTCACTTATGTAAACTCCTGATGTCTGCCCTTTAGACCCCTCTCTTATTCATCTTTCTTCTAAAGAAAGATCCCTAGTGTCATGAAACTGCAATCTGAATCTTGAACTTATAGCTGCTGCCACCTGGGAGATATATCCTCAGAAGACACTCCAAGAAATATGTAACATATTATCACTACCTAGAGCCATGAATTCCAACCTCTGTATTCTCTTTTATTCCAATGAAGCTGGACTAAACCACAAGTGAACCTCAAGAACACTTTTACCTCCATTATATATCGGCACTGACTAAAGACAGAAAAATCCTTTCTCCTTTCCCTAGACATGCATATGGTTTGCCCTTAGTTTCCAGTCTAAAATTATGTGAAAATATTGAGAAAGGAGAAATGTGGAACTTCATGTCACATGGTTCAAAGTGCCCCACTTGTATCTTCTGCCTTTAACCCGACTCTGGTCCTGTAAGGCTTTGTTGTTAGAAGGTACATTACCCCATCCTCCTAAACCCCCTGGACTACATTTTAAATGAATAAAGTCCTCCGAAAGGAGTGGTTCAATTCAAGTTCAGTGTATAAATGCACTTACTAAAAGCTGCATCACTACACAATTTGGCCTCATTATTTCCTTAGAAGTATTTTTTTTTTTGTCCATCTCTTCAAGAGTAGTTTAGGTATGGAAATGAGGAGTAGAGAAAAATTTAAGCTCCCACTTCTACAATGATTTACAAAATTATTAGCCACATAACCCTTTATTCTAATAACACTTTATCAGGGGGGTTCATTTATGTAAATCTAACATAATCTAGACAATGGGCCATAGGATGGAGAGAAGACTGGACCTGAGCTCTGGCAGGTCCAGGATTACTTTTGTCTGATTCCCTTTGGTAGAATTGACATGTATCATATATCGGGAGAGGCTAAGCCCTGTTGAGCTGGTGGGTGAAACCTTTCTCCTCTGCATAGAATTTCTTCATTTAAGAGCTTCACTGGCATCCGGAAAGCACTTCTGGCCCACTCCAGTCACTGTGGAGGAAAAAGGGAGATGTGAGATACTCCAAGTGGGCTCCAGCTCCTCTTCAGACTGTATCCTCCTGCATGCTATAAGGAGAACCAACTCAAGGGGTTCCTTTAGGATCCGAATTTCAGGACATCTGATTGTGAGTTTCTTAAGGTTGCAGAGCTTTCCTGGTGCTCAGAGTAGAGGATGGAGAGACCAGTGTTTTCTGCTCAGTCTACTCTCAGGCTTATTTTCAACCTCTGAGGATCTGTTGATTTTCTTTCTACCTGTACTGTTTCTGCACAAGTGATTGGGGCAGAGGCTGACACTTGTTGTATAAGTTATCGCCAATAGTAAATTTGGCCCTTTGTGTCGTTCAGGTGTAAAGAGTTATTTATTTCACCCTATACATTAAATTATCCACCTTCAGCCTGGTTCTGAAATTGTCTTTCCAAACTTCAGTTAAAGTCCATGGAGTTAATATGTGGATTTAGTATGGGATTAATACCAGAGTCATGACCTTAGACCTTCTTACACATGGTTCTTACTATGTGGCATTTCCTATTAAGGTTGAATCTGATTAGAACATAGATATTTCTCCAGAGGTATTGTTTATAGAAGCAGCTCTCAAATACATGTTTTAATTATCACTAAGCCCCCTCCTTACACAGCCCTATTGTTATGGACTGTTTTTGCTTTGCTCTTTTGATTATTGTTTACTTGACTTTGATTTTCATGCCACTTTATATTTAACCAGTTATATGTAAAAATATAAGGGAAAGGAACCATGGGAAAGAGTGCCAAAAATAAATGCAGTCTCACATTTAGAGTTGTGAATTAGAAGAAAGAATACATAGATTGGAGCTAGTATTTATTTGAATTCGTACCATATTGATTGAACAATTGCTAAACCAGCCTACTAACATTGACCTGAATATCAATTGTATTGCCTGGCAAAAAATACATTTTTATTGCATAAATTATGATATGCTAACAATATAAAGAGCACTGCATTGGAGAGTGAACTCTTGAAACAAAAACTTATCGCATGATGCCCTCTTCCAAGGCCAGGATTCATAACTCCTAGGAACGTAGCCTGGTTTTGGCCACCCCCAACTCAGTTTTCCAATGTTGTCCTTACCTCTGCAGCTATTGAACCTAATCTAATGCATAATTGTGTGTCAGTTATTTCTTTGCCCATCATTCTGTTTTTGTTGGCATGCTGACGAGAAGAGACTGTTTAGGCCCAAAATCTATAATCACAAACATGTTTGTCTCACATAGACTTCAGGAATTTAAATGTCTGAGTAATGCCAGGCATAGAAAGCAAAACAGAAAATTAGGATCTTGGAGGTTACCTAGGAGATGTTTCTTTCTATTTGAGCGGCTCTAACTCTAATGGGAACATTAAAGCCCTCAAAACAGAAAAAAAAATACATGAGTAAATCAGAATTTCCAATTTGTATACGGACTATCTAATTTTATGTACTAAAGAGATTATAAATTTAGTTCAAATTTCTCTGAAATGCAGTAGTCAGTGACAGAGAGCAGAAGATGCGTAATGGGAAAAGAAAGCATGATTGCAAAGAAGTAACCAAAATAGACAGACAATGAAGAAAATGCTTATGTTGTGTAAGGACTTAGAAACCCATAAGGAGAGATCTGTGGAACCCTTGTGGTCATCAAGGTCAGAGTGACCCAGGATGAAAAGGGAGAATTGAAGTAAGATTTATCCTAGATTTCAACTCCTCTGGCATGAGGAAAAGGAGTGAGAAGAATCAAAATGAAAAGCTACGAGGTAATTACATACATACCTCAGTGGGATAATTGCTAGAAAATCAAAGGACCAAAAGGGACTGCATGTGTGTAGTGAGGCAGCATAGCATTGGGCTTATAAGTAGAACACATCTCTGGACCCTATTTCTGTGCTCTTTCATTACCAAAAATCCTTCAGCAAGTAGCTTAACTTTTGGAATCATAATTTCTTTACCTGTAGAGGTAAAATTGGTACCTTAGCACATAGGGTTAGTTGAAGATTAAATGTTAATACATAATTATATGACACAGTATTTGGTCTATATGAATGTTCTCTATGTAAGTTAATATTTATTAATGATAATTATTCTAATTCAGTCCCACATAAAACTTAGGGATCACTCCTATAAGAAGGTATGGCAATAGTCTGATATATGGCCCTCTATCAATAGCCTCAAGTTCAGCCTCGCTCTTACCGCAGGTCCTGCTTGAATTATTATTCTACATATGCATTCAACAAATAGTTATTGACTCTCTGCCCTTGAGAGGCTTTTGTTCTATTAGGAAATATTATGATAGAGAAGAAATGTATCAACAAATAAGATAACTGGGGAATGATACTTACTGTAAAGAAAAATAAAGTGAAGGAACTAATGGTGGCTGGGATTGGGAGAGTATGCTCCACAGTGTGGTCAGGGAAGACTTACTCAGCAGATGGCATTTGAACAGAGACCTGAGTGAGGAGATAGAGGAATCATGGGGAGATACCAGGAAAACATTTCAAATAGAGGCAATAAAAGCCGAGAGTAAGAAAGAGCTTGGTGAACCCGAGTTTCAGAGATTTGGAATCAATGCCTGCCTGTGTACCTGGACCACAAGGCAACAAGGGGAGTGCTTCCAAGATGGGAAGGCGCCAAGAAGGCTGGGAAGGCAGATCCCCAAGGCCCCAAAAGCTGTGGGAAGGGATTTATACCCAACTGCCTAATTAGCACTGCTGCTCAGTCACCTCAAAAGCAACTCAAACTGGGCATTGTCTTTAAGAAGCCTTTGACAGTGTGTGTGTGTGTGTGTGTGTGTGTGTGTGTGTGTGTGTGAAAATTGGAATACTATGGTTGTTTTAAAATGTGGCCTTCATTATTTTAGTGTTTTCAATAACTTACTATATTAGAAGGTATAGTAGGATAAAAAGGTTTCCAGAATCCCTGTTGATCTTGCCTAAGGGCCCAGTGCCTCAGCCTACTAGTATGTTCTCAGAACCATTGAAACCTGGCATAGCCATGATGTCTGAACTACTGGCACCTTTCTCCTGGGTCACAGAAGCTATCTACTGCTGCCCCAGTTGGTTCCTCAGGCACACAGATCATCTGGGGTTTTCACTTAAGCTGCAGCTGCAGGTTTGACCCGAGTTAACTCCTAGTGCCAGAAGGATGTCTGTTTTTAAAAAGATACTTGCATTCAGTTTCAGACATTCCCCTGACCTTACCGAAGTGAGTTTAATCTATATATTATGATCCCAAGGATCCAAGACTAAAAAATCATTCTAAAGGACACTTATTGCTCCAGTAAAGCAGTAAAATGATAAAAACAAACATTATTCTGCAGACAAGAAGAGCCCAAAAGTGATCTTAGAATTCACTTTGTATCAATAGACCTTGTGACCTGTTATTTTGGAGTCCTATTGACTGAGATTCAAGACCCAGTCTTGGGCCCTCCTAAGGTCCCATAATACTCCTTCTCATCAAAATTTATGAATCCAGCTTCAAGTTTTTTTTTTTTTTACATTGGGTCTCCAGGATTCAATTTATCCCTGAACTCTGAGAATCCTGTCTCTACACCACGGACATGGCTCCTTCTCAGTCAACACAAATTTGCTTGCTGTATGCTATACACCAGATGCTGTGTTAGAAATTCAGGTGATAGCAGTTGACAGTATAGCCACAGACGTGGTTGTATCTTTAGTGAAGTTAGCAGGGAATTTTCAAAGATCAGGAAAGTTCAGAGTGCTGTGAGAGTACAGAGTGCCAGGTCCAGCATGGACAGTGTTCTATGATGACAGCTGTGTGAGGAGAAGGATTTCGTCACATGTAAGGTATTGTATTCAGAGAAAGCTGAGACTGAGGGAAGATTGTATAACTCTGTGTTTATGATTACATAAATCTCTTTGCTGATGTGAGAGATTATGTTGTGGATTTTTTAATGAGATACAGATAAAACAATCTGCAAAGTGACTGGGAGTCAACCTCTTATTATTTAATTGATTTGAGAGGAATGGAGAGAAAGAGAGAGAGAGAGACATTGATGTGAGAGAGAAACATTGATTGGCTGTCTTCCATGTGTACCCCGACTGGGGATCGAGCCTGCAACCTGAGTATGTACCCTGACTGGGAGTCTAACCTACCACCTTTCAGTATATGAGATGATTCTCCAAACAACTGAGCCACACTGGTCAGGACCAACCTCATTTTATCTTCTATAAAGTAATTCTTAGTATCTCAAGGGGCTTATGATAGATTGCATTCTTGGCCCCAGTTGTTCACCACTCCCTACATCCATGGCTTTTGCCATGTGACTTTGCTCTCCTTCTCACTGGTGGTAGAGTGGACTCCCCACCTTGAGTTTGTGCTCAACTGTGTGACTTGCTTGGGCTAATGGGATGTTAACAGATATGCAAACAAAAGCTTAAAATGGACTTTGAATGATTGAGCTTGTCTTCTTGCACTGTTGCTATCACCAGGAGAGGATCTTCCCCTGGGTAAACACTGCCTATTCAGCCTGGACCCCAGCATGAACATGCACAAAGCTGACTTGATCCAACCTGCAATGAGGAAATAAGCCTAGACACAATGAAAACCTGAAGTAGAGCTGACTAATCTAGCCATAGTGCATCAGCACACACCCCCTAGTCGAACCACAGATTCCTGAGTAAGAATAAATAATTGTTGATTTAAGCCACTGAATTTTGAGTGCTTTGTCACATAATATCATGCTACTGGAAAATATGGCACCAATAACAGTCCTACATTTCAGTCTTAGGATTCCTGACTTATTCATTTTTGTCAGGAACTACATTTGCTGGTTTGTGTCCTGTTCCCCAATACTTGTGGCTGAACCCATCCTGAACTGAATTACAATAACTTCTTCATCATTACCTTTTATGGTTACTCTTTGTCTGGACATCAGCATGACTGAATAGGTCCTCTAGGTCATTGACTGAAACTTTTACACTGATGCTATTCCCATGTCTTTTCTATCACCTCTCCTCCCTATGGATTTGGATTTACCTTCAACTTCCATCTCTGTTTAATTATTTGCAGAAGAAATTATTTGAGATCTTGCTCATGAGTTATGCATAGGAGGTTGTGCTTGAAACTGGAAACATATAAGTGACTAAGACAGTCTTTACTCTCAAAGTATTTATAACCTAGATATTATGTACCAAATTGTATCCTCCCTAAATTCAGATATTAAAATCCTAACCTTTACTCTAACTTAAATGAGACTCTATTTGGGGATAAGGTCTTTAAATAATTAATCAAGTTAAAATAAGGTCATTGTGGTGGGCCCTAACCCGATATAATTGGCATACTTATAAGAAGAAGAAATTAGGAAACAGACATATGCACCCATGTCTCCCATTTGCACCCCAACTGGGGATTGAGCCTGCAACCTGAGTACGTATCCTGCCTGGGAATAGAACCAACCACCTTTCTGTGTACAAGATGATTCTCCCAACAACTGAGCCACACTGGTCAGGACCAATCTCATTTTATCTTCTATCAAGTTATCCTTAATAACCTTATGAAAACACAGGGAGAAGACGGCTCTAAAAGCCAAGGAGAGAGACCTTAGAAAAAATCAACCCTGCTGACATTTTGATCTCTGAATTCTAGCCTCTAGAACTATGGGAAAATAATTTTTTGTTGTGGAATTCACCCAGTCTATGGCACTTATATGGCAGCCCCAGCAAGCCAATACATTAAATCAAGGAGATAAACTAGGATGGGTGCTTTTATTATTCAAGTCATGCTCTGAGCACTATGAAAACACAAAGGAGGTATGTTGAGGAATATTGGGAAAGAAGGGAGAAGGTAAATCTTTATAGAAATGGCAACATTTTGCCTTGCCAGTGTGGTTCAGTGGTTGAGTATCGACCCATAAATCAGGAGGTCACGATTGAATTCCCAGTGAGGGCACATGCCCAGGTTGTGGGCTGGATGCCCAGTAGGGGGTATGCAAGAAGCATCTGATCAATGTTTCTCTTTCACCCATGTTTCCATTTCTCTATTCTCCCTCTCTCTCTTCTCTAAAAATTCAATAAAAACATATTTTTAAAAATATAAGAAAAAAGAAAGATAACATTTTAAATTTGATTAATGAATAAAATAGTAAATGTGGGAAAGTAGGAGAATATTTAAGATAGTGTGGAAAGCTTGTGCAAATATAGGAAGATATGATAAATCATGGTATATTTAGGTAAATATAAATTGTTTGGTAAAGTTGGGAACATGAGATTAGCAAAAATGACTACTCAGACACCTTATGCAGGTAGTTCATACTTAAAGGGAGAATGCAATATTTCTCTAGAACATATAAATTATTAAACATATAAAATAACATTTGTAACAAAATAGTGATATCTTCCTATTCTATTCTAATTGGACCTCTGGTGTCAAATTGGGTGAAATTAAAACATCTTGATAGCTTCATTCAAATAATTAGCTGCAAAGCTTTAGGTGGGAGATTGATATTTCTGAATTTCTATCAATGTATTCTTATCACAGCATAATCATTACACCAAATGCTCTTCTGTTTTATAGGCTATGTAGCTCCCAAAGTTAAAGCTCTGAAGTGGTTGCAGAGGTTGTAAAAATAGAGAAACCTGGGTACTGTTTATCATTAAGCTAAACAGAAGTCTTTTTTCCTTTTCTCTTAGAAGGGCTGAGGATCCATGATTGTTTCAGGTTGGACATGAGGGTGAGAAGAGTGGCTAAAGCATTTAGTCTATGGAAAAAGGAAGATGAGTGAATTTCTCTTATTGGGCTTCTCTCCAGAAAAAGTCATCTGGCGAGTTGGCAAGTACAAAATCAAACAGCCATGTGCCAGATGTGCACGGCTGCTGTTGGGCCATCTGCCGCTTGCTTTTGTGCCATATGCCACTCTTACATTTGGTTGACTGGGGTATCAGAGGCGGCATTCACAGTGCAATTGTTTTGGCATTATTCTTGTAAATTGAATCAGAAAAAAGTGAACTGATATCCAGCTAGGCTAGAGAGTGAGCACAGCATAGTTGGTGCAAGAGGTAAGTAGTGCTTAGGGTCTTACTCCAAAGCTAGAAAGAACCCTGGCATACACTTTGGGAAAACAAATGGCAGAGTGGTACTGTAATCCTGGGCCTTTGGTGGCCTTGTTAACTTTAGTCGTCTCTGAGGCCATCTTTTACTTTTTTGGGGCCTTAATTTGTTTCACGTTCCTTTTCCCCTTGTCTATGGATAGCAGTGCTACCACTCCAAATACAAACCCAGCCTGTTATTTCCTCTTCATTCAAAATGGGCTGTAGTTGTAATTTTATATTTCTGAGTTGTTGGCCTGCTTGGCGCAGTATAATTTTCGCCAAAAAAAAAAAAAAGATTGATTTGCAATTTGAATTCTATAGGCAATATAATAACACTACTGACAGTATAAACAGAGGGAAAAAAGGAAAGGCTTTTAGAGAAAATAACAGGGAAAATGTGTTAAGATCTATATTGTTTAACTAGAATTAACTTAATGCTTTTGTTCTATTTTAGAATTATTTTTCTCTTAAATGTTTTAATAAGTGTTCTTGATGACTTAAACCTTATGAAGTGGTTAGCTTTTAATATTTAGTATATTGATATCTGTCTAAAATGTCACTGATGTTAAGTTGTATTTTAAACTTAAAAATAATCATTAAAAAGCCTTCTTAGAGGTTTTGGCATTCAAACTATGGGTTGAGAGCTATTCTGTGACACCCAGATGGGACCGAAGGACTTGTATGCTTGCATATAAGCATAACCAATAGACGCAAGACACGGGGGACGGGAGGTGAGGGCATGTGCCAGGGGGTAGGGGAGGCCGCGGGGAGGTCAATGGGGAAAAAAAGGAGACATATGTACTACTATTTATAATACTTTAAACAATAAAATAATTTTTTTTTTTTAAAAAAAGGGACTGGTTCTATAAGAAAAATTTCAGGCTCATAGACCAGGGTCCTAACCTAGGATGGTAAAGGGATTCTCTATGAGTGACTAATTTTTCAGATTCCTCACCTGAAAATTAGTAGGTTGGAATAATTTGTACCTAAGTTTCAATTCAACTCCAGAGTGCATGATTATCACTTGCAGTATTTGGTTTTAGATCCCCTGGCTATCTCCACTAACATAGGAAATTGAGAACAGATTACATGAAAAGGTCAGCATCATCCATGGAGAATAGAGAGGAATATGAGAGAACATTATTATGGCTTCAATATATACCAGAATCATGCTAGATGCTCTTCACATATTATCTCTATAATCCCCTCAGCATACCTATTTAGAATTAATTATTAGATTAAACCAATGAAGCTTCTCTATTCATAGGTCAAAAACTGCCAAATATCAGCAATTTCATATGGGTCATCCTAAATGTTATTCTATTGCACAGATCAAAACACTGAGGACTAGAGAAGATAAATAATTTTCTCAGGTACACAGCTAATAAGTGGCTAACCTGAGATTTAAACTCAGCCCACAATTTTAAATGCTATATAAAACCCTGCTTCTATAAACTAGATGAATGTGGCTTATCATTGCTACTAGAGGGCCAGTACATGAAAATTCATTCACTTGGGGGCTGGGGGGAGCAGTTCTCAGCCCGGCCTGCACCCTCTTGCAGTCCGGGACCCCTTGGGGGATGTCCAACTGATGGCTTAGGCCCGCTCCCCAGGGGATCTGGCCTAAATTGGCAGTCAGATATATACCTCTGGCAGCCTGGGAACCCTCGGGGATGTCTGACTAACAGCTTAGGCCTGTTCCCATGAGCTGGCTTCTGGCTGAGCGGCACTCCCCCTGTGGAAGCGCACTGACCACCGGGGAGGGGGGCGAAGATCCTGTGTTGAGTGTCTGCCCCCTGGTGGTCAGTGTGCGTCATAGCGACCAGTCATTCTGGTCGTTCTCCTTTAGGGTCAATTTGCATATTACCCTTTTATTATACAGGACTAGAGGCCCAGTGCATCAAAATTCATGCACTGGAAGGGGAGTCCTTCAGCCTGGCCTGCCCCCTCTCACAGTCTGGGAGCCCTCAGGGGTGGGAAGTGACCCAGTGATCAGGGGAAGGTGATGCCCCATCACACCTCTGCTGCTGCCACTGCCAGCAGTGCAAGCCTTGGTCGGCCCTGGTTACCTGAGCCTCGGGAGGCCCTGGGCATTTGGGAAGCTGCCATCCGAGGCTTGCCTGCACCTTGGGCCAGCCCTGGGCAGCTGGGGGACTGAGGGGACTAGGGGACTCCGAAGGCAGGCGCGCGAAGCAACTGGGCCTGCCTGGGGGCAGGCTCGGCCTTGATGCACACCTACTGCTCTGGTGGGGCTGAGGGGACTAGGTGCCGCCATCTTGTGGCTGTGGGCACTGCCATCTTTGAGGGTGTGGTAGTCAGTTAGCATATTCCCTCCTTATTGGCTGTGGGTGCCACCATCTTTGCGACAGCATGAGGATCAAATAGCATATTCCCTCTTTATTAGACAGGATTTTTATTTGCATGTGAATAATACCTTAAAACATTTTCAAAATCTATTTTAATGTGTTAAATTGTGCACCAATATACAATTTTTCTTGTTAGCAAGCTCCTACTTTTTAAAAATTCTAATGTGCTACATATTAACTTTGGACAAAGAATTATAGAAATATGGCTTATGTTGCGCACAGTTAGCATATTAAGAAGGTAGAGTTGATTTAGTGTATAAAGTAGTCACATAAGTACCAATTCTTTCAACTTACTTTGTTTTAGTTGTAAGCTTAAAATTTGCTTATGGTCTTTTATTAGAGATTTTGTGTTATGTGAGATTATAATTCAGCTTTTGGAAACATGCATTTTTTTCCTTATGTTAAGTTTCTTTTTCTTTTTTTTTGTGTAACACGCATTGCTACCCTCTTAACACATTTTAAGTGCACCATACAGCATTGTTAACTATTGGATCCATCCATGCAGCATGTCAACTACTGGATCCATCCATAGAGTACTGTTAACTACTGGATCAATGTCATATAGCAGACCTCTAGAACTTATTTATCCTGTACAATTGATACTTTATAACTGTTGAACAGCCTAGTTTCTTACAAATTTTTTGTTTTGTTTTGTGTGTGCATACTTAGTTTGCCTTAGCAGATGTTGGGGGCAGTTTTAAGGTGGGGGGGCAAAGCAAACAGGTCTAAATAGCTAAAAATACTCTTTTTTTAAAAAATATATTTTATTGATTTTTCACAGAGAGGAAGGGAGAGGGATAGAGAGCTAGAAACATCGATGAGAGAGAGACATCGACCAGCTGCCTCCTGCACACCCCCCACCGGGGGATGTGCCCGCAACCAATGTACATGCCCTTGACCGGAATCGAACCTGGGACCTTCCAGTCCGCAGACCGACGCTCTAGCCACTGAGCCAAACCGGTTTCGGCACTAAAAATACTCTTATTTGGGCTATACTTAAAGCCATGGTATATGTTAAGAATTTGAGTTTTGCAGACTTTGCCAAGTCTCAGCCTTCTGTGAAGAACTAAACAACATAGAAATCAATATACAGGGGCAGTCTTTGGCACATTCATATAGGACTGTGTCATCCAGGTATGCAGCTGTAGGGAAGGAAAATATGGCAGAGCATCCACTGCTGAGGTAGCATTGCTCTTCAGTGATCACTGAGCTGCCCCGGGATGCAGGAAAAAGGACACCCTCAGAGGTCATGAGCAGTCCCTTTTGTAGTTGCTTCTCTGTTCTCTTGAGATCCTATCAGGTGAGGTTCATGCCCTTATATATTCCACACCGGGTAGTCAGCACCTGGGTGATTTACATGAAGAGAACTGTTCTTGGCACATAACAGTTAATCAACAAATACTTTTGGACTAAATAAATCATCTCTAATATGCACAGCAATATTAGAAGGTAGATATTGTTATACCTCTGTCACAGATTAGGGACCAACCTTCCCAAATCAATTGTTTTTGATGAGTGTTTAAGATAAAGTAGCTATATTTCCATGGTTCTTTGTCAAAAGTTATTATATAGCAAATTAGAATAGAAAAGGGAGAGGCTTTCTAAGAAGACAAACTGGGTGGGGGGGCACATTTATCTCATTAGAAACATTTTAAAAGTTTTAAGGCTGTTATTTACATGCAATTAGAAATCGCTAATAAGAAACCACACATGTAGTTTACCAAGTGTTGTATATAATATTTAAAAATTTAGGCTGGGTTTAAATTCCAGGTTGGCATCTCTGTGCTGCCAACAGGTGAGCACTGGCACAGAGAAGTACATGGTGGGAAGATGATGTCTTTTTTAAAAATATATATATTTTATTGATTTTTTGCAGAGAGGAAGGGAGAGGGATAGAGAGTTAGAAACATCAATCAGCTGCCTCCTGCACACCTCCTACTGGGGATGTGCCCACAACCAAGGTACATGCCCTTGATGGGAATCGAACCCGGGACCCTTCAGTCCCCAGGCCGACACTCTATCCACTGAGCCAAACCAGTAAGGCTAGATGACATCTTTTTAAGTCAAGAATCTTTCTCTGTTCTCACTTCTACCCAATATTCAGGCAGGTAACACTGTGTTGGGGAAAGGTCATGAATTTTTGGGTGGGTCAGGCCTGAATTAAATTCTGATTTTTCACACAGTAGCTGTAGGCAAATAATCTTTTGTATCTTCAGCATCAGAACCTGTAAAATGGGACCAATAATACACATTTCACAGTGTAGTTCTGAGAATAAAATATTGCAAGAGTATCTAGCAGAGAATTTGGCTCACAGTTAAATGCTCAACACATGTTAGTTTCTGTCTCTACTTTTTGAGCCTGCATTTTCTACATCAAGGCTTTCTCTGATGTTCTATGGTTTTGCCAGTATAGAAATGTTCAGGGTGGAGGTAGTTGAATAAAAGCTTCTCCCTCGCCTCCCTCGCCTCCTTTCCTTTCCCCAGGCGTGACTCTAGAAATGGGTTTAACTTTACAATTTCCTCAGAAGCCATATAATGTCTAGCAAAAGATGAATTGGGATGCTGGGTTGATCTTCTCACTGAAAGACATAATAGAAGCTAGGGAAAAAAAACTGGCAGGAAGTAGGTCTATGCATATGTAGGGACCCAATTCTCTCTCACGTGACATAAGCAGATTGCTATCTGGTGAGTGAGGAGATGGGCACAAGATGAGGTGCTTCTTCCCAAGGAAAGTATGTTCCTTATGAGCAGGTGTGACTAGGTGGAGCTTATACCTCTAGAATAGCGTTCGGCAAACTCATTAGTCAACAGAGCCAAATATCAACAGTGCAACGATTGAAATTTCTTTTGAGAGCCAAATTTTTTAAACTTAAACTTCTTCTAACGCCACTTCTTCAAAATAGACTTGCCCAGGCCGTGGTATTTTGTGGAAGAGCCACACTCAAGGGGCCAAAGAGCCGCATATGGCTCGCAAGCCGCAGTTTGCCGACCACGGGTCTAGAAGAATGTACATGTATATGTTCCTCTGTTAGAAAGTACTGGTAATATGATTCATATTAATATATGTTTATTCATTTGAAGAAATGTTGTGCTCTTTTTATATTTCCGGATGCTACATTTATTTTCTCCCTTTGAAAACTTTAATGACCATCTGCAGTACCGAGAACTAGGGAAGTTATTATGACAGCTATGTTTCAGAGTTGGTTAAGATTTCTGGTAAATTGCATGCATTAGCTTTTTAAAATTTGGGGCAGATTCTAAACACCTATATACTAGCTTTTAAAACAAAATGTGTCCCTCTTAAATGTTGGGAAATTCTCAAAAAAGAAAACGTAAGATCTGTTCGGCATGCCTCTCTGAGAAAAATTTTCAGCACATAAAATCTTAACTTCATTAACTTTGGTTAAAACAGAACTTGTGGTGTTTTTTTTTTCCTCCAGAAGTTGACTTCCTTCACCACACTACAGCTACTAATACTAACAGCCAGCCCATTCTTCTGGAAAATTTTTTCTTCCCTAACCTGGATTTCCTATCCTTGAATGACTGTTTTTTATTTTCAATTCGTTATTTTTCTGCCTATTTTTGTTCCTTTCCCTCCTCCAAATTGTAGCTTCCTGCCCTTAATTCTACTCTCCTCTTTCTATGTCCTTTGTTCCTTAGTGAGCTCACAGATTCCCATGAATTTAATTATTATTCCTAAATATATGATTTTCACTCTTAAATAACAACCATGTTTTCAAGTTCTATTTCGCATTTCCAACTTTTGATTGACAACACCCCAAAATTTCCATTGGCACCATAATAAAATCATTCCCATTTTTATACTAGCATTAAGAAATACCTCAACTCTGTACTTGATTGTATATTTTCTCATTCTATTTTCAGTAATTCAGTTATCAGATTCTCTCAAAACTTTTAATCTCTTCTTCCTTTACAACAATTATACTGTTTCTAACATATTCAGCTCTAACATATTTTTTCAAATGTTAAAATCTCTAAAACAGAGACATGTCCTACAATCAATGGTGTACTAGGATTATTATAGCTTAATTAGCAGTGCTTTCATAATTGTACATAAAGTAATGTTGCATCTTACAACTGATGGTGTCTTAGATTTGATGAAAACTTTATATAAACTCCTAATTATCACTTTCTTAGACTTTGGCAATTGTTTTCTCAAGCTCCAGTTATTTTTTTTTCATCATCATAACAGTCATTTTAAAGTATAATTCTGATCACTCTCTTGGTCAAGAACTTAAATTTATTTTCATTAGTTATCATATAAATTCCAAATTCTGTATCCACGGTAGAAAGAGAAAAAATTATTGAAGAACACCATGACATAGTACATCAGGCAAGATGTATAACATGTAACTTTTATTGGTCATTAAATAAAGATAATTTTAAGTGCTATGGACTTTTTCTCAGGCTACTAGTAAAAGGAAGACTTGTGGAGATTCAATCACAAAGGAAATTTGTCTCCTACCATCCTCTGGAATTTGCATTTGCTTACTGGGCCTGTTTTTTTGTTTGTTTGTTTTTTTTTTTATCTCTGTCCATGGAGCAGTCCCATGACTTTTTCTAGTCACTCTGAAATGATAAAATATTGCATTAATTCAGCAATTAGGATGTCCACTCTTAATATTAATACTCTGATCTTCTTATATTTTTCTCTCAAGAAAGTGCTCATTGTGAACGGGAAGGCAATGGTGAGGGGAGACCAGTATCTTTGTTTTGTAGCTAGTTTTAGGCCACTCACTTTTTGCAAGTTCTCTTGAGTGTTCTGTCTTACCACTCACTTTGGTGGTTGCTATCTCTCACCTTAGCTCTAACCAAAATTTCTTTATTGTGACATATAATGATTCAATAAAATTATCTAAATGAGTAATGCCAGTGAGAGAAATCATGTAATTATTTGTAAAGATAATAAAAATACATTTGATAAAACTCAAAATTGATTTAAATGTTTTAAAATAAAGTAGGGTTGGGTAGATGATTTCTTAACTTGATAAAAATATGTCTCTCTTGACTACCAAATGAGTAAAATAATGTGTCCATTAGTGTAAAAGTGTCCACTATTATTTATCATAGTCTGGAAGTATCAGTCTCAACAGTTAGAAAAGAGAAAATAATGAGAGATATAATATTGGAAAGCAAAAGTTAAAAAAATATTTTTCTCAAAAAATGATGTAATATTAGACATTAAAAAGAAAACAGAAACAAATTGAAATCATTTTCAACAAGTAAAATCAGCAATCTTGCTGAGCATTGATTTGTATTAAAATAATAACCGAAATGAATAGTATTTTTATGTAACTATACAAAACCCAATTTGAATATAAAATTGAGAAAAGAGTCAATAACAGAAAAATGTTTAATATTTAGTGACAAACATAAGAAATATGAAAGACTTATACAAAAAAGCTCTAATGTGCTAATAAGATTCCCAAAAACATAACTGAAAAAAGAAAAGGCATTTTCTATTCTTCAACGGGAATTCGTAATATCATAAGAGCATTATTTTCTCTAATGTAATCTGAAATTTTAATTTGATATCAATAAAAATACTATTAAGTATATTTTTAGAGCTGAATAATCTGATTTTAACTTTATGTTAAAAAAGGAATAGTAATAATGAATTGGTTATGTTACAAATATTGGAACAGTATAAATACTACAGAATTTAAAACAGTTGGCAACACTGCTTAAGTGTGAAAATAAGTCAATGAGACTGAATTGGGAGTCTAGAAAAACATAAAATTTATTAATAAATGATTTTAGCCTATTATAAAAATCATATTATAGTCTATTGGTGAACTATTTAACAAACAAGTCTGAAAGAGCTATATTGGTAACTAAAACAATTTCAGAGATTTAAATATAAAGAGTGAAAGCATAAATATACTAGAATAAATCATGAGAGATTTTAAAAAAATTCTTGGAGAAAATTTTTCCTAGAGATAATACAATAAAATGCAAGCTATAAAAGAAAGAATATATTTATTTACATAAAAATAAAGAAATGTGAAAAGGTAAAATGGGAATAATAAATACAATTTGATAAAGGATGAATTTTTTGAATTTTTAGTTTTCCCAAAAATAAATTTTAGAAAAGGAACAATAACCCAATAAATGTGAGACAAGACCATAAAAATAATATATAGAAGGAAACATATATAACACATAATAGGGCCTAAATGTCACACACAGTAAAAGGAGCAAATTGAAACTATAAGGAGAACATTTTCGTGTAAGACTGCCAGAGATTTTTGAAAAGTTGTTACAATGTCGGTCAGGGCACAGGGAAACAAGCATTCATAGGAATTGGTGGAAATGTAAACTGGAACAATTCTGTGGAGGACAATTTGTAATACCTATAAAAATAGGAAAAATACAAATATGCTTTCACCACCAATATTGCTTCTAGAAATTCATTTAACACAGGTGCGAAATAACCTATGCATAAAGCTATTTACTGTAGTGATATTTATAACTTCAAAAGGGTGGGAATAAGCTAATTTTCCAATGTAAGACACTACTGATTTCAATTATGGTATATGCATTCAGCCATTAATAAGGATGAGGAAGTTTTTGTATTGATATAGAATGATCGCTAGGATAAATTACTATTATATAACCATGTAATATTATTATGACACAATAACAATCTATTGAGCAATGCTACATTATTCATGGGGAATGGGAGACTACTTTTCTCAGAATGCCCTTTTGTACATTTCAAATTTGGTATTATTTAGAATTTTGCAGCATGTGATTACTTTTATATATTCAGAAGTTTTTAAATTAAGTATGTTAAAAATAAAGAACCCTGATGATGATGTTCAATGAGAGCTACCATATGTTGAATGCTTTGATGGGGGCTTTCACATATTATCTCCAATGCTCACAATGACTAAGACCCATTACATGATCCCCATTATAAAGACAAGGAAACTGAGGCTTGGGGAGTTTAAGTAATGTTCCCAATATTACAGGAATAGTAACCCATTTACTAATTGGAAATCAGGGCTATCTAACTTCAACATTGATGATAACCAAGGTTTGGTCATATTCAACTGAGCCTCACATTTAACTAGGTTTAAATAGATGTTAATCATTGCTCCACCGCATTGAGTAACATAGCACAATTTTTTCTTTTTAAATGCCAAGTTTGATATAAATTAGCTAACTTTATTACTATAGTTTGTGCTGTTATGTACATGAAATCTTGTTCTCCTGGAAGATCCAATTAAGATTACATAAAGGTTTACAACAGTCCTGTTGTGTAAACGGTTCAACATTCCAACAACAAACTAGATAAACATTTTGCCAATCACTAATTAAAAAGCTGGCTCTAAGTACAACAACCTGGAGTCAGTTTGCATTCACATTTCTATTAAAGGCTAATGAATACACAGCTAAACTAATTTAGTCAAATTGTTTCTTTATTGTGTTCAAAGTTAAAACTAACAATTCAGCTTTAGCCCTGAATCTTTTAAATTATTTTTTTCTCCCCTATTGAGTAAAAGTCTAATTAAAAGCTTTTAGGCTTTCACATTGTGCAGGCTGCTAAGTGATATTGTGTCGTCTGCAGGGATTCAATTATTACTTGGCTTTAAAATATACATTTCTACAAGGATTTTTTTTTAACCCACTTTGCCTGGAAGGGTATTGTGGTCTAAAATTTAATTTGATAACAAGATTATTAAATAGTGAAACAAAAGAAAATTTATCTTTGGTGTAAGATTTTATTTGTATGTGTATTGGGTGTCCAATTTTAACTAAGTCCTAAGAATAATTGACTACTTTAAATTTTAAGTCAGTTGGAATGGAGATGTAAAAATTATCCAAAACACTATCTGTAGTAAGAGTGACTTTTACTCTGCATATTCAATAACAGGACTGGTTATTTAATTTTCAGGACCCAATACAAAATAAAAATGTGGGGCCTCCAGTTCAAAAGCCAAGAATTACAATACAGCAACAACAGAGCATTAAACCAGGCACAAGGCCTTTCTGACCGTGGTTGCCAGGTTGCATGTCCATGAAGCCAGCCCTACTCACACGTGTAGAGGGTAGAAATCACATAATGTTATTATTACATTTGAAATAAAAAAGACTCCCCAGCCCAGCCTGTGTGGCTCCTATGAATCAGGAGGTCATGATTTGATTCAGGTCAGGGCACATGCTCAGGTTGCTGGCTCGATCCCCAGTAGTAGGCGTGCAGGAGGCAGCCGATCAATGATTCCCTCTCATCATTTTTGTTTCTGTCTCTTTCTCCCTCTCCGCTCCTCTCTGAAATCAATAAAAAAATTTTTTTTAAAAAAATGACTCCCCAATTTTCATTCTACTAGACTGACAAACAAGTCCACATTTTTTTTTTTTTTTTTAATCTGTGTAGGTCTGGAGCCTTACAGACACTGAAGACTCCTGGTCTTTAGTGTGCACTGGTCGCTACTACAATGCTCCCGGCCCAAGCCCATTGTTCTACCTCTGTTGCCAAAGATACCTGGCTTCACTGGGAGCTTGGCATCTAGCATTCAACCTTTCTAATTACACCAAATGTATAATAGAAATTAATACATCTTTAGAGTAAATGGTTCTCATTTAAATCTTGTAATGATAGTAATTAGGTAAAAATGACTTTATTGTCTTTCCCTGTCAATGCCAATGTTACCTTAACAAAATTTGCACAGAAAGGGAGAAACAAAGAGAATCCTGCAATTAACCCTTATGGGATTTTTTTTACACAAACTTAGTTTCAGTTTCAGTAAGATGAGGCATTCAGATGGAAACCTTAGGGAGTACTTAATGGCCAAAATGAATTCCCTTTAATACCTCCGCTAAATTGTCAACTTGCTAGCAAAAGACCATCTCAATAACAGTTAAATTGAAAGTATAGTTGAATGAGATGTCAGTTGAGAAGAACAAACTGGTGAAACTTTCTATTTAAACACAATTTTCAATATTCTTCCAAGTCCTTAAGTCTTTGGAGAGCTATCATTTTGGTGAGAAAAGATTATATTCATGATTGTCTAGTTAGTTTCCATTCATATCACTTCAGTCCCTTAAGAGAATTTGGTCTTAAACAGTCACTTTCTGTTTTTATGTCAGCTTCACTTTCTCTGGATTTTTCATGATTGTCTTTTCAAAGTGCATCTCTCCTCCACAGGAGGTCACGGCACTGTTTGGTCCTGAGATACTTCAGAGCAAGTAATAATGATGTCAGAGGGAAGGATTTCATGAATATAAAATCATTTCTCCAAAGCTTCTCTCTCTCCCTCCCTCTCAGCTTGAAAATCGGAAGCGCCTAGAAAATTTCTCTCAGCTCACTGAGGGACCAGTGAAATGAATGTACTTGTTGAAAGTTCTAGTTCCAAGCAGAGGCAGAGCTGTAACCAGGACCCAGGCCTCCACCCCTCTTTTCATTGGACTGTCTGTCAGGTTAATTTTATTTCTACTTCCATGATTTTTTGCTTTTCTAATTGTTCCTTTTTTATGCTTTTCTTCTTTAACCCATCAAGACTGTTTATTTCTTATGTCACTTACATTCATACTGCTGTTTTATCTTCATATTTTTCTCTTTCAAGACCTTTGGCTCCCCCATTTCAAAACATCTGTTGAACAAATGAATGGACTGAGTGGATGAATAAACGAGAGCATGATAGTGGTGGCAGTGCAGCGTCTGGGATCTGGACATAATGCTGCCGGGGCTGGGCCCTTCTTTGAAAGTGCTCAGCTGTACACTATGAGAGGGGTAAACCATGATTTTTAAACGTTTCTTTTGTTAAACTAAAAGCCGTTTTTGAGTCGGGCAAAATAACAATTTGCTCCTATAACAAAATGCCACAAAATTTGTGGCTTAAAAGAATACACATTTATCCACAGTCCTCAAGTCAGACGACGGAGTGGGTTCAGCTTGGTCCTCTCCTCTCAGGGCCGAAAAGCAGAAACCAAGGTGTTGGCAGCCTGAGCTCTCACCTGAAGGCTCCGGGAGAGAATCTGCGCTCAGGCTCACTCAGGTTGTTGGCAGAACTCAGGTCTGTAGGGAGGAAGTCCCCGTTTCTTCGCTGAATGTCAACTGTACCCTCCCTTACCTACCTCCTTAAGGCACCCCTATCTTTGAGCCTGCAACTGTGTGTTGAATCTCTCTGACGTCTGCTATATCTCTTCTGCCTCAGCAAAAGAAAATTTTGTTTTTAAGGGCTCATAAGATTAGATTGAGTCTACCTAGATAGTCCAGGGTCATCTCCCTATCTTAAAGTCTGTAATCTTAATCACATCTAAATCCCCTTTGCTGTACCATGGAACGTTTCTCCATGTTCCAGGGATCAGGATGTGGACATCTTTGGGGGACCATTCTGCCTACCACAGCCTCCAAATATCATAAATCATACTAATCAATCATCTTTTCATTCCCATGCCATTGGGAATAATTAGCAAAACTCTGAAATAATGGAATTCTAAAAATCTTGTCAATAATCTAGAATCTCTATTTGTGGAAATAACATAAATAATTTTTTTAAAATTTGCAAACGTTATTGTTAACTCTTTGTGTTGGAAAGTTCTATTGGTTTTGATAAATGCTAAATGTCAAATATCCACCATTATAGTATCGTGCAGAACAGTTTCACTATGTGCTTCACCCGTTTATCCCTGCCTCCAACCACTGATCTTTTTTTCAAATATTTAAAAAAAAATTTTTTTATATTTTCTTGATTTTTTACAGAGAGGAAGGGAGAGGGATAGAGAGGTAGAAACATCGATTAGCTGCCTCCTGCTCACCTTCTACTGGGGATGTGCCTGCAACCAAGGTATGTGCCCTTGACTGGAATCGAACCTGGGACCCTTCAGTCTGTAGGCCAACGCTCTATCCACTGAGCCAAACCAATTAGGGCCCAACCACTGATCTTTTTACTGTCTCTATAGTTTTCCCTTTTCCAAAATGTCATATAGTTGCAATCATGCAGCATGTAGACTTTCTATTTAACAACATGCACTCAAATTTTCTTCATATCTTTTAATTGCTTGATAGTTTGTTTCTCTTTATTGCTGAATAATATTCCACTGTATAACTTCAATTGGTTTATCCTTTCACCTATTTAAGGACATCACGGATGCTTCCTATTTTTGGTGATTATGCATATAGCTGCTCTAATTTTTGTTCATAGGTATTATTGTGGACACGTTTTTAACGCAAGTGTGAAAATACATAGGAACATGATTGTTAGATAGCATGACTATACTGAACTTTGTAAGATGCCAAGCAGTTCTCCAAATTGGTCCTACCAATTTGTATTCCCACCATCAATAAATGAGACTTTCTGTTGCTCTATATCTTTGCTAGGATTTGGTGTTGTCAGTGTTTTTTTATTTTAGCCATTATAACAGGTGTGTAGTGATTTTTTTTAAATTTGCATTTTCCTGATGACAAATGGTGTTGGTCATCTCTTCACATGCTTTATTTTCCATTTGTATATCTTTTCTGTTGGGATGTCTATTCAAATCTTGTGCTCATGATTAATTAGGTTGTTTGTTTTCTTATTTTGAGTTTTTAAGAGTTCTTTGTATATTTTGAATAGAAATCCTTTATCAGATAAGGCGTTTTGCAAATATTGTCTCCTAGCCTGTGGCTTGTCTTTTCATTCTCTTAACAACATATTTTGCATAGCAGAAGCTTTTAATTTTAATAAAGTCTGACATCACTTTTTCTTTCATGAATCCTACTTTTGTGCTATATCTATAATCTGATCAACCAAGGTCACCTAGTTTTCTCTAGATGTTTTATAGCTGTAATTTTACATTTGGGTCTATGATATATTTTGAGGTAAGTTATGTGAAAAGTATAAGGGCTGTGTCTAGATTTTTTTTTTTTTTGCATATAAATTTGCAATTGTCCCAGCACCATTTATTGAAAATACTATCCTTTCTCCTTGACTATATTTGTGTGAGTCTGTTTCTGGGGTGTCTATTCTGTTCCAATTTTCTGTATGTCTTTTTTTGTTGTTTTGTGTTTTTTTTGGCCAGTACCACATTGTAGCTTTTTAGAAAGTTTTCAGTCCAGTAATGTCAGTCCTCCAATTTTGTTCTTCTCCTTTAGTATTGTGTCGACTATTCTGCACTTTGTGCCTTTTCATATAATCACCTTAGCAATTTCCACAAAATTACTTACTGGCATTAAATTGATCGAGTTGAAAAGAATGACATAGTAACAATACTGAGTCTTCTAATACATCAACACAACTCTTCATTTATTTAGGTTTTCTTTGATTTCTTTCATCAAAGTTCTGTGGTTGTCTGCATATAAATTCTGTACATATTTTGTTAGACTTAT
Organism: Cnephaeus nilssonii; assembly: GCF_951640355.1. Taxonomy (NCBI): domain Eukaryota; kingdom Metazoa; phylum Chordata; class Mammalia; order Chiroptera; family Vespertilionidae; genus Cnephaeus; species Cnephaeus nilssonii. Next base: position 43,228,666 of record NC_137080.1, on the reverse strand, counting down.
ACATGAGTATTTTTTATGCTAATGCAAATGTATTGTTATAAATTTCAATTTTCTGTTCTCCATCGCTGGTATAAAGTGAAGCACTTGACTTTTACGTATATACCTTGTATTTAAGACCTTACCAGAAATGCTTATTAATTTCAGGAGGGTTATTTTTGTTGTTGATTCTTTGGAATTTTCTACATGAATAATGATATCATCTGCAAACAAAAATAACTTTCTTTCTTCCCGATATTTATACGTTTTATTTTTTTTCTTATCTAGAACTATCTAGAACTTATCGTATGATATCAAATAGGAGTGGTGAGAGGATCATCTTTGCTTTTTTCCCCAGTCTTGGAAGAAAAACATCCAGTTTTTTGCAATTAAGTTTGTTTGTTTGTTTGTTTTGGTAAGTGTTCTCTATCAAGTTGAGAAAATTCCTCTCTGTTTCTAGTTTCCTCAGAATTTTTTATCATGAATAGATGTTGAAGTTTGTCATATGCTTTTTTTACATCAATTGATATAATCATGTGATTTTTTTCCTCCTCTTTAGCCTGTTGACATGGTGGATTATATTAATTGATTTTCAAATATTGAACCAGTCTTGCAAACCTGGAATAAATTCCACTTGGTTGTGGTTATAATTCATTTTATATTTTGTTGGATTGAATTTGCTAATATATTGTTGATATATTTGGTTTTTTATCTTGGTTTTGCATTAATAGCTTTTTATTGTGGTACAATATGCATAATATAATATTTCTTATATTAACCATTCTCAAGTGTACATTTCAGTGGAATTAAATACATTTATAGTGTCATGTAACCATCACCACTATCTATAAAAACTTTTTTATTATACCCAACAAAATATATGCATACATTAACCCTTTGCACTCGCTTGCTTTTTTCTCGAGCTGCTACCGATGCTAACCGTGTCGAGTCACACTCGACATCCGAGTGCAAAAGGTTAAACAAAAATCTATCTACACATTAAACAAGCCCCTCTTTCCCCAGCCCCTGGCAAGCTTTATCTTACTTTTTCTGTATATAAATTCACCTATTCTAGGTACCTCATCTATATACTTGATCATTTTACATTAAATATTTATCCTTCTGTTTACGGTAATTTTCCTAGGTATAATGTTTTCAGAGTCCATCCATGTTATAACATATATTAAAATTTCATTTCTTTTTATGGCTGGATCATATTTTATTGTGGATATATGTACATTTTATTTATCTATTGTGATGGGCACTTCAGTTGTTAACACCTTTACACTATCATAAATAATGCTGCTATGAATATTGGTGTACAAATATCCATTCAAGACCCTGATTTAATTTGTTTTGGATATATATCCAGGAGTAGAATTGTTAAGTCATATGGTAGTTTTATATTTAACCTTTTGAAACTGTTTTTGACAATGGCTGCATGATTTTATATTCCCACCAGCAATTTGTGAGATTCCAATTTTTCTATATTCTTATCAGCACTTGTTATTTTCCATTTGTTTAATTATAGCTATCTTAATAGATGTGATGTAATATCTATGGCTTTGAATTGTATTTCCCTAATGACTAATGATGTTGAGCATCTTTTCATGAGGTTATTGGCCTTTCGGATATGAAAGCCAATAAAAAGAAAGGTCTTTAAAGAAAGGTCTGTTCAAGTCTTTCACCCCTTTTTTTTTCACCCCTTTTTTAATTGAGCTGTTTGTTTCTTTGTTGAGTTTTCAGAGAGTTGTTCATATATTCTGAATATCAATCCCTTATCAAAAATATAATATGCAAATATTTTCTCCCATTCAGTAAGTTATCGTTCACTTTCTTGATAGTATACTTTGATGTACAAAAAATTCTTAAATTTTTTGTCCAATTAATTTGTTTTTTGGTGTATGTACTTTTAGTGTCATAGTCTTTGTTTTTTTAGTTATGCAATACTTTTTTTTAACTTTATTATTCATATTCTTTAAAAAAAATTTTTTTTTCAGAGAGGAAGGGTGAGGGAGAGAGAAATAGAAACATCAATGATGAGAGAGAATTATTGATCGGCTGCCTCCTACCCGCCCCCTACTGGAGATCAAGCTGCAACCCAGGCATGTGCCCTGACTGGAAATGAAACCAGGACCTCCTGTTCATAGGCCGATGCTCAACCACTGAGCAACACTGGCCGGGCTTGGTGTCGTAGTCTTAAAGTCATTGTCAAATCCACATCATGAAGATTTTCTCCAATATTTTTTTGTTAAAATCTTGTAGTTTTAGCTCTTAAGTTCAGGTCTTTGAAACAGTTTGATATAAATTTTGTATATAGTGTAAGTTAGGGTCCAATTTTCTTTTTCATGTGGATATCTAGTTTTGACAACATCATTTGTTGAAAAATTGTCTTTTTTCTATTGAATGATCTTGGCACCCTTGTAAAAAATCAATTAACCATCTTTGTGAAGGTTTATTTCTGGGCTTTTTATTCAATTTTATTGGTTGATATGTCTGTCCTTATGCTAGTATCATACTGTCTTGATTACTGTGACTTTGCAGTTAAGTTTCAAAGTTGGGAAATGTTAGTCCTCCAACTTTATTCTTCCCCTACCCCCCAATATTGTTTTGCCTATTTTCCTTTCAATTCCATGTAAATATGATGATTGGCTTTTAAATTTCTGCTAAAAGATCTTGGATTTTGATGGGGATTGTGTTGAATCTGTAGATCTCTGTGTAGTATTGACATCGTAACAATGTCAAGTCTTCTTATATATGAACATGAGATATATTTTTATTTATTTAGAACATTTTTAGTTTCTTTCAGCAATGTCCTTTAAGTTTCAGTATAAAGTCTTTTAATTCCTTGGTTAGATTACTAAGTATTTAATTCTTTTAGGTACTATTTTAAATGGAACTGCTTTGCTTTTCTAATTTCCTTTTCAGACTATTCATTGCTAACGCTAACAAATGCAACTTAGTATCCTAAAACTTTACTAATTTTGTTTACTGCTCATCGCTTTCTTATGAATTCTTTGGAATTTTATGTATATAGGAACATGTCATCTACATATGGATATTTTCACCATTTGCTTTCTTATCTGGAAGCCTTTTCTTTTCTTTTTTTTGTCATGGTTCTAATTAGAACACACAGTACAATTTTGAACAGCAGTGGTAAAAGTGGTTATCCTTGTATTATTTTTTTTTTTTTGTCATTGTTGTTAGTCCTCACCTAAGGATATTTTCTCCATTGATATTTTTAGAGAGAGTGGAAGAGTGGGAGGAGGAGAGAGAGAAACATTGATGTAAGAGAGACACAGGGATTAGTTTTGGTTGCCTCCCCCACAAACCCCGACCTGGGCTGGGTAAAGAACCTGCAACCCAGGTGCATGCCCTTGACTGGGAATCGAACCCGAGACCCTTCGGTGCTTGAGCCAAAGCTCTACTGCTAAACAACACCAGCCAGGGCACACTATTTCTGATCTTCAGGGAATATTTTTCAGTCTGTCACTCCTAAACATGATGTTACCTATGGGTTTTTCATAAATACTCTTTATCATGTTGAGGAATCTTCCCTCTATTCTTAGTTTTCAGTACATTGTCATCATGAAAGTGTGTGGGATTTTATGCCTTTTCTGTTTTTCTTCCTTTATTCTGTGTATGTGATATATTACATTGATTGACTTACTTACATTGAACCACCCTTGCATTTCTGGGTTAAGTTCCACTTGGCCATGGTGAATAATTATTTTAATATGCTGTTGGATTTAATGTGCTTATTCTGTTGAGGAGTTTTGTTTGTATATTCACAAATATTCTGTTTGAAATTTTCTTGTGGTCTTTATCTGACTTTGGTATCAGAGTAATGCTGGCTTCATGAATTAGTGGGTATATCCTATTAATATTGATTAAGTAGATAATTGGATTATTTGATGTAGTTTTTCTCAGAAAGAGAAATAGATTCATTAATAAAAGGTACAGTGATTGTATATTCATTACTAGAATCAGGCTATTGGAGTTAGAAGTTTTAGTGATATATTAAAATTGCTTTAGAATGAGGAGAACATAATTTTGGTCTATAATCTTCCAAATAGATACTGTTTAGTTTATCTATCATTCTTATATTTGGTTTGTTCCTCTTATTTTCTACTAAGCCTGGCTCTCAGACAATTGGATTTATTGTATAAATTAATATTAATAATATTTTGCATCTTTTATAACCTTATGATATGATGTCATGGAAAAGTATGATATTCAAATCCACAACACTTCAGGTAATTTTTTTTTCTGTACCTTGCCTGCTATGTGACCTTGCTAAGTCACTTATCCTTTTAGTTTACATCTTAGAAACCTAAAATATTATTCATGTTAAAAATGAAAAAGTAGATGTTTTAGCCTTCAAAGACTAATTTCTTACTTCTGAAGCTTAAATATATATGTATTAATATATGAATTGATTAATACATTGTTCTCCAAAACATATAATTTCAGCTCATTGTTAGATCTCATCAGCCTAGGAGTTATCTCTAAAATTGATATCAAATATTGATAATAGGTTCCCTGGGCTCTGACTTGTGGAAGAAATATTTGCGTTATATATATCCTTCTAAATGAGAATTCTCATTCTTTTTCCCATGGCCAATTTCTTAATAAAGAAATGCTTATTTGTGTTTCTAAATATTCAATTCAGCTTAATCAAACAGCAATGCAAATTGAAGAAAGTGAAAACACTGCACATTTGCCATCTATAAAAGATGATGAATTAGGTTAAGAAAAAGGTCATGTGTAAAGTGAGGAAATGTACTAACGTGTTAATATTTAATTGATCTTCATTATTTAGCTCTTCATTTTAGGAGGTGTTTCATGAAATATTTTTATAATTTGCAAATCAGTCACCTTAAAGATAAATTAAGTTTTTATATTTCCTTAAATAACAATAGTTTGGGAAATTAAAAGAATGCCTTTTTGTTCATTTTAATTCTATTTGTGTGTCTTAATACCGGAATATTATTTTATGTAATGAATAATCAGCACAGGTTGGACATGTTTAAATATAGCTGAGGGCTGGACAAGAGTAGATTCTGGAGTGAGATTGTACATTTCTTGGTAGAGGCTGGGGCCTGAGGGTTCAGGGAGAGGGACATGATTGGAATTCAGTGAAAGTCAGTGATCAGAACAGATCAAATTATTGGCACAATTAGAAAGTAACTATCACAGTTAAGTCTAAGGGCAAATAATAATAGTCAGAAATGAATCTTGCCTGGGAGAATAGGGCCAGAGGTATAGAAACAACTGAGGATAGTTTCTGAAGTTAGAATACATTAAATGAAATGGGGTTGAAAATGTTGATAGGTTATCAAGATTTGATAGGCATAGGAAACAATGATAATCAAAGATTTATACCTAAGTTTCCTAAGAGGTTTATATTTTGGGCTTCTGCATTTATATCTTGGATATATTTTGAGTTAATTTTTAAAATGATTTTTCATATTTTCTTTAAAAAGTACAAAGGAAATTAACTCTTTAGCTCATTTCAACTCAGGGAAAGATACTATTTTGAGCTAACTTTTATATGTGATATGAGGTAGGGTCCAAATTTATTCTTTTGCTGTGTAATACCCAATTGTCCCAGCACCATTTGTTGAAGTGACTATTCTTTCCCTATTTAATGGTAATTGCACCCTTTAAAAAAATCAATTGTCCATAATTGTATGGGTTTATTTCTGGACTTTGAATACTGCTCTTTTGGTCTATATATCTATCCTATGCCAAAACTACATTCTCTTGCTTCATGTAGCTTTATACCAAGGTTTTGAAATTCACTAGTGTAATTTCCACCTTGTTCTTTTTCAATATTCTTTTTGCTATTTGAGGCTTGTGGCATTTTTCATAGGAATTTTAAGATCAGCTTATATGTTTTTATAAAAAAGATAGTTGGGATTTTGATAAGGATTGTATTAAATCTGTAGACTCAATATGGGGAATATTGCCTTTTTAAAAACATTGTCTTCTAATCCATGAACATAGAACCTTTTTCATTTATGTAGATTTTTACATTTTCTTTTCATTATATTTTATAGTTTTTAAAGTACAAAGGTTGTGCTTTTTTCATTAAATTTATTGCATAGTATTATTTTGATGTTCTTTTAAGTGTAATTGTTTTTTGATGTCATTTTCAGATTGTTCATTGATTATGTATAGAAATACAACTGGTTTTTGTATGTTGATCATATATATTGTAAATTTGCTACACTTGTTCATTAGCTTTAGTGTGGTTTGTTTTGTGAATTCTCTACGGTTTTATATATGCAATATTATGTCATGTGCAAATAAAAATAACTTTACTTCTGCCCTAGCCAGTTTGGTTCAGTGCATAGAGCATCAGGTTTGATTCCAGTCCAGGGTACGTACCTTGTTTGCAGGCTCCTCCCCAGTGAGGGCCCTGTTCAGGGCTCCTGCAGGAGGTAACCAATCGATGTGTTTCTCTCACATCGATGTTTCTCGCTATCTTTCCCTCTCTCTTCCACTCTCCCTAAAAAAATCAATGGAAAAATTGGGTGAGGATTAACAAAAATAAAATAGTAAGATAACTATACTTCTTCTTTTCCAATAAAGATACTTATAATTTATTTTTCTTGGTTATTTGCCTTGGCTAAAACTTTCAGTACACTGTTGAGTAGAAGTGGCAAGAGTGGATACTTTTATCTTGTTCCTAATCTTTATAGGAAATATTTTAATCTTTTACCACTGAATTAGCTGTATTTTGCCCTTTATCAGGTTGAGGAAACTTCCTACTTTTCTTATTTTGTTGAGTGTCTTTATCATAAACGCACTAATATAATGTTTTTGTTTCCATTGAGATGGTCCTTCATTTTTCTCCTTTATTTTAGTAACATAGAATATTATGTTAAGTGATTTTTACTTGTTGAACTAATCTTGTATTCTTGGGATACATCTCATGTGAGCATGGTATAATATCTTTTTATGTGCTGCTGGATTTGGTTTGAAAGTATTTTGTTGAGGATTTTTGCATATATACTGACAAAAGTTATTGATCTGTAATTTTCATTTCTGGTGATGTCTGGTTTTGAAATCTTGTTTTGGAACTGCCTTCATAGAATACAGTAATAAGAGTTATCTTGTCTATTTTTTGTTAGAGTTTTTGAAGGATAGGTGTTAATTTGTATTTAAACATTTGTAGAATTCATCAGTGAAGCCATCTGGTTTTGGACTTCCCTTTGTGGGATTTAAAAAAATACTAACTATAAAAGAAACAAGTTGCACTGGACAAGATGAACAGACAGACGTTGATTTTATTTCCATACTAGTGCCAGCAACAGGGGAGAGAGCACAGAGCAAGTCTGAGTACCCAGTTCTACCAACACAAAGAGCTGGAGAGTTTTGAAGAGCTGGGGTGGTACTGGAGGAACGATAGACCATCTGTGGTTGCTAATTGACCTTATCCAAAGGAAAACGAAATTTTCTTTTATCTTCAAGTCCATAGGTAAAGGTTTTACAAGTTGGAGCAAAGCACCCCTGCGCCTCAAAATTGGGCTATTATGCTCCCCCAGATACTGGGAGATAGGGGTACTATTTTTAATAATTACATTTCAAATATATGGTTTCCAGAGCTTGGAGAAAGACATCCCTTGTATTGAAATATTTGTAAGAGGCTGGGATAAGATTTACATTTCATAAGGGTAGAGAAAGAATTTACAATTTCAAGTTTCTAAAATAAATGCTATGAGTAAAAGGACATCAGGGTCTACAGTGAGGAAGAAGCTGTCTAAACTCTAGTGAAGCTGAGAGGAATGTCAATAGCATCTTGGTCATTAATGCCAACTCTTTCCTTGTTATAGATCTACTATATTCAGATGTTGTATTCCTTCTTGAGTCATTTTTGGTAGTTTCTGTCTTTCTAGGAATTTTTTCCATTTTATCCAGGTTATCTAAATTGTGGTATGCAATTATTCATTTTATTTCTTTAGAATTCTTTTTATATTTTTTTCAATTTATTTCAGTAGATAAGATAAATCTAGTCCCTGTTTTTCTTAAAGCACAAGTTGACAGATTTTTAATGACTAATTAAATGCTTAATTTCATTCCTGTTTCTCTTTCATTTTGATTCAGTTTAGTAAATTATTATTCTGGAAAACTGTCTATTTTATTTAAAGTTTCACATTTATCAGCATAACATCATTAATAGTATTATTTTTTATTTAAAATTGTTGCTTCACCTGTAATTATGACTCATCATTGTTAATTCTGCTTTTATTCTTGATAAATCTTGTCACAAATTTTTTAATTTCCTTAGGATTTTCAAAAGAAGTATATGTTAGAATCTTTTATTCCTTTTAATTTTATATTCTATTTTATAATGTTTAGTATCATATTTATTTTATTCTATATGTGTACTTATGGTCTAGTGTTATTTTTTAACTTTATAAGTATAATCCTTTAACTCAATAACTTTTATTCTGCATATTCTCCCATTGGCATAAGGTTATTTCTTTGGATTATTTTAAATCCCAGCCCTACTCTTTTCTTTGTACTTAGGATTTCCTAACCAATGGATAGAAAGTTGGCTTGCAAAGGTCAGCTATTACCAACTTTTTAGACATTTTATAGTTCTGTGGATTTCTTAAGGCAGCTCTTCCCACCTTAACTCTGACCTCATAGTGTTGCTCATTCCAGTCTCTCGAGTGAGAAGTAGTGGTGACTCTTAACTTGACCTTTGTCATGACTAGATACTGAGTGGAACACTGAATGTTATCTTGACTCCTTTTCCCATCTTCAAAATATATATTTAAAGGTAACTAAGGTTTATTTTCATCAAGTAACAAAAGGTCATGGACTGGATTTACTGTCTCTTCTGTTCACAGGTACATTTCCCCATCCTATTTCACAGAACTCAGTTATATCTCTCTATCTGAGTGGTCATCTTGGGAAAAATAAAAGGCTGGACCTTGGTTTCTTCACTCCAGCAAGCTCAAATAATTCTTCTGAAAAGGCTTTTAAAGTTTCACTCCTGATTAGACACCAGGTGCTGAGAAATAACTCTCACAGAGTAAGGTCTGTGAGACCTTCCCTTAGTTAAGTACAACCTATTGGGTTTTCTTCCAGACTTCCTTACTGATAGAGGAGGCATTGATTTGTTTAGTGCCGTGTGCATATAGTTACCCCAAGACACCGCCTTGACAAGATTGCTGAGGCCAATTCTGGGTCTTAATTCCTTCATAGATATATTCTACCCCAAATCTCCTGACCCCTCCGGGGAATATTTTTAATGGCCTGCAAGCAAAGCAGCTGGAATGTACATCTGCATCTTTGTTGCTGAAACTAAGTGAGAGACAAAACCGTGAAGCTATAGTCAGCTGGTATGGTCACCCACCATTTCCACTTAGCACATGGAATTTGGCTCTAGTGTGAAGGTTTGTGTCTAGATAATAATCAGCCACAGGCAAGTTCCTTGCTAGTGATGACTTTTTAGCATAATTTATGGGAAGGATACAGACTTCCACTTTTAGCTAGAGATGGGGTCACAAAAGCTTTGGCCTTTATCCCTTATTCTTTGTTTTGTTATAACTTAATCCCTAAACCCCAAAACCAGAACCTTGGTGAATAAGGAATTGCAGAGCATGGTCAGCAGAGGCTAAGGCAAAGCTCACTCTACACCATATATCAGTCCTGACAATGTGTTCATAGTGTCTGTCCCTCCAGAGCTCTAGGAAAACATGGAAGGCTGAAGGTGAACTGTGTGGGAATCTAATTATCGGGGTTCTCCTGATTATATTGGCTTTCCCTAGCTGTATATTTATAAAATAGAGTTAGCTCTTTGAGCAGTTTGGTGATCTTAGAACAGTTCATCACAAAACTACAGTAACCCCTAAGCCCCCAGTGATTTTTATTCTTTATGAAAGCATTGCCAGCTGGTGTTAGCTGGTGCTCACTCTGTGCTTGAACACTCTGTGCCCAACAGATTTGAGGAAAGTTTGGAAGAAATGGAAGCTGGTAATTACAAATCTGTCCTCCCCAAACTGCTCAGAAGTTTAAGAAGTGGTTATTCATGTTTCTCCCAAGTCCTGCAGAAAATAATTATTTTATCTAATTAAAGCAACACTGCTGGCTAGTTGGTAGCCCTAAATACATTTTTTTGTTTATCAACAAAAAGTGGCAGTTGTCCTTGAAATACCTTGGGCTTTACTTTCAAGTTGATAGAATCCTACAGAGCATAGGACTGAAGTTCTTTGTTTTCATAAACCACGGGTATATTTATAAATATTATGGAGTAAAAGGGAAGAGAGAGAAAGGCCTTTGAATATAATGGAAAGGGAGAAAGGCTGTGTCTGTGTGTCTCTGGGATTAAATTCCAGGAAAAGAACAAAAGTAAGAAAGTTCCGTGATGAGGTGATTCTCACTCCCTAGAAGTGGCCCACAGAGGATTCAAAGACCTCAGAAGCTTGAATAGTGTTTCAGAATCTGATGGACCACAGGCAAAGGGACTCACTGCTTCAACAAAGATTCCTTTGTTCTACCTGTGACAAGCAAAGCTGCCAGATCTGAATGGGCCAATCCTACTGGGACAAAGGGGTTCTAGTGACAATCCCAGGAGGCATGGTAGAGGCTCTGGGAAGTCCTGATGCTACTATGTAAGTAACTGGGAACTTCACATATCCCTTGGGGGTGAAAAGGGGCAGAAAAAGAATGGAGATATTAGACAAAATTTAGTTGATTTAAAGAAAATAATGCTTTGTTTCTTCCTTATTTGAGATTTTCATCAAGATTCATATCTGCTAAAAATGATGAAATTTATATACTAGAGAAAAATAAAAAAACAATTGACAATAGTGTATTTATAAATTAGGCCTACTTGATTATTGACAGGCAATAAGTGAATTGTCAGTTTCTAAAATTTCTGATGTTTTAACTAGCTCTGAACATCAGTGATGACATGAATGAGTTCTTGTTTTGTCAATTACATTTAAATTTTATTAAAATGTCCCTATCTCAACCACCATTTCAGGGATCAACTTGGCAATATCTATTAAAGTTGAAAGTGTCATTCAAGTTGAAAATGCAAATGAACTGAAAGTAGCCAACAATTCTGCTTCTAGCATATACTCTAAAGAAATACTTGAATAGCTGTAGAGGAGACAGATACAAATATGTTCATTGCAGCACTGTTTCACCACCAAAAAGCTCTGGGAAATTTTAATATCCATTAATAGGAGAATAAGTTTAAAAACAATGACAATTTATAAAATGGCATGTATAGCAATTCAAATGAATGAACTAGATCCATATGTACTAATATAGACAGACCTCAAAAGTGTAATATTGAATGGAAAAAGCAAATTACTACATAGTGATGCCATTAATTTAAGACTTTTAAATACACAAAACTAACATTATTTATGGATTATGTGTAAAATGTTTAAAAAATGAAGTAACTGATTGATATGATATATAGGACAAGTTTATGAGAGGTTGCCTCTAGTGAGAGAAGGAAATGCAACAATAGAGTGAATACTGAAGGGACCACAACTGAATCAGAAATGTTTTGTTAAATTAAAAAACATTAGTGTCCTAGCCAGTTTGGCTTAGTGGATAGAGCATCAGCCTGCGGATTAAAGAGTCCCAGGTTTGATTCCGGTCATAGGCACATGCCCAGATTGAAGGCTCGATCCCCAGTAGGTGGCATGCAGGTGGCAGCCAATCAATGATTCTCTCTCATCATTGATGTTACTATTTCTTTCTCTCTCCCTTCCTCTCTGAAATCAATAAAAATATATTTAAAAAAACATTTGTGGCAAATAACACAAATATCAACATTTCTTATTAATTTATTATTTCTGGGTGGTATATTAGTGTTTGTTATATTTTCTGCCTTTATTTTATAATTTGGTATAATTTTTTTAACTTTATTGATTTTTTACAGAGAGGAAGGGAGAGGAATAGAGAGTTAGAAACATCAATGTGAGAGAAACATCGATCAGTTGCCTCCTGCACACCCCTCACTTGGTGATGTGCCCGCAACCAAGGTACATGCCCTTGACTGGAATCAAACCTGGGACCCTTCAGTTTGCAGGCCAATGCTCTATCCATAGAGCCAAACCAGTCAGGGCCTAGAATTTGGTATAATTTTTAAAGGTTATTCCCCCTCCCCACTCATACCTATGGCAAATCAATAAAAGATTTCTAATCATTGTAATTCCTTCATTAGATAATTATTGAGCATCTCCTATGCATTAGGGCTGAAGAGGTTTAAACTCTCCTTTGCCAATTATACATGTAGACAACTAACAGAAGCTGGAATCACCTAAGTGCCATAGCAGAGGGGCAGGCTACCTGGTGTGTGTGTGTGTGTGTGTGTGTGTGTGTGTGTGTGTGTATGTGTGTGTGTGTGTGTGTGTGTGTAGGGTTGATAGAGCCACAGGGAGGAGAGTGAAATGTCACTGAGCATTCAGAAAGGCTTCTCAGGGGAGAGACCATTTGTGTTGGAGTTTATTAAAATCCCATTCATTCTTCAGGTAGGACATTCCAGGCTGAGGGAATAGAGATGTGAAAACTGCATAATGCATTAGAAAATGATAAGACATCTGGCATCTCTAGAGAGAAGAATTCTCACAGAGATGACTGAGCATTAAGGGTACAAGCATGGCTGGAATCAGATCTTGAGAGAGTCATCAGTGCTAAAGAGTTTACATAGATTATGAAAGTCATGGAAAACCACAACATGTCCTAAGGAGGTGAATGATATGATCTAGCCTGCATTTGGGGTAGATAACCCTGAAGAAGTTTATAGAGTTAAAATAAAATACAACCTGAAAGCTGACAAGCTGAGAATTCATCCTGAAATACAAGCTGAAAATACAACTTGAAAGCAGACAAATAGAAGGACAGGTAACATTCTATGGTAGAGATACAGAGACGTGAGCAAGGGGAGCATTTGTAAAGTGAAGCTGAAGGGAAAGTAACCAAGGGGAGAACAATGGTCTGAGGCTGGGGGGTTGTGGGAGAGAAGCCAGAAAAACAACTGTGTGTACAGAAGCCACTATAGAGGTGAGGAGGAGTTAAGGAACAGACTTGAAATCAGTGGAAGAGAGGGTTTCTACAAGAAGTTGTTTGTGTCAAATATTTCATGACTTGACAGATGAGGTCTCAAGTGATTGATCTCTAAGAAAATGGCTTCAGTCTAGTGATGAAGGAGGAAGCCAGGCTACAAGGTGATGGTGGGATGAGATACCCTGCTCCTTATGTAAGTGTAATGGTAAAGAACAGGAAAAATTGGAGTAGTAGCTTTAGAAGAAAGAAGATTGATTCCTAATTGTATTTGAAGTTTATTTTCAGATCTGTTACATAATATATGCATTTCTGATATATAACATAGAGCCTCAGACTTACAAGATTTGTCATTTGTGAGCTTTTAATGCAGGGAAGCATGGCAGAGTTCTGACTTTCAGCAGAGGCAAGGGGCCTATATAATATCTCGTTGAATCATGCTATTCATTCCCTTTATCATTTACAGCCAATACGGAATTGAAAGAAGCTTTCATAAACAAGTCTATAAGAGTAAGTTCAGGGGTTGGTAGGACAAAACACAGCATTTTTAGATAAGGACATTATTTTTTGAATGAGGTTTCCACAGCTAGAAGAAAGAGTCATGTTTTGGTTAACTCTCTTAGGAAGAAAAAAAAGGGGGGTATTAATGAGAATTGTTTGAGTCTAAAAGGTTTTATAATGTGTAATACAAATAAGAGAAGGCAGGCAGTCCAGGGCAAGCACTGATTACATTGCATGTTGTGGAGGGGTGCTTGGCAGGTTTGAGATGGCCATAAATAGAACTGTTTCTCAAACTTTCCAGGCAGACCAGGTGCTACCCAACACAGGACTAGGCTTTCTCTGTGCACAGCTGGCAGTGGGTGGGACAGTTGTACCCACCCAAGCTGTGAATTGGAAACCATTTTTTTGAAATTGCTTTAGTTAGGAAGTATTCTCTCCCTCCATTCAAACACCGTTAGCCATGGGCACTGGATGTTTAATTTTGGGGAAGCTACTGAGGACAGCGGGGGTACTCTGCCCTTCCTCTCTACCTGATCCATCCCCACATTGATAGTAACTGACACTTTATTAAACACACTCATTCAACCATGGCAGCAGGGATTCTAATCTCTGCTTTGCAGAGGAAGGAGGATACAAAGGCTCCAAAAGGTTGAATGAGTTATCCTAGCTGCTGAGAGGGGATGAAAGAACCAGCCAACAGGGAAGGTTTTGCCCCTTTATTCTTTCTATTTGGGAGAGGGTAGTGGGACTTATTGGTTGTTTCTTACACCTCTTCACTCTACTCAGGAAAGAAGAACATGATATTCTAGCCAAAGCATTGGTCCTTAAGTGAATGGTAAGGTCACTGTGACCCATGGGTAGAAACAAGGGGTCCACATCTCTCTGATGCCTAGGTTCCCAGAAGATGGGTCTCTTCTGGTTTTGTTTCCTGCTATATACACATCTGGGTGAGTGGGGCAGGCTCGCCACTCCCACCTGCACTGTGAAGGCTGTGTGTAAGGTGGCTAAAGATGTGAGTTCTGGATCTTATAACACCTGGGTTCAGATCCCAAATCTTCACTCACTTTTCTGAAGTTCCCCTCCTCGTGTCTTCTAAATGGTTGCAGAGAAGAATCCGGACATGAGCGATCAGTAGAACGTGTCTTTATATTACTTTTCAGGTTAAAAATTCAGCTTTTCTAAAAATCAGTGTGTGGATCAACACTGGTTCCCATAGCTGTTGGCATCCTGGGCAGGAAAACCAGGCCCCTGAGGCATTCTGAAGGGGAAAATGGGAGCTTCTCAATGTGGAGGTGTTGACAGTCCTGCCCTCACTCATTTGATTTTACTGTTTTGTGACAAAAAGTATAGTTTACTTGCCACTAAGGTGATTATTTTCATGAAAGCAAGACTTGGAAATATGTAATTTTTAACTGCTTTGTACTGAGAGGTAGAATGACTTTGAACTGTTTCATGAGGAGGATTGCCATTAATTTTGTGACAGAATGTTTAAAGCAGTTGTTAAGATGTAAAAGTTATACATTTTTAATTTTATTTTATAAAACACTAACATTTTGAATGTGAAATGTTTTTGTGAGAGAAATGGCTTTTAACAATATGTTATCTAGAAGATATATTTTTAAAACCCCCACCAATTTTTTCCTCTTGAAGGTAAAGGTGACATTTAACAGTAAGGGAGAAAGTAAATGCTACTTTAAAAAATACATATCTCACTACAAAAAGAGCACTTCAAAAATGGATGTTTGGAAATGTTACTGCTGTGTAATTTTATTGCTGAAAATAATGCATCACCTATAAAAACCCCTTGCACTTAATAAACTGGGAAACTGAATTTTCTAACCTGTTTTAAATTCTAAAAGAAGTTATTCAATTAATTCTGAATTCATTTGTTTTAAAAAATCAGAAGAATTATTGCCTTTCAATTGTTTATAAGAACAACTGATTAATATCACGGATGATGGAAATTTGCTATCTGCATTTCAGCAAAACTTTTGTATAATTGGTAAATGGACTGAAAATAAGTTTCATGATTTAGTAAGCATAGCCAATAATATACTTGAATTTGAAACTACGTATATTTTAAAACTCTCTTTTAACTATGATAGCAAATAAAACTGGACTTAAAACCAGACCTTCAAATGGCTGAATTACAAAGCTTAAGCCAAGGTTTAAGAAATAATAAAATATCATCTATCATTTATTTTAGACAATATTATAGAAGGAGCAAGAAAGCTTTGTCCCATTAATTTAAAAAGAAGATTTTAAATGATGTTTTATTTAATCTTTATCTCCTCCTTTTAAATGTGTTCTCTAATGTAGTGAGATATTTAATGAAGAAGTAGATCTCCATATATTAAGGGTACATGCTCAAAACCTCTTTACTGTTGGGCATACCTAACCAGAAATCTTGCTCTGTTTTTCTAAAAAAAAGAATACAGACAGGCTCTGGTAGTGTTGGAAATGTATTCCTGAAAATAGGAACTCAAATTAGATAATTTCTGTACTGAACTATTACAGTATTGTAGTTCTACTGAGACTTGCTCGCAGAAGCTCACGTTAGAAATTGTTCTTCTCTTCACATTCCTGATGGCCGGGATGCATCTTCAACCACGCTTTCTTCCAGCTGCTGGTGGTGCATTTGTTGGTGGGCCTTTACCAGTTGTTATAATTCCACGGTGCCCTCACTAATGGCACACTTCCTCCAGTCCTTAAGTGCCAGGCTGATCCTCACTACCTTTTTATTTGGCCATTCTCCTGAAGATTCCGCAAGCTGCTCTAAAAGTTGCATCACCAGTTACAGTTTAATCACCCTCCCTTGTGTCTGTGTTTAAACAGCCTTATTCAATCAAAATTATTTACCAGGAAACTGGATAAAAGGTAGGAACAAGGGCAGCCCCAGAGAACCAAGGTAGGTTGTAGAACTCACTCAGGTTAGAATAGGTTGTAGAGAACTCGCTGGCTGAGTCTGTATCTCAAGAGAGCACACAACAATCCTGTCACTCTAATTCTCAATTAAAAAAACAACAACCTTTTAATTAGCATTTATTCAAAACTAAAAAAACAAAAATGTCAGTTGAACTGATTCAGCTGGCCACTACATTGTACTGTTCTTGCAAAATCCCTTTTAGGAAGTTCTACTTCCTGTCCACCCAGGACAGGGGACAAACCTTCTTGCAATCAGCAGGGAAACTCTGGATGCAGACACCTTAAGGAAACTGTAGGTTTCTCCAGAGTGGCCAGTGTCTCACAGGTCACAGGTTTTTGTTTGTTTGTTTTTTTAATGCATCACCTGCATTCATTGCTCAAGGCTAGATGTTGAGTAGAACTTCAAGAGACACCTATTAAACTGTGGGTAACAATTACTGGTAAATGGAGCAATAAAGCTTATAATGCAAAATTGCATATGTTGACTGCCAAATGATTTCATGCTATTTTTGGTTTTAAATATGAATGTATCTGACACTTCTGTAAAATGCACATATTTAAGAGCACATATTAAAGTATCTATGAACACCTAATTCATAGGGAGCTGGAAAAAAGACGTCAGTTTCTGGCCTCCGTGCTTTTGAGGCTGTAACCTTGCTCTTCCCCTGGATGCTAAGGACAGATCTCTGAAGTTGTACTATCAACTATCCAGATGCTGCCCCAACTTGACTGATTTCTCTGGAAAGAAAGGCACTTAAGTCTGTCTCCCCTCTTCGCTCCCCACTTCCCCCGCTCTCCTTTCCATTATAGCTAACCTACTTGGAGGGCTATTTTCCCATCTAGCTCTTGCTGAAAAGAATAAACAAGTACATAATCATTTACTGAGAAAGTTAACAATGGTTTTTAGTTTTTATTTTATCTTTTTTTCCCATTGATATTTTTTAGAGAAAGTGAAAGGGAGGGTGGAGTGGAGAGAGAGAGAGAGAGAGAGAGAGAGAGAGAGAGAGAGAGAGAGAGAGAGATATCAGTGTGAGACACATCAATTCGTTGATCAGTTGCCTCCTGCACCTTCCCCAACTGGGGCCTGGCTGGAGTCTGCAACTGAGGTACTTGGGCTTGGTCCCAAATTGAACCTGTGACCCTTTGGTTTGCAGGCTGATGCTGTAACCACATAGCAAACCAGCCAGGACTTTTTTTTTTTAAACAGTGGTTTTTAAATACAGATTCCAAAGTATTAAAATTGGAGCTCCCCTGAGAATTTAGTTTGGGGAAGTCTTGAGAAAGGAAGCTCTGGACTAATATATTTTCCTTGGCTCTCCCCAGTAACCTTTTGGTTTTAAGCACAAGGTTGAGAGGATTGGTTCATAGAAATCCAAATAACTAAACTGACTAACTCTTGTGGAGGCTCCCAAGGCCCTAGTGGATTCCCTTATAGTATACTAATATAAAGCCACTTTTAAAAATCCCAGTAAAAAAAAAAAGGTAAGGGTCCCAGCTGACATGGCTCAGTGGTTGAGCATTGACTTATGAACCAGGAGGTCATGATTTGATTCCAGGTCAGAGCACATGCCCAGGTTACGGGCTTGATCACCAGTGTGGGGCATGCAGGAGGTAGCCCATCAATGATCCCCTCTCATTGTTGATACTCCTCTCTCTCTCTCTCTCTCTCTCTCTCTCTCTCTCTCTCTCTCTCCCTCGCCCTTCATCTCTGAAATCAATAAAAATATCTAAAAAACCCCCACCAAAAACAGTAAGGGGATTATCCTCCTTCCAGCTATCTTTTGCAAGAGAATACCAGATTGCACATGGCACCTTTATTACATTTCCTTTATAGCAAAACACTCATATTTCTTAAAGAATATTATTTTCTGTTAAAAAATTTGTCTAGACCATTTTTCCAATTATTTTCAATTTCCATAGCTAATTCTGGATCTCATTGAAAGAGAGGTGAGAATTGACATGCTTTTAGTTAGTAGTCTAAACATGTCAATTTCAGGGAGGTTCAGAAGACCAAGGTATTTATTACGCTTCCTGGGGGAGGAAATGGTGCCGATAACAGATTCCAGGTGCTTACAGGAGGCAGGCTGCTGCAGGCATGCACACGCAGGCCCAGGACTGCGAGTCAGCGATGCCGACATGCACTGGAAAGATTTGATAATATTTTTAGAAGGAAAACATGCAAAATATGATGCACTGAATGAGCTTTTTCTTCCTCCTAATAAAAGGATATAAAATGAGAACATGTTAGTGGTTCAGACTACAGATAACAGAAATAAATTATGGGACTACATTAGTTAGGTTCATTTTAACTCTCATCTGGGAATATATTTTCCATTATTTTCTTGGCTTCTCTCTGTTTTCCCTTTCTCTGTCTGTGAAGCACCATGATTTCTTTGCAAAAAAAAAACAAAAAAAAAAAAACCCCACAGATTTGATAGAACATGAAGTGGGAGTTCATAATAATAACAATTTTTTTTAAAAAATTGTATCCAGTTTGAGAGAAGCTAGAGACAAAATTTTGAGGAAATTAAAATCTTTGGAAATGGGGAGAATAATTTTTATTTGGCTTGATTAAGATAAACCTTAGTATTTATGGTTCACTCACATTGCGGTAAGAGATAAATATTAATTAATCTTCATTTCTTTTGTTAGAGTGTGTGTGTGTGTGTGTGTGTGGGGAGTGGTGCATTATAAGGCATGACTCTGCTGACATCCTTGCGTCTGTAGCTGAGTTCTCCATAGTCTAATAAGGGGTATACCATAGGAGTGTGCTCATTTAAATGTGTTTATCTAATTAATAATAGGAACTTCCAAATAGATATTTAATCTTTGAGTGTTGAATATTACATTTGTTTATTTGCTTCACTCAAAATGTGTACAATACCTAGCAGCAACATGACGAAGATTTTTTTAAAGCTGCAATTACATGTCTCTAGTGAAGTGAGGCTCAGAAGACCGTCTTCACATAAATCTCAACAAACTGCTACCCTTATACCGATTGCTCTCTTTCTTGCACTTGCAGAATCACAGCTGGATCTCCTTATGAAAAGAGAGCATATAATAATTGCACTAAATATGCATTAAATTACTTTGCAAAATGATAGTGGCATCCATTATAAATCCTGTGTTTGAGGACTTTAATCAGCTATTTAAATTTTCATCAGGATGCAAGTCGACATGCAAGTTCTTAGCCAAAGGCATTCTATTTATCACATAAATATGTCTTGGTTAAGAAAAGCACAGGCCCCTACCCTTTCCTAGGGTATCAGAGGCACACAAGCATTTCTCAGGAGCAATAAATAACAACATGAAATTTTTAAAATATCAAACTTTAATTTTGAAACATTGTTTAGCTGGCAACTACGTTTCCTATGAATAATATGCTGCTTCACAGTGACTTAATAGTCGTAGTCCTCAAGAAATCAACTTTAGAAGAGGGGCATTACAGAACGTAGAGAATGCTAGTAATTGTATTTTTGAAGAACAAAGCTATTACAAGCAAAGCAAACAATTTGTTGATTCTATCACAAGGCTTTACTTTAGTTTCTTCTGTGTTAAATCTTTTGTACAGCAAAGCACTTATACCAAAATAAAAAGGAATGGACTATTTGAGGTTATAGTATTTTATTTTCTCATTTCTTTTCACATTTTCCTGATCTCAATTACATACAGGGTATGGGTCTGTATTGATTAGCTTCCGAAAACAAAGGTGGTACATTTTCTATCTGCTGGGATGCAGGGAAAGGTTCATGGGAAAGGAACTTCTTGTCTCCATCACAACAAGCCCTCCATTTATCCAGCCCTGACTATAATGCAGGTGCTGGGTGGAGGAGTAGCGGGGAGGGAGGATAGGAAAGAACTGAGGTTACCTTGAACTTGGCTTGGACTGGCTGGTTCCTAGATAAGTGGATAAGATTTCTAAAACTTTTCCCTGGAGTAATTTATTATTCTGAGGTGAGAGGCAGGAATGGTGATTATTTATAGAAAATGCAAATGATACTGCCCAGTGGGAAAAGAGAAAAAACAACAATATATCTGAATATTGTGGTTTTGCTCTTTGAATGAGGATTTGTAGTAGAAGAGATGTTTAAATTCTCAATTTTTACACTTATAATATCTAGCAATTACTCTGAGAGCTATTAAATGTTGAGGTAGAAAGTTATTTAGGTGAATCTCTCTTTCCCTTCATAAGAGATGGTTTAAACTATAAATATGCATTGTCATGAAAGTTTTGTGATATTTTGTCCAGTTTATTGTATTCACCAAAATTTAAATTCAATGATGAAAAGGAATTTTCTATTTTGTCGCTGTACTTACACCTATAACCGAGAATGATGTCTGGAACGTAGCAGGAATACACAAATATTTATTGAATGAGAGGTTGAATAAATGAATGTATGTGTGGTTAGGGGATTAATGAAAGGAAATGGGGGAAAATGGCTATAAAAAGCTAGCAAGCATATTGCATTTTCAGGAGCTTCCTTGAGTAAAGTTCTGAATTCAATTTTTAGGTCTATTGTTGCTTTGAGTGAGAGATTTGAGTGACAATTTCAGTGCTTATTCAGTTTATAGATGGTGATGTGATGCTCTTTCTCTCTCTTTGAAGAAGTCACTACCCACAGGAATGGATATCTATATAATTAAAAGGAGTTTTTTGTTTTTTTTTTAAACCAAACACACAACTATTGGCAGCCAATACATTTTTCCACTCCTTATGCATAAAGACTTTCCCTTGTTTGCTAAATGAAAATCTTTAGCAGTGACTAGCTAGGAAATTGTTCCTAACACTGAGTATCTTGGCTCCAAAAGTCTGAAATGCTGGTCAACTTGCCATTGATAACCAGGCATATGACCCTGGGCAAATCTCCGTCTAAGGACTACAAATAAAGGTGTTCTGGGGGAGCGCCTAGGTTCCTCCTGGCACAATAGCCTATGGATTTACATCCTAAAATCTACCTTGACTGCTGCTTGCAGCCTAGAGTACAAGACTGTGTGACACTTACAGATATTTTTAAAAGTATGTCTCCTGCTTCCCTTTGCTCCTGGTGACTTCCCATTGCAGACCTCCGCTCCTCCTCTCCTGGGGAACTGAGTTGGGTAGAGCTTTCACATCCATGAGCACTAGCCAACGTACACATATTTCAATCACTGCAGCCAGCTAGTGAAACAACTGAACTATGGGACTGGTGACTCTGTATCTCCATTCAGTGCTAACAAGATTCATAACAAGTCATGACATGACAGTATTTGAGAAGCTGCAAATAAAAGATCTCTAACTTCATATCTCAGAGTTACATGGAGCACGGCTTCCTCTTTTTCCTACTGTCTGAGTGTGTGTCTGTGTACTTGTTGAATGAATATGTGTAATATAAGCTGCCACCAGTACAAAAGAAGATATTATTCTGAGATAGAAAACCATCAATCCTTTCATAAACATAAACATTCTTATAAGCAAAATGAGAGCAAACTTGTCAAAACCACAATATGGCAATTAGTTCACAAAGCATCTCACTAGTTTTCTGGGAAAATATTAACCCTGAAATCTAGTCTGTTCTCTAAGGCGATGAGAAATTTTTTTCTATTCACAGTATCTTTAATCCTGTGATCACTTCTATATACTTGAGGATAATGGCTCTGCTACCACAATCTTCCCTGATTTTGAGCCTCATTTCCTTTTTTTCTTCCTATTAATTTCATCTTAATCATATATTTTAAAACCTCTTAAAATGTTCTCTTTTCCATGTATTCAATCACTTTTTCTATAAGTATTCAGAAAATGATTATTAAAATTGTACTCATTTAAATAATTTTAAGTTTATCATAATGTGCACTTTCTCTTTCTCTCTCCCTCTCTCTCCCTTTCTCCCTCTCCTCCTCCTCCTTCCCTTTCCCATTATATTGAGGAGTGTGAGAATCTCCTGGCAAGGATTTAAAGTTTATCTGGCTAATCAGAACAGCTGTTTATCTGACATTTGGAAATTCACTGGAGCAATATCCAGTCTTCAAGGCAAATAATTTACCCCTTTCCCTCAAAAATTTGGGACATTTCTAGTTTTCAAAGTCAAAGTCGTTGCCAGCACTCCCAAACCTGTTTTATAAAGTCATCATCATTTGCAAACCTTTACCAATACCCAGTGTGCCAGGCTTCTAGGAAATAAAGGGCAAAGAGATTTAAAATATTGTCTCAGACTTCAGGGGAGAGGAAGATCATAAACATAAGTATGCTGTTAAAACCATATACTGGTAGTGTATTCTAAATGTCGAATAAGTGAGAGAAATATTCATTACGACAGGAGTTGAGAAGTTGAAGTTGGGGCAGGCGGGAAACTCCACAGAGGAGGGCAATGGTCTTCTAGGCTTCAGTCTCACATGTGAGGGCCCGTTGGTTGTGAAAGTGAACCATGTACCACCAATGGATGGATGCACAGATGGACTTCACAAATGACAAGCATCTCCTGAAATTGCATGGGAACATTTGTTTTTATGTCCTTTTCTTTTCCCCAATGCGGGAGTCAGTACTTAAGGACCACTTTCTTTTTTTTCTAATTTTGGCTGAGGCTTCTGATTCCCAGTGTAGGATGATTTCTGCCCCAGGCCTTTGGCTCATATGGTTCTTAGGGTGTTTGCCTTCACCCTGACCTCAGCACTCACCCCTTATCTGACTTCCTGTTTTGTGCATCTGTGGGTAAATTTATGCTTTATGCCTCAAGTTCCCTGTCATGGAGCTTCCACTGAGCTTCTGTGGATGAGTTCCTATTTGCTGTCCCACCCCCATTCCAGACCTCCCAGAGAATGAATTTTCTGCTCTTAAAACGACTTCTCAGAGCTGGTTTTCCAATATCTGTTGCCACATTGCTAAATGCCAGTCGCCTGCCTCCCTGCTTTTTTTGCTATCACCATGCACCCTGGCTTAAATGGATGCCTTGAATTTCAGAGAAGGTCTAGAACCTTTGACTAGTTGTGCTTTGATCCTACCTGCCCTTTTCCCCTGATTAACTCATCTCCAGATTTTATATCTGCCCTTGCACCCATGATCTTAGGTTTTAAGTCTCAAGTGCCCTCAATCCCTGCCATTGTTGTCTGAACTTTTAGGACTCGAAACTTGTCAAATTCTAGACAGGAATTATGATAATCTTGAATCTTTAAAATAACTTTTAGACTTACACAAAGTCTTGAAAGTAATATAAGACCTAATATAAATTGAAGTGGGGGTTATTGGAAAATATGGAAAGCATTCTGGTTAAGAGGTAGGGGAAGAAATTTAAGCAAAAGAGAGGTAGAAATTCTATAGCACAGTTAGGAAGGAATGAGTAGTTACAAAAAATAATAAATGTCTTAATTTATGTAATGGTTTGATAGGAATAAAAGTTGATGTTTTTTTAAAAAAATAATATATTCTAAAATGGAGCGTCTAGAATCTAAATATTTTGCAAAATCTGTAGAGATACTTGGCGATATTGGTTCTTCAGAGGCAAGAAGTAAAGCTTTTAATGATTTTCTATTTGTAGATGAGTCAAAATTAGGCATATCTTTTATGCAAGTACAACCTCCACTGTGCTTAGCATTAAATTATTCTTCCATGATTTTCACCATCACGTTGTAATATGTTTGAGTCATCATCCTATCTAATAATAGACAAATATGCAAATTGACCGCACCATCGCTATGCCCAAGCCACGCCCACCAACCAATCAGGACAAATATGCAAATTACCCCAACAAAGATGGCGGCTAATTTGCATATCATGGCAGCGTAGAAAGAAGCCAAGAGCTGCAGAAGGGAGCAAAGCTGCAGAGAAGCAAGCAAGCCGGGGGGAGGAGAAGGGAGGAGCGGAGGCGGGGCTGGGGGAGAAGGGAGGAGTGTAGGCAGGGCAGGGGGAGAAGGGAGTTGAGCAGGCGGGGCCGGGGGAGAAGGGGCGGGGCCGGGGGAGAAGGGAGGAGCGGAGGCGGGGCCGGGGGAGAAGGGAAGAGCAGAGGTGGGGCCGGGGGAGAAGGAAGGAGAGCGGGCTGGCGGAGAAGTTAGACAAGCAGGGGGGCTGGCGTAGAACTCGGGTCGAGGGCAAGGGAGGAGAGCAGGCAGGGCGGGGTAGAGTGCAGCAGGAAACCCTATTGAAGGATTTTTCCTGCAACGGGAACGCTAGTATGATGATAGAATGCCAAGATTCCAAACTAAATCTTGTTTCTTAAAATCACATTGCTAATGACCTGTAATTGTCACACCAGTAATTTTCTGCGATTCTCTAAAATATTATCACAAAGAACCCATTTTATTTGGCAGTGTTATATTTCTAAATGTATTTTTGTTATTTAAAAAACAAATCTTTCAATTTTGAGCTACTCTGCCATGTGATGTTTTCATTTTATAGAATTATTATTAACAGCACAAGCCCTGACTTTTAATTTAGGGTGGGTGTAGCTTGTAATTTTTAAAGTACTTTTATGACTAGAAGCCATTTTTTCAGTGATAATTAAAATTATATTAAGTGAATCTTGTAAAATGTAGCACCATAAACTGTTACAGTGGTGCTAATCTGATAAATCTCAAAAGTAATGAATGTCATTAGCACTTTAAACACATGGAAAACAAACATAAAGAGAGATACAGAAGCAAACATAATGGTAGCCCTTAAAGTTTAAAATGATTAGCAGTAATGCTGATTTTTAAGCATAGTGTCTTCTGAGATTTTTGCAAGGAAATTAGAGGTTCCAAATTATGCCTTGTTTCATTAGATAAAGAAGAATATGAAAATTACTTTGCTAAAATATTTGCTTTTGAAGAAAAATGAAGTTATGAATTAGTAAGCTAATAATTTACCTGCAAACAAAGAAGGAAAGAAAAAATTGGGGTAAAACACTGTAGGTTTTCAGTAAATGCCCATGAATTATGTGAGCCTCCAGACTTTCTCTAAGCTCCCCTGGAAATTTCATAGTAAGTCCAGCTTGGATATTATAGTCCAAAGAACCCATGAAACATGAGGAAAACATTGAAGTCCTTTGAGGCCAACATTCTCCTTTGAAGGGGAGAACTAAGGCACCAAGGATCGTGTGGCAGCAAAGATCAGAACAACATAAGGGTATCCTAAAATAGTCCACTTTTCCCCAGGGTCAGTAACAAGGTCCAGCCCCAAAGAAGATCCCATCTCTACCAGGCTTACACTCACCAAACTGTGCCTGAGAAAGCTGTGGGCACAAAGGCTATAGGGGTTAGTACACAAAATAATAATTTTTCTTCTAAAATCAAAATCTGAGATCATTTTTATATCCTTACCCTTTCACACATAACATTGAAAAGGAATCAGTCATAATTTTTAAGTTTGCTTAAAGCTAGGGAAAGAACAAATGCTTCCATTTAAGAAAAATTCTGTTAAATTTTATCGCAGTAATGTACAGTATCATATGTATAATATGAAAAACATCACAACAGTTTTTTGAGTTGCAATTTCTTAATTTAGTCTGTCCTCATACATTACTTTTCTTTGAAAATTTGACTCCAAAAGTGCTTTCTTAACATGGAGAATTCCAGTTTTAGGAGAAGTGATTTTGAAGCAATTTTGTGGCAGAAGCTTATGGGTTTTTTGGGGGGCGGGCAGAGAGGGGTGAGACTTGGGAGAGAAGAAGAGACCAAGGAAAGTGCAGGGGAGAGATCACAGATGGAAGATAGTCCTTTCGCTTCTCTTTAATGTTGCGGTATAGTGTCCTCGGTTCTGAATAAGAAGAAAACATGACACCTCTTAGAAACATACCAGAATTGTCCACAATTTAATTTCATTAAACTATACTATTAAAAGATAAATCATCATCCTGGGACACTGTCTTTGTCTGCTTGGCTATTATAATAAAATATCTTAGACTGGGTGGTTTAAACAACAGGTATTCAGTTCTCATGGTTCTGGAGGTTGGGAAGTCCAAGATCAAAGGTTCCAAGCTTCTTTCTGGGTTGCAGATGGCCATCTTCATTTCTTCAGGGAACCCCAAGGCAAGAGCACAGGAGTGACTCCCTGACTCTGCCCCGAACTAGAAGAGGGAAGGCCAAGTTCAGTTCAGAAAATAAGTGTTTCTGCAGTGGCGGGTGGGGCGGAAAGGGAAAGGACTCTGCTCTTACCTGTTCTCCCTCCGCATTTCCTCTACAGGAGCCTCAGAGAAGACAGGTGGGAGAGAAGGAGGCTGATGGGAATTATTCATACTTCTCAGGGGCAGGGGATGGGGCAGACTGAAGTGTTGTTCATACTCTATTGCACAGAAATTATATGAAGTAAGCAGATATTCTACACCTGGTTTTTCTGAAACTGTCACTCAAGGATTTTGTCAGACAGAAGGGTGGCTCACTGTGACACCATTCCCTGAGCCCAGCCCTTTGCCCTTCCCCTCTCTACAAAGGAATGACTGTATATACCTAAACGTAAATGCCCCGGTGCTAAGATTTGCTAGCTTTACTTATTTCTGAAACACCCATTTAGGAATCATTTTGTTTTCCTTTTCTTAAACAAAATTGTTTTTGGTATTTTAATTTTAAAACACAGCACTAGGAACTTCTCCCTAGGTAGTGGTGAGATTTCCTTCATAGTGCTTCAGTTAATAAAGCATTTTGGGATAATGAAGGGTGAAAATCACAGTATAAATGTAAAAGTTCCCATATTAATGAAGCAGAACATATTATTGGACCCTTCGTGGAATTTTCCATTGCCAAATCAAGGCTCATTATTCTGCACCTGAGCACCACCATCCCTGGAGTTCCATGGCATGTTTTAATAAGAGAAACGTCCCAGTTTGTTACATAAAACCTTATTTCCCCTTTCTGACAGTCTTTTTCTCCATGGCTTTTAGTATGGCCTCAGAGGTTCATGCTTTCAAATATAAATTCGATGAAGACACATCTTTTCAATTGTGTGGGTTGAAGCAGGGCCGGGATTGCTATCATCTGAGAAAGAGTTCAGGAAGTCTTGCCAGAAAATATGCACTGGGAGATGAAATGTAAAATGTGTCCGACTTTGGGTTTATGGTGCAAAACCATGACATCACACACACAGGCCTCATGGTATTTTGAGATCCAATTTATACATTATGACAATCCTTGTCCTTTCTAATCTCAGTGGTGGGCTGGTGTGTTGAGCAATATATATTTGAGACCCTGTTAGAGAATGGCAATGATTTCCTATGCTTTCATTGATCCTCCTCTTAGAATTAATTTTTCTAGACTGTGTTATTTCACCAGAGTTTGTGTGTGGCCCTCTCTCTCTTCTTTTTTAATCCTCACCAGAGGATATTTCTGTATTGATTTTTAGAGAGAGAAGAAGGGGGAGAGAGAGAGTGAGGAAGAGAGAGAGAAACATCTATATGAAAGCAAAACGTTGGATAGTTGCCTCCCATACATGCCCCAACCGTGGATCCAACCAAAACCTAGGTATATGACCAGATCAGGAATCAAACTGACAACCTTTTAGTGTACGGGACAATGTTCTAACCCAGTGGTCGGCAAACCGCGGCTCGCGAGCCACATGCGGCTCTTTGACCCCTTGAGTGTTCTAACGCCACTTCTTCAAAATAGACTCGCCCAGGCCGAAAACAGACTTCTGCGCATGGGCCACGAAGTTTCAATCACACTGTATGTGCGCGCCCGCACGTGGTATTTTGTGGAAGAGCCACACTCAAGGGGTCAAAGAGCTGCATGTGGCTTGCGAGCCACGGTTTGCCGACCAATGTTCTAACCAACAGGCTAAGGCATACCCTCTGACTTTTTTGGTAATTGTTCACTCCTTTCTTATTGGCTAAATTATTTCTGGTGAGAAATCAAGGATTATAGCTCACTTATATTCTATCCCATGTATTTAGCACAGGGACTGACACATTGTGGTGGTTTGGTTGGACTGAGAGAGAGGACCTGATTGTATTGCTAGGATCAATGCATTAGTGCTAAGTTTATTCTATGAATGATAAGCAGTGTCTTCAGTTTATTTTATGATTCTTATCAGTTCAGAGAAGAGTGAAAAATATTTTAAATGCTAAAATCATGTTTACTATTAAGTGTAAATTTAAACATTTTAAAAATAATTTATTAAAATATTTAAGATAATCTCATATTGACCACAGATGTAAAACCTAAAGATTTTAAGAAATAAAGGCAGTAAAAAACATATTTTGACAAAAGCAAAAAAGCAGGAAGTTATAGCAAAAATAGAAACTGAAAAAAAAACACAACAGAAACCAGTGTAACACACACATACACACACATTTCTCTTTCCTCCTACAATTTTCAGTTTATAGGTCAAAAAAAAATATCAAAGCAAATTGTAAAATTTCTAGGAAATAAAGAAATAAAGATACTACATTTCAATCAAAAGCTATAGGATAAGGCTATGAATGTACCCAGAGGAAATTTTTGAGCATTAAACATTTAACTTATTAAACATAAAATCTATACTAATAAAAGGGTAGTACGCTAATTAGACCAGAGAGACTGGAAGTCTTCTGGACATCCTTCTGGATAAAGCCACAGTGGCAGGGGCTGAGGCAGAGGCAGTTAGGGGCGATCAGGCAGTCAGGCAGAAGCGGTTAGGGGTATCAGGCAGGCAGGTAGGCAGAGTGGTTAGGGGCAATGAGGCAGTCAGGCAGAGGCGGTTAGGGGCATCAGGCAGGCAGGCAGAGTGGTTAGGGGCGACCAGGCAGGCAGGCAGAGACGGTTAGGGGTATCAGGCAGGCAAAGTGGTTAGGGGCAATGAGGCAGTCAGGCAGAGGTGGTTAGGGGCATCAGGCAGGCAGGCAGAGTGGTTAGGGGTGATCAGGCAGGCAGGCAGAGTGGTGAATGGCAATCAGGCAGGCAGGCACAGTAGTTAGGGGTGATCAGGCACACAGGCAGGTGAGCAGTTAGGAGCCAGAGGTCCCGGATTGCAAGAGGTATGTCTGACTGCCGCTTTAGGCCCAATCCCAGGGATCGGACCTAAAGCGGCAGTCAGACATCCCCCAAGGGGTCCCAGATTGGAGAGGGTGCAGGCTGGGCTGGGGGACCCTCCCCCCCGCCCCACGAATTTCGTGCACTGGGCCTCTAGTCTTACCTAATAGACAAATATGTAAATTGACCGTACCTTCGCTATGCCCACAGCCAATCAGAGTGAATGAGTATGCAAATTAACTCACTAAAGATGGTGAGTTAATTTGTATATGAAGGCAGGGCAGGCAGCACCATGGCCTGCTTCCGGGGGTACGGGTCCTTCGGGGTGGAGGAGGCCCCACAGGCAGCGCCAGACACCGTCCACAAGGTACCGATCCATGGCCGGGGAGGCGGTGGGGTGGGCAGCGCCAGACAGCACAGGAGGGGTCCGGGTCCAATACAGGCCCCAGGAGAGGCAGCGCCTGCCTAGCCACTCCCGGGGGTCCCTGGGAACATCGCCGCCCCGAGAGGCAAGGCCGACCCACCTAGCCGCTCCCCGGGTGTCCCTGGGAACATCGCCACCCTGGGGAGGCGAGGCCGGACCGCCAAGCTGCTCCCCGGGGGTCTCTGGGAACATCGCTGCCCAGGGGAGGTGAAGCTGGACCCTAGCTGCTCCCGGGGGTCCCTGGGCACATTGCAGGCATGGGGTTGCTGAGATTCATAGCTTCGCAGAAACCGAGGGCAGGGATCTGCCTCATCTGCAGAGAGACAGAGGTTCTGCAGTGTCCCCAAGACGTGGATGGGCCCAGCCAGGGATCAAGGGGCATGGAAGGACTCCCGAGCAGAGGGGCAAGGACCCTCACCCCTGAGGTGGGGGTTGAGGGGTGGTGCCACCTCAGTGGAGGGGTACTGCACTGCAGGGTACTGGACTGACTGATGTGATTCAGAGAAGCTCCCAGTGCTAACGGGCCTCACTCAGGCGGCCTTCACACTTCAGAGGCAGTGACTCCTGCTCCTGCCTTGACCCAAAAGCAAGCCCACGGTGCCCTGCCCCATGGCAGAGCATGCCTAGGCAGTGAGTGTGAAGCCTTCCACCTGCTCCGGAGAAGCGGGGGCAGTAAAGAATGGGGGACAGGGGACGGGGAGAGGAAAGAATGTGGAGCATCCGCAATGAAGAGGTGCTTGAGAAAGAGGCTCGGAAGC
Organism: Cnephaeus nilssonii; assembly: GCF_951640355.1. Taxonomy (NCBI): domain Eukaryota; kingdom Metazoa; phylum Chordata; class Mammalia; order Chiroptera; family Vespertilionidae; genus Cnephaeus; species Cnephaeus nilssonii. Next base: position 43,198,153 of record NC_137080.1, on the reverse strand, counting down.
CTGACTGGAAGGTTTGTTCTGTTTGCTGGGCCGCTGCCCCTTAGGAAGCGCAAAGAGCATGGCTCTGAGGGCTTCCTGTGTGCTGAGTCAAGTGCCACAGCCAACTGGAATTGGCCTCAGTTTCCTGATCTGTAAAATGGATGAAGCGTGTCCCAGTGCCTTCACTGAGTTTTGATGGCCAATTGAGATACTATATAAAGAAAATGAGGGAAGAAGTGAGAAAGAAAAGGAAGGACGAGCAACACAAAAGAAAGACTGAAAGGAACCTGTAAACCCATTGTCACTTAAATAGGGAATATAGTCAATAGTGTTGTAATGATGGTATGATGCCAGGTGGGTACTAGAAATATCGGGGAACACTTTGTAAAGTATATGATTGTCTAACCACTATTCTGTAACTAATATAAAACCTGAAACCAATACAAAATAATATTGAATGTAAAGAAATGAAAATTGGAGTGAAATTTTTATAAATTTCAAAGTTTAAATAAAAGCTGTAAAGGAAGGAAGGGGAGAATAAAAATAGTGTTTTTCATTTTACCACTTCATTAAAAAGACAGTTGTCTTTATATGGTGCTTTTATACTTTTATACTTTTCTAAGTCATTATCTCATTTTAATTTCCGGGCAACTTAAAGACAAGATAATTATTCCCTCCACTATTCAAAGAAAGAAAATCTTGGTATCTGGTCCTAATGATTCAATTATCAAGCCCTTATTGTAAAGCAGGGTTAGTAAAATTTTCTGTGCAGGGTCATATCTATACTAATAAAAGCCTTGGGGGTGATCAGGCCAACAGGGGAGGGTATTTGGGGGCAATCAGGTCTGCAGAGGAGCAGTTAGGTGTCAATCAGGCCAGCAAGGGAGCAGTTAGGGGACAATCAGGCAGGCAGGTGAGCGGTTAGGAGCCAGCGGTCCCGGATTGTGAGAGGGATGTCCAACTGCAGGTTTAGGCTCGATTCCACAGGGATCGGGCCTAAACCTGCAGTTGGACATCCCCTGAGGGGTCCCATATTGGAGAGGGTGCAGGCTGGGCTAAGGGACATTGTCCCCACTGCATGAATTTCGTGCACCGGGCCTCTAGTAATATAATAAATGTAAATTGTTCCCTCAACCAGGAATTTGACCAGGAGTTTTACCAGGGGGTGGGGCCTGCCCGCCAACCACCTGCAGCCCCTCTCCCCAGCTGCCTCCAGCCCCGATTGTTCCCCCCCATTCCAATCAGGGGCGGAGCTGGCTGGTCAACCTCCTGTGTCCCCTCCCCCTGGCTGGCCTGGCCCGATTGGCCCCGATCAGGGCAGGCCAGCCGGACCCCACCTGTGCACGAATTCGTGCATCATACCTCTAGTAAAATAATAAAAGTGAATCACTTATATATCACATTCAAGAAATTAGCAAAACAAAAATAGACTCAAAGAATATAGAGAAAAATGTGTTAAAAATGTACGTTAATGAATTAGAAAGAATGAAAACTGTTACAGCTAAATCTAAGAGCTAATTTTATGAAAATATTCTGTTAAAAAAACTCAGCTACCAGATACCATAATGAAGAATAAAAGGAAAAGGGAAGCATACATAGGAATAAGGAAAAGCAATATCTATGAGTTAAGAGGAAATATATTATTTAAATGTTAAGAGATTTTATTGTACCTTTCCATGTTAATGAATTTAGGGAAATCCTAGATGAAATACATATTTTTGAAAAATTGAATGCTCAAAATTGACCTAAAAAAGAAAGACAACTTAATTGAGCAAGTAACAGTGAGATAAATTGAGAGATTGAAAGAAATTTATACCCATTTCTAGCTACTAACAAACTAACAAAACAAAGGAAACCAGTTATTACAATATTACTTACTATATTTCCGATGTTGTACTTTACACCCCCATGACTATTTTGTAAGTAGCTTTCTGTACTTCTCAATCCTTACACCTTTTGACCTAGTTCCCCACCCCACCTTTCCTCTGGCAACCAACAGTCTGAATCTATTTTTGCTTTATTTGGTGGTTACCGGAAATATCAAGAGGAACACTTTGCAAAGTATATGATTGTCTAACCACTATGCTGTACACCTGAAACTAATATAAAATAATATCAAATGTAAATTATACTAGTATTTGGAAAATAATTAATTAAAAAACAAAAGGAGCCCAGACCGGTTTGGCTCAGTGGATAGAGCGTGGGTCTATGGACTGAAGGGTTCCAGGTTCAATTCCAGTCAAGGGCATGTACGTTGGTTGCGGGCACATCCCCAGTAGGAGGTGTGCAGGAGGCAGCTGGTCGATGTTTCTCTCCCATCGATGTTTCTAACTCTCTATCTCTCTCCCTTCCTCTCTGTAAAAAAATCAATAAAATATATTTAAAAAGCACACACAAATGAAAAACAAAAGGAAACCAGTAAAAAAAATGCTTCAAATGCAGAGTGGCTTAGGAGGTCCTACATGATGCAGGCCCTCCCATTTTCCACATGCCCTCATCCTCTCGTTCTAGCTTCTCCTCTCTAGCCACACTGGCTTCTTCACTGTTCCCTGAGCAATCCAGGCATTTTCACTACAGCTGTGAACTGCTACTTTGTCTTCCTGGGACACTCTTACCCTGAAATATCTGTATAGTTTATACAAAACCAATATTGCATTTCATATCAATGGATTATTTAATAGTTGATCATAGAATAATTATTTAGCCTTTTTTTTTTAGGGGGGTGAGTTATGTTTCCTGTCTCACTCCTTATACTAAATAAATTTAATGTGGCTGAAAAACGTAAATATGGAAATCTATATATATAAAAGCCTAAGCAACTGGTCGATGGTTCGGCCATTCGACCGGTAGTTATGACACAGTGGGAGCGCTGCTTAGCTGACCAATGGGTGCCAGATGCCGGGCTCATCGCTGGTGAGCCTACTAAGCAATGGCGGTGGTGGCAGGTGCAGTGGGGCTGGGATGAACGGGAGTGGCATGGCCCCTGGCCCGGGTTTGGGCTCCTCCCTGGCCACCTGACGTAGCCCAATCCCCGCAGGCCACACCAGTGCACAAATCTAAACTATAAAAGATATCATAGATGCAGAACTGATATTTAGTTTGTACAAACCAGTACATGCATACTAGTGGCATGAAATTATCTATCTATCTCTACCATTTCAGAGTATAAATGTGAACTGAATTTGGGATTGTGTTTAATATCTTTTTGTTTGTTAATCTCACCTGAGGATATTTTTTCAATTTTTTTTTCAAGAGAGTGAAAGAAAGTGAGAGAGAGAGAGAGAGAGAGAGAGAGAGAGAGAAACATCCATGTGAGAGAGACACATCGATTGGTGCTTCCAGCACAATCCCCAGGGCTGGGGACCGAACCTGCAACCAAGGTATGTGCCCTTGACCAGGAATCAAACTCGAGACCCATTGATCCTTAGGCATATGCTCTAACCACTGAGAAACGCTGGCCAGGGCTGGGCTGAATATTTGAGGCTACTCTCCTGCCTTTGGATATACTGACATATATTATATACAACATCAATATATCCAAAGGCAGGAGAGTAGCCTCAAAATACAAGGGTGGGCAAAAATAGTTTTATAGTTCATATGGAAAATATTTAGGGGTTTGGGCATTTTCCATTTCTAACTCACACATTTTGTTAATGTTCAGATTTTTTAAAAAACAATGGGCATGTATTTTTTTAAAAAACATAAGCCAAAATAGCATTTTGAAAAGATTAAAAGGAAGCAATAAATGTAAAGACATTCCTAAGACATATTTTTAGGTCCTTGCTTAATCTAACAGAGATTCAGGGCTGCAAGTCAAGTGGGAGAATGTATACAGCATCTCTGAACAGTTCCTGGGAATAAAGAATATTTATTTGGATTATTGGATTAATGGATTATTTCTGGGTAATACATAGCAAACTGTTTAATCTGATTTCTCCTATTAATTTTGAAACATATTGCTTTGAAAGAGATAAATTCCGTGTAGTGTTTTACTTATTAACTTCTGTCAATGGATATGCTAAAAAAAAGTGACTTTTAAAAATCTTTGTGGTTTTCCTTATTTTATCTTTTGAAACATTTTATTTCTATTAATGTTTGAGAAATATTCTCAGAGTAAATTGAGTGTGATGAGTTTTAAGAAAAGGATTTAGTAATATGTCTTTTTGAAATGCTAATCCTTAGAACATTTTAAAATTTCAAGCTCACATCAGTCTCCTGGTTACACTGAATAAATTGGAACATTTGCACTTAGCCAGTTAACTTGCTGAGGAGGAAGCTTATAAAGAAGCTTTTTTACCTCTTAAGTATACCCAAGTGACTTCATACAATCTAAAAGATTCTGCAATTCAATATGATTAAAAGCAACATCATGTAATAAAAACTTATTTCTAAAAATAACAGCACACAATTATTTGAGAAAGAGCTAACTTTAAGATCGAGGCTAGTCTGGACCATATGCAAAAGTCAAATTGTAGAGCATCTTTCCAGCAAGCCTTGCTCTGCCAGAGAAAGGAATAACAGCCTCTCTCCAAGAGTAGAAGTGGGAATACAATATATTTATTCAACATTCAATGAAGACTTTAGTACCCATCAGGTGCTCTAAATTATTCTAGGTGCTGGAGATATACTTATGAGCAAAACAGACAGAAATACCCTTGTGGAGTTTACACTCTTGAAAATAAAACTACATCAATACTGATTCATAGAATCTAAATTAATTTTAGATTTAGAAAATTGAGCAGGGGCTAGGTCTGTCCTGCTTTGCTTAGAAATATTCTCTTATTAAAGGTACAGCTTAATGAACCTGAAGTTGAGCAATGTTTGAACTACTCTGAAATTAAAGTTTCTTAACTATTTTAGAAATACATATTAATGAACAATATATGAACTTAAATATTTAGGAAATTTAACCCTTTGCACTCGCTTGCTTTTTTCTCGATTCCTTTATTCTAATGCTAACCGTGTCGAGTCACACTCGACATCCAAGTGCAAAAGGTTAATCTGATGACTAAAAATAGAACCGGTATAAGCTATTAATATGATATTAATTAATATTTTAGTTTGCTTGTGTATATTTGAAAATAATTACAAAATACATGTCTTTAAAATATTGTAGAATTCAGATTTTATACTCCTCAAATTTCATTAATGTATTGAGTTTTGATATCAAGTTTGGAATTTGGAATTCAAAGGTATTTAAAACAGAGGCTTATTTATTTTATAGCATGTCCATTTTGGTCAATAGTCTTCCAATTACTTTATGTAAATACTAGAGGCCCGGTACACGAAATTCATGCATGGCGGGGAGGGGGAATCCCTCAGCCCGGCCTGCCCCTTCTCACAGTCCGGGAGCTTCAGGGGATGTCCTACTAACATCCCACGGGGAGCAGGCCTAAGCTGCAGTCTGGCCTCCCTCTGCTGGAGGCGACCGTCTGATCAGGAAAGGCGCCGCCCTTATCACCCCCTCGCTGCTGCTGCCTCTGTCCTCCCTCTGAAGGAGGTGACCTGACATCAGGGGAAGGCGAGGCCCCCATCACGCCTCTGCTGCTGCCACTGCCAGCTGCGAGGCTGCCTGAGTCTTGGCCTTCGTAGCCACTGCGGCTTGCCTGAGCCTCACCCGGCCCTCATTGCCTGAGGCTCAGGCCCTTGCAGTGGCACTGGCCATCGGCGGCTTTCCTGAGCCTCAGGCTGGTCCTGGGCAAGTGGCAGCCACCATTGCGTCCCCAATGCTGCACATCTCCACCCCCATCCTTGAAGCTGCAAGTCCCTGCCCACCCACACCTGCTGCACGTGCAGCCTGCTGATCAGTCATTATTGTGACAGTGTCCTGACCAATTTGCCTATTACCCTATTATTAGATAGATAAGTAAATTTCTCAGGTTTCTATGAAGCAATGGTTTTTTTTTAAAATTTTATTTTCATAATCAGGTTAACATGAGTGAATAGAGTATTAAGTTAATAGTTAAGATAAAAATTATTGTACTGAATTTTAGAATAAAATGGTTTAACTGAGACACATATTTTTCTTACCATTTATTAACATCCTCAATTAGCCTCAACTCTTTCTAAAGTAGATTCCTGTCTTTAAGAAATTGAACAGTCTAGATTTTTTTTCTTTCCCATAGACCAATGGCTAATGATTACTTGTTGATACTACTCTGTAAGTTCAAAGTACTTAACATACATAGTCTGTGAAGCATTAAATATTTTAGCTGCACATTTGGGACTTGAGATCATTCTACATTCAAATCTATTTATACTAAGCACATTCTGAATTCCCTAATGTGCATTAGGAGAAAAGGCTTGCTCAAAATTGAATCTGCTGCCCTGGCCAATGTGGATCAGTTGGCTGGGCAGCATCCTGTGCACCGAAAGGTTTCTGGTTCCATTCCCAGTCAGGGCACATGCCCAGGTTGCAGGCTCAATTCCTAGTAGGGGGTTGTTCAGAAAATGGATAATTGATGTTTTGCTCTCACTTTGGTGTTTCTCTCTCTTTCCCTTCCTCTCTCTCTAAATATCAACTTAAAAAATTAAAATTGGATTTGTTTTCCAGGTTTTACACAAATTGTTTCACCATTAATCTTCAACGATCTTTACAAGACTTTGCTTTCACTTTTGGAGAAAATGTTCATTTTCATATCTAAAAATTGATTTATTCTTTGCAAGGTGAAGGTGCAATTCAATCAGCCATTATAGTCTGTGTCTCTCAATTTGGTGTTTTGGGTTTTTTCCTTTCTTTTTTTTCATGATCTTTGTTGAAGATGAATCACTAGCTTCTTATTGACAACATCCCATTTCACTGATATTCCCTGGTTGTTTTCAAGTGATCTATTGGTTTTCTTCACTTTAAAAAGGGGCTAGGCTTATTTAGAGGATTTGTCTATCCTATGTTCAAAAAACAGATAGGTGGGTAGCATCAAACACAGCTTTGATGCCAGAATGGTTTCAGGTCTAATGCATCTTGTTTCATGAATATACAGGGTGGGACACAAGTAGGCTTACAGTTGATTCTATGGAAAATAATACAATAGTACATAAATAATACAAGAATAGACTCTTTCATGTACTCACAATTATAAACCTACCTTTGCCACACCCTGGATATAAAGGGTATTAGGCAATAACAGAGCACAGAGGAAGTCATTGAGGATGAAGCAAAGAGTAGGTTGTGATTTTATTCACCCCTAAAGAATATGTGGAACACAGTTCATCACTGCAGATAAGTGACCCTCTATGAAATGGGATATTTCATGTACATGATAAGCAGTTTGTCTGTAGATAGCCTGATGGCATTAAAATCACCCATAAGAAAAAAAAACCAAGACATTATATTGAATCGTAGTAGTGTGTAAAAGATGCTATATATATTCTAATTGTTAGACATAAGTCACTTTGGTCTTATTATAGACTGAATGTTGATTTTTCCCAAAAGTCCTATATTGCAGTTCTAACTTTCACAATGAGAAGCTATTATTAGGCTCTGGCTGGTGTGGCTCTGTTGGGCATAGCCCTATGTACCAAAAGGTTGTCAGTTTGATTCTTAGTCAGGGCACATGCCTGGGTTGTGGGCTAAGTCCCCAGTAGGGGGCATGCAGGAGGCAGCTTATCTCACATTGTTGTCTCTCTCTCTCTCTCTCTCTCTCTCTCTCTCTCTCTCTCTCTCTCCTGTTTTCTCTCTTTAGGAATCAATTTTAAAATTTAAAAAAAAAAGGAAGAGAGAAGCTATTAGGTGAGATGACTCACAAAAGTGGAGGGTCCTTGTAAGAAGAGATTCTCCCTCTCCCTCTCCCTCTCCCTCTCCCTCTCCCTCTCCCTCTCCCTCTCCCTCTCCCTCTCCCTCTCCCTCTCCCTCTCCCTCTCCCTCTCCCTCTCCCTTTCCCTTTCCCTCTCCCTTTCCATCTCCCTCTCCCTCTCCCTCTCCCCTCCCCTTCCCCCTCCCTCTCCCCCTCCCCCTCCCCTTCTCCCTCCCTCTCCCCCTCTCCCTCTCCTTCTCCCAGCCAGGAAGAAGGAATATTTTCACCACAACTGGAACATGTGGGATTCCAGAACTGTGAGAAATAAATGTCTGTTTTTTTAAGCCACTCAGAATATGGCGTTTTGTTATAGTATCCTGAGCTAAGATAGTTCTATAGTACCTCTGAGTATTTTCTTTTTTGATTGATTTTGCACTTGTGATAAAAATCCATGCTAACTTTCTAACAGTGTGGTTGAGGAACAGTGTCTTTAGTTCACGTAGTACCAACAATGATGTTGTCTGCTTTAGACTGTAAGTGCCTAAGGGGCAAGGGCTCCACCTGATTTTAACTCTATCAGCCAATTCAGTTTAAAATGAATTAAGACGGACACAAAATAATCCCATGAAGACAGTTCCACTTTTCTGTTTTTCTACTTTGGGCATGTAGATACAAGCTTACTGGAAACTACTTTGTTTAGCATCAAAATTATATCTTGCTTCACATACCTGTTTGTTGATTAATATGGTGCTATTGCCTTGGAACCATTTTTTCCCCTAATATAATTAGAAATAGGATGTTTGTGATAGCAATTGAGCTAATTAGTTCCACTTTAATAGTCTTTGTGGATTTTCTTTTGTCTTTGGGGTAATTTTTACATTCCAGAAATTTTTGTATTATTGTTCCCCTATCACTATTAATACTTTTAAATAATTGTTATGACTTATATTATTAAGAAAAATAATATTCTTCTCCAATATTATAGTGCAGCTTGAAAATCACTGTGTGGTCTTTCTTTGATGTTTTAATATATCATGGTCTTACATTTTATTTATTTATTTTTTAAAATATATTTTGTTGATTTTTTACAGGGAGGAAGGGAGAGGGATAGAGTTAGGAACATCATTGAGAGAGAAACATCGATCAGCTGCCTCCTGCACACTCCCTACTGGGGTTGTGCCCACAACCAAGGTACATGCCCTTGACCAGAATCTAACCTGGGACCCTTGAGTCCAAAGGCCGACGCTCTATCTACTGAGCCAAACCAGTTAGGGCCATGTCTTACATTTTAATTGTGAGGCAGCATGATATTCTCTAAACATCAGTAGACTTAAAGATGTAGTTTCCAACCTTGGTGCTTCCATCTCCAACTGTGTGATCTTAGATAAGTCATTTTACCTCTCTGGAGCTTGGTTTCTGCATAAATACTTGGGCTCCATCCCCTAGATGTAAAGTCTATGTAATGTAATTTGAGATTAATTTGTTTTTAATGGTAGATTAAGTGCCAAATTTGCCAAGGATTTACATTTTATTTTAGGGTGGCTATCTAGTGAATAATATCATTCACATGAATTTTCATTCCTATATGCTAATTTTGAGTACAGGAAAACAATATAGATTTGTAGTTCATATGCCAGGAAGAAAACTTGGGAAGTAGTTCATGCTGTGAGAATCATCTTAGGTGTGGATTCAGAAAACAGGGTTAAGAACTTCAGAGTCTAATTCAGGTGGTCACTAAATATTCTATAACATTCTATGACCCCATTAATCCACCATAGATATTTACCATTCTCCACTTCAGGAACCAAAGGGATCCAAACTATCCTTTGAATTACTTCATCTTCCACATTGAGAGTCATCACTTCCTTTTATTTTATCAACTCAATGACAATTTAATATTTTTATCCCAAATACTTTATTCTATTTAAAACAACAGTGTTCCTACTTATTTGTAATAGCAGTTTTAAACAACCATGAATTCAATCTAATATATGTGTAAAAATTCATTCTAAGTATGAAAAGTTAAAATAATTGCTGAAAAGAACCACAAAGATAAAAAAAAAGAAGAAACAGGAAAATGCGATGTAATCATTTAGTTTATAAAACTGAAGAAAGGATCACTCTCACTGGATGTTCAATGCAATAACTTAAATCTTAGCAAGACTGAAGAGGACAGAGACCAAGAAAACCAGAAACAGCAGAAAAAGATATTGGAAGTATATTTGGAGATTAAAAATGGTAGTGGGACAATTTGCTGACACCTAAACAATGGTGGGAGTGTCCGCAGATAACAATAGGGAGAGGGAGAAAAAACATCCATTAAAACACTACAATATTCTGAGGATACATAGTGTAAGGGCAAGTTAAGTTTGCATGACTCACTCATTCTCTAGGGATTCTTAGTGCCAATTTAAGACTAAAGCACACCAATTAGAACAGCACAATACTCTGGAATTATACAGCATCGGGGAAAGCAATCTTTCTTACTCCAAAGAGCAGAAAATAGCAAAATATTACTGGGTCGTTCACCTTGTCAATTGTTCATAAAAATTTTTGATTCACCAAGAAAATTTTTATATATTTTGAGAAACTTCTATTTTATAAAGCAGAGAACTAAATATATTTTTCAAAAGACTTTTTTGACAAAAAGAACACCTTTTATGGAATCTGAAGACCCAGATTCTGATATTGTATCTTCCACTTATAAGATAAGTGACTTTGAAAAAGTCATTTACTTCTTTGAGCGTTAGTTTTTTACCTCTGTATAGTGAAAATACCCATTTTACATAGTTGGCATAATAAAGGAGAAGATTAAAATCTAATTGAAATAAAGTATGTTCTTTAAGTAAGTAAAATCTATAAAATATAGTTGTAAGATTGTTATTATGATTAAAATGTTTAAGGTTTGAACATACAAACGATCCACAATCCTTCCTTATCCAAAATCCCTCAATTCTCCTGCTTTGTAAACAAAGCATTACTGTGGAATAAATAAGTTACTATTGATTCCAGGATCCAGAACTCTCCACAGGAAAGAGAAACCAAGAAAATAAACAAATAGTGGGATGGCTCAATTTAAATGTTGGGAATGGAATTTGACTTGTGTTATAATTAGTTAAACTTGATAAAATTTCTGTTTATACCTATCACAAGGTAACTTCTAAATGAATGCAATTATTCAGCCTCCTAAAAGCATACAGAAGTCTAATTGACACTCTGCAATATGACTTTTAAGCACGGTTTTATAAAAAATCAAATTTGCATTTAATGAGAGCTTAACGCTGACACATACTTGTCAAAAACATGAGGGAGTTGGCATTTTTGTATTTACAGTTTCTTCTTAATAGAAAGGGCTTCTAGCCCTACCTGGTTTAGCTCAGTGGGTAGAGCATCGGCCTGCGCTTTGGTTCTGGTCAAGGGCACTACCTCTGTTGAAGGTTCCTCCCTCCTCCTCCCTCCTCCCTAGACTGGACCCTCGTAGGGCTAGTGCAGGAAGTGACTAATATTAATTATTAATTAAACACAATGGATGTGTTTCTCTCACATTGATATTTCTCTCTGTCTTTCTCTCTCTTTTCCACTCTCTTTAAGATTAATGGAAAAATTTCCTCGGTTGAGGATTAAAAAAAAAAAAGAAGTGCTTCTAAGTAAGTGGGACAGCCCAGGACCTCAGCCAGGTTTGCCAGCACTTGGCCTCTTCAGGTGGCTCTGCTGGATGCAACATTCCGTGAATCCATTTCCAGTTACATAAGAACATATTCTTTGCACGCCTCAATGTGTACCTCCTTTTTACCTAACCAAAAGGGTTGCAGTTTCATAAATATGGTGAATATCTTATCAGGTGTGTCAGTGCTAAGCAGTGGGCTGGGGTAAGGTAATAAATCTCTTTGAATAAATTGGTTATGGTAGATGAACAGCATGATACACGAGGAAATATTGACTATTCATGTTTTCTTCCTGAATGAGATTTGTATCAAAATAACGAACTTCTACACCAAAGTCGTGTTCAGTTAAAAAATGAAAGGGTGTTATGCTTTTGTGCTTGGAGGCAGAATGGGGTAAATTTGGGTCATATCTTGCAGGCTTTCAAAACTAGTAATTTTTTGATGAAAGGGTGGACCAGAATATTTGCAAATTTGTTTGGAAAGGGATGGAGACAATGACAAGATATTTGTTTCCAGTTTTTCATTATAGAATTTGCTGCAAAGCAAAAAAAAAGAGAAAAATGACATGGAAAATCTCTATATTTTTATATTTTCTACTATAGGTTTTCAGTTACATTCTTTGCAATTGAAAGACTGTTTTCCCTGTTTTACTGAGGAGATCAAAGCTGTTTTCAAAGGTAAGAGGACAGCAGGTGAATGGCATTAGGCCATGTGATTCTGTGGATTTTGCTGCTGGCCTTACCAGTCTGTACAGTGGTGATGGAGACAGCGCAGTGGCTGCCTGCCTCCACGCAGAGCTCTCCCCTCCTCCTCAGAGACAGGAGAATCCTGTGCTTCAATAGTTCTAATTTAGGGGGGTGGGGTGGGGGATGTTTAGGATCACTGTTCATTCACACTTCCTATAAACTATCTTAGGATCTGTTTCAGGGACTGGACACTTGATAGGAGCACAGTGGATAAAAGAGAAAAAGAGGTAAGGGAGATTGTGCCTCTGGAGACATGTGGCTAAGACATGTGTTCCAAAATCTTGTCTCCATTTTTAAAACTCTATGTCTACTGCATATAACAGCATTTACTTGGCTTTGGATTAAAAACCTGGGGTAAATGCCTACCATTTCTCTGCTGTGATTGCCAGGTTTTCCTACATCAGGAAAACACCCCTGCCAGGCAGTGATAGCATCAGCCTGGTGGGGAGTGTCCTGAGAAAACACTTCTGATTAGATGCTGTCAGCAGACATTGGGGCCATTTGAATGCTCGGGACATCAGCTTCTTGGGCTCAACTATTGTAAGGTGCACCCATCTTAAAATAGGAGTGGGGGCAGTAGTGATGGTCTGAAGGAATGAAGAAGGCGGAAAGGGGTGAGTCATGTGCCCAGATTGCTGCAACAAGGAAGCACCGCGGGGGAGGAATCTGCAGGCAGGAGGCCCTGGTCCTCAGATGGTGCAGTCATCTGTCGAGTTAGTGTGAAATGGCTATTATAGGAGAGAGATTTGGAGCCAGAGAGGAAGGTGTTTCCTCAGGTCAGAAAGACCGTGGAGCTGAAGTGGAGCAGAGCCAGGGCCAGATGTGGCAGGCTTCCCTGAAAGGAGGTGAGGAAGGAGGCTGGGGGAGAACCTTGGAATGCATCAGACCTAAGCATAGTGGCAAGTGGAATCCACATCAGGCGGGCTGTCCTAGGAATCTTGCCTAGTGCCTAACGAGACAGGAATGAAGTGAGAACTTGAAATTTATGTTGACCAAAACACAAAGGATTCTAGATTTGATTTATTGTTCTATGCCTAAGCTTTTGCATTTTTTTTGGCATGCTTTCTTTCATTTGTCCTTAGAAAATTTATTTATAAAAGCTGAAATTCTGACTGCTATAAAAGTAGTCTCATGGAAGGAGTGTACCCCCCAATTTTTAACCCAACAACATCTAATAGCTTAGGAGAATGCAATGAAAGGAGGACCTGGGACATAGCCCACAATAGCCTAATACACATAGAAATGTTTTTGAAGTCCCATTCCTTCTCTTAAAATCCTTATCAAGCTGACATTGTGTCATATAAAATAGCCATGCATGTTTATTTTAATCCTATATAATAAAGGCTAGTATGTAAATCGACTGAACAGTGGAATGACTGGCCACTATGATGCATTGACCACCAGGGGCAGACGCTCAATGCAGGTGGTCAGTGTGCTCCCACAGGGGGAGCGCCACTCAGCCATAAGTTCTGAGCCAGGCTCACAGCTGGCGAACACAGCGGTGGTGGGGGAGCCTCTCCCACCTCCGCGGCAGTGCTAAGGATGTCCGACTGCTGGCTTAGGACATCCTAAGCCATCAGTCGGGCATCCCCCAAGGGCTCCTGGACTGTCTCAGGGTGCAGGCTGGGCTGAGGGACCGCCCCCCCCCCCCGCCCCTGAGTGCACAAATTTCATGCACGGGGCCTCTAGTATAAAATAATGCATCAAATTGCTTACTAGTTGTAACTACAAGTACCTTTGCCCCTGAATGTTATTTCTGCCACCCTCCTGCTCCCAGAGGGTGTCCTCAATACACCTCTTTTAATGACTATGGAAAAGTTGAGGTTCTCCTCTAATTGAAATTGAGTTCATTTTTAGTTTCTATTGTTATTTTTATTTTAGGCATCACATCCGAAAATAATTTGCAGAGTCTTATTTTCTTGCTGTGACTGGCAAGAGCACAGGGAGTGATTGCATTTTTTTTTTTTTTTTTTTTTTTTTTTTACCTATGGATTGCTTTACAGAGGCAGGACCTTAACCCCATACCTTCATGCCCAGTTTCTGACCACAGAATCAGGAGGGGCAGGGTAGCCTTATCATTGACCCCTCACAAAGCTTCAGTGTGCCATTACTTGGAGCATGTCACCAAATTCTAATCATTGTCTCAGGAGCAAAATAAAACCCTGGGCCAACTTTTGAATATAGTCTTCAGTCATGAGGCTGTGTTATTCTGGAATTAAGAGTCAGAATAAGTGGTGACTGGCTGTGGTAAATGTGGAATTACTCAGCAAATCCAAAATAGAAAAACCAAAGGGCAACTTCTTTGCAGTGATTTTAGTGACAGTGTTTTTTAAAAAAAGTAAAGCATTGTATTTATCTATATGTCCCCTATCTTCCATCATATTTTCCCTTAGAGAAAGGCCAAGGGGATTTATGGATATACTAGAGGCCTGGTGCATGGATTTGTGCACCAGTGGAGTCCCTCAGCCTGGCCTGTGGGGATCCGGCCAAAACCAGCTCTCCAACATCCTCAGAAGGGTCCCGGATTGTGAGAAGGCGCAGGCCAGAAAAAAAAAAAAAAAGGAGCAGGCCAGGCTGAGGGACTCCACCAGTGCACCATTGGGGCTGGGGAGAGACTGTGGGAGGGCTTCAGGGTGTGTCTGGCCCATCTCACCAGTCCCAATCGGCTGGACCCCAGCAGCAAGCTAACCTACTGGTCTGAGTGTCTGCCCCCTGGTGGTCAGTGCGCATCATAGTGACTGGTCAAACGGTTGGACACTTAGCATATAAGGCTTCTATTATATAGGATTCACCACCTTAGTCACTTTTATATTCTTAAAGAGTTTTCAGCCCTAGCTGGTTTGGCTCAGTGGATAGAGTGTCAGACCATGGACTGAAGTGTTCCAGATTTGATTCTGGTGCTGGATCCCTGGCCCTGGTCAGGTGCATGCAATGTGTCTCTCTCACATCGATGTTTCTCTCTCTATCTCTCTCCCTTCCACTCTCTAAAAATCAATGGAAAAGTATCCTCTTTATATGTATAAAGAGAGAGTTTTCACATCTTTTACACTGAAAAATAGGTATTCACTCAGAGTACTCGTTTGCAAAGCAAATTGGATTGTAAATATCTAAGTAGTTGTGATTTTTTGCCTTCGGCAATATCTTCTGCACCTAGACCAGTATGGTTCGGTTCTGGTGAGAGCTCTCTGCTGGCTCTTGAATGGCCACCTTCTCACTGTGTCCTCACATGACAGAGGTAGAGTTAGAAAGAAACAGAACTACTGTCTCTTCTCAAAACAAAACACTAATCCCATTATGAGAACCCCACTCTCGTGACTTCATCTAAATCTAATTATCTCCTTAAGATCCCACCTCCAAACACTATCACATTGGAAGTTAGGGTAGTAAAATGTGAATTTGGGGAGGACACAATTTAGTCCACAGAATCATGCAGCTCTTGGTTTAGTCTTGTTTCTTTGCCCCTCAATTGGGCCCTGTCCCTGGACCATCAGGCATGTTTGGATTCTTTTTGCCTGGTGCTCTGAGTCATTGCTAAAGCAGTTTTGCTCCTGGTTCTTTTTTTTACCTTAATTGTACCACCTTCTTTCACAGCAAAATGGAGCAGAAAGCACAGAGTTTCCCTATACTTCCTGAACCGACATGCACAGCCTTCCCAACTATCAACACCCTGCACCAGACTGGTACATTTGTTACAAAAGATGACCCTACATTGACACATTATCATCACCCAAAGTTATTGCTTGCATTAGGGTTCACTCTTTTTTTTAAATATATTTTTATTGATTTCAGAGAGGAAGAGAGAGGGAGATAGAGATAGAAACATCAGTGATGAGAGAGAATCATGGATCGGCTGCCTCCTGCATGCCCCCTACTGGGGATTGAGCCCGCAACCTGGGCATGTGCCCTTGCCCAGAATAGAACCTGGGATCCTTCAATCTGCAGGCTGAAGTTCTATCCACTGAGCCAAACCGGCTAGGGCAGGGTTCACTCTTGAAGTTGCACATTCTATGGGTTTTGACAAATGGTTAATGACATTGTAAGTATCACAGAATAGCTTCAGTGCCCTAGAATCCTCTGCGCTTCACCTATTCATCTATTCCTCCCACCTAACCTCTGGCAACCACTAACCTTTTTGCTGTCTCCATAAGTTTTTTTCCAGAATGTCATATAGTTGGAATCATATAGTATGTCCTCTTCGCACTTCTTTCACTTGATAATGAGCACTTAAGATTCCTCCATGCCTTTTCATGGTTAGATAGTTCATTTCATTTTGTGCTAAAGATAGTACCATCTTTAATTATTTGGATTCTTGCCCTTCACTTCAAGTCTGTTGTGCCCAGATTTGGTAGCAAATGCTCATTCTTTAAGTGTCTGACTCTCCAACTCTGCTGATAAGATCTTGATCCTCAGCTTGTGTAACTGGAGTTTTGTGTTCCCTCCTTCTTGTACTCATTCATCCCTCATCTTAGATCCGTGTTCCTACCTGCTTCATAGTTGGTATCTCATTGACAACTGTCCTATGTTAGTCCTTGGCTTTGCTCAACCCATAGGCTTGCTTGGCCTTCCCTTGTGTGAAGTCCTATCTTTGCCAGAGCCCTCTTATGGCAGTTGACATGCAAGAAAAGGCAGCAATGCTATGGAAATGTTTGTGCACTTGCTCCGGGCAGAACTTAAGCCTATTAACAAGAAGCAAACTGAAATATTGGTCCTGACGAGATAATTCTGCAATGGCTACAGGACTCCAATAAAAAATTCACATGTACACACCCCCAAACTAACAAACTAAAACACTAAAATAGCAGCTATTAAAATATTTTTATTTAAAAATAGGATTAATACTAGAAATTTTTTTGAAACATCAATTAACACTGCTGTTTGTTATAGAGCAAAATGTTTACTTTCTCTTCTCCCCTGGAACTTAAATAAGTAGAAAATCCAAATAGTGGAGAAGAATATTGGTAGCTTCATGGGTGCTTGTATTGTATAGCATGTTAGGTAAAATCTGAAGGCAAGGTTTGACTAAATATTACATATGTGATCCAGCCTTACTAATTCCATTCTCTTATCACCATCTATTGCTGCATTTTTTTCTTGCAGAGAAGTAAAACAGTATGATGCAGAAAGAACTTTGTCAAAAGCATAGGAACATTAATCTTTCTTGGTTTCTCTGTGCTGATATAAATGACATAACTACATATTGTGTTTGAATCTACATGGAAACTCTGAAGAGGTGTTGTGAGAATTCATCTGCTGGTTGCTCAAGCTCTACAAAAATATGAAAGAGGCATTATATTGGGAAAATTATGCAACAATAAAAAATGCACTACTATTTAAATACTAGAGGCCCAGTGCATGAAATTCATGCACGGGGGTGGGGGTTGTCCCTTAGCCAAGCCTGCACCCTCTCCAATCTGGGACCCCTTGGACATCCCTCTCACAATCCAGGACTGCTGGGTCCTAATCACTCACCTGCCTGCCTGCCTGCCTGATCACCCCTAACCACTCTGCCTGCCTGCCTAATTGCCCCTAACCCCTCTGCCTGCCTGTCTGATTGCCCCTAACTGCCTCTACCTTGGTCCCTGCCACCATGGCTTTGTTCAGAAGGACGTCCGGAAGATGTCTGGTCTATCTGGTCTAATTAGCATATTGCCCTTTTATTAGTATAGATAGCCGATGCAAATAAGATAGAGGCTTGAGAAAACACAGTAATGGACCAGGGAGATGAGACGATTATAACCTCTCATATAGGTAAAGCACCCTCTTTACATGCTCTTTGATGAGAATGGAGACAGCGCCACACATTATGAATGTATGTCATAATTATGTTCACCTACATTCAAAATGACTTGTTCTTGACCCATATCAGAGAAAAATTTGGTAGTTGTTTCTCCAATGGAGTGGTTGAAATCTCTTGTTTGTCTTTAAGTGAATGGTTAAATTCATCCTTACAGAATTACAGATGGTTTAATTTAACATGGAGTGAATAAAAAATGGACTTACTCCCACCTTGATAGCTCTCAGCACTTTAATAGTGGAAGAAGCATCTTTTTACACCTGGGATTAGACAAGATCTGAGGGAGAAAAGGCTTAGAATGCATGACTGAGGAAGCATCATGCTGTCTGTCCCCAGGGAGAAAAGAAATCTGTCCTCATTTTGAAATAGCTCTTGGCTATGGCTCAGAAACACTCAATGGGCAGCTTTAGAAATTGTAGCACTTTCTTTCACAAAGAGAAAAATCACTGTATGTCTGTGTACTCTTAAGGGAGATAGAGGAGGTTAAGAAGTAGATACAGAAATTATTAAGTACATGTAACAAGCACCCACGTTATGAAACATTTTCTTATTAGAAAGCATACATTATTTTGTAAATATGAATTTGAAAATTTCTACAAAGTTTTTTTATTTCATTTTTTTATTAAACTTATTGGGGTGACATTGGTTAATAAGATTGTGCTAATTTCAGTAATAAAAAAAGGAAAAAAGAGATTATGCAAGTTTCAAGTGTATATTTTTATGATACATGATCTGTATATTGCATTTTATGCCCACCACCCAAGGTCAAATTATCTTCTATCAACACATTTTTGACCCCCTTTACACTTTACTAGCCCCCAACCTCCCTTCTCTCTGGTAACCACCATAATGTTGTCTGTGTCTATGAGTTTTTATTTATCTGTTTTTCTTGTTTATTCACATGGTTACTTTCATATTTCAATTATTTTGTTCTATATTCAGATCATGTATTCCAATTCTACATTAAGGAATATAGAAAAATGTATATAAATTAGTATAATTAATATGCAAGAGAACTTCTACCATAGTCTTAGAATTTTTTCCCCATAAATATTTTGCAGTCTTCAAAAAAATCTTTACTCAAGGTAGGCAGTCTTTATTTTGCAATGATACTGAGCTGGGTCTTCTGTTTCCTATCAATTACATCTTCCTTTCCCACCTTTGAAGGTCTAATCTTAGAGTTCCCTCACCTTTATATTGCAGGCAATAGAAACTGCCAAAGTTAAAATCAGTTTTGAACTTGAAGAGTTTACTTAGGGTCAATGGAGTTGGAAGTTAGAATTCTTTTTCTGTTTAGAAGGTATTTCAACTAGGAAAACAAAAACAGAACCAAAAAAGTACTCAACAACTGTTTTTTTGTTGTCTGTATGAAGCAGTATAAGAAAACTGACATATAAATGAGACATTTCAACAATATGCTGAGATAAAGACTGAAAATTAGTTTACTTTCAAACTGTTTTAGAGTTGTCCTTCTGAAATAAAACCCCACTTTTACAGAAAATAGGGGAATGCTATTTTGAAGATTCTTTGATGATAATGATGTGAAATCAAGCATATTATCAAACTATGTACTCAGCCAGGAGAAGGTCTTCTCTCTGGCCTAATAAATTCATTACAAAAGTGGAATTTCTTTGTTATCAAATTCATTCTTAGGGAGTAGTGTGAAAAGAATATAAACTTTAGAAGTAAGCAGAGCTCTGCTTATCAAATCACCAAGTAGACTGAGGATCTGAAGTACTTTCAGAATCGGTCTCCATACTGGCCTTGAAGGATTGTTTTGGGAGTGTTTAATGAGATAAAATGTTCAGAACACTTAAGGGAGTGTCTGCATATAACAATTATTCAGACACTTTACTCCCTCAGAGGGTTATAAGAAACCAGAAAAAATACTGCTGAGATTTTTTTTTTCTGCTCTCCCCTCAAATTTTATAGGAGACAGTTGAATATACTAGTTGATCACTTGCCAGAGCCTTAAACAGTGACAAACCAGTAGTCTTGATAAAGAGGATAAATAATGAATATTATGGATATTCCACTAATTTTGTCTACGTGACAACAATGGTATTCATGCACTGCTGGTCTATGCACTTTTAGTGAAAAGCCCTGGCCCTTCTGAGCACAATCAGATGAAATTACAGTCTTCTGCAATTGTCCAGTCACCAGGAAAACAGAGGCTTACTTATAAAAATTGGCCATCTGCAGTGGTAATTTTATTCTTTGTATCTAGCTATGAAACTCTATATCTGAAAACAACAACAACCAGGTTTGAGGTTTATGAATTTTGGGGAATAATTTTTGTAATATTTTAATTATGAATGAGCACAAAGGATGTGATAAAGATTATGTAATGTGGTGCTTTACAGGTAAGAAATTATAAAATCTTTGTAATTAAATTAGTTGCATTTTGCATAGTAGTACTTGTGGGATAATAAGGATTCATGAATAAATATTTGTTGTGTACTTATTCTATGCCAGTCTCTGGGGATAGAGTGACAAATAAAGAAATCATGGTTCCCACTGTTAATAACTGACTTATTCTCCAGTGAAACAGATAGTAATAAGTGCTGAGACAAAAAGCAACAGAATAACATGATGAGTGTAGTAGGTGGGGTTGGATGGCCAGGGAAGATATCTTTAAGAAGTTAACACCTGAGAGACGGAAATAATTCAACCACACAAAGACCTGGAGCAAGAGAAGTCCAGGCTGAGGGAACAGGAAGTGTGGCATGGTGAGCAAATGAGTGCAGAGGCCATGGGACCAAAATGAGCAAAGTGTGCTCAGGAAAAAGAGTGGGTGAGGAGAGTGTGGCTAGGCAATTGTGAGAGAGGTTGAACTTAGCAGGAAATGAAGCTAGAAAGAGTA
Source organism: Cnephaeus nilssonii (assembly GCF_951640355.1). Classification (NCBI taxonomy): domain Eukaryota; kingdom Metazoa; phylum Chordata; class Mammalia; order Chiroptera; family Vespertilionidae; genus Cnephaeus; species Cnephaeus nilssonii. Next base: position 43,177,373 of record NC_137080.1, on the reverse strand, counting down.
GGCTATGCAGGACCATGGTAAGGAGTGGAGTATTACAAAAATTCATTGACTGGAGCAGGTATCAGAGAGTTTCAAGCAGGGGGAAACCACTTTGCTACTGTGTGAAGAATGGATTGCAGGGGCAAGAGCAGAAAGAAAAGATACAATTTATTCTGTTATGGCAGTAGGTTCGCTAAGAGATGATGGTGGCTTGGATCAAAGTCATGGCAATAAACATGAAGAAATGGGCAGATTTTGGAGGAAGAACTAATAGGACTTGGTAATAAAATCACTATGGGGATGGTTGTGAGAGAAAGAGCAGAATCATGAATGATTCAGGGTTTTGACTTGAATAAACGGAGTAGATATTGCTCCTATTTGTGATGTGAGGTAGACTAGGAAAGTAAAAGGTTTTAGGCAGATCTGGAGTCCTGTTTGGGACATTGCTATATTAGACATTCAAATGGAATTGAGTATAAGAGTCTAGAGCTTATGAGTAAAGATAGAGTATTTTAGGTCTTTAACATATAGATGGTACTTAAAAGCCAGGTCACTGTATTAATTCACTTGGAAGTATAAGAGAAGCTCTAAAACTGGATTATTCCAACATTTAAGCATCAGCGTGATAAGAATGAGTCCATAAAGGAGACTAAAATGAAAAACACAGAAAAACATGGTACAACAAATATTAAAGTAATAACAACAACAGCAATACTAATAAAAAAAAGTGTTTCAAAAAAGTGATGTTGGTCTATCAGCATGAAATGCTCTTGAGAAATCAAGAAGATAAAGAGGGAGAAACAGGAACACAGGATTGAGCAACATGGAGCAGACTAGTGATCTTGGCAAGTGTGTTTGCAGTGGGATGGAGGAGATGAATGCCCAAATGGAATTCATCAAGAAGGTGATGTAAGGAAACAAAAAACAAGATCAGAAGACTCAAGAACTTCTGCTTGAAGATTAGTGAAGAAATGGAACTGTAGTTGAAGGAAGACAAGAAATGGGAAGTTATTTTATTTCTGTTTTTCTTATTGTTAAGAAAGAGTGCTACACTGTAGGGTCAAAATTGCTTGAGAATATGGAATCCAGGATACAAGTACTGATAGGATGGTCTTTGAAAGAAAAGGTAGGGTCATGCCATCTTTAGGAAGATCAAGAACGAGTAATGAAATAGGAACAGGTGGCAGTGAAGGAGTGCCCTTGCTGATGGGTGATGAAAGGATTCCTATCTGATGACTTTCATTTTGAGTAGGAATGAAGCATGCTATAAACTGAGATGAGGTTTTAGAGGAGAAGAAATGAGGTGTGAAATCATTTTATGGAGAAGTGGGAGACAAACTTGCAGGACAGGGTTGAAAGTTCAATTGAAATTTAAAGTTATTAATAAGTTTGGCCAGACTGTCTATGTATTAGTTTCCTAGGGCTTCCTTAACAAAGTATTATAATAAGGGTAACTTAAAACAACAGAAATGTATTCTCTCCAGAGTTTTGGAGGGTAGAAGTCCAAAATGAAGGCAATGGTAGTGTTGGTTCTGTCTGGGAGCTCCGAAGGAGAAGCTGTTCTATGCCTCCTCCCTAGCTTCTGGCGGTTGCTGGCAATCCGTTTTGGAGTTCTTTGGTTTGAAGAGGTATCACTCCATCTCCACCTGGTGTTTCTCCTTCTGTCTGTACCTGTGTTCCATTTTCCATCTTCCTGTATAGACAACAGTCATATTGGATTTAGGAACCACTCTAGTCTAGTATGATTTCATCTTGATTACACCTACAAAGACTTTTTTCCAAATAAAGTCACATGGTTTTGGTATGATACTACTCAACCCAGTACATCTCAGTTGCATAATTTTCTCTATAAATGTTTAGTTGCTTGGGTCCAAATACTGAATAAGTTTAATCAGGGTCATATTTTAAAAAATTAGTATGTAATGTTTCCTGTATACATTAAGTTTACACATCAAATTACATATTTTAAACATTTTAATACAATTTATTGGGGTAATATTGGTGAATAACATTATATACATTTCAGGTATATAATTTTATAGTATGTCATCTGTATGTTCCATCATGTGCCTATTGCCCAAAGTCTAGTCACCTTCAGTTACCATATACTGGACCTCTTTTACCCTCTTCATCATCCCCCCTACCCTTCTTTCCCTCTGGTAACCACTGTACTGTTGTCTGTGAGTTTGTTTGTTCATTTGTTGCTTTCTGTTTTATATCCCACACTAGAGGCCTGGTGCATGACATTCATGCACTGGTGAAGGGGAGGGGTCCCCTCAGCCTGGCCTGTGCCCTTTCTCAGTCCAAGAGCCCTTGGGGGATGTCCGACTGCCACAGAGGCGGGAGAGGCTCCTGCCACTGCCACTGCGCCCGCCAGCCCGGCTTCTGGCTGAGCGGTGCTCCCCCTATGGAAGCGCACTGACCACCAGGGGGCAGCTCCTGTGTTGACCATCTGTCCCCTGGTGGTCATTCAATTTGCATATTACCCTTTTATCATCCTACCTAATAAAATGGTAATATGTGAATTACCATCACTCCGCTACGCCCACGATTGGGCCAGCGGGAGGCGCAGGGGGCGGGACTCGGGGTGGCCGGGGTGGCCAATCGGGCCAGCGGGACGCTGAGCTCGTGTGGCCAGCGGCGGCGCGCGAGCTCAGCATCTGCGCCATGGCTGTGCTGCGGAACAGAAGGGGCCTCTGGGGCAGCGAGCTCACGTCCCGTCGCGGACCATCAAAAGCGGGGGAGCTGGGTGCCTGTCCGCTCAGGCACCAGGCCTTTCAGAAGCCTCCGCCTAGCCAGAGGCTTCTGAAAGGCCTGGTGCACCAGCGGACAGGCACCCAGCTCCCCTGCGATCGAAAGCGTGTAGGGGACCCTACACGTGCATGATTCAATAATGCACTGGGCCTCTAGTATAAGATAATAGCCAAGACATGGTTGGATAAAGAAGTGGTATATATACACAATGAAATACTATTCAGCCATAAAAAGATGAAATACTGCCATTTGCAACCACATGGATGCATCTTGAGAGAATCGAGCTAAGTAAAATAAGTCAGACAGAAAAAGACATCAAATTATTAAATTACTATTTTATTGATTTTTGCTAAGTGAATACAATTTACCTTTTGTATGGAAATTTATTTTCAAGTTAGACGATAAGTTGTATATTTCTGATGACTTTGAATGAAGGATGGAAGCAGGGAACTATACATCATCTGCAGCTCAGCTTTTTTTTTTTTTTTTTTTTTTCAAATATATTTTATTGATTTTTTTACAGAGAGGAAGAGAGAGGGATAGAAAGTTAGAAACATCGATCAGCTGCCTCCTGCACACCCCCTACTGGGGATGTGCCAGCAACCAAGGTACATGCCCTTGACCGGAATCGAACCTGGGACCATTGAGTCCGCAGGCCGACGCTCTATCCACTGAGCAAAACCAGTTTCGGCTGCAGCTCAGCTTTTTATTTCAGATACACTTCATCATATGGATAATAGTCAAAGTCCGGAGGCCTGAGTACTACCCCCATGCCACCGGTGACTTCAATGTGGCCCTGGTTCTGTCAAGAAACTATCACTTTTTTAAAATTGAAAAGACCTCATAGATTCCAAAATAAATTCCTGCTCCAGATTTTATAAATGAGAGAACAGGTAGAATGAAGTGAATTACCAAAGACATTATATTTAAATAGAGGTCCAGTTGGTGGAACTCTTAGCCCAGTGTTGCTTTTGCTATGCCACAAAATTGCTCCAAGCCTCTTGCTGCTCATTTATCTTGCTCTCACTTCTCACTTATGAGAAGAATATATCAGTTGGCCCTCTTTAGTGATTGGCACAAGTATAGAGTGAAGAGAAGTAAATGAAAAACATTTGCAAATTCTAGCTTCTCCCTCCTTATAGCTAAAACCATTTTCAATAAGTCTGGCTTCTGACATTTGGATCTTGATTGCTAAGTCCTTGGTTGTAGTTTTATAAATACACTGAAGTGCATATAAATATGAAACTTGTATCTTGCATTAAAATGAGTGAATATTGGAAAATATTATAGAAATTACCACATTTCTTTTGTTTTATCCACCAAAATAGCAATTTCTAATTATCAGACATCATTTGTTTCCATATCACAGATACAGTTTTTTTCTATTTTCCTTATATATGTATCTAGTATTATAGGAATAACTCTCTGAAGTTATCAATTTTTCAGCATAGAAGAGCAAACAAAATATCAGGGACAGTATGTTTGACCACATTTCCAGTTTGTAAATAAGTCTTGGTTGGATAGCTCTGTTTGTAAAGTGGAAATGTGGTCAACAGACCCTTAGTCCCTAGAGTCCACAGAGAAAGCTAAATCTGCTTCTGATTTTTACATGATCAACTACATAAAATATTGATGCAGTGAAGTGATGCATCGCTATTGTTCATCTCCTTGTACTCAAATTTAACATGTGTTTACAAAGGGACACTAATCTGGAAGCAGATCAAAACAGTTCCATATTAAAAAGTTTGTTGGGACAACAGATTACAAAATAAAAGTTTATTTTCTGATCTCACACTTTCCATTAGAATTGAGTATGGACCTACATTTTTATTCCAGTCACCTCTCTGTTTGTTTCCTTTTCATTTTAAACTTAATGCCTCATCCATTAATTTACAGAATTAAAAACCATAACTGAATTCTATTACCTCTCAGTGTGCTTTCCAACGGTGCGCATCCAAATGGGGCCATGGCAGGCCTGATCTGCAGCTTGTGTGATTCTTTGGTAGGAAGGAATGTGAAAGGCAGGTGGTCAGCAGTGTACATATCCTTAATGAACTGTCAGTCCTGGAAGGTGGGCTCACCTGCAAGAAGAGATTCGAAAACTGCTAATGAGAATTACTACATTAAAGTAGAGGAGGAAAATCTATTGGCACCCTGGTCGGTTCCTAAAGTTTCTCCATAACAGCTTTCTATAACACGATGACCTCCAGGCAGGGCCCTCGAAGGAAACAATCTTAGTTCTTTAACTAGCACCTTCTTTTATGATGAACTAAATCAATCAGAATGTTTCAGAGCTGGATGAATATATATATATCCCTATTTGACATTCTGAAATAGTTTACAGAGTTTACTTGAATCCTGTGATGTATACAAATGAACCCTACACTGTCTTTGGGACAACCAACCCATGAACATCATGTTCTTGGAAATCATCTCCAGTCCTCATTTTTGAAAGTGCCAGACAGATTCTTGGTCATAAAGTGAATATATAGCTGGCAGGTATAGATTCTCCCATAGAAAGACTAACTAGGAAGGTATTATGGTATGGATGAAGGGTTATTTCTAAAAGTGTTTCTGTCTTTATTCTCACTTGTTGTAAGAATTGCGCTCTTGGCAAAGGATATCCTTTAGGTTCTGTTGAGAACACTCTGAAGGGATTAGGTCAAGTTCTGAAATTTTCCTTGAACTCTGATAAAGGCTGAGAAGAAGAGCCCTCTGATTGCTTTTAAGCTGGCTTACTTTCTGAGCAGCAGCTGCTTCTGATTTCTGGCTCCAGACAAATCCTTTTCTCAAGGGGTTACTGAGGGAGCACATCTGCTCATTCTGAGTATCTCCATGTTCTCCAGCCCTCCGCATTTCCAGTTGAAACTGTAGGACTTCATCCCTCATGGCTTATAAACAATATCTGAAACCTTATGGAATAAGAGACAGAGCTGGGGCACATACTACTTTATTCCACCTGCCTCCTCTCATGCAACAATAAGAAACAATGAACTACAAAGTTTTGAATCCTAGTTTTGCCTTCTCTAGCTGTGTGTCCTCAGGCAAGTTACATAACCTCTCTATGGTTTATTTTTACCAGTGCTAAAATACTAATTATGCATTTGATAAGACTGTTAAAATAATTACATGTGATGCTTGATGTGAAAATATCCCTAGAGTACAGCAGGATTTACAGAAATAATAGTTTTCTTTCTCTGAAAATTTGCATTTAGCATCTAAGAAAGAGTAGAGATGAAGGGTAGATGGGGAATGGTCCTGAGGACTTGTATTTGGCAGTTCCCTCATGATTTCACAAATCAGGTCCTGTGTTTGGGGAAACATGTACCTCTATCCCTGGCTCCTTTTTCATCTAATCCAGAGTTGGAATCCCTCTCCACTTTTCCATATCCCTAATAATCTTCATTGCCTTTGCATGGGTTCTTTCCTTCTATGTTGGGAGTGGGATGGGGAATCCAATAAGAAATATTTTCTGGTACAAGGCCTCTCTAGCAGATGCCACTGTATACATACTGCTGATATACTCCTGCTTTTGTATCAGTGCTGTCTACTAAGGAGGAGCAGGGATATCATAGTTACCATGTTTCTTTAGAAATATCTCACAAAGTACACGGTTTACTTTTGTTTCTTATTATTTTGTCTCCATTTCCCTGAATCACAGTAGGCACTCAATAAATACTTGTTAAAAGAGTGAATAAATTAGCTAGGGGTTGAAGTAGGACTTGGAGGTTTAGAGACTAGTGAGGAAAGGAGTGGCAGTAGTGAGGTGGATGAGGTGAGATAGTACAAAGTAACCTGAAGAATCTAAAATTTATACCGGTAGGAAGGGTGATTGAGACTCTTTGGAACACTCAAAGTCATCAAAGGAGAGTACTTGAGGAGTACTTGATTTTGGTACAATTTCAGGAGTCCAGGCAAAAGTGAAGTGACTAAGTGAGAAAATTTTGACACTGAGGAAGTTGGATGTAATAAGTATGGAAGATGCTGAGTGGAAAAAAGTTTACACATGAAGCAATGGATTGATTATAGAAGCAATGATTTAGCCATTTCATGTGGCTGAGTTTGGACATGGCATTTTCCAGGATAAAGAGGCTTTACTGTATGTCCTGGGTACCTGGTGAGATGCAGAAAGTGCATTGGAGGAAGTGCTCAAATTTCTTTCTGCTACCCCTCCCTCCCTGGGGGATGGATGGTTACCCTCCTAGAGGAAAAATAACAGACACAAGCCTGGAGGGTTCTGAGGTCTTGTAATAATGACCTTCCCTTACTCACACATTTATTGGCAGAAGTAAAAGCATGGTCCCAGAAGAATTATAACCTACCCACTGCACAAATAACACCTCAGCACCACAATATGTCTAGGAGACCACTGGGCTTAACCTCAACTTGCATTTTGCCCCCATTTATATTTGTCCTCACAAGAAGCCTTGGGCTTCCAGGCTATCCCATAGCACTCTCATCTCCAGATTTCTATGTATATTCCCAAATCCAAAATCTTCTCACTTTCTCTGCCGGGACTCCTGGTCTGTCACCAGCTTCTCTGAATTTTCCCTTCAGGGAATTGCAGACATCTTATGTGATCGCTGTTTCTCTTCCTCACTACTGCTGCCACTGGGCCAGGAGTTGGAGTAGGTGTTCTTGCTGCTTCCACCTATCACTGCCTTACCCTTCCTTCCTAAAAACCTTGAACTCTGAAATTTATGCCATTAGACTACACCATATGTTAACCCTCCCTTCTATATCTATCTGTATCACTCCCAACACATTGCTTGAATATATTGGCTCATTACTATCAATCTTAGCAGAACTATTTTTGCAGTCATTATTGGTTAGTGGAATATCCACATCAATGACACTCCTAATACCCTGAACTCTCTTCTTTGACCTTCACTCTTCCAACCATCTCTAACCCATCTCAGTCACTCACTCCCAGAGCCACTCACTCCAGCACTGTCCTATAGAACGTTCTGTATGATGGAAATATTCTGTATCTGCACTACCCAGTGTTGTATCCTCCAGCCACATGTGGCTATTGACAATTATAAGAGTGACTAGTGTCGCTGAGGAACTGAATCTTAATTTTAATTAATTAAAATTTACATTTAAATAGCTACTTTAATGAGTTCCTAGACCTTATCATTACTAAAAGCTACATCCTCTCTATAATCCTAAATTCAAGTATCACCAACAACTTTCCAATCATCACCTCTTACCTTTCTAACTTACTCACTCTCTCCACTACCCTAACCATAACAGAGCTTCTATCAGAGTGCCCCTGCTGATTCTGTCAGCTTTTACCACCCCTTTTGAATCTTTGTGTCCTCACTTCACTCTTTAGCCAGCTTGGATTCCAGGGTCCATCAGTAAAAGCACAACCTTGCATCACATTTAACCCGACTATCCCCATATCTCTTCATCACACTTGCCTGGCAAAACCTAAACTCTGCTTAAATACAACTCCTCGCCTACTCTAAACCTGCATTTGTGCACTAAAAATGACCAAAGAAAAGCCCATGACCATAATTACTGATTAGATTCTTGGCCATTAAGTGGCACGGGGTGTTGACCAACTATCAACTATATTTCATTGTCTTTTCACTTTTCCATTCTCCTAAATGGCATTTTCACACTCTCTATTCTCCTTAAACATCTAATACATTCTCTCCCACTCAAGGCCTTCAGCATATGTTTTTTATTCTTATTTTATGAAGACAATATACAGAATAACAAGATCTTACATCCTCTTCTAGTTCCTATTTTTTTTCCTTCCTTTTCCTTCCCTTTCTTAAAAAATTCAGTACTAAACTATTAAGTGGCACCAAGCAAGCAGGCATCTGCATGGGAGTTAGGATGGCAGGAGCCAGGCTATGGCAAGAAAGGTGTCAATGGAGCAGACGGCACAGCGTGGGGCTGTGGGAGGCATGTAGGAAAAGTGTATTCTCAGCAGTACACTTACAAAACAGTTTATTTACATTTGTACATATATTCTGCCTCCTCTCCTATTACTTGCATTAATTGACCCCTTTATTGAAGACCAACTCCACTGCTTGTGTACTAGATTCCATCTTTTCTTTGGCATCAGTTTATCCCACTGACACCCTCTCACTTTAGAGTAAAAATGCCTTTAAAAAGTTCCTCTACCTCTCTAATTTATTTCAGGCATGTTTTAATCCCACCAGTACTCCAAAACTGCTCTCATCAAGGTCAGTGGTGGTTTCCACATCATGTAATCAAATGACCAATTCTTAGTGCCCACTCATTTGACCTATCAGCAGCATTTAATATAGCTGAACACTCACTCATTTGGGGAAACATTTCTTTTCACCAGGCTTCTGGAAAAATCTTGGTTCTCCTTCTACCTCAGTGATTCTGTCTCATGTGCTATTTCCTTTTCATCTCAATGTTTACACTTTGGAACAACTCATTGCTCAATCTTGAGAACTCCTCACCTCTTTGTCTACATTTATCCCTAGATTATCTCATTTGTTTCATAACTCTGTGAGTTGACGACTTACAAACGTATACCTATCCTCTGAACTCCACACCTATTTTACACAGCTGCCTATTCGGCATCTCTCCCTAGGTGATTAATGTATGTCAGAAACCTAATATGTCCAAATCCTCACTTATTATTCATCCAATATCCTTCAAACCTGCTCCTCCTATAATTTTTCTCATCTCAATAAATAACTGTATTTCCTAATTGCTTAGGCTAAAAACCTTGGTGTAATTCTTAATTTTATCTATTATCAAATTCTTTCAGCTTCACTTAGAAATATATCTAGGCCTGGCCAGCATGGCTCAGTGGTTGAGCGTTGACCTGAACCAGAAGTTCATGGTTTGATACCTGGTTGGGGCACATGCCCGGGTTGCAGGCTCAATCCCCCCTGTGTGACACGCAGGAGACAGCCGATCGATCAATGATTGTATCTCATCATTGATGTTTCTATCTCTCCCTCTCCCTTCCTCTCTGAAATCAATAAAAATATACATAAAAACTATATTTAGAATGAGACCATTTTTTACCATCTCATGCCACTATCCTGGTCTTGTCTACAGTTTACTGCTATTTGGATATTAAAGTAGCTCCCTCACTGGTTGCTTTGTTTCCACCCTGGCTTTTATTAAGTCCAATCTATTTTAATAAAGCACCCAGAATTGTCCTTTAACATTTGTGTCAGATTGTTCCTTTCCTTCCATGGCTCTGTGCTGTCTTCAGAGAAAAATCCGCAAGCTCCCTAGGGCATGTCCCTCTGCTTTTCTTTGACTGGATTTTCTACTAATCTCCTGTCTCTCCTCTGGGAATGGGATTATTTGCTCTTCCTTAGGGGCTTTATACTTGTTCCAACCCCAGGATCTTTACACATGCTGCTTCCTCTGTCTGAGATCTTCTTCCTACAAATAGGCACATGGATCTGTCTCTTATGTCCTTCAGATTTCTATTCAAATGTTAACTAATTAGAGAGACCTTCCCTGACCACCCTATGTAAAATCACCCTGGCCCCATTCCTGTCCTTCCAACATGCCCTGTTCTGCTTACACTGTTTATTTTTCTCTAAAACACTCCTTGCTTTGTGTCATCTTACATATTTGCTTCTTTCCTTGTTATCGTCTATCTTCCTTCCACTAACCTGAAAGCTCAGCGAGGACAGGTGTTTTGTTTAGTTTGTTCACTGCTGTTTTATTAGCACTATAGCCGTTCCTGACAAATACACTGAGTGGCCAGATTATTATGATCTCTGAACGCATAATAATCTGGCCACTCAGCGTATATCCTATATAATAAAAGGTAATATGCAAATTGTCCCCTCGACCAGAAGTTCAACCAGCAGGCAGGCCAGCCAACCGCCCATATCTCCTCCCCCTGGCCAGGCTGGCCGGACCCCACCCATGCACGAATTCATGCACCGGGCCTCATACACACACACACACACACACACACACACACACTGAGTGGCCAGATTATTATGTGTTCAGAGATCATAATAATCTGGCCACTCAGTGTAGTATGTACTCAATATTTTGAGAGGTTTCAGAAATAAATAATAGGTCTCCTTCTCCAAGGGCAGATATTAATTATTCTGAGAAAAAAATCTATTAAGCCATAAGTATCAACACCTCAGTGTAATTTATGTCCAATTATAGCTAAAACAACTTGAGGGAAAGAAGACAGGTGGGAATCAGGACACCTGGTATCTAGTCCTGGAACTGACCTTAGCCCACTGTGTGACTCTAAGTGTTTACTTTTGGGTTTAGATTTCATCACCTGTAAAATGATGTTGTTGAACTAGATTAGGGGTTCTTGGCCTGGGGTCTAGGGACTCCTCATCAGCCTACAGTGGGCTTCAGGGGAAAAGTGCATCTCCTATTGGTGTATGCAAAATTTTGAGGCTATGGCACATGTGTACATTTCTTTTCCAGATGACAGGAAGGTTTGTGGCCCTGAAATGGAGCAGAAGTCCTTGAAGTCTGTTTTAGTCCTAACTTTATATGATTCTAAGTTTTGAAAAGAGGATGACAGAAGACAGCCTGGTGCCACTGTACAGCTGGAAGGCATTCTCAGTCCTGCTACATCCTGAGAAAGTTTTCTCTCTCACTTAGGTTTATATCACTTGTAAAATGAGGGCATTAGACTAGATGATCCAACATAATACCTCTAATTCTATATTCAACTCAAACCAAACCAAAGCCAAGAAACAAACAAAACGTGGTAGTAAGCTTGGGGAGTCAGATTGGTCCCTGCTGGGTCCCCAGGAGTCAGAATCCCAGACCTGTGGTGGTTCCTGCATAACACTAGCTCATGGACTCAATGACCTTCTGAAAAATGGAAGGTTGAGTCTTAGGGATGATTGGAAATGGAGAAGAAAAAGCTTCACTGCTTTCCCCAAAGAGAATTGGGGGCTGATTCCCTAACGTTTAACCTCATAAATCCTGAAATAAATAATGGAAAAGATCTCTTTATAGTGTTGGAGAATCTTTTGATAGGGTAAAGGGGTGTATACAGTCCCTTGTTAGTCTACTTTTCTTATTAGAATCCAGATAACATTTTGTTATTGAGGAAATACATTTGTCACATGTATAATTTTGATTTGTTCCACTCTTCTCTCAGCTCTCTCCCCCTGGCCTCATGCCCTTGCTAGTAGTGCCTGTTATTTCTTAAAAAAAATTTTTTTAAAGTATTACTTAAGTCTCCTTTTTCCGCCATTGACCTCCCCCATCCACCCTCACCCCCCCCCCCAGCACATGCCCTCACCCCCCTAGTGCCTGTGTCTATGGGTTATGCTTATATGCATGCATACAAGTCCTTTGGTTGATCTTTTACCCCCCCACCCCCACTTCCTACTGACAGTCTGATGCTTCTCTGTCTCTATTTTCGCTCATCAGTTTATGTTGTTCATTATATTCCACAAATGAGTGAGATCATGTGATATTTATCTTTCTCTGACTGGCTTGTTTCGCTTAGCATAATGCTCTCCAGTTCCATCCGTGCTGTTGCAAATGGTAAGAATTCCTTCTTTTTTACAGCAGCGTAGCATTTCATTGTGTAGATGTACCACAGTTTTCTAATCCACTCATCTGCTGATGGGCACTTAGGCTGTTTCCAAATCTTAGCTATTGTAAATGGCGCTGCTATGAACATAGGGGTGCATATATCCTTTTTGATTGGTGTTTCTGTTATTTCTTTTTTTAAATATGTGTCCCGTTTGCTCTGGAAAATAGATTTGTGACTGGATTCGGAAGAACACACACAGCACTTAGAGGATGTTGATTGAAGCCTCTCCTTGCCCAGATACAATGTGGTCATGGGGACAACAGTATGGGAGGTTGATACCAGTAGTTCCCTCCTTTCATTCAGCACCCACTGCCTGCCAAATCCTATGCTGAACACTTAAAGCCAAATGAGACACAGTCCCTGCTCTGCATCTCAGAGTCACCACAAAACAAAGCTGGATTTGCATTGGAATCCACTGATTCCAGGATTTTGCTCCTCCCTTCCCATAAGTGGGGAGGCTGCGTCCTAGGGTAAGGAGAGTGTCTTTGGCCAGCAGACAGTTGTCTACATTACTCCTGTGGGGCAATGGGCCTGAATGAGGTATTTTCTCTTTTCAGGGGTCTGGCCCAAACTCTGCTGTGCCTCCAGGGCCCATTAGGCTGCAGGTCACAGCAGCTGGAGCCCAGGCGCCCAGAGCCGGTCACGGGTCTGTGCTGCCTGCTCCATGAGTCACAATGGAGTCATTGACTATTTATTTACTCAGCACAACAAGGCCGCTGTTGACTTAATTACTGGAGCCGCCCTGCCACCCTTGGGATCTTTAAATGACTAAGGGACTTTCTATTGCCACTAACTCACCCCTCCTTAACCTCTGTTAAGTCCCCAGTCTCCCTCACACGAGAGGGCTCAGTTGGCATGTAGGGGGCACGGAGAGCCAGTAGTCCTGGTGGAGAGGGCAGAGATGGGTGGTTTTCCTTGGGAGCTGGGTAGGGGTTGGCAGGGCTGAGTGTCTGTGTTTCAGGGCTGGGCTGAGGCAGGCACTAGCCCTGGGCTGTGGAGGGTGGCAATGATGCACCAGGTTCTGGCAAGGGCTGAACTTTATGAGAAGCAACCAAAGGACAAAGGCTAGTCTCCAGTCACGACCACAACTGGTCTCTGGAGGCAGTGTTTCACTTAAGGCCATTGGAATTAGAGACTGGAAGTCAAGACTGGCACCTTATGCAGCCCGTTTGAAAATTACCCCCCTTCCTGCTTCTGCTCAGCCTCACTTAAACCTCCTCTCTAATCGCTGTTCCATAACTTCCTCTGGGGGCAACTTGCAAAATCTCTGCTCTAGTTAATATTGTAGGGACGACGATAAAACAGCAATGGTATTGAATAGCTGTTGACTTTTCCCACCCGGAGGAGGAGCGGAAATGGGAGATTGTTTGCAAAATGGACACAGACACCAGGGGGGTGAGGACATGAGTGGGGAGGGGTGAGGGGGCAATGGGGAACAAGGACACATATGTAATGCCTTAATCAATAAATAAAAAAATAAAAATAAACAAACAGTAGAAGTAAGAAAAAAAAAGCTGATGTTCTTCCTGAGACGCTGGGGGAGCCAGGTGTGCGAGCTGTCAGCGGCCCCTCCCTCCCTGGAAGCAGAGTTGCGGGAAGATCCAGGGAGGTTGGTACCCCTCCCCTCTTCGGGCTTTAAAAAAAGTCCTTTAGAGCATTTAGACCTGAGGCCAGCCAGGCCTGAACTTCTCCCCAGATTTCTTTCTCCAACCTTTGAACTGCGACCTCCAGTGCAGCGGCGATCATCTGGTCTCAAACCAAACTTCTTTCTGTAATTTGTTTGGGTTGGGAGTTAGGGACTGGGGGGAAGGAGGAGTCTGCCATTAAGGCGCCAGGCGGGCACCAAGACTGCCTGCCAATCCTCGGACCTTGGGAGAAGTCCCTTTCAGTAAAGGAACCAGGAAGAGAGGCGCCTAAGGGGACGGGAATGCGAGAGGATGTGCAAAAGGGCGGGGGTGCAGGTGAGGCGCAGGTCAAGATCGGTCTGGGACCTCAAAGGGAAATGGCAGTTCTTGGACTGAAAGGGCCCCTTTAGAGACTACAAGCTGCTCCCCAAATGCAGGCAGCAGAGAAGTTTCGTTGCTATGGTTTCAGAGAGGTATAAAAGTCACCCCCCAGAACCAAAGGAGCTGGGTCTCCTTACGCATGCGGTCAGCACCCAGGGCCAAGCAAATTCCCTGGCGATTTGCATCACTCCCGGACCCAGCCCCTCGTTCCCGGTCCTCCCATCCGAGACCCAGCTGGGAGGTGCGCTGGTTGCGGGGATTCCTAACGTCCAAGTCTGGGGGCGCCCGGAATTCTCGCACTTTCGCTCCTGCTGTCCACTGCTCTGCGCTGGCACCCTCTTGGCCTCGGTGGTCCGGAACGTGCAGGGGCTGTGGCGGGGGCGAGGGGGGGAAAGGAGCGCGGCGCCTTTAAAGCAGGAGGCGCGGAACCCCCGCCAGGAGGCGTGTCTGTCTCAGCAGCCGCAGCCCCGCGGTCTCCGTCTCCGCCGCCGCCGTCACTCGCGCTCGCTCGGCGCCCGCGGCTGCGCTCCTCTGTCCCGGAGCCTGGGACTTCCCGCCGGACCTCCTCAGGCTGCTCCTCCCCGAGGACCACCCCTCCCCCTCCCCGCCCACCTCACCCCCCAGCGAAAGGTAAGGACTCCCTCCGGGTGGGCTGCGATCTGGGCTGCCTTCCCAGGAGTGCGTGCCCACGAGGACAGGAGGGACCGGGGGTGGGCGGGCGACGTTTTCCGCCTGGAGAGGAAGAAAGCCCAGAGCGGCGCGGCGGCGCCCCGTGCGCCGGGGGCGCCCGCCCGATCGATCCGCTGCAAGTGGCTTTGTCCCGCTGGCGGCAGCCAGTTTGTTCCCGTCGAGGAGGCGACTGGCTCGGCTCGGCTGGCTGCAGGCGCCCCGGCGCTCCACGGAGAATGATTTCTTGAGCGGACGCGTTAGGAAGTGGCCTCCGCCACGGGGACTCACGCGAGGCGAAGCGACACAGACGATGGCAAGAAGCTGTGTCTGCCTGCGGGTCTGACCAACTCCCCAGCCTTCCTCCCATCCTCCCCTTCTCCCAACTGCCAGGCTCCCTAGTTCTACACTGAAAGACAGGCGTCCCCGGTCACCGCTGCCACTCTTGCGAGCTTCGGAAAAACTCGGAGGGCGTCCCGTCAGGGTAAGGGGAGGAGTGTCCCCAGGGTGGATGGCCAACCCCAGGAACTTTTAACCACACTCTCGCAGCCCCTGGTGTTTGTGCCTTCCAGCAGCTCTTGACCAAACAACACGCCCCAACGGTGGTCCTTTATAAGGATTTTCCAATTTAGGGAATAGGGGAGATTAGAAAACTTCTCACTGCTATACTTTTGGTAACAAACAGATTACCTTCTGTCGTTTCTTCATCTTCGTACTGTAAGTATTCTTTCAACAGAAATTACCTTACGGGTGAATTATTCTTTTTCCGTTCGCAAGAGATGATGGATTCATGTGAATTTTAGGCTTAGTATCCTGGAAGATGTTTCAGTCTTGACTTGTCTAAGTTTATTACCTTATAACTTTTTTTTATAGGAATCCTTTTTGTTACCACCAGGGCAGCTTCTACAGGCCTTAGGAACGTCTTAATTAAACAAACAAACACAAAAAAAACACACACAAAAAAACCGAGAGGTACCAAAGGAAGGTGATAGAGAATAAGTGGTGCCTAGAAGTCTTACCTGTTTGTTTTCTTCTATTTAAACCCATTGGAGATTGCACAAGCTGAAATTAAAAGAAAAAAAGGTTCCAGGGCCTGTAAATCTATTCCAATTTAGTTTCTTAATTAAGATATACTTCTTTTTTGGCATCAAAAATTTAATTAAAACTCTAAATGCTATTAATCATCAATGCAGCAGAATGCTGGTAGAACAGCTGATGTGTTGAGAATCACAAGGGATTGCATAGCATAGCTTTCAGAGTTAAGAAGAGGGAAGTGCAAGTATGCAACAGTATGGTTTGAACCCATATCAGATCCGACTTTATTCTCTGGCACCTCTAACATCATGGATGAACAGGCTGTTTCTTGTAGCTTAGCTGCAATACAACGGGCCACATGCATGGAAGACTAGGTCAAGTGTTACTATGAGATGAGGTTTCTTATGTGTCACATAATAGCAGGACTTCAGTGACAAGTTAAGTGGAATT
This sequence comes from Cnephaeus nilssonii, assembly GCF_951640355.1. NCBI lineage: Eukaryota > Metazoa > Chordata > Mammalia > Chiroptera > Vespertilionidae > Cnephaeus > Cnephaeus nilssonii. The sequence continues at coordinate 43,160,930 of NC_137080.1, read as the reverse complement.
CTTACAAAGAATTCCAGGTGAAACATTTAAATATAGATATGGTAAGGAAGAACCTCTGAAACATCTTTGAAATTCAGGTTGTCCTGGGATTATGTATTTGCTGTTTCTTTGCGAAAGGTATCTAAACATGGTGCTGTAAGGATTACCACACATTTGTTCATGCCCCAGCAGGTGGCAGCTAACTAGAATAAGATTCATTTTCACTGGGAGGATAGAAAAATAAAATTGATTCTCAAGTAATAGTGCCCCCAAATAAGAGGTCATGAGTGTCAGTAAATATAAAAATACAGTGAAAGATGAAGCGGAGGGCTTTTTGTTGTTGTCGAAACAAGCTTTTGCATGAACATGATAGGCATTTTGTTCTTTGGTAATTTATCATAGGCTTGATACCTCTTCATGTCAGCATTCTGTATTTTTTTCTTGAGCCTTACTTTTAGTCACAGCTCCTCTCTGTGTGTACATATATGTGTGCATTTGCCGTTTGTCATCTCTGCTTTGACCTTGGAACCTACACAGCTTTGGCTCCTAGAATAAAGGTTGCATATGGTTAAAGTGAGAAAAAAATGCAACCATGGAATAAGGTGTATAAATTTCACTATTACAAAACATATAGGATCTCCTGACACCGAATAGTGTTTATTTATATATTTATTTTTTTTGTATTTTTGAGAAAGGAGCAAATCACAAAACTGACACAGTTTTAAAAAGATTTAAATCTGGTCAGTGAATACTATATAATGATTTTATCAATCCTTCATATAGCCTTAGAACTGTGATGCATATTATAAGTATTGGGGAAAAACTTGTAATTACTTCAAAATTGCCTTACTATAGGCATCTTTTACACCAAATCATTCTGTTCTAGTATTCGGAAGGTAATTTTAGGGTTTTTGTTGTTGTTGCTTTTGCCCTGGGAGTGAGTGACATTTAGTGAGGAAAAAAAATGAAAATTAATCTGATTACCCTTGTAACAGCTGGAAATCTGCAGGTGGAGAATTCTAAAGCAATAACTAATTGCACATTTTAGAAATGCCTTCAGCCACTGGACATTGACAGCATGTTATTCAATATTCTGAATTCTTGGTGGTCTTTCAGGCTTTTGTTTGTACTGTGAAATAAGTAGTTTAGTGTTCATGAGGGAACTCAGTTATTGTAAGTGGCTTTTGTGGTAGTATGCGCTGGAAGGGGATGGCTATTAGCACATCCTGGGTATGCCAAGCAATCCCAGTAAGTCACACTGACATATACACACAACACAGTTGATAAAAAACCCTTTTGACAATGCGAGCAATGCCATAATTCAAATTCACAGACTCTGTGTAGTAGAAATTTGCACATTGCTACTTCAAATGGTACATTACCCATTCAATGTACCACTTTCAATGTACTACTCCAGAATAGAATAAATCTATGTCTGGAGCGCTGTCCGCGGTCCTGAAGAAAGGTTGTCTCCTGCCTGCAGTTCAATTGGACAGGTGGAGTTGTTGTCTGTGGTGTTGAAACCTTTCAGATTCATTGATGGATGTAAATGAATGTAATTTAGCATATGTGCAAAATTGGTTCTTTGGGGACCAATTAATAGTAAAGAAATTATGATAGACTTTTAACTGTTTAATTTACTGTGTAAGGACTTCATGAATCTGGAAGCTTGATCTTTCACTTTTCCAACTAGACATCTAGTAAATAATCCCACAAAACTACATAGTTTAGAATGCTAGTTTTAAGCAGAGACGTTATAACTGCAATGTCAAATGCCATTGTGTTAGCAGAATACACGAAAAAGAAGTGCCATAGTACATTTGTTTTCTCAAATTCCATTAAATGACAACTACACTGCAGAATTGCAGTATTTTGATTAGTCACAACATTCTATTTTCGGGTATTAGGTATAAATTATATTGACAGATAAAAAATAAAAATATTTATTGTTTCCCCCACAGTCATTATTATCTCTGCTGAAATCAAAAAGAGAAAAGAATAAATAGAATGGAATAAATGAGACAGCAAATACAAGATAGAACATGTTGGGCTGTACATGCCTACAAGAGACATTTTAAACATGGACTGAAGGAGTCGCTAGATACCCTTAGTTTTAGCACAAGGTGTTCCTTTTAAAGTGCTCAAATAGTCAAATTTTTTGGTTGAACTCCCTGCTACACTGCAGAACTAGCCATTCATGATACTTATTTTTGACACTGCAGTTATGCCTCCATTTTAAAAATAAAATAAATGCCCACTTAATGCCTTTGTAAAATGTAGGTTTATTTTCAAATAAGCATTTTATAGTGTCATAAGAAAAAATATATTGAAGGAATCATTATGGTGGAATGAAAACAGTTCATTGTTTTCTTGCTTTCTGGAGGAAAGATTACTCATATCACTATTTAAAAATTAGATATTCTTCAAATAAGGCATTTTATGTTTTTTCAGAAGGTTTAACCTAATGCCCTATTAGTTGGTATGAAAAGAGGTTAATTTTAAGATACAGGCTTAGCAGTTTGCCTCTTGTGCTTCTTGATCACTTAATAATAATAATAATATATAGCAATATGTTTATTACTACCCATCTTAGTTTCACTTACTAATGTAAAATATCAGGATTGGATATTTTTTATTTATATATGCATGGAAGAGAGCATAGTAACTATTTCAACAGTAAAATATATTTCAATAGAAAATATATTTCTCTGTACTTTTTTCCTTGACTAAATTGCCACTTGTGAAAGCCAAGACAGTCACTGCCTGGGAACTCTTAATTATTCTGACCAGAATACTAGAAAATAATAAGGCATTTTTAGAAAAAGCTGTGACAATGTTGCTCAAGTCATAATCCCACATTCCACCTCTTAAATAAAATATTCCATTAAAAAAAAAAAAAACTAAGAAGAAGTTTGGGCAAAATTACTGAAGACTTTGGAGTTGGCTGTACCAATTCACATTGTCTTTTTACATATGCACAATTATTGTAGATGAGCTAAAAATGGGTGGGAAGATATGATTCTTTCATTTTAATCCAACATTTCCCCCCCTCAAAGGCCACTTGAAGAAACCTACTTTTATTCCTGGGTAGTAATCAAGGAATGTCCCACTCAAGTTTTAAATGATTATCTTCACCTCTCCAACTGCACTCCACTCTCTCTTCATTCCTGGACAAAATTTTAAAAGTATAACGAAGACCCTCTTTTCAACCTAAGCACAAATTACATTTGCAATAAATTCCTTTGTCTTACATCACTTCCTTTTTTACAAGTCCTAGGCTAAGTGACTTTGACTTAGCTTGCCCTGTCGTTTATTACAATTCATCAATTGATTTTAAGAAGTCCGCTTGCATATACTAGTCACTCTCTTGGCAAAGAGTCTTAGTGAAAATAAAAACACTTTCCCCATGTAAATAAATCCGACTTCATTCTTGTAACTCAAGGCAGCTGATCACATCGGTTGCATAATAGATATGGGGAAGCTCACTGGCAGGGAGCCTTAAGAGGCAAGCAGCTATCTCAATTTTTCTCACTTAATCTTGGCTTCACGTCAGAAGCTGTGCAGCAGTGCAGTAGAATAGGGCCTGGCAAAATCTTTGAGAGCAAAGCGCCTTTTGTGCGGGGACGGTAGCTCGCTACGGACGCCTCGGCCGTTTCCCAAGGCTGGATTTCCTATTGATTTCTCCCCCTCCTTTGCTTCTCCAGGCTCGCGCCGCCGGACATTGTGGGTGTGCGTGCTGGATTTCTCTCGGATGCTCCCGGACTAACATGGATGTCCCACCATCCCTTGCAGTGGAAGGTTGCTTCTTGGCGCAGTGAGTGAAGAACATGCAGCGATTGCTAATGGGTTTGGGAAGCGGAGACTCCTTCCTCTCTCGGTGACCATGCCTTGATCGTGCGCCGGCGGCCACCACTCGACACAGCCTCATTCCTACCCGCACCGGGAGCCTATCGCTAGATCCGGGAAGTGGGTGCCCCGCGTGTGGACACAGAAACACCATGAAGATTATTCCTCCGATTCTAAGTAATCCAGTCTTCAGGCGCACCCTTAAACTCCTGCTCTGCTTACTGTGGATTGGATATTCCCAAGGAACTACACATGTATTAAGATTTGGTAAGATTCCCCCATCTCTCTCCCCGGCTCGGGGTGTCTGGCTCCGAGGCAGCGGATGTCAACAGAGGGCTCGCACCGCCCAGCGGGTGGGCTCCATTCATTCCAACCTGTTCCACTGCTCCGAAGCCTCCGGGTTTTAAAGAAAACCCCTAGGGCCTTTTATTTCATTTCTTCCCCCACCCCCCTTTTCTTAAAAAATAAATAAATAAAATAAATAGAGAAAAGCAGCTGGAGGTTGAAGTGAGGGTCTGTGTTTGGTAGTGGTCGCGGTCGCTGCCCGACCTCCCCGCACGCTGGGGGCGCAGCACCCCGGAGCCCACCTGTCTCCGCGGGAGCCTTCCGGGCTGGGCGGGCTGTGAGGTCCGCGCGAACCTGCGCGCCGGGCGAAACCTCTCCCAGCTCGCGGGGCTGCTGAGTTAATACTTGCAAACTCCTAACTCAGGCGAGTTGGAGTCCCAGCGCTTCTTCCTGGGACAGGGACAGGTCTGCAAGTGGAAGGCACTATAGCCCCTTTGAATTCTTTTGTCATCAGAGAGATTTTTTTCGGTCAATGTCACCACTTTTCCCAGTCCCTGGAGCCTGTAGAGGGGCGCGAAGCTCTTAAAAATACCGTCGTAAGGTTAAAGGCTCTCCTTAGCTGGAGTGAAGTAGCGTCCTACGAAAAGGGCTTTGTTTGTTTTCAACTTGTGAGTCCTCCTCGGGAAGCTGCCACACTGCTCGTCCTGGACTAGTAAATGATGAACAGTGATGATTGGGGCGGAGGGTAGTTGTGTATGGGAGTCTAAATCTTTACTTCACGGTGGCAGGATGAAAGAGCGCAGGTAGCAGTTATATATTAGGGGAATCTATTGCTTTCCCGAGGAATTGGGGTTTCCTGAGAGCACCAGGGAAAATCTAAACGTGAGACTTACGTGGGGAACACTGGTCAGAAGGTTTGCTTGGAGGAAATGAAGCGTGGGCAAAGCTCAGCTGCTCTTTGATGGCCAATGGAGTTTTAGTAGGAGCAGAACTAGTCGGGGAAAGTTCCCTTAAGGAGATGAGAGAGAGAAGAATGCCAACCCGGTAAATGCTTCCACTGTGGGCGCCTCCTTTGACAGTTCAAGTGGATTTAGACCAAAGAGTGCAGGAGACCATAAAATCCTGAGTATGTGCCTTTGAGATAAAAGCAGATACATTAAGTCACTCAATCAAATTTAAATTGGAGTGATTGCCTGCATCTCCTGTTATGTCAACAGCATCTTCCCTTTCCTCTCCCCATGTGCTTTTTCTATAATGATAACATTTATCATCTCTCTCAGGCTTTGTGCAACCAGGGTAGGAATGCTTTTCTCAAAAAAAAAGGGAGCCCTACTTTCCTCTTCTCCCAACACAAAGACCTGGAGTCCAGAAGGCTGGTAATGACCAAAAAAAAAAAAAAAAAAAAGACAATGGGTTATAACTGGATTCTTACCGTAGTAGTTTTCCTTCTTTTTTCATGCCTTTAGATGGTACTTAAGCACGTTGCTGTTAGCAACAAGCGTCCACTGGAATGCTTATTTCTTTGGATGAGATTAAACAGGTCCCTCTATCACTGGAAATGTGTCAGCTGTTCTGTTCCGAGCCTGTAAGTGCTACAGGATGGTAGTTTTGCCAATATTTTGAGTAGTACAACCTACTTATTTGGAATATTGAGATCTCTTCTGAAGTGTGTTTGTGAATGAGTGTGCCTTAGTGTGTGTGCAGACTGGGTTGGGGGAAAAAAGGAACCCTGGCAGCTGGAAAACTGAACCAGTACTCTAAAGATTTAATTATTGCTGTTCTGGTCTTGCAGCACAATATTTGCTGAATCATTAGATTGTTACATTCGCTGATCATTTCATATCTTCATATTAAAATCTTGGCGACTGTAGCGGAGTGTGTAGCAGCTTTCCAAAAGAGCTGACACACACAAAAATACATTTTCCTAGACCAATGCTTACTAAGAATCTCCTTAAGAAGTAAGGAAGTAGGTAAAGACCTTCCCACCAGTGCCTTGATACCCTAAACCCGTGGTCGGCAAACTGCGGCTCACGAGCCACATGCGGCTCTTTGGCCCCTTGAGTGTGGCTCTTCCACAAAATACCTCGGCCTGGGCGAGTCTATTTTGAAGAAGTGGCATTAGAAGAAGTTTAAGTTTAAAAAATCTGGCTCTCAAAAGAAATTTCAATCGTTGTACTGTTGATATTTGGCTCTGTTGACTAAAGAGTTTGCCGACCACTGCCCTAAACCAACAGCCCAGTTTCTAAAGAACCTGGTATTTTCTCCATTAACTTCAAACACCTTCCATGTGGAGGTCCATTTTCTCTGACTTCCGACCTGACTTGGGGGGCAGGACTGTGTGCATTATAATCACTGGGACATTTATTTCCCTGTTGAGGCTACTTTGATACAATGGTGGGAGTTTTGTTTCCGTCTGGGGAAAACACGTTTTGCGCGGAGTGTAGGGTTGGCTGAACACATACCTGCCACTTTTGAGAAAGGTTATTTTCAACGTGGGCTGAAAAGGTGAACCAGAGCCTCCTCCCTGGCCCTGTGCCTTGGAAGGGAAGAGGTTGGAGTTGCTCCTGGAGCAGCTGCCCCTGGACAGCCACGGGGTGTGGGTGAGACCCACTGACTCTCTGAGAAGGTGGCAGCCAGCCCCTTCTTTCATCTCCCTCATCCACCCAGGTGTGGCTAGCAGTTGCCAGCTGCCTCCACCACAGCAGTGCCATGGCAACCACCATGCTCACCCACTCTATGTTGTCTGTCCTTTACCCCACTCCCACTCCTAGCTTCCCCCTATTTCCCAGCTCAGGGTACCTGGCAGAGTCTCTCCAGTCTTCTCTCTTCCCCCTACCTCTCCCCTTCCCCCTCCCCCGCAACATACTTTGGCACAATGACTCCCCTTTGGTGCCCCCAAAAGCTTTCACCCACTTGTACCTATGCCAGAGTGCTCCCTACTTCCCCATCCCAACCTGCATGGCTCCATGTAGGGCTGCACACGGGGCCTACTCCTCAGCTGCTTCTTAGGGAACTCCTGGGCGCTCCTGGGAGGTTTTAAGGCAGCCTGGGGGTCAGCCCAGGGTCAGCTCCTCAGGAGGGGATGGGCAGGCTTCTCTCCTTGGGTGTGGCAATTTCTGGGCTTCACCAGCTTGGCTTCTCCAGGGCGATAACCCAGAAGGCACCTTGTTAGGAGACAAGGTGGATCTTGGACAGTTAGATAAGTCAATTTCCCTAAGGCTGGTCTGGTCAGACATTCTCCGCCAGTTTATGAGAGTGTGGAGGCCCTGGGATGCCCCCAGCCCAGCTTCTCCCCACTGCTCCAGCTTTGGGGCCCCAGTGTGCTATGTAAACAAGGCACCTTTGTTTATTGGAAGCTGCTCCCAGCCCTGCAGCTAGCCAGAGTGAGGCAGGATCCTCAATTGGGGGCATGGTCCCCAATTCCACCACCTCCCAGGTGAAAGTGGGTTCCGCGGGACCTCAAGATTTTTTGTTTTGTTTTGTTATTTACCCCCCCTCTCTTCAGGTCTAAAGTGTGGGGAGGACTTGAAGCACGCTCTGGATGGGGCTCTGTGCAGGGCTAGCAGTCCTGCTTGGGGTTTGGGGACTTTGGCATTTGAATGCCAGGAGCAAAGACAGCAACCCAAACTTCTCACAAAGTCATGGGCAGTTTCTTCCAAGGTAGTTCTTTCCAAGGAGCTGAGCATGTGGTGGGCCACTTCTTCCTTTTAGCTGTTTCAACCTAGCTTTTCTCTTAAGCATGCCAGTAGTAAGCCTTTATTAAAAGGTGTCCCAGGTGAGGTCCGCCTCACCCGCCCCCCCCCCCCACAGGTCCAGGGTTTATAGCCTCCTTCCCCTACATATGCCCAAGATGAAGGCAGCCAGCTCAGGGACAGCCCCGATAATAAAACCCAGGGCCTGAGAGGGAACAGAAAGGGTTCCTGTGGAATTTCCCCTATTTGCTGGACATCCCATGTGATCCCAGATATAAATAATTAGTAGCAGATGTACTACAGCGTGGAGGAGTGTGAATGAATTGACTGAGCTTAGGAGCCGCCACTCTCAACAAGTTCTTTGAAAGAGATTTTTCTTCCTTTGGGAGGTGAAGTGGGCGGGAGGGAGGAGTGGTCTTACATCTGGAATCAGGGAAAGTGGCTCTCAGGAGGCAGGGATACAGCAGTAATAGCGGCCACTGCCTGAAACAGATAAAGCCTGAACACCTGCTCAGCTGAGCTCTGGAAAGCAGGGGAGGGAAGTCTTTCCAAGAATCGCAAACACAACGGCCACAGTTTAAAAAAAAAAAAAAAGGATTTTCACATAAGTTCTCACTTATTCTTAAAGCTTCAAAGAATAACTCTGATGTGATCCATCAAAGGAGGCACACTCATTTCAGAAAACGACATTGAAAAATGGTATTTTCGTCCTCCAGAAATAGCTCCCCTTTTCCATCCAGACACATGGAGCTCAACACATTTTCTGGCTTTGTGTGGTGGTCTTTCAGCAGTGAAAATGGGTTTACATGTCAGTAGACATTTCTTCAGACAGACACCTTTGCTTTTTAGTTTAATTCAAGTGATCATTGCAGTGTGTTCATTCCCTGAATTCTCAAATGACACTGTTTCAACATTTACTCAGCACAGGAAAGTTAATGTGAATTGCCCCTGTACAAAGGAGGAACTTGCCATGGACCAAACGTAGGGTGTAGTATTCACCATTAAATATAGTTTTATCTATGATAATGATGACAATCTTTGATTTTCTTTTAATTATCAAAATTTCTGTTATAAACATGTGCTGTTTTGTAATAGAAACTTGAGTGAGAGGAATTCATTTTCTCCTGTTGTTAGAATTTTACTGAGTTATTATAGCACCAATTACATTTATTCCCTGGAAATCGTGAGTGTCCATTTTTTACACACCAAGTAGAAAGTGGTTCACTGTCATTCAATGTTATTTATACTTACGCCATTAATCTACTGCATCTATACTGCCTGGATTTGTAGGAGATACTAGGTTTTCCACAGTAGGATGGTCTGATGTATTGAAATAGAATGGTTTGCTTTGCATTTGAGTGGTGAAGCTTTTATCTTCTATGCACTTTCAATTTTACCAGTTATTAAGGTAGTAGAAGTGCTTTAAATGAATCTTAAACCCTAAATCTTAGCATGAAAGGTAAGGTCAAAAGCTCCTGAACGGGAAGGAAGTAGGTGCACATCATCATTATTGACTGGTCTAGATTAAACACCGAAGGGGGAAATTTCAATCTGATAACGTCATAGGGCTTCCTGTTTTTCTTTGCTGCTTCTGCTGACAATTTTGTAAGGTAATTAAATTGGCTGATTGAAGTCACGGTGGTCATGGGGCGATAAAGACCATTTGGATTTAATGGAATTTAAAACAACAGAGCACTGAACACAACTCTTACCGAACAAGAATTTTAATGGCCCATTCCGGGTGCTGACTAAATAGAACGTCCTTAACAAGTTTAATGGAAAGGGCAAGGCAGATTAGCACTATATAGTCTTTATGGTTGAAGATTGGGGAATTAAAATTATCTCTTTAAAAGACTCATTAGTGCGTTATCAAGATTTAATGTAGGTTAAATAAAATTTCTTTAGACCTTCATCATATACTGTGAACCTAGGTTTAGGAACAAGTTTCCATAAGAAAATAATTCTCAGAGCTGACTTATATGTCTCTCTTATTTGAAAAACAAAAGACATTTAACATTCTCTGAGAGTATATAGAGTGTTGAGGATAACTATTGATGATGAATTCTTTCTTTTCTGTAACTTTTTGTCAAGAACAAATTTGACTTTTCTTTTTAAAGTTTCATTATTGGTAATTTTTTCTTATAAACAAAGCTTATCTGTAGTAGAGAAACTGCAGAGATAATAAAGAAATGTTCTACTACAGTTTCAATAGTCATAGGTATTTGATCTGTTTTATGTTGTCATCTTAATCTTGTTCTTTTTTCTTACTGAAACTTTTGCATTGAAGGCTACCATACTTTAGTGTATTCAGCTTCCTTCTGCTCTCAGAAAAAAAGGGCAGTTCCTTGCTTTATGTTGGGGCCACTAAAGGAGAGTCAGTGCCAAGGTGAAAGTCAAGCTTCAGTCCCAGATGAGGTTGTTCTCTGCAACTGTTTCTTGTCTTGTGGGATTGTCTACTCAAAATTGCCAGATCCTTTGACTATTCAAGAAAAACCCCAAACCCAAGTTTTTATGTAAAAATCCCCTAAATTTTAATTGCACATAGTTGTAAAAACTGCTTAAAAAATTCGGAGTTGACCCAACCTAGAGCACTCAGCTACCTAGGTTGGATGTGGCTGCCCGTCCCCAAGGTCACCAGTTTTCACCCTCCATCCCACCCCACATTCCACAGGTTCTCTAAAACACATGCTTTCCTCAATCCTTATTGATCCCCAAACAAATAAGGCTTATTTATCTCTTGCCTCACACCTTTAGGGCAAAACACTTTATATTGCATTATTTTTAAAGTGACAAAATTAGCTAATCTGATAAAACTAATGTGAGTGGGACATTAGAGAAGACCCTCAAAATCTTTCTGCAGGATTTATCTTTCATTCTATTTTTATATTTGACCTTGGAGGCTCCTCTTCATTCACAGCTGCACTCAGATGTAGCATTTACCTATAGGTTGATTTAAACACTTTCTTTCCTTAACTAAAAACAACTTCTTTTCTGCATTTAGTAGAGAGCTGGGTCACTAAACAGCAGAGCTATGTGTAAAGCTATGAAAAGGTCTAGGAAATTGTGACTTTCAGATAATTTCCCTACTGGTACATGTAATTCTGTCCTTCCTTTTGGTTAAGCATTTGCCCTGTTCCAAGGCCTTGTTTTGAGACAAGTATATTCTGGAAAGGAGAGCACTGTAAAGTTAGGATGAGTTTATTAGATCCATCGATTCTGTCTGTAACAGAGATGCTCAGATACAAAAGAAAATATCAGATGTCCAAGGGAGTCCTGAGTGATTAGCACTGATTTGAAGGGGGAGGCTGAGAAAAAAGAGAGAAGCCATTTAATACACAGTCTTTTCTAGATTTACTGCCAGACATCACAATGCTTTATAAATTGATCTTTTTGCTTGAATTAGTCCAAATCTTTGAGCATATATGATTATCTTAAGTAAGATGTCAGTGATATTTTTACATTGTTATTGATATATCTCCTCCCAATCAAAAGGATTTTTTAAATGCTTTTCACACTCTTTTAAACCAATACCAGTAAGTTACTTTTCTGTCATTGAGCAAGTGTTTGGAAGGTGTTGCCTCTAATTCCCATTTCTGTCTCTAGCTCTGAGTCATTCACCTGTTACAATGAGAATATTGTTCAGCTCGAATGATCCAACAAGCAAAGCAAACGTTAAAGAAATATTCTGCTTTAATATAGTCTTAAGCATGTGTTTTGTTTTGTGTTGTCTTTTTAATCCTGCCCCCCTTTTATATTAATTGAAAATTCTGTATTTAGTTCATAGCTTTCAGTGTATTCAGGTCCCTCCTTGCCCAGAAGAAATGAAATGAAAGCTCTCCTAAGATGAAGGAAAACCATAGACTTCTATATTACCTAAGCCAAAGGGCACTGTAGAGATCATCAAGTCTAATATCCTGAGTTTAGAAATGAATTGCCAAGGGCATTTAAGTAGCTTGTTCTGGTCATTGCTAGTTAGTGTCAGATTTTTAGTCCAAAACATGAATATCCTGTCAGCTTAGTGATATTTTTTCGGTGAATTATATCATTTTCCCAGTGTATCTTTGACTTTGTGCTTTGCATCAATTTTAGGAAGAGCTGGTGGCTCCTCTAGATGTTTGTCTACTTTGTTTCCACCTTTTCTTTCATAGAACAGCATCCCATAGATTATCCATTTTCTCTCTTTTTCTCTTCTTTCTTTAATTCTCTCCTTCCCACTCTCCCATGCTGCCTAGGCCTTCTTTTTTCCTGTGTCCAAAGCTTTCATCATATTCATTCATTCAACAAATAATAATTGAATATATATTATGTGTCAGGTAAACAGAATTCCAAGACCCAGCTTCTGACCTCAAGGAGTTTGTAATCCAATTAAAGAAAAAGATATATACACATTAAAGTACTAATTAACTGGTGTAGAAAATATCTATAATAGTTGTATAAAGGAGATTATTGTGTGCTTGCATTTTTATAGGGAAGATGAGACTCTTGCTGGGCCCTGTAAAGAACTGTGTGAAAGGGAAGGAGAGAAGGAATGATTCATCAGAGGAAGAAAAGGAAATTAAGAAAGTGAGCTTTGGGACAGGGAATAGACCAGCCCTGTCAGAGGATAGATAAGGCCTTGCTTTTTCAGAGCTTGAATATTTAGGTTAAAGGATTTGGACACCTGTGTGTAGGCTCTGGAAAGCTACTGAAGGTAAAAAGATGGACTTGACTTGGTATTTAACAAGCAGTCAAGTGGTTTCTTAGTCTGCTGCTTGAATTTTATGAAGAATAAATGGGTCTCTTTTCTCTGTCTTACTGAAATGAAAGCAAAGGACCCATTCTTGTCCTTGATTGTTGAAGCCTTTAAGAAGTTCTTGGTCTAGGATCACAGATGCTTCTTAAGTAAATTTGTGAAAGGAAATAAAGGAATAATTTTTTAAAGGTATGGCCAAAGGAAATGATTAAATAGGGAAAATTTTCCAGTTAATCTAAAGGATAATGCATTGGAGAACAATTTAAAACTAGTTAGCTTCTTTGAGGGATACCATAAATTGCCTACTATGCACTCTCAATGTTTTGTCTTAATTCTAAGAGATCTCCATTATCTGAAACATATCTATAATATATACTACAATTATTTTACATAAAAATTAAAAATTAAATTAATTAGCCTTGGTTGGGTGGCTCAGTTGGTTGGAGCATCATCCCATACACCAAAAGGTTGTAGATTTGATTTCTGAACAGGGCACATACCTAGGTTGTGGGTTTGATTCCTAGTCTGGGTGCATATGGGAAACAACTGATTGATGTGTCTCTCTCACATCAAACTTGCTCTCTTTCTCTCTCTCTCCCTTCCCCTCTTTCTAAAATCAATAAACACATCCTTGGGTGAGGATAAAATGTTAAATTAATTAAAAATAATTTTTGTAATGAGTTCATTGTTGGTAATATTTTCTAAGTCTACATGAATTCAGGACTCCAGACCCTGAATTTAGCTGTTTCAGTCATGAGTTTTACTCCTAACTTTGTCATCTAGTGGCTATAAATTAGAAAAAATACTTCCATGTCTATAGAGTGTGTGTTACTTCCTATCCATCTAACTTCATCTAACTCCCAAAGATAATGTTGGAATTAATAGGAAAATGTGTAGAACTCTGGGCTTATTGGCAGAGAAGGACTTTTGGGATTAAAAGTTTAATTGTTTATTTACTATACATATGTGGAACAAAATAAAATTTATCACTCATGTACATTCATTCAACTTCTTAAACTGTGTGTAAACATTTACAATAGTCTGCCTTTTAAAAATTATTCTCAAGTAATTTTCTTTGGAATGCACCTGAAGCTATCAGAAACAAATTGAAAAGGATTTACTGACTAATAGAACAAATTTTTGTCTGAGTTGGTAGTTTTATGGAACAACAAATTGATAGTTTCTTTGTCTTCTTTAAACATCAGGAATTTAATAGGCATTATCAAATACCCCAGGTATATGTAGGAAACAAATCACAACTAAAAGCAAAAATGGTAAGCAAAGAAATCATGCTAAGTCATATGGTTAAGGTTTTCTACTTTTTTTCACAACTGCATAGAGGGAGGGAGGGAGAGAGGGAGAGAGATCGATGTGATGTAAGAAACATCAAAACATCAATAGGTTGCCTCCCAGACATCCCCAACAGAGGATGGAATCTGCAATTGCAACCTAGGTATGTGCCCTAATCAGGAATCAAACCTGCAACCTTTGGTGCACAGGATGATGCTCCAATCAACTGAGCCACCTGGCCAGGGCTGATTTCATATATTCCTTATTCTTTATCCAGCTTCCTATGATGAACTTTTAGCAATCATTCAAGTTTTGTAGACACACTGGTGATTGTATTTGATCCATTTGTGTTGATTCAGGAAAGTTTCACAAACATTCAGATTAACTACAATTGCTTGGGGTAGATAAGTGGGACTTTTCTATGGTTATGTTGGCATCTTCATCCATGAGCTATCCTAGGCAGTCTTTCTGGGGCTTATTCTTTAAGGCACAATAGACTTGGGTATCACCCTTACATAAGTAACCTCACCACTCTTCCCTAAGGACCCTCTAATTTTCCTTTAACTCTTTTTTTCAAGATCAAACCCAACATTGGGAGGATCAGCATAGTGGTAGATAGAGAGAAATGAAGACCCCCATCTCCTTACACAGCCAGTGGTGCTATATTAGAGAATCCAGACTTTTGAAAAATGCATTCAACTTATAATACAATTTTATATTTGGAATTTTTTTAAAACATTTTCAAAACTTCAGAATATGGAGTTTATTAGGAAAATTTCCTGGATGTTGAGGATAGTGAGGTTTTGGATCTATGATTGCCAACTGTCAGGAGTAGGATGAAGGAGAAGAAGTCTCAAGATTTTTATGGTAATCTAAAGGAGGAATGCACCAAATGCAGATTGAAAAATACTCTCCTATTGTAAATCTGTTTTTTTCTGTGTTCCTGGAAGCAGTTCTGCACTGTGGTAGAGATGATGTTGGAGTATGTGAAGATGTAGCTGAGTTCCTGCTTCTGGTGGGTGAAGGCAGAACAGTGTTCCATTCAGTCATCTTTTCCTGAGGATTCTGGGTTGATCCCTAGGGGAAGTGTTCTTAGAGACTAGGGGTAATTATCCAATCACTCATCCCAGCTTGTTCTCTAAAATGCATCTCTTTTCCTTTTTGTTCAATATGTCAACTATTCATTAAAATCTAATTCTAGTTTTGCTTCCTTCAAAATGTCTGTTTTAAGTAGGGATTCTGTAGACTAGATTCAAACATTGGCCAGAAAATTTGATTATATTGATGGTTTTCAAACCTTGTTTCACATCAGAATGGAAGGAGCCTTACATAATTTAAATTCCTAGATCCCAGATCTGGAGATTCTGTGGTTTAAAATGTGTCATTTTTCACAATTCCGTAGTTTCACAACTGCATAGTCATAATACCTTTACTTTTTAAGAAAACTTTTAAGTAATGTACTTAAAAGAAACAGAAGAGAATTCCCAGTTATATTGAGAGTCAATCACTGAGCTTGATAATTCTAACGAATTTTTTACCTTAAAATATTTATAGTTTCTCTTTACAAGAAATGTTTTTATTGATTTCAGAGAGGAAGGGAGGGGAGAGAGAGAGAAAAAAAAATAAATGAGGAGAGAGAATCATTCATTGGTTGCCTTCTGCATGCGTCACAAGGGGGATCAAACCTGCAAGTCTGGTATGTGCCCTGATTGGGAATCAAACTCTGACTTCCTGGTTCATGGGACGCTCATCCCCTGAGCCACACCAGCAGGGCAGTTCCTCTCTTTGTTTTTTCTTTTTTTAATGTATTTTTATTGATTTCAGAGAGTGAGAGAGAGAGAGAGTGAGAGAGAGAGAGAGAGAAACATTAATGATGAGAGAGAACCATTGATTGGCTGCCTCCTGCACGCACCCCACCAGGGATAGAGCCCACAACCTGGGCATGTGCCCTGACCAGGAATCTAACTGTGACCTCCTGTTCATAGGTCAATGCTCAACCCCTGAGCTACACCAGCCTGGCAGTTCCTCTTAATGGGCACATGCATAAGCTTTATGAATAGGCAATTGATAATTATGACTAGGCTATGAAAAACAATAAGTGACTTTTGAGATAAGTGTTGTTGTTTTGATATTTTTTCATGCCTCACAGAACACACACAGTGTTGGACTGTCAGCGTACCAAAGGCTGACTGATTCTTTAAAACCTAAGAATTTAGAATATTCATACTCACATAGCCAACCCCACGGCCCAAAGGGATCTTAAACAGGTGTTGTTTTACAAATAATGTCTAAGATGATATATAGTTGTGGGACCTTTTCCTCTCAACCTCCTACTAAAGGAGCCCCTAATAGATCATTTAAAATTTTTGTTGTCTCCAAATCTATCAGAAACAAATTCCAGAAGACATTTGCTCTAATTGAGAACCCCTGACTTAGTTGTCTTGCATACAAGAAGATGGTCCAGAATCTAGGCTGAAAGCAGAGTCCAGCCTAGGTAGAAACATCTTGGACAATACCATGCCCACCCCTGCCCCAGCCCCGGTGCTCTGATTATGCTCTCTGCGTTATCATTAAATCATGGTGCCAAGAGTTGAAATCTGGACACGACCTTTGGAATGAAACCAGAATGCTCTTATATATTTGTTTCAGGTGGGCATTGTCAATAATTATATATACTGCTTTAATATTAAAACTAATAATATCTTTGTCAAATTTATTGCTAACTGTTTTCAATATTTATTGCCTACTAGGTAAGATATCAGTTTATTAAGTACATTTTTATAACTTAACTTCCCATCTGGAAGACTTCATACAAAATTATGTATAGGAAATGCCTAATTCCTGGCACAATTTAAAAGTAGCACAATTATAGATTGGTTAGAGATTATAATGTTTTAAATAATCACATTTTGATATAATTTCAAGAGAAATATTGAAGAAACTGATCGAGTTAACTTTACCATTCCTTGGAACTTCTCTTATTTGGACTCAACTATATTTAAAAATATGTGCTTAAATTTTGTCAGTTCTTTTAATTTAAACAGTTCAGAGGGGGAATAACAACTGAGAACATGTTACTGTATAATTTCAAAAAGTATATCTGTTGGCATGCAGTCCTTTGGAAGACAAATATGAAAAAAACTTTTTATGGCATGAATTTCACAGTAGGTTTTATTCATATATATTTATCCAATTATAGTTCTAGAAGTGCTATGCCTATAACCTTACCATTTGTGTAGGATACATTTTTTATGTAGGCTATGAAAAAATATTCACAATAGGGAATAAAAATTAATAAATTTACATTTATTCAAGAATGCACATTTATTGTCTTTGGTAGGAGTTTCTGACTTCACTAAATTTGATGGCCACAAGTAAATGGTAATGAAAGTGAATTTCTCAAAGTACTTTGAATTTCATACATCTTTTATTTCCTAGCAGGTAGCCAGAATACATCAGCATTTTTAATATAAACAAGAACAGAATCTTAGCTAAGATTTCAAAGTACCATAAGTGAACTGTGGAGAGGATTTTAGCCCTCAATTTTTTAAAAAAATTATTCTTCTCTACTGTGTATAAGGCCACTACACTTTAATATAAAAAAAATAACTATGTATTAAGAAAATGCCCTATTTAGTATAAGTAACCTCCCTCCCTCTCTTTTGGTGTTATTTATCAAGAAAGAGAGATAGGCTAAATTTGTTCACCAGAAAATAAAGTAATGTAAGGAGAATCTGAGAGCTTCCTATTAATTTTAATTCAAGTTTTTATTTAAATTGCCATTCAATTTACCAAATATTTATTCAGCATTTTTATCTGGTTCAGTTCTTTGATTATTGACATTATACAATCATTGGAATTCAAGATATAAATAATTAAAACTTTAGTAAATATGAAAACTTCCCTAATATATGGTTGATTGTTTTTCAAAATACATTATATGGAGGTTTCTAGTGCTACTCTCATTTTCTTTCCCCTGATAGGCAATAATCTGTATGTTTTTTAATTCTGTACTTTTGGCTCCTTTTCAATATTTTATTTTAAAAACTTCCTTATTGACTTTTACTATAATAAATTGACATTTAGTTAGATATAATTTATTAAAATGTATGTGTACATGGAGAGAGGGGGGTGGGGTGGGAGGGAGCACATCTAAATTATTTGAAGTGTTTGAGTACTCTATTGGTTAAGATATAGATTCAGTGACATCACAGAATCTCCCTTGTCCCCCCCAAATCCCAAAACAACAAGGTAGGTGTTCACTTTTCTCTGGAATACAAGCCTTGGGCAGTTATTAGATGGTACAGTGGATCTGCAGCCTTCTAGGGTCCATGCTGTTTCCAAAATCTCTATTCTGGCATCTGGTGTAGCCTTTCTTGTGGTCTATAACGGAGCTCTAGTGATCTCTTGCACCTTTCCAACAGCAGGATGAACACATCCTGGATGATGCACACACCATTTTACCTCACATCCCATTGGTAGGAACTTACTTAGTCCCATGGCTATACCTGGGTGCAAAGGCAGATGGGAATTAGAGTCCTCTTACAGGAAACACCCAGCAGAAAATCTCTGCATCTATTCCCATAGAAGACACGGAGAAGGCATACTGAAGGACCACTGGTAGTCTCCAACACAGGCATCCAAGTAAACATTCTAGAAAGAAGCTCTTTAGAGTGTTTAACTTCATTTTTGTGGTCATGAAGGAACGCTTTGTGGCACATTTGAAAAATATGAAGAAGTGTGAAAGAGAAAATAAAACCTGTCCTAATTATGGCATTCAGCCAAAACCACTGTTATCATTTTATTTCTATTTGCTAGCTTTTCAAAATTAAAGCAAAACAAAATATTTTGGTTGACTATAAGAGTAATGACTATTTATTGTAGAAAACGGAAAATATATAGAAAAATTACGAAGAAAATAAATATCACCCATAACCTCCCCATAAGTGACATGTTGAGATTTGTTCTTGAATCTTACTATACATGTTTTCAATTTTTTTTCACTTAATGCTTTATTGTGAATAATTTTTCTGTAATCAAGTATTTTTGTGTAACAGTTGCTGACTTTTTCTTATGTAGCTGTTTCTCATTTATTAGCTAGTTCTTCTATTACAGGGTCATGAGCTTAAACTTACCTGAGTTTGAACTTGACTCTGCTGCCTTTAGAGCTTTATGATTGTGACATGCTGCTGCATCTTTCTAAGTTTTTACTTACCTGTAAAATGGCAATCGTAATATTATCCAGCCCAGTTATTCTTGGAATTAAAACAGAAAACATATGTAGTACTTAGTGAAGTGCCTAGGTTATAAGTACCTAAAAAGTGTTAACATAATCAATCCATGAATCAGTTAACCATTTAATTATTTTTTTTCCACAAAAAATGCTTGATTTCTGTAATTGGTTCAGGCTCACTTAGATCTTGTTCTGTTCTCCCAAATGTGGTTGGACCCCACAGAAGTCCTATGAGGTGCTTCAGGCCATGGGGTGCCCTTTAAGAACATGAGGGCCCAGATAATCAACCAGGACTCAGTAGAACTCTAGACAGGTGCATGAATGGCACATTATTTCTGTGCAGTTGTAGGCCTGGCCCTCCTTGCCTGCTTCCAAGAATGAGGATGGCTCTTCAGTGCACGTTTATGTGTTTATTTTCTATTAGCTTGGGCTTTTGTGGCTTGCGATGTGGTTTCACAGAAGTCCTTTCTTTGCTTTCTGATTTGCTGAGAAAATTCCAGGTGTTTTACTTGCTAATCACATTATCATCCCTGATGCTTAATTATTTTCTGTGGGGAAATAGAATTGTTTGGGGCTTTCAGGAAATTAAATTGAACTTCAAAAGCCTCTTCCACATAACAATTAACATTTGGAAATTGGTAATTCCTCTGGGTTTGTTGCTAGCTTAGTTTACCCAGGTTTTTCTTTAAAGGGCATACTCTTCAATAGTAGATTTATTTGTTTTATTTATTTGAGATCAGAGTTTTAAAAAAACCAACTGGACACATTAAGGCTTCATAAATCCCTAGGAAAAATGGTATGAAAATGTGTGGCTGGAGCCTTTGAGGCAGACTGAGGCTGTGATCTCAGGAGTGGGAAATCAGAGGTGCTCTCCTGGGTTCAGTATCTGAGAGCAGCTTGGGAGGAGGTGCCTCTTGTCCCACTCAGTGGAAAGTGGTTTCAATGTTAGCACAGCAAAATGCCTGAGAGCAATTCACACTGTGTAAGACTGCGAACTTCCACAACTGGTAGACACTACCCCGTCCTCTAATAGAGTCTATACAACCTCAGCACAAATATTTTTAGTCCCATTTTAATAAGACAGAGATTCTATGTGCTGCCACTCCATGCCCTCCTAAACACCCCTCCTCTAGTTACCATGATGTGTTCTTCTTAACCTTTTGGATTGCCTTTAAGGTCAGTATTTTTTGATTTGTCGGCACATGGATACAGCCACAGTTATATCTTAAAATTTAATCACTTCTCCTTCCCCTAAGAGGATGGGGGTACAGAATTCTCTTTGGAATACTGCCATGCATTTTCTTAGAAAAGAGTTTATGTTATGAGAAACACAACCTATTATATACCCCGGAGCCCAATTCCAGACTGATCTGGAGAAGGCATGGTTGGAAAGATCGTTATCCCAGAGCCAGTTTCACCACGTACAGGGTGTGTGACTTAAGGCAAGTTATTCAACCTTCTGGTCTCATTTTTCTTATTTAAAAAATAAGGATACGAGTCCCTCAGGTATACAGTTACTTGTAGGACTTAAATGAAATAAAATCCTTGCACTTAGAAAGCATCCCAAAGCATCCCTCCCCTTTTTATTATCCTGAAACTTTGAATGTGGAAGAGCTGTTGAACAATAGGCTAGCTCTACAGTCTACAACAGCCTGTCTGTCAAACGCAATTTGTGTGTGTTTATTGACTATTAGCTTCGGCTTTTGTGCAGCTGAGATACAAATTCAGCCCTAGGCTTTTATCCCCAGATCTGAGAGGAGGAAGGCAGGCACCGGTAATTATAGCGGTGGGGATGAGTTGCAGCTGAATTGCAAAGCATGTGAGGCTCTTCTCTGCTGCTTGACTTGGGTTTTGCGATAGGGATTCTGGGACGATCGCTATATTTTTACAATATTTTTGCAAGTATTTGTATTTCTATTATCCAGCCCAGCATAATCTTGGAATCTCCATAGACAAGCAAGAACTCTTTTATTGCTCTCTGGCAGCACATCAAAGGGCCTGTTTTTATGAAGTGGTCTGTGCCGAGTAGAACAGTCCTTTTATGGGCTGGTACTCGATTATCTATGGAGGTGTGAGAGGAAGGGTAGTTTTCCCACTGATGCTTGTAAGATTTTATTTATTTTTTTAACCTTTATTGTTGAGAGTAGTATAGATGTCCCCCCGCCTCTTTTCTCCACATTGCTCCCCTCCACTCGGTTCCCACCCCACCCCAGGCCTTCACCACCCTATTGTCTGTGCCTATAGGTAATGCATATACTTAGGTTCAAGTTTCCATGATTCAAAACACTGCTCTGCAAAAGTTTAAGATTCCAAGCTTTGCAAATGATTGTCTCCTATTTCTTCATTTCCTGTCTTCACATTGATTGGTCAAGTGGGCAGCGGTTCACTTAATCTTTTCCAAGGTGGTGATGGGGTGGTTGGTGCTTTCTGTGAAGGTGATAGTTGGGTAGGTGAGGGAGGGTGGGAGAGGAGACTCTTTTGCTGTCTCTGCTAATCCCCTTTTCTCAGTTACTGTTTGCACCTCTTTCCCTACATTCTCATAATGGCTGTGGCAAAGCTCTCAATCAACATAAATTAAATGAGAAATAGCTACACTCAACAGCATCTGCAAAATGACGTTTATGAAATTTAAAAGACAATGAGACCCCAAACCCAGGTTACTTTCCATTTTCTTTCATTTATTTGAGCACCCGGGTCACAGGGTCACCCTGACATGCCAAGGAGATTTAAAATATTTATGGAAACGTATTAGTGCTACTTTTAATATGGTCATATCTACATGACTTTCCTAACCTTTAAGAGCAGAGAGGAGTCTCAACTATCTGTGACCAAGATAGGAAAGAAGAAAGCCTCTTATACCACATTATTTTCCCTCTTACTTACCTTTCTCCCACTCATTCCTTCCCAATGATGCACAGCTATGATGTCTTGTCTCTTTTCCTCTCCCTAAAGCTAGACAGTAAGGTAGTTTTATTGCAAGGGTGGGGAACATCCAGCCCATGGGCCATATAAGGCCTGCAAAATCATTTGGTCTGGCCCTGCCAAGGCATTAGGCGTGAGTTAATTAAATGTTTGACCAAATATTATAGCAGGCTTATTTATTTATTTATATTACTCTTTTTTTTTTGGGGGGGGGGGTTCTTTATTTCTTTTTTTAAATCTTTATTGTTGAAAGAATTACATATGTCTCTCCTTTCCCCCCATTGACCCCTTCCAGCCAACCCTTGCCCCCTACCTCATGCCTTCACCACCTTCTTGTCTGTGTCCATGGGTTATGCAGGCATGCATACAGTTCTTTGATTGATTACCTCCCATCCACCCACCCTCATGCCCATCAGTAGATGAGTGTATAAAAAAAGCTGTGGTACATTTATACCATGGAATACTATGCAGCAGTAAAAAAGAAGAATCTCTTACCCTTTGAGACAGCATGGAGGGACTGGAGAGTATCATGATAAGTGATATAAGTCAGTCAGAGAAAGACAAGTATCACATGATCGCACTCATATGTGGAATCTAATTAACAAAATAAATTGATGAATGGCGTGGATCCAGAGACATGGAAGCATGGAACAGAGTGCAGAATCTTGGAGGCATAGCAGGCTAATTTTTCAGTTGGTAACTTTGTATGGCCCAGGAATCCTATATAATAAAAGAGAAACATGCAAATTGACCGTACCTCTGCTACGCTCACCAGCCAATCAGGAGTGAGTATGCAAATTAACCTGACAAAGATGGCGGGTTAATTTGCATACACAGGCGCCAAGTGGAGTAGACTGGGTCCCGGAAACATCCTTGGGACCCAGGCCACTCCTAGCCTGTAGGCCCGCACATAGGTCGTGAGCCGACCGGGGTCCCAGAATGCCCCCCAGCCAATCAGGGCCTACGGGCGCAGGCACCAAACAGATGTTCCCGCCCCGTGGCTGCTTTGCATGTGCGCCAGCGCCAAGCAGTGGCCTGGGTCCACGCCCCCCAGCCCGGCGCCCACAACATGGGGCTGCCAGCCTGGGAAGCATGGCCCCCTGGGCGGCGGGGACACTCCCCTAGCCCAGTGGACACAACGCAGGGGGTCCTCTGCGCATGAGCTGCAGAAGAAACACCTTTTCTTTTCTTTTTTAAAAAAAGAATATTTTCTTGATTTTTTTTACAGAGAAGACGGGAGAGGGATAGACAGTCGGAAACATCAATGAGAGAGAAACATCGATCAGCTGCCTCTTGCACACTCCCCACTGGGGATGTGCCCCCAACCAAAGTACGTGCCCTTAACAGGAATCAAACCTGGGACCCTTCAGTCTGCAGGCCGATGCTCTATCCAATGAGCCAAACCAGTTCAAGCGTAAACACCTTTTCTGACTGCTCATTGGCTAAGCTCCCTGTACACCGACACTTGCAGTGTTCTTGGTAACTTGGGTTATAAGAATCCAAGAAGGTGATCTAGGGTTTTTCCACCTCACTCCTGGAGGGAAAAATGAAGGTCTGCTGCTGGAGGGGCTAAGGAATGTCATATCCTGCCCTAGCCGGTTTGGCTCAGTGGATAGAGCCTTGGCTTGCCGACCGCAGGGTTTGGGTTTGATTCTGATCAAGGGCATGTACCTAGGTTACAGGCTCCTCCCTGGCAGGAGGCAACCAATCAAAAGTGTCCCTCGCAAATTGATGTTTCTCTCTGTCTCTCTCTCTCTCTTCCACACTCTCTAAAAATCAATGGAAACATATCCTCAGGTGAGGATAAAAAAAAAAAGAAAGAAATGTTATATTCTATGAAAGACACATCTTGAAAATGCCTAAAGAAAGTTGTCATTTTTTCATGGTGAAGGGACTGGAGTCCGTGTTGATGAAAACACCTTGGCAGCTGAGGTGGCCTGCAGTGGCTGCAGCAGTGGGGTAATGGGGCTGGCGCCTTCCCCTGATCAGCCCAGTCGCCTCCTGCAGAGGGAGGCCAGACTGCAGCTGATAGGGAGCGGGCCTAGGCCATCAGTAGGACATCCCCTGAGGGCTCCCAGTCTGTGAGAGGGGGCAGACTGGGCTGAGGGAACCCCCCCCATGTGCATGAATTTCGTGCACCAGGCCCCTAGTGATGTTATAAATATCCAAATGGCCCTTGGGAGAAAAAAGGTTCCCTATTCCTGTTTTATTTTTCTCTTACTTGGTTTTATCACATGATCTATTCTTCATGTGGGTGTATGATCTTTCCCATCGCCCTTCCTTTTCAAGTACCCACTTCCTTTTTCTTCTACCCATAATCATCCTATTCTCAGTGTATCTCTCTTCCTCTTTGTGTAGTGAGTGGCTTTATCAAAAATCAAAGTCTCATGTGCAAAGAGGCTGTGGAGGGATGGAGGGTTTTGGGTCCTTTGGTAACTTAGAAAGATGGCTGAAGGTCCTGAGTTAATTAGAGACTGTGAAGCTATATTGATCACATTTTGTAAATTCTAAATCAACATACAGGTGTGACACCTATGGGTGGATTTATATGGACAGTTGAATAGTGTTGTTGATGTCCACTATGTATTATACAAATAAATAATAGTTGTGTAGTGATTCTCATTTTATATACACATATTAATTTAATATTTATAATAAATCTAAGAAGTAGGTACTGTTAATCTCCTTTCACAGATTAGGAAACAGGCTAGAAATGATTATTTATTTATTTATTCATCTATTTATCTTTATTGTTGAAAGTATTACAGATGTCCCCTTTTTTTCTTCTTATTGACCCCCTCCACCCCATCCCACCCCATCTTCAGGCCTTCACTGCATTATTGCCTGTGTCCATGGGTTATGCATATATGCATAGAAGTTCTTTGTTTAATCTTCCACCCCCCACCCCGCCTTCCCTCTGAGATTCTATAGTTTGTTTCATGCTTCCATGTCTCTGGATCTATTTTGTTCATCAGTTTATTTTGTTCATTACATTCCACATATAAGTGAGATCATGTGGTACTTGTTTTTCTCTGACTGGCTTATTTTGCTTAGCATAATGCTCTCCAGGTCCCTCTGTGCTGTATCAAAGGAATGAGGGTGTGGAGCAGAGGTGGGGGGATGAGGGTGTGGAGCAGAGGTGGGGGGATGAGGGTGTGGAGCAGAGGTGGGGGGATGAGGGTGTGGAGCAGAGGTGGGGCCAGTGCTCAGGGCTCAGCACCATCAACCCAAACATCTTAGACCCCTTTTCTACCCCCTCCCTCTCCCTGACTCCAGGGGTGGCTCTGTTGCATTTTGAGGCCCTGCTGCAGTGGGAGAAGTACAATAAGTCCGCTTTTCAGCAAGTGCCCACTGGGAATATTTGAGATAAGACATGGTCAGCCTCTAGCCAGCTGGTTCACCCAACCCTGATCTTTATTTTGTGGGCAGATGGCAAGGTCTCAGAAAAAGCTTCATTTTAGAATGTTGTCTTTGTCTCTACAGTGAGCTCTAGAGCTTGGCATAGAGGATGCTCTGCCTTTAGCTACCTAGAGGTTGGGCTAGGGTACACTCATACAGAGGCAAGAGGAGGAATCAGCGGTCAGCTGGTATGAAGAGCAGAGACTGAGACCTTCCCATTGTCTGCGTCTCCCCCAGTCTGAGGGGTGTTCTTCTTAATACATGTCCATTAAGCCTTTGTCATCCCAAAGGGTGCCAGTCCTAATACTCTTCCTTTTACTAAGGCACGAGTCCTGAGAGTATAAAGAAAATTGCTTTACTGAGTACTATTTTGAAGAATGATTCTAGGTTCATATTTTCTTAATTCTTTAGTAGCCCAGTTTTTATAAGTAACACTCAAGTACAAATAATGCAGTTTGAATAAATCCCTGCTTTTTCTTTCTTAAAGTGTCCCTAGACCATATGTGCCACCAAGTTCCCAAAGAAAGGGGAATAAACATGTATGTTCTCCCTTTTTTAAAACAACATGATTTTAAAGCAATCTCAAATAAATGAGCATTGCATCTCACACAGAGTCCCTTCCTTCCATTGGAAACAATTTATAAAATAATTGGACAGAAAATGTAATGATGGGATTAGAACTTGAAAGTGTGCAGAGAATGGGAAAATGCTTTGTGACAATTTACACTTTAAGTACCAGTGGCAATTTTTTTATGGCCTTAAACAGGTTGCTCCTATTATTAATACTTAATTTGAACTAAATTCCCAAATGTAATTCCAGCCTTGTTCTAGGAGAAATAATTCACATGCACAAATAGCAATGATTGTGTACTTAGCAAAGGCAAGCCGAATGCTTACCTTGCATCAAAAATGGAAGTCCCACCTTTGAGAATTTGGAAGAGTGCGCACATCATCAGTACAGGTTTTCACCCAACTGAGTAGTTATATTTCCTCTGCTTTTACTGAGACAGGGAGAGGGGGCATTCTAAAGGTTCTGACATCAATGCAAGCTGCTTTTCGATTGTATTATTTGCTTGAAATCAGGATTCCATTTTTTCTCATTACCTGACAGACAAATCATTTTTTTCCCTGGAGTCCTTCAGAAATTCCCTGAGTATGTTTTAAGTATTACATGAATAATTCATTTTACTCACTACACGTTACAGCACTTAACAAGAGTGCGGCCAGAATCCCCTCCTCAGGGAAGCTAATTTGGAGCATCGTTATGACTCTGATTTCACAATGTTTAGGGGGTGTATGACCTACCTAATGAAGTCCTCCTTTTTCAGTCCTTTTAGAGAGACACTTCAAGTTTAAAGTTTCATGTAGTTATTCTTGGAAGGAAATAATCCGGCTTTCATAGTTATTCCACACCTACTCCCGAATAAAAAGAAAAAGTAAAAAAAATCTATCTATCTATCTATCTATCTATCTATCTATCTATCTATCTATCTATCTCTATATATATAGAGATAGATAAGAGACATTTTTCAATATAAATTCAGTCTACTGCTCACAAATAATTTCCTTACCTTTGAAAACCAAATGACATGATTTTAATGTTATATGTATATGTCTCCCTGAATTATTCAACTCTGGAACAAGACCAGAAACACCAATTATGTGAGTATATGTGTGAACACCTCTTAGAACTCTGTATGGAGTCTTTTTGTGTATTTTTCTTGAATTCAAGTGCATTTCTTTTCTTATGGCTCTCATGGGAATTCATATGGACCTTCACATTGCCATAACACCGCAGTGCTCTCTCAGCTATAATTTATTACCACATGGATGTGTCCTACCAGAGAGCAGATGGCCTTGTGCACTGTGGCACATTCTAAATATAAAAAGTCTGAAGGCAGTGCTGACTGTTCAGCTCCCTCCACCAATGAACTTAAGTCTTTGTGCCCTTTTCTCTTTATCAGTTTACAACCCCACAAGACACACTACTGGCCAAGATGAACACTCTTAGTTACTTCAGGCTGGAGCTAGGAAATTCCTCCATGATTCTATTAGGCACACCACTGAATATCTTTTCCAGACTGATTTGGTTTTAAATATCAAGAATGTATTTCATTTTACTCAGTTAAGCTTGTTTTTAGCTATACTTAAACAACAACAACAACAACAACAACAACAACAACAACAACAAAAACAAGTCCAGTAGGGTATCTTTAAAAAAAAAAAAAAAGAAAAGAACTTCATTTTTCAGGGCACTTGCCCAATATGCATATGAAAAGATGTTCAAGTTTACTAGCAGTCAGGGAAAGACAAATTGAAAACAAGTGATATAGCACTTCACACTCATGAGCCTGGCAGAAATAGAATAGAGCTGTGGCACCTTTTGCTGGCTGGGATGTGAGGGAAAGGGTACTTTCATACATTGCTGGTGGAAATATGAAGCATTCCAGCTTTTTTGGAAAGCAATCTGGCAATATCTATTAAAATTTAATATACACATGCAAATCATACACTCCAAAGATTCTAATCCATGGAAATAAAAGTGCTATGTATGAAGACATAAGTAAATAGATGTTTATTTCAGTGTTGTTTGTTTTGGGGAAAATGGAAATAGAATAAATTTCCAATAAGTAGAGAATCATTGAATAAATTATGATATGCCATACTATATTAAATCCCTATAAATGAGAACACATTAGGACTATACCAAATGACATAGAGGGCTTTCCAAAATGAATGGAAAAAAAATCAACAATTATATATAAAAAGGCATACACATTCATACATATATTTAATGATATATAATTAAATATGTACTATTATATTACCTATAGTACAGACCAGAGACAAGCAGAGGCATTAAGCATTTTAAAGATAGCAGAACATGCATGTTTGTAAATAGTTACCTTTACTTGCAATCAATCCTTTGTATCACTGGCGAATCAAATTTAAGATAGCTTTGTTCCCCCCTCTTCTAGACCTTCAAATCTATGTGTCTCTTAGAGCTCACATTTTGCTTTCTGCCTGACCAGCATCTCCTGGCTCCTACTAACCTTCCTTGTGGATTGTTCCAGAAGAGAGCTCAATCCTGTCTTCTGAGCATTAGAGTCCCTCTCCAAGACCTGAAAGGCACACTGATTGGCGAGTCTCACTGGCAGTATCGTCACTTATTATTCCTAAATCAGTTTTTCCACCTGAATTCCCTTTTAAAAATTAAAAAAAAATTTTTTTTTATTGATTTCAGAGAGGAAGGGAGAGGGAGAGAGATAGAAACATCAAAGATGAGAGAGAATCATTGATCAGCTGCCTCCTGCACGGCCCCCCACACCAGGGATTGAGCCCACAACAGGGGCATGTGCCCTGATCAGGAATTGAACCATGACATCCTCGTTCATTGGTCAATACTCAACCACTGAGCCATGCCAGCTGGGCTTTTAAATTTTTTGATGGACCTTTTGCTCTATCCGACTTGAAAGCTTGGAGGCATTTTTGCTTTCTCTTTCTCTTTATGCACATGCCATATTGCAATTAATTACTAAGTTATTAAATATTTTCTCCAAGCACTCTAATTGCTAACTCAAGTCTTCATTGCTTTGTCTGTTGAGAGACAGTGCAGTGCTGTGCCTAAGGAGATGGGCTCTGGAGTTAGATTTACTGGGATAAAACCCCAGCCTGCTATACTGTAGCTAGCTGTATGGCTATGGGCAAATTTCTTAATGCCTCTGTTTGTCTGTGGTTTGTAAAATGGGTAATATAATAGTATTACTTTCAGCACAAGGTTGTGCTGAGGATTGCTGAGTATCTATTAGACACTAAGCACTCAAAGCATGTAGCCTCTGGCTTATTTGATTCCTGTCTCTTTCTCTGTGAATTTGTCCTATGCACTATTGCCAGATGCTTTCCTTAAAATATAGTTTTACTCCCAGTGATTCCTGTCCTCTTCTTTCATCCCACCCTCCAACTTCATAATACTACTACTTCCCAAATGAAATCCAAAGTCCTTGACCTGGCATTTACAGACCTATGTAACCAGTTTTTAAGAACCCTTTCCAGAGTCCCTTGCATGTTAGAAAATCCAAACTATAAGCTGTTCTTTCTCTAAAGTTCCAGTGTAAGGATGATCTATATATATAAAGAGCCAAGGTCGTCACATCATAACCCTTCGACCCACCGGAAGTCAGTGCTGGGTTGCCGTGTCGACCCAGCACTGACTGTTGCTGCTGCAGGCACCCCGACCCAGCACTTGACTGCTGAGGGGGCTGTGGATCAGGCCCGAAGAGAGGCCTGGAAAGAGAGAGGCAGGGTCTGATCCATAGCCTGTGTGGCAGCTATTGATCAGCACTTGCCTCTCTCCTTTGCTCCGGGCCTGGCCACAGCTGCCTCTCTTTCTCTCACTCTCTGCTGGGGCTGCTGATCAGCCCTGCTTCTCTGATCAGGCCCATTGATAGGCCTGGAGACGCTGACTGGCATAGAAACCAACCAATCAGAACCAAATCTGGGTGAAATGTGAGGAGCCAATGGCTGCCTAGGAGGTGGAGCTTTTGACGCTGACTGGCATAGAAACTGACCAATCAGAACCTAATATGGGTGGACTGCTAAGGCAGAACCTAAGGTGGGGGCTGAGGAGGAGTTTTAAGGGCAACAGCTGTTTGGTGTAAGATATAACAAAGCGGTTCAATTTTTTAATGACCAGTTTGGCAGTATACTGCATATGGCTGGCTATCAGTCCAGATATAGGGATTATGTATTTTTTTTCTGCCAAGAGCATCTCCTCCTGATGAAAAAGGCTCCCCTCCCCCTTTTAAGCAATCCTATCCTATATAATCTATCTATACTATTAAAAGGGTAATATGCTAATTAGACCAGGTCGACCAGCCATCTTCCAGACGTCTGACTTCCTTCTGGACAAAGCCATAGTGGTGGAGGCCAAGGCAGAGGCCGTTAGGGGCAATCAGGCTGGCAGGGGAGGGCAGTTGGGGGCGAGATCAGGCAGGCATGCAGGGATCGGGCCTAAACTGGTGGTCGGACCAACTGAAATGTCAGTCCTTGCCAGGTGCCTTCTTCTTGACTCTTCTACTCTTGTTCATTGAGCTTTTGTTGAAATTCCTATTTAAGAAGATAAAATGTTACCTTCATTCTTATTGCTCTACATGTCTGAAAACACATAGCACTTCTAAATAACTATTTTGGAAGTTACACATTTGCCTGCCTTTTTTTTTTTTTTTTGTAGTTATTTTATACATGAACACATATAATTATACATGGTTATCTAAGTAGTTAGAAAACCTGCTTTAAGGCAAAGATAGTAAGCTTTTCATCTTTGCATCCATACCCTGGTGCTTAATCCTAGTGGGCCGCCAGTTAGTATTTGCTGGGTGAATAGTAACTTTGAACTAGCCCTTTGTAATACCTGTGCTCGATAGTACATTTGCTCACTGATTGCAAATTACCAGTATTCTGTACCTGAGAATTCTTCGAGGAAATACAAATTTGACATGTTTTGTAAAAGTAAATGATTCATTTAAGTGAATTGATCAGTCTGTCAGTGGGTAATTCTGTCTGTAGTCTGTCAATTTGTCTGTCATTCATTTGTTTGTTCATTCATGAATTCATCCAATGACTGTTAACAGTTCACAATTAAAATACTTGGGTGCTCTCTAAGCCATTGTAAACTTTCAGAGGTAATCAGGTGGATCACAGAGGCAAAATGTAACATTTTTTAAGGTCTCAATGCTTTTCTAATTTTTAACCTTCAGAGTTACCTATTTAGGAAAAGCTGCTGGGGCCATTTCTATGAAGTTTTTCTTTAATTAGCTCATTAGGAATTAATACTTCTTTTAGAATTAATTCTCAGTCCACATTTTATCATCTATAAACAAAACTGTCAGTGACTTTTTTCATGTGAACCAAACCAACATAAAATGATAATTTTTGAATATGATTCACTGACATTAAAAATAAAACAAAAATCCAGACTTCTTGTAAGCCTGGTGATTACCTTATTGTCTCCTATGTTGGCTAGTTAATGCCCTGAGAATGCCTTTGTACAGTTTTGATTTGTTAACCTTTAGCTTTCTTATGTTGCTCTCCATATTGAGTTGAATGAAATGCATATCGCTCATGGTAGCTATTTTTACTGTATAAAATGTGAAGAACAAAAATGGGAATGCATTTTGCCAGTAAGTTGTCAACACAAAATAAAAGCTTACAGTTTTGGTCAGTAACAAATTAACATTTGGAAAATAATTTTTAAAGTCTTGGTAGGATAGGAATATCACTTTATATTTCTTATTTTATTTTTAAAAGGTCCATGGTGACTTTAATAAGATACAAGAAAAACTAGATTGTAATCAAAAGGCCTTCTCATAGTTATATAAGGAAATTGTTAACATTGCTAAGGAATTTGAAAGCTTCAACTTTTATAAAGAACCAAGCATGAATGAAAATCTATGTGTTAGTTGTTTTTTTTTAAAAAGCAACTATAATGAGAATCTATAAAACCAGAGTTTCAAAGCAAGGGGTAACTTAAAAATCATTACACCCAATATCCTCATTTCCTCACATATGATGGGTCAGAGCAGTCACTCACCAATGTTAATCGGCAGGTGGGTGTAGGGATTAAACTCCCACCCATGTCTCCCAGCTCCCTGGCCTGTGCTCTTCTGCTGCATTACATTGTCATTTTTAAATTGATTTTACGATTCTTTTTTCTCCTCTCAAATGCTTAGGTTTCTTATTAGAGCTTGCTACTTTGAAATTCTAAGATAAAGCCTTATGAAAAGTCAGGTGACTTCTTATTCATCAAAAATTAAACATGTTTATATTTGTACCTCACCCAGAGCCTAAATACTTATTTTTTTTGTGTGTGTGTATTGCCATTTCATTGTAAGTTATCTTGGGAACAATAAAAGTCTAGGTGATCTTGGTTTCTCCAGAAGCATCTAGTAGGAATGACACATGTGAACAGGATCAGTCTTCTTCAGTCAAAGTGCTTCAAAAATAGTTCTTTACCCATTTATCCTAATTCAAGCACCTTAAGAACCTCAATTTTAAATAGCACATTAAGAGGAGAACAATATTGCAGATGAAAGAGAGAATTCACATATGGCCAGGAGAAATGATACCCTTGTCACTCCTAAATGCTTCATTAATGCTTAACTGAAGGGTGATGTAGTACACATCCTAACTATGTATGCTCTGTCTTTCTTCCCTTATGTTTTGAGCAGGGCAATTCATAGCTGTGAGTTAGAATGATGGCATTAAGACTTCAGAGCTCTGAGAATGGACCAAGATTTATCTTGGCAGAGAACTGAAGAGCAGTTGCTACTGAGAGTCTACAAAAAAAGTGCTAAGTAGATAATTAACATCTTTCCTCTCAGTGGCAAGTTGAAAAAGTTCTTGGTCAAAAGCCATAAAAAGGTCTCAGGCCTATGAAGAGAGAAAAAGATAACAGACTCTTTAAGGAATGGAGAGTTTTTTACTTTATGTGCGAGTGCTTGGTGTGTTTGTATATGTGTAGATGAGAGTGTGTGACTTAAACAAACTTAACTCTGTTATTACTTACCAGAGTGGAACTTGTCTTTAACATCAGTTTGGTTATTTGAAAAATGAAAATACCTATTATTGCTTTGTTACTTGGCTTGCCATGAATACCTTATAAAAGTTTTCTTCCCACATGAAAGATTGGCCACAGGGATCATGTAAACTCTCCATGTGTTGGGTTCCCAACAAAATATAATTTCTTATTAAAAAGCAGAATCTACAGTCTCTTCCACTTTACACATGCAAGAAGTTAATAATCCATTTTGAGCAATTGTTAAAGAAATTTTAATACTCTTTATGCACAGTTAAGAATTTGTGACGATGGAATTGTCCTCATTAAACCCTGTCCTGCTTCTCCTCAGACACCCCATGCCTTGATAAACTAATTTGTTCTGTGGTATCAGTTTCAATCACTGGATTATGTGATATTTCCTGTCCAGATAACACTCCATAACAATTAACTCTGTAAACATCTGTTGGTCACCTACTGTGGTGTAGGAATACAAGGATGAAGAAGATTCAGTCCATCCCATATGCTAGTAGTCTAGGGGAGGAGAGTGACACTTATGAATTGAAGTTTCCCGTAATGTGCTTGGCATCTAGAAAATGCTTCAGAAGTATAAGTTGCCTTCATTTCTTCCTAGTTTGCCTCTGGCAGGACTGAATAAACTAACTTCCTCAAGGTTTGAAAAGACTCAGAGAACAAAGACTGGCCTAGCTTGCTGCTTTTCTAGCTGTGTGACCCTGAGCAAATTGCTTATCCTCTTTAAGTCTCAATGTTCTCACCTATAAAATGAGGATAATTTGAGTAACTACTTTGTAGGCTGGTTTTGAGGATTAAAAGAGATAACACGTAAAATTGGCTTAGCCCTGTGCCTTGCTTTTGGTGAGGGTGTAGTAATTATTTAGTATGTCTAAGAATAGAAATTTATGCTTTTTGTTCCGTCTATGATATGTGATGTTTCTCCATTAGCCTCTATTTTTTCTTCATGGAAAGGTACCTATCTCAGGTATTTAATCTTTTTCTTATTGTTTTAATGGTTTTCTGTATGCTGAAGAACAAAATATATAGCTTTGTATTTAGAATTCCACAGCAGGACAGATGGTCCACAGGGATGAGAACTTGTTTTTTACTCTGAATCAAGAGGTGAGTTGTGTGATTAAAAGAGAAAGCTTTACATTTATTTATCCCCTGTTGCCTACATTTTCAGTCACCCAATTAATGATCACTAGTTGCCTATGCAAATTACTCCCAAGAGTAGCTTAAGGAACACTTTATGAGTCTTGTAGGCCAGGAATAGATCTTAAAATAGTGACTAGAGATTTGAAGTCCCTCTTTAGTATGCTGGGATAAACAGTGCATGACCAATCACAGTAACACTATGGCCCCAAATTTAATGTAGCCACTGATACGGGATATATATATGTATATGTATGTGTGTGTGTATGTGCATATATATATATATATATATATATATATATATATATATATATACTAGTAGCCCATTTGCAGGAAGAATCCTGCAAGCGGCCGCTGCGGCCGCGTGCGCCCCTGCGCCTGCACCCGCCATCTTGGTTGGGTAATTTGCATACTCACCCTGATTGGCTGGTGGGCGTGGCTTTGGCTGGTGGGCGTGGCTTTGGTTGGTGGGCGTGGCTTGGGCGTAGCGAAGGTGAGGTCAATTTGCATATTACTGTTTTATTAGGTAGGATATACATACATATATATATATATATATATATATATATATATATATATATATAGTATGGATTACTTTGAAATATAGAATAACATCTGGCTGCAGGGATTTTTAGACACTGACAGGCAAATGCTTCTACATATTCCCATGGGTGAGGCGGGGCCACTGGCAGCAGAATTCTGAAGGTGATCAGCAGAAGCTCCAACCAGAGGTGAGAATGAGTGAAATTTATGTCCTGGGTCATTTGTGAGGGAAGATTTCCATAATCAAGCCCGCGTGGAGACATGGCCCTGGTTACCTCCCTCCAAGTGGATTCTCAGAAAAGATTTCCTCTTCTCAGGCAAACTCAACATAGTAGAATCTCAGAGCTGGTAGTGATTTTGGAAATAGGCAGACATCTAGTTCAAACTTTAAAGTATCTTGTAGGTGTCTGACTCAGTGAACAGAAGAGCTGACTTGTAAACTTTTCACTGATTTGAATCTTTTTTTTTTTAATTGAAAGAGGCAATAAAAGGACACGTTATCTATAATTATAAAAGCGTAATATGCAAATCAACTGAACGACCGCATTGGTGCCAGGCCAGCCAAGGCGGGTGTGATGTGATTGGTCAGGGGCACCGCCATCATCCCACAGAGGGAGGCCCAGGCCACCCTCTGCACCAGACGGGTGGGTGGGGCCTCCCTCTGCTGGGTGATAGATCCATGGAGCCTCATGATTGATTGCCCCACAGAGGGAGGCCCAGGCCAGCCAAGCGATCATACCTCATACCTGTCGCATCCCACGCCTGTTGCTGCAGAGGGAGGTGACCAGTAGTGAGGGAGAGGGGGCAGCGCCACACAGACGGCAAGCAGTGGAAGCAGCAGGGGTGGGGGCAGCTGCCGGCAGCCGGGGGGAAGGAAAGCCCTGATAGGCCCTGATCGCTGGTTCCTGGTCAGGCCTAGGGACCCTACCTGAGGGGTCCCAGATTGCGAGAGGGCACAGGCTGGGCTGAGGGACATCTACCAAGCGCCCCCCCCCCCCCCCCCCGCATGAATTTTATGCACCAGGCCTCTAGTTTATATACATTTCCCTATGATAATTTTGTTAGTATTAGGTAAAATTTTATAGCTCTATTGAGTTCAACTTAATGGTTTGAATATCAACTTCTGACCATGGAGTTTTAAAATGTTCTCTTTTCACTTTTATGTGGAATCTAAAGAGCAAAGTAAGCAAGCAAATGAAATAGAAACAGACTCATAGATGTAGAGAACAGACTGATGTTTGCCAGAGGGGAGGGGGTTTTAGGGACTGGGTGAAAAAGGTGAAGGGATTAAGAGTTACAAATTGGTAGTTACACA
Organism: Cnephaeus nilssonii; assembly: GCF_951640355.1. Lineage (NCBI taxonomy): Eukaryota > Metazoa > Chordata > Mammalia > Chiroptera > Vespertilionidae > Cnephaeus > Cnephaeus nilssonii. Next base: position 43,124,972 of record NC_137080.1, on the reverse strand, counting down.
GTAGTCACGGGGATGTGAAGTGCAGCATAGATAATGTAGTCAATATAATTGTATGGTGCCAGGTGGGTACTTGAAATATCAGGAGGTCACTTTGCAAAGTATATGATTATTTAACCACATACACCTGAAACTAATACAAAATACTATTGAATGTAAACTAGTTGAAAAAATTTTTAAAAATGGTATTTTTAATATATTTTTATTGATTTCAGAGAGGAAGAGAGAGGGAGAGAGAAATAGATACATCAATGATGAGAGAGAATCATTAATCAGTTGCCTCCTGCATGCCCCACACTAGGGGTCCAGCCTGCAACTTGGGCATGTGCCCTGACCCTGACCTGGAATGGAACCCTAACTTCCTGGTTCATAGATCGACACTGAACCACTGAGTCATGCCGGCCAGGCCAAAATAATAACATGTTTTTTTTCCTGACTACATTCTGGAATGTAGTGAGTGAGGGGGATTGTTCCAACCTTCCTGGGGTTATCCACTATGGAGGATAATCTGATCCACTGTGGAGGGCTGTCTTTTCCTCTGGAGGGTCTGACAGACATGCCAATGAAGGCAAATGGAACACTTCTCTCCCCAGCCGGTCACCAGGATCCCTGAAGGGAAAACAGAAACCACAGGAAATAAAAGACTATTTTGTTTGGTGCCCTGCAGTTACCCTGTGAGGATTCTGCTTTTGCTCCTGAGGATGAGTCTGAGGAGAAAATAAAGTCTGTCCTTAGAGATTTAGGTTGTTCAAACTGAGCCTACATTTTCAAAGAAAATAATAGATCACATAGTCCTAGTTCTTAGAGTTAAATTTATTTTTCCTTTTCATTGGCATCATCTTTTTTCAGAATATTACAGTTTCTAGATCAAATTATTGACTGCTTTTATCCAGAACCACTAGTGTACTTTCCTTCTTTATTTTTGTATAGTATGAGTCAGCAGTGGTAAGGCTGTATTGTGTGATCCCCTGTAGTTGGAAGCAATGGGATAACTCACCTTTGTCTGATGCTGGCACTTTCTGCTATTCAGAGCAGAGACCATTTCCCTCAGGACTTAGTCTCCACATACTCTTCTTGAATTGTGCCAAGAATTAGACAGTCCCCCAACTAACTACATTATGAAGACATACAAGTTATTTTTAGTGATTTTTTTTCAACAGAAGAGGGTTTAAAAGACATATTAAAGCAGGGTGTAGCTGTGGCCCAGCCTCCCTTACCCCAAATAAACCAGTGCTCCAGTTTTCTCCATTTTCTCCTTCTTCTCTGGAATCCATTGTCTCCCAGTTGGCTGGAGACACCTCTAGGCTTTCTGCCCCCCCTCCCTCCCTCCATGTCTTTCTTTCATTCTTTCCCTCCCTCCCTCCCTCCCTCCCTCCCTCCCTCCCTCCCTCTCCCCTTCCTTCCTTCTTTCCTTCCTTCCTTCTTTCCTTCCTTCCTTCCTTCCTTCCTTCCTTCCTTCCTTCCTTCCTTCCAGACCTCTCTTTCTACATTCTCCCTTTTCCATTGCCTCTAGACCAATGGCTAATGCACACATGATTTCCAAATCTCTGTCTCTAGTCCTGTCCTCTTTTCATGTCAGCACAATTTCCTTTGTCTCCTCAAAAGTCATGTGCCCATACAGCACTTGTGTTCTTTCCAGAATCCACGTACTTATTCTTATTAAAGCCACTGACATTCTACAGTTACTTGGACTCAGAATCATGCATACAGATTCATTTTTGACTTTTCCTCTTCCTACTCTCATGGCTAAACACTTTCCAAGCCTTGGGGCCTCTTCATTGTCAGTGCCTCCTGGATCTGGCTTATCCTTACAGTCACAGCTAAGCTATTCATTATTTTTTCACATGGATGATTCCAGTAGCCTCCTTAATCTGTCTATTTCTATTCTTCTCTTCTTTTGCTTCATACAGAAATATTAAAATATGCACATAATTTTAAAAAATTAGGATCTATTGGTTATCCTTCTCAAAATTCAACTTAAGGTTCTCTATAAGTGTAATCGTGCTTAGTGCATTTCAGAAACGACTTGGTTCATAACTTCTACTCAGTGTTTTTCAGCAGTAAAACCGTTTGAACAAGTTGATGTATTCCTATCCTATCTAATAATAGACAAATATGCAAATTGACCATACCTCTGACACACCCACAAGCCACGCCCACAAGCCACGCCCACCATCCAATCAGAGCGAGTATGCAAATTAACCCAAATCAAGATGGCTACAGCCACAGAGAGCAAGGTTTCCTAGGTAACAAAGGAAGCCAAGCTTTCTGCCAGCCATTGCAGGCCTAAGCCTCCACTCAAGCTACAAAGTTTCAGTTATAGAAGGTAAACAAATTCAAACAAATGACGGCAGAATGGAGCTTGAGAGAGCAGGCCAGGGTTGCCGCCGGCAACAGGGGAAGCAAAGCTTTCCACACACCCTGGCCGGGCCCACCTGCTTAAGGCAACAAAGTTTCAATTATAACCCCAACACAAATGGCTGCGGGCCTTGGAGGGAGCCCCAGGCTTGGATCCGCTCCAGGCTACAAAGTTTCAATTGTAGAAGGAAAATAAATTCCAGATACCAGGGCCTCCCCTTGGGTTGCCAGGGGGCGTGGCCCGCCTGCAAACCACCACAGGCCCCTCGCTCAGGCCACCCCACACCCCAAGGGAACCCCACCCTGATCAGGGACACCCTTCAGGGCAAACCAGCTGGCCCCCACCCCTATACCAGGCCTCTATCCTATCTAATAAAAGAGTACTATGCAGATTGCTCATCACTGCAACACACAATATAGCTGCCCCCATGTGGTCAAAGATCCTGCCCCCATGTGGACACAGGATGGCCACCACAAGATGGCCAGCAGGAGAGGGCAGTTGGGAGGCACCTGGCCTGCAAGGGAGGGCAGTTGAGAGGGACCAAACCTGCAAGGGAGGGCAGTTGGAGGTGATCAACCCTGCAGGAGAGGGCAGTTAGGGGTGACCAGGCCGGCAGAGGAGGGAAGTTGGGGCAAACAGGCTGGCAGCAGAGTAGTTAGGGGGTGATCAGGCTGGCAGGCAGAAGCGGTTAGGGGCAATCAGGAAGGCAGGCAGGCAAGCAGTTGGGAGCCAGCAGTCCTGGATTGTGAGAGGGATGTCCGACTGAGCATTTAGGGTGGGATCGGGCCTAAACGGGCAGTCGGACATCCCTCAAGGGGTCCCAGATTGGAGATGGTACAGGCTGGGCTGAGGGACAACCCCCCTCTGTGCACGAATTTCGTGCACCAGGCCTCTAGTATACTTAAATATTTATATATCTACATTTTGCTAATTATAAGTTTTTACAAGATAAGCAGAGTTTTTTTTCAAATTGTGTTTTGAAGGTTCATGTATATTATAGTCCTACATGTTTTTTGAGTCTCTCAGGATGTTCCATAAAACAGAAAGCTTGACTGAGGTGATGATTTTTCCACTGTACTGAACTCTTAGTGACTCTGCTCCTTTTCTTTTCAGCTGTAAGGCCATGTACTGAGACATTTAGCATTTGCCTAAAAATGTTCTGTGGTAGAGCTTGAATAGAGCAGGGTGTGGTGGATAATTAGGTTTCTTCCATATTTAGATCCTATGATTTATATTACCCCTGCTCTGACTAGCATGATTTTCATGTGGGAGCAAGTACTAGTCTGGATAAAGAATATGTAATTTGGGGAATTGGTATCTTCTGCAAATTTCTAGATTCTTCTTCGTTCTTCATATGTAATCTTTTCATAGAACTAAATCACCATATTTAAAATCTCGTAGTTTTTTCCTTTATTTTTTAAAAAAAATAATTTGGGGCTTGGGGGGGGGGTAGGAAGTAATAACAATACACAATTATGAACTATATCAAAATCTCTACTTTAACACTATTGCTATATGCCATTTATATTTTTTAAAATTTATCTTTATAGTTGAAAGTATTATAGCTGTGCCCTTTTTATCTTTGTAGTTGAAAGTAATACAGATGTTGCATGTAATTATTAAAATACTGTTCAGATTTAATTACTTATATGGACATATATATTATATTTTGTAAGCAAAATAAGAAAACAAAAAACATACCTCACAGTGTTCTTTTTGCAGCCAATAGTTGGCAAAGAAATCTAAACTTGCCAAGGACTGAAGGGGAGACATAAAACTCCTGTCACTTGATGCTAGAAGTAATGAACACACAATATTGCTGGCTCATTTATGTACTCAGAAGAAAACTTCAGTTTTCTATTCTCACAAAGGGAAAGGCATTAGCAAAAATGTCCCTTTGCATTCCTTCATGAGGCCTATTTACTTAATGGAAATCTTAGCAAATATATTCTTTTCTCTTTTATTGCTAATGGTCTAGCTACATAATAGAAGCATAATGTGGTGAGCATCTAATGTACTTCACAACTGCCCCAAATGGTGCCAATTAGAACCAAAAGGATTGCTCCATTTTCATTTATTTCAAATACCCTTTTTATATTCTTTGTTGCTATATAATAAATATTGTGATTAAAATCTTCCTACTCTGTTTTTATATTATTTCTCTGTTATGGCTTTTAAGAATTTGTAATTTCATAGGACATTTCTTACGAACAAGAGGGCATTGTAAATTAGTGGGGATGCATTCTTAACGTCTGAGGGAATAAGGGGAAAAGTAGCATTTTGATTTCCTAACAGTACATACAATATAATGCTAATCACTTACCCAGAGTTGCCACACTGTCAATTGCCATCCGAGTAGCCTAGGACAACTGATATCATCTCTCTGAGCCTCAGGTCCACACCTATAAAATAGGGAGGGATACTTACAGGGATATTGTAATGAGCAAATAAATGATATATGTAAAAAAGCTGGCAAGGGGCCCGAGACTGTCTCCTATATCTCCTTCCCAGTTCACTTCCACACTCCATGACTTTTCCCTCGAAGATCTTATGTTTTCATTGTGATAGACAAAAACATACATAAAAGGAAATAAAACATTAGGCAGTGGGCAGAAAACATACAGTGTAGTGGAAAAAAACTTGGCATGAAACCCACTAAACTTGAGGTAGCCCTGATTTGGCCACCAAAGAGCTGTAAAACCTTGGTTTGATCACAAAGTCTACTAGAATGTGTCCATTTATCCATCAGATGGAGGTTTAACTGGGTAGGTGCCAAAAACATTACATGGGCAGAAAGACTTATTTTAAACCCAAGTTAGATACCCTCATGGACTGAAGTAAATAATTAGGAAGATATGGGAAAAAAATGGGACATGAAGTGAGCTTTAGAGGTCGATTAGGATTTGGTTATTTCAAGGAATGTATTCAGTTGTTGTTGTTTTGATCTTAGCCAACCGAAATGTTTTAATTTTTCACAGAATGAAAGAATTGACCAGAACAATTTGTTCTGAAGTTACAGTGGCCATTAATTTCATTGCTTTAATGCTTTAGATAGTTTTATTTGAGAGATTTAAAACTACAAATGATGATGCATCCTGTGAATAGTTCCATTATTGCACTTATAAATAACTATTTGTGAGGAACTTCTGAGTGGAACATAGATCTTTCCAATATAGTGTCCTCTGGAAAGACCAGAATAATACAGCTGCATTGTGAGGTCACCATCAACAAACATGTGCTCACCATCTTTTTTGTTCCTGGCACTTTCTTTCAATGAGTCCATATTTGTAATTAATCAATCTTTACTTTTCAGTGAATATGTATAAAGTAACATTTAAAGGCATGACATCAAGCATTATTAGTGTTTTTCTTAGTAAACTGATAGAGAAGTTAAAAACAAAGTCACAAATAAAGGGACTGAGAATCATCACCATACAGATGGCCATTGAATTCCTAAGAATAGAATATATTGTCTAGAGAGGATAAATCTATGTTTACAAGGCGACATGCACTTTTTATCTATTGATTTTTGTGATCATATTAGCTATGACTATTATGACTATTATAGCAGTTGTTGATAAGTGTATAGAACTAATTAAGTCTGGCATATTTTAGGTCATCTTGAGTCCCAATTTCATCTCAGAATTTCTAAGCCTGGGATGCAAAATAGGTCATCTATATCTTAAACAATTGCTCAGCGGCTTGCAGCATGCAGCTGGAGCTTGGCAACCACTTTTTCAGATGCACTGAGTACTCCTACTTCCTGGAAGTGGGTCCTGTTGGGTCCATGTATGTCAATATCATATGGATTATTCCTACTGTTCATTGTTCGATAGGACCCGTCTCAGAGATAAGTTTACTTACATAAATCTGTAGTTTGTCTAGCAGTCTCCTTCCCAGTTCATTTTGTTCTAGAAAGCAATGTTGGTTTCACTGGCACTTTTAGCCTAAGGAGGAAGACATAGTTCTGGCATCTGCTTCATGCTTCGTAAGTTCCATTACACATTTGTTACCTCATTTAATCTTCATATCAGCCCTATATGAAAATTATCCCCAATCTCATCTTTTAGATGAAGAAATTAAAATTTAAAGCTAAATTACCCAAATTCACACAAACAGGCATTTGAACCCAGGGTTTTCTGATTTCCAAAAATACAGAATTTTTCCATTATACTTCACTGATTCCAATAAACTCCACTTTTTTAAAACTGGCTTTGTTAAAGTCATCATTATATATGTGAATATATATATATATATATATATATATATATATATATATACATATACATATATATATATATACATGTATATATGTATATATATAATATTAATTTAAAAATGGACTTACAATGCACTGTTGTTAAAATAGTAATAAGAAAATACATCTGAGGTGTTGTTATTATAGTAATTATTTATTGGATATTATATATTGGACATTTAGTTTAGAATTTTGGGTTACATAGGTATACCTAGTTACTTTGAACTAAAATACAATTTATAAAGAAAAGCAATGTTCTGTCTTAGGTTGAGTCTTGTGAAAAGAAGACTCTTGGAAAAATTCCTGTGGGAATATTTATTTTGTTCATGACAACTGAGAATATGGGATTAAAAACTGTAATTATGGCAATAATGTTTCTATTGGCAGATGACTATCTCAATGCAATTATGAAAAAGCTGTGGGATGAACAAATGTTAATTGGTGCCAGTGGAAAAAATATTTTCCAAGAAATATGTACAAGATCACTCACACAAGTTTCATAAATATCAAGAAAAAATAATCTTTCCTGGAAAAGTCATTGAAAAAGAATCTATTAAAACAATAAAACACTAGGAAATAAGGTGAAATCAGGGAGAAATTCAACAGAATAAGTATACGACACAGCATGGACCAAATCTTATTTGACAAGGGTCAATTGATGTCATCAAAAACTAGAGGGGATTATTAGATTTTTATGAAGTAATGAACAAAGGTGCAGTTTGGCTCAGTGCATTAAGTTAATCAGTAATTAAGATAATCCTGCTGAGGCACTTGAGTCTCTGTTTCTTTACCCAATGGTTTGGAGCCATGAGAACCCTAGGACAAATGCTTGCACAGTCGATCTGGTTAATCAGCCAATTCTAAGACTGGTCAACTTTAAAGGAAAATCATCTGAGGCCGATTATTATGCCTAGTTGGAAGTAACTGGACTGAAGAATTGGAAGCTGTACATTTTTCTGCCTGTGGAATAGAGCTTGAACCCATGTAGGCTGTCCAATAACTTTTTTTTTTAGTTCTTTTCAGTTTAAAAAATTAAAATTGATGATCAGATTCCAATTCCTCTTTGCCCTGATAATTATAATTTATAATTCCATTTAACAGCCTAGAGCAGCTCAAAGCCCTTTCCTTTTATATTGTACTAGTGGCTAGGTGCACGAATTCATGCACATTGAAAGGAAATTAATTAGAAGAAATGTTTTAATATCGCTATTTGCCCTTTCTCTATAATAGAAGTGTCAACCAAATTCACAATCAACAATGACAGATAGAAACACACACACACACACGCATGCAATTGGCACCAGCGAGAGCTTTATTGATATATGTATGGTGCATGTGTGAGTCAACTTAGTCTTTTATAGATATAGAATAAACTTGCTTAATTAGACCTGCTTTCTGATTAGCTAAACTTTTTCCAGCCCAGTGAAGCAGCCCAACTTCTCTTTCAAGTAATTGTCAGCAACACAGCAGTAAATATCAGCACAAAGCAGATTATTATTGTAGATCACACAGGGAGAACAAAGGGTAAAATATTTAACAGCAGCAGTGTTTGACTATATTCTGTGCAGTGAGAAAACCTGAAGTCATTTTCAAGTTCCACCATTTCTTACTTCTTTTCAGTCCGGTCAAGTTTGTAAACTTTCCAAATCTCCATTTTCTGGCTAATGAAAAGAAAATAGGATTCCATCGAGTCTCCTATCTACCTACTCCAGGACTTCTGTGAGGATCAAATGAGATGTGGCAAAGGAAAATGCTTCACAGACACTTGTTTAAAGTGTGAAATGTTTCCACCTGGATATAAAGCACGTCGTGTTCTTGGGCTGAAGGAACTCCAAGGAGGCTAGTCGCCAAGGAGAGGAAGCTGGGTGTTGCTATGTGATGTCATTACCCGGTGCCCACAGTGACCATTTCTGGGCTGGGCTGGACTGTGGGCCACGTTTTGCACCATTGGGTCTCAGCAGCATTGGCTGCGATTTGGTGGGCTGTTGCTCTGGGGTGGTAGTGGGGCCTGTGTCCCACTTGGGGGAAGCTGAATGTTGCTTTGTGGATGCCAGGTTCGCAGTGCCATTTATCTGTAAATGGCCAGTGCACATCATGGCAGCTCCTGTGTTGAGCGTCTGCCTCCTGGTGGTCAGTGCGCATCATAGCAACCGGTCAGATGGACACTTAGTATATTAGCCATATATATGTATAAATTATTGCCCCTCCTTCCCCTGCCCCGGAACGGAAATCTGCAAAGACCATCCAGACCTAATTCTCATCAGACATAGACCTGAAGACTCATCCTTTTTTTTTCCAGCTTCCACATGAAATACTGTTTTGTTTCCATTTACTGAAGATTCACAGAGGGGAGACTGTTAAATTGAAGGACTTAGCGCTATCTTCCATCTTGTGAGCCTTAATACTTTTATATTCTCTCTTAAAGCTCAAGCATTTCCAAAAGCCATATCCCCACACATATCACTCCTCACTGAGTAGTATTCTCTATGTAATCTATTGTCTGCCTCCTGTCACCACTGGATTCCCTATCAGACCAGCCTGCCACCTCCTGGAATACTGGGGAATCATATTCTATTTCAGTACCACATGATTAGGAGAAAAATAAGTGGACATAGCTTCCTAATTTTCTACAAGGTCTGCCAGTTGTTTTCATAATAAGAGGGTATGTTTCCTTTTTTGTTTTTGTTTTGTTTTGTTTTGTTTGTGTGTGTGTGTGTGTGTGTGTGTGTGTGTGTGTGTGTGTTTCATCAGTTTGGTTTTTGTTTGTTTGGAAATGGCTGTGCTGCCCAAAAGGTGGTGTTATCCACTTTAGGAAGCCATTTACCCACTTATGACAATGTGTCACCAATAATTCTGTCTTGATTGATTTAAGGTCTGGGAAAAGCTTTATCACGCAAGTAGTTTATATGGACTTCTTTTATATGGAGCTTTAGAATTCAAGAAAACAGCTTAGGAAACTCCTTGTGGTGAAAGAATGTGTACACTTGTCATTTGGGAGCTACAAGAAAAGGATGAGCAGAGTAGATTTTTCCTAACTCTTGGGAGAGGGATAATTTCAGGGAGTAAGAGTGGTGAGGCTAGAGGGAAGAAACGTTGATCAAGATTTTAAGGTCTGCTCGATGGCAGAAAAGGATGCTGTGGAGCCTTGGCTTTGGCCAAAAATGTGCCCTGAAGTTTGACAGTTGCCTGACATGCTGCCACATTTCCTGAAAGACACACCAGAAATACGTTTCATTTCTGTGTGCTAACATAGGGTTTAGAAGGAAGTGTAAGACACAAAGAATGATGTAAGGACAGATGAATGGAGAACACCTTTGAACCTAAATCTCCGGTTGGCAAAATTTTTTAAAGGGACAGATAGTAAATATTTTCAACTTTGTAGGACATATGGTTTCTGTAGCAACTATTGAGCCCTACCTTTGTATGCACAGCTGAGTTTCAGTAAAACTTCATTAACAAAATCAGGTACTGGACGGATGTGGCCTCAGGGTGCTGGTTTTCACCCCCTGTCTAGACTTGTTTCTCCAGATTTCTATGAATCATTATGTTGACTGTACCTCCTTTTAGCAAGTCATGAATCAGCTAGCAAAGAAACAACATAAGATATTCTTCCAGTTTTACTTTTTTCTTATAGTGCATACAACAGAATTAATTTGGCATAAATACATTTTTGTTTTTTTTTACTCTTTATTGTTGAAAGTATTACATATGTTCCCTTTTTTCTCCCATTGACCCCTTATCACCTGCCCCTCCGTCCCCCCCTACCCCAGGCCTCCACCACCCTATTGTCTGTGTCCATGAGCTATGCATTTACACATTTAAGTTCCCAGGTTGATCTCTTCCCACACACTCACCAACTGCTGTCTTCCCTCTGAAATTCCTCCATCTGTTCCATGCTTGTATGTCTCTGGATCTATTCTGTTCATCAGTCTATTTTGTTCATAAAATTCCACATATGAGTGAGATCATGTGATACTTGTCTTTGACTGGCTTATTTTGCTCAGCATAATACTCCCCGTGACTATTCATGCTGTTGCAAATGGTAATTAGGCCCTTCTTTTTTATAGCTGCATAGTTTTCCAAAGTGTAAATGCACCACATCTCTTTTACCCACCCATCTACTGATGGGCACTTGGACTATTTCATTTTCATCACTCTTTAATGTATTAGATTGCAAGACAGAGTGATTACTGAGGTTGACTGATTAACATTTCTAAATGTCTAAAGTAGAAGAAAGCTCTTCTAGAAGCTGTACAGATGTACTTTAGGAACAAAAGGAGGTAATAAGGAGATGAAGGTAAAAAAATGAGTAATATGTAGTATTGCTTCTTTCTCTTCAAGAGTCACTTGAGAGAAAAATAAAAGGACAATATCTCTAAATATTTTAAAATATATATCTAAATATATATCTCAAAAACTCAATAATTTAATTCCAATTCTAATAGAGAAATACTCATATAGAAAGGCACAGTGATTGTTGGAAAAAGCAGAATACATTAAATATAAAAATAAATTAGGTGGTTGTATTGTGATTATCTTTCAAGACTGATGAGTGGATACATATTTCTGAGTTTTAATCAGGGAATTAAATTTTGTTCAGCCTTATCTCATGAGGCAACAATAAAGCTAGAGTGGGGAAGTAAGTTTTGGATGTAAGAAAATGCTTTTAAAAATAACTTTATAAGTGATTATTTTTCATTTATACATCAATGAAAATCATTTGTGAAACTTTCAGTAGGATAGCTCTCTTGAATATGTCATTATACTTGGAAGATTCCAAACTAAAGCCAGATAATGGTTTCCTATTTTCCTTGATTATGTACTCTAGAAATATATGATTACAACCTGAAATTATTTGCACTGTATTAAGTGTTATTTGCACTATCTTGGTTTAGAATTGTATTCATTTTAAATTACTTTCTTTCCTTCTCAGGGAAAAACATATCCTATATTCTGAGATAAGGTCTAGATGCAAGTTTTTCTTGTATTTTTTATGTAGTTGTTACTGTAATAATTTTAGATATATTTTAGGTTTATATTAAATAATATATTTAAAATGTTTCTTCTCTCAGTCTGGAAAATTTGACAATATCATTTTTTAAATGCAATTCATAAAATGTATTATGATTTCTGAATTAGAGAGAAAACATTGGTTTATACTAGCTTGTGGTGGCTTTATAGTTCTAGTTTTCTTCTATTTTATTATTATAGGTATTTTTATTTTAAAGGTGGCAATGATCCTAATTTACAAAATCCCTTCAATTTATATGCCAAGTTTACTTTCATTGTGCTTTGTTATCGAACCACACAGTCTGTTCGCTAAGAAAGAATTTCAAATTTGGCCATTGTGGTCCATTTTCCTTATTGAAATTCATACTATTTTAGATTTTTTTTTTTAAAGGTACCACTTGACCTGTATGGCTGATGGTACTGGAAGCTTCTTCCTTAACTACTTTTATTCTGCTAACCCACCACTCCTTGTATCATTACTGAACTCTGAACATGTCCCCCCTTGGATAAAAGCTTCTATGTTTTGCTACCCTATTCTGCCCTCAGGGCCCCTCCGCTCCACCTGCTATTTACCAGTTGCCTCTCCTTTGTTGCATGCATGTGATATTCTGTGGGAACAAACTAACACTTTGCCTTAAACTTCTTTTCAGACATTTCTTCCTCCTCCTCCTTATTTTACCGCACATGTGAGGACATCTTTGTGACTTTTTTTCTATTGTAGGCTGCTTCTCTGTCAGTTCCCTAAAATCTTGGAACCAAGAGTCAGGCTCTGCATACTCCTTGATTGCCACGATTTTACTCTTCCTTTTTCTCAGTAACTTAAGGATTTAGTTCAGTCTGCCCTGGTGGCTTTCTCTTGCCATTGTATTTGGAGACAGTACTCATGTTGATGACTATTGACCACTCCAGTCTTTCATTGTTTCAGCCTCTTAAAACCTAGTAATCTTTGTCTGTTCCATCTCTGCCAGTCTGAACTACCTGTCAGTGTACCTACTACAGTCTTTACTTGAAAGTACTCCGTTTCCAAGCTCTTTAACATTGAATATATTTTCTGTGAACACGACATCTTACCTCATCCTCTCTCATTCTCCACTCCCTGCTCCCCTCCATAATGAACTTCTTATTTATCTCCTCCTCCATGTCCTTCGGTCCATAATTATATGCCCTCCATATCATATTTATTCTGGTTCATCTGCTTGTACTGCAGGAACTGCCATTTCAAAAGAGTACTTGTTGTTACTTAAGAATCCATTGTCCCTTTGGTCTTTTACCAGTTTCCTTTCATCCTTCCATAGCCCTACTTATTCATCCTGTGTCTGCTCTTTTGTGATGGGCCAAACATTTTAGTTGATGTGGGCTATGGGACTATATTATTGCCAACTGACTAACTCAACATCAGGTTTTCATAATTTTATAGCAGGTGGGTCATGGCCACTCTGGTTGAATTGTCACTAATGAAGTTGTCTGTGTTAAACCTCTCCACTTTCAGGGATTGCAGGATTTTTCCTGACATCTCAGGGTTATTGCAGGCTCCAACCTCTGAGGTTCCTTGTGAGTGCTCCAAATAAGCAGAAAAGGTAAGCTAGGCCAATAGATTATCAAGGTGCAATGGAAAGTGGAAACTGCATTGTGGAAAGGTTTCCATTGGAGTGCTTTGGTAGTCTTAGATATATAGTTTTTTTTTAATAATTTATGGAGATATTGAATTATGATAATTTCTCTCTTTCCTCTCTCTCTCTCTCTCTCTCTCTCTCTCTCTCTCTCTCTCTCTCTCTCTCTCTCTCTCTTTCTCAAACACATACACACATACACAAAAACCAACCAACCAATCAACCAACCAAAACACTGGATTTGAAATTGTTTGATTCCCCCATTAAATATGACAAATAAGTACATATTTGCTTAAATAGACTACAAAAAGTTTTAAAATTTATTTTTCTTTTTTTCCTTTTTGTTTATTGGGTGACACTGGTTAACAAAATTATATAGGTTTCAGGTGCACAGTTTCACAACAAATCATCTGTACACTGTATTGTGTGTTCACCAGCCTAAATTGAGCCACGATTTATCCCCCCTATACCCTCCTCCACCTCCCCTCACCCTTCCCCCTGTCAGTCATCACACTGTTGTCCATTTATATGAGTTTTTTTCTCTTTTTTTAAAAAAAATTATTTTTTGCTCAATCCCTATACTCACCCTCTAGCCTCAAGTCTACCCTGCCCCCCTGATAGCTGTCAACCCGGCTATTCATGAGTCTGTCTCTATTTTGCTTGTTAATTTTGTTGATTAGATTCCACATATGAGTGAAATAATAAGGGTACTTGTCTTTTTCTGACTGCTTGTAATTTTTAACCAGTTTTTTATTATTTATTTATATTAGGTGAAACTATGTATAATTACCAATATTTGGCCATTTTTGACATGCCATGTGACCTAATATCATAAGGTTCACACTAAATAAATGAATTATTTTTAAGGCAACTCATAAAATTATGGTTTTAATAGTTATGGAGAAAGATAGACATTTATATTAAAATGAAAGTCCTATATTAATAATTTATTCAATTAATACTTAATGAGCACCACTACATGCCATATATTATTCTAGTTACTTAGAATATAATCAAAACATATTAGACATGTTGTGATTTCCTACTCTCATAGGAATTACGTTCTAGTGGTGAAGACACTAGAAAGTAAAGAATTGAAATATAATTATAATGTCAATATTGGATAAGATTTATGAAGAAAAATGAAGCAGGAAAAAGGGAAGGTGAAAGCTAGGGTGGAGTTAGTATTGGTCGGTTAGGCTGTTACCTAGGGTTGTGAACCCAGGCTTCTCTGAGGAGATGGCATTGGATCAGAGACTTGAATGAATGAAGTTCAGATCTGTGTGAAACAAGGAAACAAGTCCAAGGACTGGAAGCCTGGAAGCAACTCAGGTGTTTGAAGAATTGCAGGGAAGCCATTGTGACTAAATTTTATTGAGCAAGGGAGAGATTAGTAGGAAAAGAGATGGGAGAAATAGTTAGGAACAAGGTCATATAGCTAGCTACTTCATTTTTTTTTATACTGTTCTAAAAGAAATGGAAAGTCACTGAAAGATTTGGAACAGAGTTACACAAATGGACTTGTTTTAAAAAAACACCCCTTTGTTTGTTGTATGAAGGATATAGTATAGTGGAGGAGTAAGAGTGGAAATGCATATTTCTTGAGAGACTAGTCCCAGCAAGCATGGAAATGGAAATTAGTATATACTAACAAATGAAGTAAGATGCACCAAGGCTTTTTCTCACATTTTAGTTTTTTAAAAAAAATTATTTGTTTTTTAAGTTGTAGTCCATGTATATAGAATATGATTATTCTAGTTCTTTGTTTTCAGTTCTGTTTTAAGTAAGATCCTACAGTGTGTGTGTGTGTGTGTGTGTGTGTGTGTGTGTGTGTGTGTGTGTGTTTGTGTGAATGTGTCTTTTTGTCTGAAAGGCTATATTTTATTAACTTCATATATATAAACTATGATGTCTATATATTAGCTAAGTAATATACTTAAAATATAATGTCAGTGTCTATTCAGTTATTAATTCTTCTGGACTTTTTGATGATGTTACTGGGTAGTATATATATGACTTTTATAATTAGGATCCACTTAATTAAAATGGAAATTGATATAATTCCTGGACCAGGGTAGTTTGTTGATACATATTTTTTACTATAATAGAAATAAGTATCATTCTTGATATGTAAAGTCTTAAACTTATTTGTTGAGAAATATATAAGCTTTTTTATTATTTTGATCACAATTCATACAACACCAACAGTTAGATATATGAAATATCAATCTAAATACTCTAATGAGAAACTTGACACAAAATGAAGTTTTAATTTCCTTTGGTAGACTTCAGAAGGGCTCATGGTGGAATGGGGGTAATGCTGAGTCTAAGGAAAATGTGGGTTCAGGTTTGGAGGTTATTCTACTAGAATCGCCATGTCAATGTCAGTACTTAGACAAAGTCGTCATTAGAAAATGGTAGTTTGAGTAAATAATTTATAAGTTATTTCCAGTTTAAAAATATGCAGTTTTTATTTAGATATATGATATAAGAGGGAAAAAGACTGAAACAACAGATCAATTGATAGAAATAGAAGGTTATGTGTACTAAGTCTGCTTTCATCATTGACTTGCTGGAGTATTTTTTGTGTTTCATGCATTAATGTAGTCACAACCTCCAGTTCCCACATGATAGAGCAATTTTAGAAGTAACCAAAAAAAAAAATATCTTTGTAAAGTACTTGGCAAAATAAAACAAACAAACAAACAAACTTAAGAATTTAAAACACTAATAGCAATGATAATAGTAATAAATATATTTATATCTTTTTAAAATTAAATATGTTTTACTTGATTTTAGAGAGAAGAAGGGAGAGGGAGAGAGAGCAACATCAATGATGAGAAAGAATCATTGATCAGCTGCCTCCTGCACGGCCCCTACTGGGGATGGAGCCCACAACCTGGGCGTGTGCCCTGACCTTCTGGTTCATGGGTCAATGCTCAATCACTGAGCCACACTGGTTGGGCAATATATTTGTATCTTAATAGAATATTTTAATATGAATTTACTTATTTAAATTACCTAACTGGTGTTCTTTTAAAACTAAAAGTAAACATTAAAAATTATATAAGAAAGAAGAAAAACCAGTATTGTAACCATCCATGCTCACATAGTTATGGTAATTTAACATTTGATTTACTGCTGCATCAACATAATTAAATAGAAAATCAAAACTGATCTGAGCCCTAAACGGTTTGGCTCAGTGGACAGAGCGTCGACCTGTGGACTGAAGGATCCCAGGTTCGATTCCAGTCAAGGGCATGTACCTTGGTTGCGGGCACATCCCCAGTAGGGAGTGTGCAGGAGGCAGCTGATCAATGTTTCTCTCTCATCGATGTTTCTAACTCTCTATCCCTCTCCCTCTCCTTCTCCCTTTCTCTCTGTAAAAAAATCAATAAAATATATTAAAAAACAAACAAACAAAAAAACTGATCTGAGTTTAGAAAACATTTACTATATAAGGAAAGGTTGTTTCATCTATTTAGTGAGAAAAAGGAGTCTTGCTTATTAAATAATTGTTCTTGGAACATTTGAATGCCTATTAAAAGATAAAAAGCTAGTAGAGAAAATAGTTGAAAGAAATATATCAAATACCATTATTAGATGTTGAGTTCTTATGAATTTATAAGAAAATATTTAAATTTAAATAGAAAAATTGATAAAGGACATGAGGAAAGGGACTTCACATACCAAGAAATATAAATTCTCTTAATAAGAAATAAAAATGACATTGATAAACTATAATACTTTTAATCTTACTAGTAATCAAATAAATACCAATAAAGAAAAATAAAATACAGCTATTTAACAAACTGGTAATGAGTGTATTTTTTGTGTGTAAGAGTACAAAATCAGTCTTATTTTTTATTTTATATTACCGTATATTTTTCATTTTTTAAATTTATCACTTTATTAATTGAAATCGACACAAAACATAAGTTAGCTCTAGACATCTGGAAGTCAGGACAACATGAGACAATAATAATCTGATAAATTAAGACATCTTTTTTGTATATACACACATGTTTAAAAGGCATATATAAGAAATAGTGACAGAAGAATGAACAATGGCCTTAACAATGGTTTTATTAGGAACCCTTTTGGTTATTTTTAGATCTTTCCCTTTAATAATTCAAGGACTTAATATTAAAATGTAATGTGGTTGAGCTTTTGTGAGAGCAGTATTATCCATCTGACCATCTAATGCTAATTATCAATCAAAAGAAGGCTACCCCTTTTTTTAAAAAATACATTTTACTAGAGGCCTGGTGCATGAAATTTGTGCACGGGGCGGGGGGTGTCCCTTAGCCTGGCCTGCACCCTCTGCAATCTGGGACCCCTTGGGGGATGTCCGACTGCTGGTTTGCAGGATCGGGCCTAAACTGGCAGTCTGACATCCCTCTCGCAATCTGGGACCGCTGGCTCTTAACCACTCGCCTGCCTGCCTGATCACTCCTAACCACTCTACCTGCCAGCCTGATCACCCCTAACTGCCCTCCCCTGCCGGCCTTGTTGCCCTTAACTGCCCTCCCCTGCCAGCCTGGTCGCCCCTAACTGCTGTCCCCTGCCAGCCTGGTCACCCCTAACTGCCCTCCTCTGCTGGTCTGATTGCCCCTAACTGCCTCTGCCTCAGCCCCCGCCACCATGGCTTTGTCCAGAAGATGTTCAATCTAATTAGCATATTACCCTTTTATTAGTATAGATTGGTTTCAGAGAGGAAGGGAGAGAGAGAGATAGAAACATCAATAATGTGAGAGAATCATTGATTGACTGCCTCCTGTATGCCCCCTGCTGGGGATCAAGCCCATAACTGGGGCATGTGCCCTTGACTGGAATCAAACCCAGGACCCTTTAGTCCGCAGGCGGATACTCTATCTGCTGAGCCAAACAAGCTAGGGCCTGACCACCCTTTTGATGTGCCTACTATCTCAGCTGCACTTTTGACAAAGCTTGGATAATAATCTGGTTAGGGGTAAATCTTCTGGTGAGTGCCTTGAATGCAGATACTCTGATATTAAAGATCAGTTTGCTTCAGCAGGATAAGGGGTTTTAATTCTGTTATAATTATGAAAGGACAGATATATTGTCTACTAGTAATCCTATATTTTGAATTTGTATCCAGTACTGCACAAGTGTATTTTCTAACAATATAGTAAAAATTTATTTACATTTTTTGAAATTATGTACTGGATGTGTACATATATGATTTATAAGTAAAATAGTCAAAATTTCTTAATTTTTACTTCAATGCTTCTGCCAAAATATATGCAAGTATTTGTCAACATGATTTCTCACATTTGAATATTTTGAGATTCTTAGGTAGTTGGATTTCTATTTTTTTTAATCTGGAAATTTTCATACCAACAATGCCAAATGGAGGAAATTTAAGAAATAATGTCATTGATTAACATTTATTACAACTTATATTTTGATTTAGGATAAATTATTTTAATCAATATTTTTAGAATAAATCAAAGTATCTAGTACATTTTCTGCAAAGTACAATCTATAAAAGTAACAGTTTTTTGAGTTAAATTATTTATACAAAGAGGCTTTTAAAGTATTGTTTGAAATTTTAAATTGCTTAGTGTCAATGGTAGAATGCTTTGAATATATTTGTTAATCAAGTAATCCTTTCCACATATTTCAGATGTCTTGAATAAATACTTCAAAATATATAAAAAAGAGAACTATCTGATAGGAAGACTTTGAACATGATTTTCTTGAATTACTAAGACTAACCATACAAAGATGAACTTCGGACTAAAGCTGAAAATGGCAACATTTCTCACTTTGAAAAAATGTGAGGGAAATTAAAGAACATCATGACTCTTTGCTCTTTATAAATTGTTCTAGTAAATTTGCTCTTCAGCACATTGACTAATAGACTCCCAAATATTACTAAGTCTATTGAAAGCTATCCTGCATAGCAGGTTAGGTTTGTAATTACTTGAAGAGTATATACTGTAGTTCATGGCCTTCTAAAGCAGAAAGCGAGAGAAATCTGGGAAATCACAAGCATTAAACAGATGGCAAGAAATTTTGTAGCTCTAGTAACAATAGACTTAGAGCATGAATGTAAAAAAAAAAAGACAAGAGATATAATGGAGTCTTTGTTTAAATGAATTTGCAGTAAGTTTGAGAATGAACCTCATTAAAATGTTGTAATATATTAATTGTAACATTGCCCTCTTCGACTTTATGGAGTTTTAGAAATGTGGCAGATTGAAAGCCTATGAATATGCCAAAGATTTGGAGGCTTCAAAAATCACATCAAGGATGTGATTCTGGTCCAGGGGAAATTTCAGGATCAGCTTCAGAGCTTCTGGTCGAGAATTCAACTGGCTCAAAGTGTGGTGTACACAGCAAAAACATTATTTTACTAGTAAGTGGCACTTATGAGTGTGGCAATAACTACACATAATTATAACAGAATTAAAGGTTTTTTTATAATTGCTTACTTAATTCATTTTAACATTTTTTAATGTGCAATTTATGGTACTTTATATATGGTGTTTTATAGATATATCCCCCCGAAAGAAAAAAATTAAATTAAATAGAAGAAAACAGAAGACTATAAAATAATGAAGCAAAGAAAGAAAGAGGGAAAGGGAGAAAGGGAGGGAAGGTGGGAGGCAGGAAGAAATGGGGGGAGAAACAGAGAGAAGGGGAGGAAGAGATTTATGTTTTGTGTATAGCTTAGCCAGTTATTACTGATGTGATGTTTGGTGAAATATTAAACATCACTGGGCCTCAATTTTCTCAGTGTAAAAAGGTAGGATACTACTTGGTAACCTTTAAAGTGGCTTTCTGGTCTTTGGTTTTGATCCCATGACGATGTCTAAGTCTCCTTTCCCACTCCTCTTTTCACGTGTTCTGTGCTTCAGTCACACCTCACTACTTCTTACCAGCTCTAAACTGTTCTTTCCCTTTTTTAGATTAATCATTGCACAGATTTTTCATATCCTTTGTCCTGTGGAGATTCTACTTAATTATGGTTGTTGACTCAGTTGCATCTCTATAGCTTTCTTGTTTCCTAGTTGCTGAAATTAATTGCTTCTCTGTCTGCACTACTGTAGTATTTCTTGGTTTATACCTCTCTTTTCGCTTTTAAGGTATTTTTATCATTAATTATTATTTGTAATAATATTTTGAAGGCAGAGGTCAAATGGGGTTCAGTCCTTTATTTTTCATAGCTACTAGTAGCTCTTGATTATATTACGCAGTCAAATTAGTTGAATGGAGTTGGAGAGAATAATTGATCTGCTGCCTCCTGCACACCCCCTACTGGGGATCGAGCCCCAAACCCCGGGCATGTGCCCTGACTGTGAATTGAACAGTGACCTCCTGGTTCATAGGTCGAAGCTCAACCGCTGAGCAACACCAGCCAGGCATGGCATTTTTAAAAAGGTTATTTGTTTCTGCTGTCTTA
Source organism: Cnephaeus nilssonii (assembly GCF_951640355.1). Taxonomy (NCBI): domain Eukaryota; kingdom Metazoa; phylum Chordata; class Mammalia; order Chiroptera; family Vespertilionidae; genus Cnephaeus; species Cnephaeus nilssonii. The sequence goes on along the minus strand of NC_137080.1, from coordinate 43,104,306 downwards.
TGGAAGTTAGCCATACAAAAGCCCCCTTTCTTGGAGGCAGCATGTTGTGGTAGGGAGAAAGTACAGAATAAAATCTGGATTTTCACTCCATTTTTAAAGCTGAATTATTGTGTGAACCTGGATAAATTATTATTTTTTTATGAGACCACATTATTCATTTCTGATGGAGGGTGCTACCTACCTCTCAGATTGTTTTAAGGAAAGGTGAAATGATATATTTAATGTGACTGACCAGAGGATGTGCCTTCCAAGTGTTATTTTTGAAAATTACTCTTTTAGTAAATATTAGTATCTTTATTATTACTATTTATTTTGTTTTATGTTATTTCAACCTTCCTGTGAAAGCACTCTTGATGTCCAATATTATTTATTAAAATGTAAAATATTCACTAATATTCAAACTAATATGTAATACTATATCTGAATAGTTTTTCATGAATTATAACTTGAAATGATATTTTTATTAATTGAAAATCTTTATATATAAATAATTTAAATACCCTTCTATTAGTCAATTTATAAAATATGAAGGACACATTTCTTATGAAAGTGACACGAAAGCTAAAATCATGTTTTAAAAATCATATGTAGACACAGAGCATATGGAAATGCAATTGAAGCATATGGATGTCCATGTGTTAAAACACTGTCTTCAAGAAACATGACTATAGTATTGATAATCAGCGTGGTATGATGCCTGACTTAATTAAAGAGTAGAGTCCTTTATTTAGTAGTAGTAAAAACCTTACTTACATTTTAAGAAAAACTTACTCTGAAAGTAGTGGTTGTTATGCCTGGCAAAATGTTAGAATCACTTGGGAAACTTTTAAAATCTATGCCTGAGGTCTCACCCAAAAACATTGTTATTTAATTGGTTTGGGGTTGCATTGTAAGCATGTGTTATTTTTTTTTTTAAGTTCTCCAATGTATAGCCAGGTTTGAGAACTATGAATCTCAAATGATCAAATAAGACACATAAGACACCGCTTTCACATTCCTCCAAAACTACTTCACTGTATGATTGTTGTTGTTTTTTTTTCTAAAAAGGTAGCAATGATAGTATGAAAGATATGTTTGTTCAACACTTAAGTTTGAGTCAGTTCTAGGCATCAAAAATTAAAGTGCCTTCAAGCAAAAACTAAATAATGCAAACTGTATTTTTATTGGAAAGTAGGTTAGGATTCCATGTCAATGTGCTCCTTTATTACTTTCCCATCTTTAAAAAAAAACAAAAATGTTGTTGCCCTGGCTGGGTTGCTCAGCTGTTGGGTGTAGTCCCATGCACCTAAAAGACTGCTGGTTCAATTCCTGGTCAGGGCACATGCTGGGGTTGCTGGCTGGATCCTCAGCATGAGGGAGGAGGCAGCCAATGATGTGTCAGCCTCACATTGATGTTTCTCTCTCTCCTCCCTCTCTCTCTCTCTCTCTCTCTCTAAAAAAAGAAATCCAAAAGAAAACAAAAAAAACATGTGTTACCAAATTAAACCAAAATGAGTTGAAGAGGGGGGGTGGTGGTGAAACATTGAAAATACTGTCTGAATATGGTCTGTAGAAATATCTCACCATGTAAATCTTAGCTTCAATGAGTGACCAAAATTCAAACCCTTTGATTAATGGTAATAAAAACAAATGACATTTTTATTTTTGTAGTAAGTTTGAAGCGTTCAGTTACTATAAAAATGCAGTTTTCTGTAACGTTATAGTGCTAAAAAAACCCTTTCTCTTTAGAATATTGCTTTGAAAATGATGCACTGATGTTCCACATAGTATAGTTTTCAAAATGGATTTCCCTCTCTACATGTCAGTGATCTCCAGTAGATAATATTATTATTCAACTATAACCTGCTATTAAGATCATAATAAGAAATAACAGCTTTAAAATTGTTCAACCCCCCCCCCCCTTTTTTTTTGGCTTTTGTTCCCTTCCCAGTGATTTCTTTTTTATTCATCTTCAGATTTATACATCCCTGGCAATTTTGAGCTAGAAGAAACAAATTAAGAAAAAAAATTAATTGACTTTATTTGCTTTAATGCTGCCAGCCCATATTATCTGCTCTTGTAAATGAGCTTGGAACTGCCAGCTTTGAGGGTACTACACTACATTTTGGGTTGCTGCCAGCATATCCTGAGCAAATATATTAAAATCAAAGCTAAGCTGCTTAAATATTCATGTTATGCTCTTATTATGGTTTAGAGAAATGTGAAACCATTTAAGATTTGCAAACCTGTTACATGGCCAAAAATGTATTTGAACTGTGAGAAATATGCTTAAAATTGATAATGTTAACCTAGTTTAGTAAGGAAAGGTTTCCATAGTTTCTATAGTTGTGATGCATTCAAAATGTCTAATTGGTTTGTGATTTTCCAGTCACTAGACCAATACAAATGTAATATTTTTCTCCTGAGATATCTATTGGAAATATTCCCCAGAATATTATGTTGTTAAATATATACATTCTTCTATTCCATGTGTTTTTTTTGTCTAACTTTGATTTTTTAAAAAATCCTCAACTGAAGATATGTGATATGTTTTATAGATTTTAGGGAGAGAAGAGGGGGTGGATGAGAGAGGGGGTGGGGAAGAGAGAGAAGCATCAGTGTTTGAGAGAAACATCGATCTGTTGCTTCCTACACACTCCCCCACCGGGGAACCCGAAACCTAGATATGTGCCCTGACCCAGCATCGAACCGACAACCTCTCAGTGCAGGGATGATGCTCCAGCCAACTGAGCCACACCGGCCAGAGCTCTAACTTAGATTTTATAAGCACCTCTATAGCACAAGCACAATGTGTTTTATTGTATGAATTTTCCCTTCTTGCTTTATTGATATGTTCCTTCAGAAATGTAAAATTTTTAAATTTTATATAAGACATGAATTTACTTCCCAGTGTTAAGGATTTTATATAAAACATTAACTTACTTCCCAGCTTTGAGGATTCCCAGTTGTTTGAACAAAGTATAAGGTAGGGAAAAAAAGGGAATACAACAATCCCCTGTTATCTATGGAGTTATGTTCTAAGACCCCTAGTTGATGCCTGAAACCACGGATGTTTTTGCTATATATACATACCGATGATAAAGTTTTACTAATAAAATAGGCACAAGAAGTGATAAATAACAACAACTAATAATAAAATAAAACCGTTATAACAATATACTATAATAAGAGTTATGTGACTGTGGTTTCTCTCTCTCTGTCTCCCCCCGCCCCTCTGTCTCTCCTCTCTCTCTTTCTGTCTCTCTCTGATAACTGAAGTGGTTGCTAAGTGACTAGTGGGTGGGGAGCTATGCAGTATAAATATGCTGGACAAAGGGATGATTCATCTACTGGGTGGGATGAAGCAAGACAGTGCAAAATTTCATCACACTACTCAGAATCGTGTGTAATTTAAGGCTTATGAATTTTTTTTTTGAATTTTTCACTTAATATTTTCAGGCCACAGTTGACAGCAGGTAAGTTAATCCAAGCAAAGTGAAAGGGCGGCTAAAGGGGGGGGGGGATAATATAATCAAGAAATGCTAACCACAAAATAATCATCACATGAAGCAATAATGCTAGCGAAGGAAGAGAAGCAGAACGTACGCTTTTGTATCAGGGGCACATTGGAGTTATTTATACTGTGGACTTAAGCAAGCAGGCTCATTTCTTTGCTGCCTTCTCCCACTGCCCTTTCTCCTTCGTAGTCTTTGTAGATTGGTAGCATTTCCATTGCAGATTTAAAGCATATGATTTTGTATAACATAGTTAGTTTTTTTTCTTCAATTTTCCTCTGAGACAAAGAAACTATTCACAATTTTAAAATTCCAGAATATCAAAAACTCTTTTTATAATCATAGATGCGAATGACAGTAGAATTAGCTATGCTTTACGAGATGGAACATTTTCAGAACATTCTGTAAAATTCAATATAAATTCATGAGATGCCATGAGGATGCCACTGTCCAACCTCCAGCCCTGACCTGAGTGTGGCCCAGCATGCTAGACCTTCCCAGCCTGGGACAGACCTGAAAAGCCAGGGCAGCTGTCCCAGACAAGCCTCTGGCACTGTTTGATGCCTTCTGTTGAACTGTTCTCATTTCACCTTCAGAGATTGAGCAGTTGTAGCAGTAGAGCCAGTCAGGAGACCGCTTAGTATGACATGCTCGATACTGAGCTGTTTTTGGAATTTCTAAAACTACTAAACCCTGGGCAGGTCCAATGCAACCATTAGCTTTTACTGAATTTTGCTCTTTATGTTGTCATGTTAGAGAGAAGTTCTAATACATTTCTCTGTGGGGAAACCACAGGTCGTTTTTGGCTTCAGTGAGGCATGAACCTACTGGGGCAGAGCTTGGGCGGATTACAGGAGCGTCAGCTTTAGAGCTCTGTGAAGAGAAAACATTTAATCACATTGGTGCGAGTTGGGTAGGTCCTGAAGATTTTCAGCCCTCGATCACGAACATTGGTATAATTCTTCTTATAACAATAGCTATATTTCATTGAAATTCATTTTTGGCCCTACTTTAGGATTGTAAGATCAACAATGCATGACCATCAGAACTATTTTCCATTTTTAAAATTTAATAGTGATCTGTTCTTAAGGTGTGAGCTTTTATGCCATTTAAGAAAGAGAGTGAACAGTCTGTTCTTAAAATAAATGGTGACATTCCTAAACCAGAGTGAAAATACTCTGTATTATATGACCGTAATGTTCACTTTAAGGAAATCTAAAGAAAATTTTGGTTTTATAACATACAGGGGTTGGCAGAAGTAGGTTTTTAGCTGTGAGTATGCGAGAGTGTGCTTGAGTATAGCAAGTAGACTACAAGAATATGTAAATAATGAAGGCAGGCAATTTGAGTGCTTACAAGATTGTTCCTAAGTGCACTTTGCCATTGTGGCACTCTTTTGAGTTAATAGAGCTACTGTAATAATCATAACCTGCATGTCTTTTTCCATACAAACAACTGCAAACCTACTTTTGCCCACACCTGTACTAATCATTTAGTCTACTTTTCTAGTTAAACATTTTATCATAGAAGTTAAAGAATAATATTACAGAAAATTTGGAAAATAGAAATAAGAAAAAAAAATCTTATCTCTAACTGATACCCATAACCTAATCATTAGCAATTTAGTTTATTTCCCTTCAGTTTTAATGCATTTATTTTTTTTTATAAACAATTTTGTATCTGGCTTTTCCACATAAGATTAAATTATGTGTGTTTTCCCATGCTGCTCTAAGATTTTGTAGCCATTCGGCTTTTGTGTTTATTTTATAGGTTAAAATATTGTGGTTGTCTTTAATCTGTAGTCACTTCCAACTGATTCAAAGTCCAGTTTTACTCCCAGGTTAGGGTTTAGCTCTGTGGAACCTCTTCTTCCCCACAAAAAAAGAATGAGGAATGAAGCTGGCCACAAAGCTGACAGAAAGCTAATAAAGAAAAAGGAGCCGTTCAAGATGTCAATCAGGCCATCAATAAGCAGGTGCCAGTGATAATCAATATCTTAATATTAAAAATCTTTTCCTAATTGAAGTTATTGGATTCTCTGGGTATTCCAGGATGTCTGGCTAATTAAATGGTTTGTTTTATGCTTAGTTATACTGTTAGACTTTTCCATAGACCTAACATGTGGAGATTCCTTTCTTATAAATGCCTCAAATTATGCTGAGGATCCTGCAATTTCTTCACACATACCTGAGCATTCACAAAGTTTTATGTGTGTTACTTTTAACAGTGTTATTTCTTTAATGTTGATTTTTTAATATAAATCTGAATTTTAACTGCTGTTTGAAATAATTTCATAAGACTCATTAATTTATAAATGTCTTCATATTTTATCGACTGGATTTAGCAATAACAGGAATAAAACTATTATTTTGGTGAGTTGTGTGTAGGTTACAGGGATTGAAAGAGTGTGCCAGAAGGAAAGAGGGAAGAGGCTTCCCCCCTCCCCCAAATGGGTTCATTTGCTTGTTTTTGCTTTCTCTGTGTTGTATGTCTAAAAGAAGAGAGAAGAGGTGGAAAATGTGTTTAGAAATGTTGGTTCTATTTAGTTCCAAATATTTTAGCAATGCAGTGTCTTTTATATGTTAAGTCCCTTTTTCAAACAATAGTCCATAATTCAGGGTAGTGGAATGGGAGGATGGCAACATTCTCCTCAGGAAATTGGGTTTGGGAGTGGCAAGTCATTAAGTTCTTTTCTAATTGCCCAAATTTTATGCTGAATTGTTGCTGTCCCCCTGGTTCTAGCATACCATGGGCAGATCACATTATTATAACAGTGCTAGAGGCCCGATGCATGAAATTCGTGCAAGGGGCTCAGCCCTCACAGCCCCAGTTGCCTTGTCTGGCCCTCGCAGCCCCGGCTTCGTCCAGAAGGTCGTCTGGATGGTTGTTCTGCTGTTCGGTCTAATTAGCATATTAGCTCTTTATTATATAGGATTATAGGTCCATGTGATAACATAATTAAACATAGGTTAGATTTATACCACCCAAGTTAATTTCAATGGAAAGTGGACATTTTGAGCTTTCCTATAAATTGAAATTTCAATAATATTCTTGAATTCTTGTTTAGTGGTTCATTTACCTGGATAATACAGGTAGATAATAGTTCAATTTAGAAATCTTTATATAAACATGAGATAAGCCCACATTAATCTTGTGGCCCATTAAAATACATCATGGGTTTAGTAGGAGAGAAAAGTGTGCTACTTATGACTTGATGGGACAATTGGTTTGATATCTGTGATCTGCCTGCACTATAGTACTTCTGATGGTGGTTATCTGCAGAATCAGAATTACAACTCACCAAGCATCAGAGATGCTTGAAATATAATTGCATTAAATACTTGGTAGTTAATGAGTTGAGAAGTGAAAACTCAAAAGGCTGCAGTATAAGAAAACTGGAACTTAAATGTTGGTTTTTCTAGCAACCAGATGTAAGATTTTGGGGAGATCATATAACATGTTTGGTCTTCTGTAAATGGAGTTTGACTAGATGGTCTTAAAATCCATTTCAGTTGAAAATGACCTCTAAATATAGGCTTGTCCTGGTACCTGAAATTCCAGCTAACATAGTAACTTCTACAGGTTAAGGCACTATTTCCAGGAAGGTCTTGTTAATGTGCAACATACTACTATGAAAATAAGCCATTATCCCAGTAGTAAACATTAGCTTGGCTCTCCATATGAGCTTCTAGAAGGTTCATCGAGATGTCCCAGCTGGGTGTTAATGCAGAGCAGGTCCTCATTAAACACTCATGTTATTTGAAAGAGGATGTAATCTGGCATGGTTGATTCATGAACTTGATCTGGAATATAGGGCAGGTCTTGGGCCCTTAGGTACCTTTAGGTTGTTTGGTAATGGAAGGGATGGGACAGATTTTTGAAAATGAAAAAAAAAATGCTGAAAGGGGCATGTGTGTATGAGAAGATGCTAAAGGAAAACTTCACTAAAATCATAATTTTTCTTGTATATCAGCCCTGAATTGATAGGAAAGGATAATATGAATACCTGCGATCCAGAAATGCTTTAGTAGAGCCCAGAATTAGATACTGATGTATTTTCAATTTGAGGTAGAATGTTTTCCTTGGAATATTTTATACTCAAACTTGCTTAGGCTGAATATTGTTTATAGCTTGGTGGTGGGATTGGGGGCAGGGGGAGAGACCTAAGATCTACTAGTTAGAGTTGTTTTGAATATCAAATTCTAAGAAACAGAAAAGTGGCAGGTGGATACATGAAATATCTGGGAGACCACTTTGTAAAGTATATGATTGTCTAACCACTATGCTGTATACCTGAAACTGATACAAAATAATATTGAATATAAACTATAATAAAAACAGAGTAGTTAAGTTTAGTCAAATAACCAGTAATTATCTGAAATACACATTTTCTGTGTTTACTATATCTAGAGAACAATATTTGGCACAAACTAAATGCTCAAAAATTTTTTTCTGTAATAATGAAAAAATATTATTTTAATTCAATATCAGATGTATACTTGGTATATGCATTTGTGTGTAAATACAACCTTAATTTAGAAAAAAATAGGTTAAATAAGAATGTGAACTATTTACAGTAGTTATTTATAAATCTTGGGTTCTTGCTCTAATGAGTAAGACTTTCATTTTCAGCTATGTTCATTTTTATATTTAAATTTTAAAAGTTTTAAATATTTTCATATTTTTTAATTAGGCAAGAAAAATATGATTTTTATAGATAAAAATATACCAAAACAAGCACAATGGTGGAGGATAAACCCGGAGTTTGATGATTAGTTCTGTACCATTTGGGGGATATCTAAAACAGAGTGAAGTTAATCATGTGGTTGAAGTGAGCTTTGATAAAAATGTATTATTTGGTTTAGTTGAATTATTATACTGATTGCTAAATAATTCTAAAGGGAACACTGGTGTTTTGTATATGTACTCATGCTTAGAGTATAAATTAATAGTATGGCACGGGGGTAGTATGGCACTTAGCATCTCTGAAATTTCAATATGTATTTTTACATCTGCATATAATCTTTATTAGCCAAGATAGTCTACATACATTTTGCTCTTATGGTATTATTAACTTTTTTTTATAGCTAATCCTGCCTTAATTAACATTTTACTTTTCTACTTCTAAAAATAAATGTCCATTTTGGTCTCTAAACACAATCTTTTGACTCTGAACGTAGCCACTTTATAGTTATAGTTACTTGATAAATGCTCCTATGGGTCCTTTAATTCCTTTTATGGAATTAGGAGTTTCAACTACATTAACATTTAGAGTTTTAGTGCTTCATAGAAGGTTATTCATTTGAATCTTTTCTCCTACACGACAAGGTTGACCTGATATTAGAAATTATAACTTACCTTACTTCCTAGATATCAACTTCACGGATGTCACAGAATCCTTTGGCTACTACTTTGAGGGCAAAAGTAAAGAGTATTCAATGCAAGAGCAAAAGGTTTTAAAGTAAATTTAAAACCATTAAGTCTTTCTGTAATGCCTTTATTTTAAACAGTGAAAATCATATTTAGGCATTGAAAGTAATTTATTTTGAAATGCAAAAAACAAAAGCACTTAAACTATCATTTTTAAGATTCTTTTTTGGAAAGTAAGTATTCCATGAAAGCACACTGTGTATTTTTTGAAAATATTAAAACATAGATTTGTTATTTAAATTTGATAGTATTACAGTATTATTGCTTTGATACCCAATTAAATTTTTCTATATTCTACAATTTCTCCCCATCTGTGAGATCTAATTTTTTTTAAATACAATTTTTGGAAAGATATTAACATTAAAATAATATATAGTCTATATTGTTATATCAAGAATTTTATGCAATTGACTAATTCCATCACAGTATATTTGTGAAGAGCTGTGAACCCATTTCTTCTTGAACAGACTTGTTAGCTGCTTCTTTGATGGGAATATTCATTAATTTAAGTCAGTGTTTCCAATTTGGCACACATTGAAAATGATCAGCTCTCTGTGACCCAGTGGGGTGAAGGGAAGGATGAGAATGTTGGCAGTTGAGGGATTGCTGGCCTAGAGCTTGGACTGCCCCAGCTGGCTACAGTGTATCCCTCAACCTTGCATGTTTGAGAGGTTCTGACGTAATTGACACTCACTGACCGCTGACTCAGTGTCAGTTCTAGGTACCGTGGGTACCAAGGTCAATGATTCGGGGTCATGACCCTCTCTGTATCCTATGCCTGCCACAGAGGTGTTCCCTTGGTAAAACCTGGCCTGCCTCTGCTCTGAGGCTGTGTGCCGTCCTGTGGGGGTGGCCTTTTAGCAAAAAGGAGGCAGGACCTTAGCCAATTTCTGTGGGGGCTCCTCCTGAAGAGGCTCATTTATCATGTTAAATTTATTTCAGTATCCATGAGTCTTTCTCCACTAGGTTAGTTTGTTAGAACTTCTCATTCCAGGAGGCCAAAGATTTCTTGATTTGAAATGAAGTTTTAATCTAAGATAATAATGTCAACGTTCATTTAAAAAATCACATCGAATAATTGTCTTTCTTGTGATTATGACTCCAAATTTTTTAAAATATAAAGCATTGATATTCTCATTTTTTCAAAGTTGGAGTCCTAATAACAGGAAAATAAAACCTCCCTGGTCATCTGCCTTCTGCTTCTGTGCTGTTCTTGGCCAGGGGTGAAAGCATGTGGCACACCTTCTTTGCAGAGACATATTTTTCTTGATCAGAAGCAGGAACTGTCAGCTCACATGTAATGAAAATTATCCAAGCATGATTTCTAGCCCAATTTGGCAGACTCCAAGGGTCTTTTGAAAGGCAGGTGACATTTCTGATGATTACCTAAATTGAATTGAACCTTTGAATGTTGTCATTTTAAAGCATGTGAGACAGTCTAAAGAGGAAAAAGAGTAATAGCCATACATTCAAATTTCTGTTGATGTGGAAGAAACCATTTAGTTTCCCATTTAGAAGGCACAAATACATGTGCTGTGCATCTTAAGAAAATCCATTGTGGTGTACTTTTGCTGAAGTAACTTTCTCATTCATTGTTAGTACATTCACAGTAAAGTCTTAAAAAACATAGAGAGGCTGGACACTTTTAGAAGGCACAGCTTATTTGGACACAGTAGTGATGATTCTTCCGAAAATTGAATCTTTACTATGCCAAAAATAAACTTTATAGGAAATTTCAGATTAATTTCAGCTGTATTGGACCATCCTTGGTGGTCAATGAGCAAGTCCCAAAATATGTAGGCTCACGGTAGGGAATCCTTGATGCGTGCCCCATATTCTTGTACTATAGGTGGTTTTCTGCTTTGGACTGTAGAAATTGCATACCATTTGCTCTTGTCCTCACCAGTGTCCTCCAAATTCTGCCTCTACTCCTTCTCCTTCCACTCCTCTCTCTCTCTCTCTCTCTCTCTCCCAGTTTCCAGTTTGCTAGATGTGCCATGACAATTGCAAAGCCACAATAGCAAAAGGCTTCTCTGTGAAACCTTTCCTAGCTTCTCTCAGTTTTTAATCCCTTAAGCCAGGGGTCCTCAAACTTTTTAAACAGGGGGCCAGACCGTTGGAGGGTCGGACTATAGTTTAAAAAAAACTATGAACAAATTCCTATGCACACTGCACATATCTTACTTTGAAGTTAAAAAACTAAACGGCAAAAATACCCGCATGTGGCCCGCGGGCCGTAGTTTGAGGACACCTGCCTTAAGCAGTGTGTCACTGAGCTTTCTCTGGGGCCATTCAGGTATCCTATATAATAAAAGCCTAATATGCTAAGTGTTCGGTCATCTAGTCGGCCATTCAACCAATCAAAGCATAAAATGCTATTGGTATGCTAAGGCAACTCAGCTGCTCGCTATGCCATGCACTGACCACCAGGGGGCAGACAGTTGGCCAGTCCCTATGATGTGCACTGACCACCAGGGGGCAGGTGCTCCAACTGGTAGGTTAGCTTGCTGCTGGGGTCCAGCCAATTGGGATTGAGTGAGACAGGCCGGACATGTCCTGGAGCCCTCCTGCGATCCCTCCCCACCTGGCCAAATTCTGGCATACCTCCCCAGCCCCACGCAGGAGCTGCCCCCTGGTGGTCAGTGCACTCCCACAAGGGGAGCGCCGCTTAGCCAGAAGCCAGGCTCACGGCTGGCGAGCGTAGTGAGCACAGCGGTGGGGGCAGGAGCCTCTCCCGCCTCGGCTGCAGGCAGGTGGTAAAGGAGTGAGGGGTCCTGGACTTGAAGAGCCCTGGACTGCGAGAGGGATGTCTGACTGCCAGCTTAGGCCCCATCCCCAGGGTGATCGGGCCTAAGCTGGCAGGTGGACATCCCCTGAGGGGTCCTGGACTGGGAGAGGGAGCAGGCCAGGCTGAGGGACCACCCCCCCACCCCCCAGTGCACAATTTTCATACACTGGGCCTCTAGTCTTTATATATGGACAAATGCTCCAAAGAGAAAAAGCATTTCTAGAGTAACCATTTTTTTTTAGACCTTGGAGCCAGTATAGAACATTCTGATGAAATTAATATGGGGAATAGGTATTACTCCTCAATTGGAAGTTTGTTTTTTTCTTGACTAGATCCTAAAATAAACTTCTTATATTAGTAATCTAACACCATTTTAAAAACAAATTTGTAGCAATATGAATTCTTAACACTGATAGGAAATGTTGCAAATGAACTGGAATAGTTTTTTTTTTTTTTTTGTAGTTTGGATTACATTTTTAATATAGTAAGAATGATATAGCACATTTTAACATGTTGGTCCATTTCATATAGATAGGATATTTACAACCCATCCTGGAGAAATTAGCATTCAATCTTTGAACAGTAGGGAGTTATCTCCATGTAGAGAATCTTCAATTTTCACTGTGTGATTCCTTCATTTTCTTTGGAAGGACACATGGAAGTTTCTAACATCAACTTTTGTGTCCTTAGAAGCCTGAGGGGAAGCAGAAGGACATTCCTGACAAGTCAATTTCTTTACTTTGATGAAAAGTAATCTGTCTTTTTTATTTTGGTTTTACAACAAATTGACTTCTTGTAATGAAGTTTATTTTATGTAGGTAGTCATTTTATGATGAGAGTTAGAGGTGACATATACCTATTTTTAACAGTAGTGTCTGTGTGCCCAGTGTGTGTGGCATTACCTTAGACATATAACAGGATGATACCTAGGTTGAATCAGGTCCTGGGCACAGGGCAAAGGGACTCCAATACGTATAGGGACCAAGGGTCATCCTGAGGAGCACTGGCACCATTGAATATGATTGTGTTAACAAAAAAAAGGTTCATGTGGTATGCTCGATTAAAATGTGTTATAGACTTCACCTTTTTGCAAGACTTCTCAGCTTCTTTAATCTACACTAATAATAAAAGAGTAAGATGCAAATTGACCGTACCTTCGCGACACCCACCAGCCAATCAGGAGTGAGTATACAAAATAACCCAACAAATATGGTGGGTTAATTTGCATACGCAGGCGCCCAGTGGCGGGGGGCGGGGTGGGATGCTTGTGTCGTTGCCATGGCGACAATGCAGGCATTCCGCACTGCCCCAGCCTCTCCGGGCCTCTGGGCAGCATGGGAAAGCAGCAAGGTGGCTCCAGGCAGAGCGAAAAGGCAGCTCCGTCCAGAGTGAAGGTGGTGCCGGCAGCCAGGGGAAGGAAGGCCCATTCTTACATGAATCTTCGTGCATTGGGCCTCTAGTATACTAATATGTATAGTAAATCTCTAAGAGAAGGTAAAATATAAGGTGTATGGCATTTCCCAAAATTTCTTGATTATGTTACCCCCTCTTTTGTGACATGTAGTATTTTTATTACTGGGAACCCATTTAGGTGAGGTGTTCGTGAATAGGATTAGCAAAGGAGCACACATGAAACAGAGTGTCGGAACGTGCTTGGAAACTGGCAACAATAATAACAAGCAGAAAACAGACTATCAGGAAGATAGGGTATCCTACACAGGGTCAAGTCAGCCTAAAGAGGGAGTCAATGTCCTTAGTGATGATAGCGTTCAGCAAGTGATGTACAACACACAGATGCCTGAAGTGAGGTGAGGAGAATGTGATTAATGAAGCAACTTACTACTTCAGATCTCAGACATTTTTGGTGGTTACTCTGCAGCTGGAGCCAGTCTCAGTGGAACAGTTATAAACCTTGCCTGCGGATAAAATCAACTGCATTCAAGACTTTTACTATACCTTCTTATAAAAACACTTTGTAGTGGATCCTCCAAGGTAGAGCAATATAGGCCTTTGAGTAGCAGAGATGGAATATGTGGGGGTATTAGATATGAAGTTCTTTGTTAGGTCAATCTTGATAACAGAACTCTTAAATTCTTCCTGTACCATTTCACGATCTATACACTTTAATAGGTATGTATTATAGCCAAGGAGATGACATCTAAGAGCAGTAGATCTTGACTTAAACCTTGGAGAACCTAAAATAAAAGCACATTCTGAGATCCCAGATTTAGAGAGTCTGACTCAGGAGGTCTGCAGTGGGATGCAGGGTTTCCAGTTTTGCTGAGCTGCCTATGACTGTGAGGAAGGAGGTCTAGGGACCATTCTGAGGAAACTTTCCTGAAACCTTTGTGGTAGCAAATATATCGCTTCTGTCTAGCTGGGGAATATCAAGCAGGATACTTGTGTTACTTAAATCAAATGAATTCAGAGTTTTAAGATTCCAGTCAGGTCAAGTATTTAGCAGCATTTCTCAGAAAGAAAATTATCCTCAATTTGCAGAATAAGATTAGATTAATTCAAGTCTGATGGAGGTTGAGTGCTGTTTTGACTAGAGGGAGGCAATGTCTAAAAGCATGAGGTAAGATTGTCTTTTCAAATGAGCTCAAAAACAAGAACAACAATAAATCAAAGACAGGTTTATTTAAATCTTGGCCTCCAGTCAATGCTGTTGTCATTGATACTCTAAGCTGTTATGGCTCACGCTTATTCAGTTGTTTCCAAAATATTTTTTCTGTCATTGCCAGTGTTCTTAATTTGTCAAATCATGTCTTTCTGGGTCAGGGTTTCATCATCTTGAAACTCTTCAAACTTCATTGATTCATTGAAATTAACCTGACTTATTACATTAATTCCATGTACCTCAGAAAAGCACAGTTGTAGCTTATGAATATATAGGATTTGATAAAAAAATTCATTTAATATGCTTTTATTTTATTAATTTAATTTTTGTGTGTACATCAAATTTTCCAATATGCCACTTGTGCCATTTGTTATAGCTTGTTGAATATTATCACGTTGCCATTGTTAGTAGTATTTCAATGAGTTGAACGGCCCTAAAAATGCCCAAAACTCAATAGGAAGCTCTTTCTGGGCTACCGCTTGTAGCATTCCCTTACTTCACAATTAGGAGTCCAGGGCTGTGTGAATAAAATCATTTTGAGCTAGTGAAAACATATTTGCTGGTTACTTTGAAATATTAATATTTTAAAAGTGAGAGCTGTCTCACTATTTCACTTTATCATGACACGTATTTCATCTTTCATACATCTATTCTCCAAGACATAAATAACTTGATTTTTAAACCTTTATGGAGAGCAAAGGAGACACCTGCTGTTTCAGGCAACTGCGGAAGCTTTGGGGTACCGGGAAAGGAGTGACTGTGCTTTCAGCAGGTTTAGTGGGAAACCCTTGCAGATGATGAAGGTGGAAATATAGAAATGGTTGCTGTTCACTATTTGCTATTGACCTAGAAATTAGAAACTGATACTTCTTGACTTGTTCCATTTTGAAGGTTGGATAAAATGTAAAGGTGTCCAATTATTGCTTTTCAAGTAAAAACTTACACAATAATATTCTTGATTCTGAGGTTTGATCTAAGCACCTGCTAATATACATAAGTAGTAACTGTGTCAGGTGACATAAGAAAATGAAAAGCTTATTCATTCATTTCTGAGTTAGCAAGTTGCTCATCACAAGACACATTTTATACCCTTTCCCAGCAACAGAAATAGGCTTTTACAGTATAATTTAAGCCATTTTTATTGCAAAGTTTTAAACAATTTGGAAATTTGTTGAAATTGAATTGTTTCTGGACCAGAGAAAACACTGCATGAATGGGAAAACATATAAATAATTGAAAAGTATATAAGAGAAAAAGCCAAGAATTCATTTGCACTTTCGAATAAAGCCAAACTTTCACTTAATTATACAGTAGTGGGCTTTAAACATATATTTTTAGTCAAGTCTGTAAAACTGCCAGATGCTAAAGTAACACAGATAAGCCAATTATGGATTGTGTTTCATTAACATAACCAGAGATTTTATAAAAGATAAAAAGCTTTCAAGGTTTGGATCAGAGACAAGGTTTTTAGTGCCTCTATATAGCATGGTAAAAACGCATTATGATTCAGATGAGTAGAACAAGATAGAGTTTTTCATCTTTATAGTTACTAGTTGAAAAAAATAGGGCTCTAGCTCCTGTTACCATTACCTAATATTGTTCTTACCTGATGTAGTGGGAGAAAGAAATAGTTTCTGGCAGGAGACTAGTAGAGAAACATCTTATTCTGAGGGATAACATTATAAAATGCCTATCTACTTTATCTTGTATCATCTGATTTCAGCAACATAGTAAAATACTAACATATAAACCTCATGCTATACTTTAGCTTACACATATGGAACCTCCTGTAGTAAAAAGCAACCTAGATTATTATTCCATATGTAGGCATGCAGTATATGTTGCTCCCATTATCCTTTCTCATTTTTTTTCTAGATTTCTTCCATAGTTCAGTTTCATTTTCTATTCCTCTACTAAACCTTAACTTGACACAAAACTATTCAGTTTTGAGGTTCTGTCTAGAGTGGAGGACTAGATCACATAGAAATCTCTAAGTTCTACTTTCAGCTAACTTTATTTGAGGTTGGGGGGGGGAGGGTAAAAAAGTCAGTATTTAATAGTAAGTGATACAGTTAACTGGGAAGATATAACAATTCTACTTCTTTTTTTAAATTTAAATTCTTTATTGTTTAAAGTATTACATGAGTCTCCTTTTTGCCCCATTGACCTCTCCCAGGCCACTCCTATCCCCAGCACATGCCCTCACCCCCCACCCCCTGTCTGTGTCCATTGGTTATGCTCATATGTATGCATACAGGTCCTTTGGTTGATCTCTTATCCCCTTCACCCCCTGCCTTCCCTCATAGTTTGGACAGTCTGTTCAATGCTTCTATGTCCCTCCTTCTATTTTTGTTCATCAATTTATGTTGTTCATTATATTCCATAAATGAGTGAGATCATGTGATATTTATCTTTCTCTGACTGGCTTATTTCGCTTAGCATAATGCTCTCCAGTTCCATCCATGCTGTTGCAAATGGTAAGAATTCCTTTTTTTTTTTTTTTTTTTACAGAAGCATAGTATTCCATTGTATAGATGTACCACAGTCTTCTAATCCACTCATCTGCTGATGGGCACTTAGGCTGTTTCCAACTCTTAGCTATTGTAAATTGTGCTGCTATGAACATAGGGGTGCATATATCCTTTCTGATTGGTGTTTCTGTGTTTTGTTTTGCTGTTTTTTTTGATATACTAGTATTCCTAGAAATGGGATTACTGGGTCAAATGGAAGTTCCATTTTTAATTTTTTGAGGAAACTCCATACTATTTTTTATAGTGGCTGTACCAGTCTGCATTCCCACCTGCTGTGCACGAGGGTTCCTTTTTCTCCGCATCCTTGCCAGCACTTGTGGTTTGTTGATTTGTTGATGATAGCCATTCTGATAGGTGTGAGATGGTACCTCATTGTTGTTTTGATTTGCATCTCTTGGATGATTAGTGACTTTGAGGATGTAGAATCTTGAGGAGATTTTCTTGAACCATAGTAATGCAATAAACCACAGGATTAGGTAATATTGTCTTCTAAGTCTGACTAAGAGAGTCTGACTAACTTCATATCTTATAGGGTGCCACTTTATTATTACCTCCTCATTTCTCACCTACTCCTTCCCTCTACCTACACCCAACAGAAATCACTAACATTTGTTTTGTTGAAAAGCATGGAATGCAGGTGAGAGTAGCCCAGAGGACTACTCCAGTTGCAGTGACGCCATCAGGTACAGCAATCCCTGGAAGTACTTAGGCTTTGAAATGGCATCTCTCCGTATTGTTGCAGGGAAGACCTCAGCATGGGTGGGAGGTTCACTGTGTTCTCTAATTATCCACCAGCTAGAACATGCTAACATTGTAACCCCATACTAGAGAAAACAGGGGTTTTATTCAATACTGTTGGAACCTATGATTTTGGATGTCTTGATAAATGACCTACACTATTTTAACACATGGGATACTACTTACCATTTTTATTAGATTGAAACGATGTGCAAATGAAAAATGGGAAAACTTGTTACGGCCATGCAAGCCAAGACAACTTATTTTCCCCACACTCCTTAATGCAAAGCCCAAACCAGTCAAACAAATTATTTGAAATATACAATATCTTCATTTCCTCAAACCGCGGCTCGAGAGCCACATGTGGCTTTTTGGCCCCTTGCGTGTGGCTCTTCCACAAAATACCACGTGCGGGCGCGCACGTACAGTGCGATTGAAACTTCGTGGCCCATGCGCAGAAGTCGGTTTTCGGCCTGGGCGAGTCTATTTTGAAGAAGTGGTGTTAGAACACTCAAGGGGCCAAAGAGCCGCATGTGGCTCGCGAGCCGCGGTTTGCCGACCACTGTTCTAGAGGATGTTAATTGGTGGGCCTATTTAGGGTAATAGACTGTCCAAATAGAATTTCTGTTATTACTGAAGAAGAATTGATGTCATTGTTAAGTAAACACTACTGGGTTTACACATTTGTAAGTGGTAGGTTCACTGAACTCTATGCATTCAGTAGATGGTGGGATATAAAACCTTAAATGGCTTTGTTTTTCTCCACTCAGTGCTTTACCATGCTGTATGGAGTATTCACATTCCAGCCTTTAGTAATACCTTGATTAGATTACGTGACTTTCCAGTCACTTTAATTCTTAAAAGTCAGTTCACTTTAATGCTTCACTTTCATTTCATCCGGTGCCATCTTCTTACTGCACATCTGAGTGGGAGAAGCATGGTTTCCTGGGATGGAACAGGCACCAGGGGCAAAATTTGCTTCCAGACACCACCTCTTTACTTCTCTTCAGGCCCTGGCTCCTCCAGGACGCAGGAGCAAAAGGCCGAAGGAGAATCAGTCACCACTTAAGGCACTTCTGAGGTAGTTCTTTCTGTTGGAGATCAGTGACTCTGGCTAACTCCGCCTGGGTGTTGATGCCTTCTGTGTAGCTGGTGTGGGCACATGCGAGTTATCAGGCACGTGACTTGACTTCTTCTGCTATCCCACTTCAGCTCTGCGTTATGCAGTTTGGCAGCTGGTTTCTGGTCTCCTCGCTGGTGGATAGCCCCCTCCCCCCGCCCCCCCCCCCATAGTGTGCCAGCAAGATTACTTGAATATGGCTTTTCTCTCCTGACCTGAAGGATTCTCTTACATTCTTGCAAGGCAGTTAGTGCAGTGGGAGCTACTTCACTATAGCCCCTTTCTCTCCCCTCTGCCATCTTTTTCCACTTGTCTTCTTTGCTTGGTTATGTGTGGAAGCATTCAGGAAGCTTGTCCTCTAAGGGAGGAACACAAGGCCAGTCTCTCCTTCTTGGAGGAATTTTCAATTTTAAGGTGACATTCTCTTTTAAACTGTGGTCACACATACATAAGCACTTGGCTTTGGTGGGAGGGGAATTCTCCTCCCTCCCCTCAGAGGTCCTCTCACTGTGCTGATTCAGAAATCCCTCTCTCTTCTTCCCAAGTGTTCTCCTTTTATAACCTTGAAGGGCAGGGGAGTGATCTGCCTTGGAGGGGTGGGCTCAAGACCTTCAGGAGGGTTATTATCTTCAGACTTAGTGAGTCTTTGTCCTCGGTGTGCGAGCTTAGTCACCAATTCTGAGTAGCAGGAAAGTCCCTATTCACTGTCCTCCCACACACGGATATTAGACTACAAGGAAAATAAGAGGAAAACAGCCTAACAAATTCTCAGCTAACTTTTTACAGTACAGTAGCCAATATTCAACATCTTTTGCTTATCAGATATTTTACATATATGAAAACATTTGGAGGACTGCATAATCTGCTGTACAACTATGATGCTATAAACACCAGGATATATTTGGGGAGAAATTATTAAGGTGACTACAATAACTTAAATATGAATGGTACCTTTTTCGGTATTGTTGTGTCCTTATGCAGAGTGATAGCTATGGTTGCATTAGTCCCGTGTTCTCACTTTCATCTCTTAATGTACAATCAGCATTTGCTATGTGCATGTCCATCAGAAAGAGTCCTGAACTTGACATCAGAAAACCTGAGTTCAAACCTAACCTCTTCTGGGTGACTGCCTTGATCTCTAACTGTGGGTAATTCCCTTACCTCTGTTAGACTTTAATATTTAGTAGCCTTATGTATAACACTTGGTAGGTTAATCAATCTCTCATATTATGACCAGTACTAATCCTGATTATTTAGAAAGTGCTATTGAGTCAATAATTTAATGTGCTTTCTGAATATTTACCTAATGTCACCTGATTTAACTATGTCCCTAGTAGTCTGATATTCCATAATGATTTGGTATCTATAACTTTTATACAGTCCTGCTAAAGCAGACCTTCAGGTGATCTGAGCTAATTGTTTTGATCACTGTCATATACTAATTTAGAGACAGAGTGGTAAATGTACCTTACAGCTAAACATGAGTTATAAGAATGACTTTAAACATTATGAATAGCAGTTTATGGAAAACTAAGGTATTTTGATTTTTGTGCAGAACCTAGCTCTTTTTAAAATTAAGGTTCACATTTATGTTTGTCTTGCCATTATTTTTGATAAATGTGATATATTTCTTTAAAATATGCAGCTTCCTAATTAATCAACTGAATGGTTTACAGGTCATTAAATATTTAAGCATGCATATGTAACCAAAGCATAAATATATCTGCAAGTTGCTATTCATTTGAGAGAAATTCTTTGTGCTTAGTATGCTTCTTTTTCATTAAGAACACAAATTTAGTTTATCATATGTATACATAAATAGAAAAAGAGACCATTGTTTTAAGCATTTAAGATGAGCTATATCTTCCATATAAGTCACGGTGTCCATAAAGAAATGTTCTTTAATAAAGAATGTTTTTCTACAGTCACACATTTGAAATATAGTTTTTCTCTCGAGATGCATAGATATTAGATGTATATTGTTACGCATTTCTAGTGTTATCTAGACCAGATTATTTAGTCATATAAGTCATAGCATTTGTTTGCCATAGACCAATAACCTTCCTAAAAAGTGTGTCTTTATAACTTTTTTTAATAGTATGCTTGTGATTGACGGTATCTAGATTTCTCTTGCGGCTTCTCTTTGGAGATAGCTTCTCTTTTGGAGATATCAGCACCAAAAAGATTGCCTTTTCAAAGGCATCCTTTCCTTTGTGCCTTATTTTTTGTTTGAATTTTTCTCTGTAGAGATATAATAGTTTAGAAACAGTGATACTGAAGATTACCTTTTGTTCTGGTATTTTTCAAAATATCCAGGGTTATTTATTTTGACTTCAGTATTCAATATAGAGTTCTAAGAGACAAATCATAGACTTCCCATACTGAATATATGCATTTAAAATAAGTGCATCCACAACATGTTTACAGAAACATAAAGGAACTGTGTGTATGTGTGTGAGCGTTTAAATCTGGAAAGCCTCCCATAGCTTGACAGATGAAATGTGCAGCCTAAAGACTATTCAAAATTCATGAAGTTGGTACAGACCAACATTCATTTTAAGTGTATGAATAAGAAACAATTTCCATTTCAGGTTCTTTTTGTGCAGGCACAATACATAATTATGATTAGCTGATTGGCAGCTATTCCTTCTAGTGATTTAAAATCATTATGCAGTTTGTTGCACTGTCCGCTTTCAAAGTTTTTTATTTTATTTTATTGCTAATTTCAAAGAATGATACTCATTTCTGAATGAGAAATGTTATATATTCAGAATTGGAAAGCAACAAATCATATTCATTTTCATTTTTTTTTTACTTGAAAGGACCTTCAGAATAGATGTGAGGAGGGGAAAAAAGAGATTTAATAACTAAAATTGAGATTGTTTCTAGTTTATTATATCTTGTATTTATTCAGCCCATTTCAACAAAATTCTCTCATTGCTTTATGATATTTTACAACTCATATTTTTTTCTTTTGTTTCTGAGATTTCAGCCCTCCAGTAAGATAATGCTTTTTCTTTCACCTTTTTTTTGAGTTGCAACCAGAAAAAAAATACTGACAGTTATTTTTTTAAATTTTTTTGCCTAAATCAGAATCTGATATACTGCTTCAGAAAGACATATCATCATAAACATCAAAATAAATTATTTCCGCTTTCAGGTTTCATTCACTCATTGCTTCTTTTAGGAACTTTAAGGATTGTAGGAGAAATGGCACCCAGTTCTTCTTTGTCTGTGATTCTCCATGCACCACATGGATTTTGTAAACAATTAGAATGCCCTTCTTTGTTATTGAATAACATAGAGAGCAGTCATGTAAAAAATTTAGTACGAATTAATTTACAATACTAGTGGTTTGTGCTTTACTTGGTATGACCCTATTTATTGGAAAACAAATATTTTCTTCCAGCAAACCAAATAGGAATTGGAACTTAACTAGAAATTTTCAATGACTAGCTCTGATGGACGGTACCCCTGCCTTTAAATAGCGTGTATTTTGTTCCAGAACCAAATAACAACTAAATCAATGGGTTCTATTACTAGTTATGGGTCTGTTTTTGGCCAGATTTTCAACATACTGGCTGCCCTCAGGTTTGTAGCACACTTTATTTATCTGCTCTGTCATAAAGTAAAACACTTACATTCATAGCTTTGAGAAATAGATGTGGTGATCGATCACTAAATGGAAAGCACTAAAAACGAGCAGCAGATGTTGCTTTCTTATTTTGCCTTGTTTTACATATCACAAATTAAACTCATTTAAAAATGTGTAGTAATATTGTACAGTGCATTCTCTCACTGTTAGATGGCTGAAACAAACAAAACAAGATAAACAAACAAACAAACAAACAAACAAAAACACCCTACTGCCCAGATCTTTTTAACTTATTGGAGACATGGCTAACTTCCTTGTTCTTTTAATGCCTATTCTCTCTGACATTGTCCTACTAATGAATCCTGTATGGGGTGCTTTCAGAGAAGGGGGATGTAGAGTGGGTTTGGGGTGAGGGGATAGTGAAGAAGAAACAAAACTCTTCTTTGCTGGGCCAGTGCTACCAGCAAACGTGCTTTGATCATTTGGGACTAAATCAAATGTTACAATTGGTCTGTTCATTTTAGATAATCTAATTGAATACATAATATTAAGAAAGATTGAGATAAATGCCTTTAATATTGTTTACAATTAGAAAGAAAATATCCTAATCATTTGGAATTACAGACTTGAAATCACAAGGGCTGTATTTCTCAAGACACACGGAGTATTAAATTCTATGCCTGTTTGAGGAGGGCCAGGATGGCCAGAATATGGAGAAAACTTTTCGCACATAATTCTTACCTAGTGTCAGTTTTACTTATTTTTAATATAATAAATGTCCTGAAAGTGTATCTGGTCAATTAAAATATTTGGATTATTATAAAAACTTCAGACTTGAATACTGTATTTTGCATTTTTTGCTGTGGGTTTTTCTAACAATATACTAAAAAGTCACTATGGTTTTAAATATCTTATTTCTATGATAATCGTATTCCAAGAACCTTACCCTCCATTTTATATTCCTACTAAGCTGTTATGTGTATCACAGCTTATATCTAACTCAGGGAAAGAAATTAATACTCCACAGGCAAAAAAAAAAAAAAAAGGAAGAGTGGCATGTTTCTCCAGTCTATCTGTACTTCTACTACCCAAATCACATTGTGCAAATTGGATATTAGATAACTTTTATGGGCAATGTAATTGTTTGCTTATATGTTACAGACACTATAAAAGAAAGCTCACAGAATATTGTTTATCACAATATCTACATTTTTGTTGTAAATTTTTAGGAAAGCTAAATGTAAATCTTTACATCAGTGATTTCTTTTTTACTCATGCAGCTCACAGATTTTTCTTTCCATTGTCCCATGCAAGCAAACACTTGAGTGCTTCATTATATGGATCATTTGTGCTTTCTAGATAACCAGAAGGTGTAACTCTTGTGTTGATCAATTATAGAAGACTTCCCTTGAGGCCTTAGAAAAAAAAATTCTTGAAAGAAATTCTTATCTGCTCTGCCTGACTCTCTTTGATGAGTGATAACACATCTGAAGGCTAATATGTATTAGAAGCTGACACTCATTTAGGGAGAGTATATTGTGCCCTAGAGGTTTGATGCTTTCCTTCACTTACTAAAAGTCTGTCATTCTCTTGTGTTCAGTGAATGTACAAAAGTAAACTTGGTAAGCAAATACATAATTGAGTTTCTTATTTTTTTTGCATAAAAAATATTGTATTTAAGTCCATCAAAATATTTAAAATTTGTATGAGAATTGTGTTTTAGAGAATGTAGTTAAAAGGAATTATTTTGGCTAAGAAAATGTTGCATAGTAGACTCTGAACTTTAATCAATTTAGAAGTTGGATCAGATTTAAAAGATGTCTAAGTGATAAAAAAGTGATTTTATCACTTTTATGTCTTTTTAATGAGAACATTTTTTCCTGTTTTTGATTTATTTGGTTTATTTTGTTTCATGTTTCACTTTTGGAAGAGTTCAGGGCATACTACAATTATTCTCTCTTTCCATAAAAAAAGAAAGGAAAGAGTTATATATAGTATTCAGTAGTCTTCTATTGATGGATGGTATTCTTTGGAAGATAGAAAATGTCTTAATGACATAAAATTTCTACAGCCTTGGAATTCAGTTCTGAAAATGGCAATATTTACATGGGTGAGTGGAATGAAAGAAGAAGAGACATGGGAATTAAAATCAGTAATACCTACACACTAGACTACAATTTTATAATCTGCACAGATTAAAAGTAGAATATTAGAGGAGCATAGAAAGTATTAACATTTTTATTTGCAAAGTGAAATATATACTAGGTGTACCAGTTAATAATGCAGATTTTGTAATCAAAGAAAACACGATAATTTCAAAAGAAACATCGAAAGTGCTTTATTCAAAGTAATGTCCATCGCTAGCTACACATTTCCCCCATCTTTCAGGTAATTTGTGAATACTGTCCCAATAGAACTTTTCTTGTTTTGAGGCAAACCATTCAGAGACCCAATTTTCCATTTCTTTGTATGTTTTGATGTACTGCTTAGAAAGTGTGTGTGCCATCAATGGGAACAAGTGGTAATCTGAAGGAGCAAGATCTGATGAATACAGCAGGTGGGTTAATACTTCCCACCAAGATCTTTTAACATGTCTTTAACTGGTTTTGAACTGTGTGATGGTGTGATATCATGAAGCAAAATTACTTTGCCGTGTCTTCTGGAACATTCTGGTCGTTTTACAATCAAAGCGTGGTTCAAATTGACCTGGACGTTCTTTGTCTTTCACGTTGAAATCATCACTTTTAAAGCGTTTGAACCAGCATTCACAAGTATCTTTAGATGGAGCATGTTCACAATAAGCTTCCCAAAGTATACGATAACTTTCAGCAGCACTTTTATTGAAAATAAAGTAATGAATTAATGCTTCCCTCAAATGATATATTTTTGGTATGAAATTTGACATTTTTAAGGGTAAAAATATTTATGATGTTAACACCTTCAGAAAATTTAACATGAAGTTTTGAAGCTTGTTGTCAATACAACAAAATAGCATACATAACAAATCACATATATCTCAATATATGCGTAATTCCGTCTATTGAAAAAAATCCACATGACTAACCAGTACACCTGGTAGAGATGAGTCAGGAAAATAATCACATTTGATTTGGTTTATCTGGGAAGGTTTTATGGAAGGACAAAATAGATATAGGCATGAAACATTTCAATTTTGGTGTTGTGAGACATTGAAACATATTAACCCTTTGCACTCACTTGCTTTTTTCTCGATTCCTTTATTCTACTCGGGATTTAATTTTTTAAATACCCCAGATTTTACAAAGTGTGGCAGTAGAATAAAAAACTAGAGTTTCTTTTCATACAAACTTATTTATTTGGATTTTTTTATATTTCAAATTATTGATACATTTAAAGAGTAATTTTAATCTCGACATCCGAGTGCAAAAGGTTAAGAAGTTGTGCCATTAAAAAAAATAAAAATAAAAAAAATAATATATATATATATATATTATACATATATATATATATATATATATATATATATATATATATATATACACACATACATACATACATACTAGGGGCCCCGTGCACGAAATTCGTGCACTGGGGAGGGGTCCCTCAGCCCAGCCTGTCCCCTCTCACATACTGGGAGCCCACAGGGGATGTCCTACTGATGGCTTAGGCCCGCTCCCTGTTGGGAGCGGACCTAAGCCGCAGTCTGGCCTCCCTTTGCAGGAGGCAACCGGGCTGATCAGGGGAAGGTGCCAGCCCCATCACCCTGCTGCTGTAGCCACTGCCAGTCACGGCAGCCGCCAAGGTATTTTCATCAATAGGGACTCCAGCCCCTTCACCATGGAAAAATGACAACTTTCTTTAAGCATTTTCAAGATGTGTCTTTCATAGGATATGACATTTCTTTCTTTATTTTTCTTTTTATCCTCACCTGAGGATGTTTCCATTGATTTTTTTCCCCTTCCCTCCGATCCCAGGCTCGGCCCCTGCCCAAGCCTAAAGCCTCCGCCCCAGGCTTTATCCCCCCCGCCCCCCCCCCCCCCCCCGCTCCCTGTACTTCCAATCGTAGGCTCGGACTCTTCCCAAGCCTAAAGCCTCCGCCTGATGGCCAGCTGGGAGTGACCTGGGTGTCGAGGAGGTTCCCGGGACCCAGATATGTATGCAAATTAACCACCATCTTTGTTGGGTTATTTTGCATACTCACTCTGATTGGCTGTGGGCATAGTGGAGGTACGGTCAATTTACATGTTTCTCTATTATTAGGTAAGATTGATATCAGAGAGGAAGGGAGAGAGAGTGAGAGATAGAAATATCAATGATGAGAGAGAATCATTTGTCGACTGCCTGCCTCCTGCATGTCCCCTACTGGGGATCGAGCCTACAACCTGACCTGGATATTGTGCCATGACCTCCTGGTTCATACGTCGATGCTCAACCACTGAACCATCCTGGCCAGGCCATTTTTTCTTTAATTCAGCAAATATACAACTAACCCCAGGAAAACCATAAGATTAATTTAGGACATAGTTGCTAATGGATTTACCTATTATATACTACTAGAGGTCCGGTCCCCTCAGCCCAGCCTGCACCCTCTCTAATCCAGGACCCCTTGGGGGATGTCCAACTGCCAGTTTAAGCCCGATCTCGGGGATATCCCCCTCACAGTCCTGGACTGCTGGCTCCTAATTGCTCACCTGCCTGCCTGCCTGGTCTCTCCTAACTGCCCCCCCCCCACCCCCCACCAGCCTGATCGCCCCTCACTGCCTCTGCCTGCAGCCTGGTCGCCCCCAACTGCCCCCCTGCCAGCCTGGTTGCCCCTAAACTGCCCCCCCACCTGCCTGGTCGCCTCTTACTGCCCCCCCTGCCAGCCTGTTTGCCCTCAACTGTCCCCCTCGCTGGCCTGTTTGCCCCCAACTGCCCCCCCTGCTGGCCTGTTTTCCCCCAACTGCACCCCCCCGCCGGCCTGTTTGCCCCCAACTGCCCCCCCTGCTGGCCTGTTTGCCCCCAACTGCCCCCCTGCTGGCTTGTTTGCCCCCAACTGCCCACCCCGCCGGTTTGTTTGCTCCCAACTGCCCCCCCCTGCTGGCCTGGTTGCCCCCAACTGTACCCCCTGCCGGCCTGGTCACCCCATGCAACCTGCTTGTTCAGTTGTTTGGTCGTCTCTCACTAAACCCCCTGCCGGCCTGGTCATAGGCAGCCATCTTGTGAGGGCGTGAGGGTTAATTTGCATATTACCTATTTATTATATAGGATTCTCAGGTGAGGTAGTCAGGTCTTTAAGGAGAGTTAACTGGTAGTAGCCTTTCAATTGGACAAGTAGCTGAGAACATGTTGGTAGATGGTGTACTGTAGTAATTAAGGGAAAAGGCTCTGGAGTCCACAAATACTTGGTTTGCCTTCTAATTGTTCATTTATAAAATGTGAATGATTGTAGTATCTATCTTGTAGAACTGTTGGGAGGATCTCCAGAGATAAGACATAGAAAAGTCTTGGACTTGGAAAGACTACACTGACTCTTACTTATGGTAATTATGGTAGGGGAAAGAAGAGGTGAATTTTAGAGTGGTAGTTATTAAAATACTCCTGGTGTTCTCATGATAATTTTTAATTTGTTTAATGTTCATTTTGATGATCTATAAAAAAATTATTCTGTTTCACTTGGTTAACCACTGACATGACCAGATGCTAAGCATGTATTATCACATTTATAGCATATTAAAACCAAGTGAGGTGAAGTCAAGGCTCTATGAGTGAAGTTTTTACAGTTGCTCCAGGAAGACAAAGATGTGTGATCTGAGATCATCACCGAAGAACTGTAGTGTAACCAAACTAGAAAAAGCTGTACCATATTCAAATCCAAAGCAATTTATCATAGCGAAGCAGCAAACTGTGGTTAATTCAAATATTTTAATCATAGAGATTTTTAAATGTTAGCTTGTAAATTTTTATAGCTCCCTATGGACTAAAAAGTATAGGATTCTACCTAGTTTATATTGTATATATTTAAGAAACCTTGTAAAGTAAGTTAAGAATATGGATTGGTAAAAATATATGTTTTTTAAAGAGATGGATACAGTCCTTAAGTTTGAGACACACTTTGAGAGTGTGTAACACACACTTAAGGGGACAGTTTAGGGTGGTATGACCAGAACAATGATTAAGTGTCAGTTAGCAATGGGTTCAAGGTTGATAGAAGCGGGATAGTAGGTCAGTATTTGGAAGAAAAGTGGCAAGAATGGTGAGGGCTACTGAAAGGCCAATGTTTCAAATTTTAGAATTTACCCACAATTGACCCTTCTTCAGAGCTTAGCCACCAAACAATTAATCAAATTATGTTTCTCATTCATTATGATCTATCTCCCTTCCTCTGTGGCTGCTCTTTCATTGGATGGCTAATGATGAAGTATGGGACTCAGGTCAGGATTCAAGCATGTTGGCTACTTTTCAGTTCATTCTATTGGCAGAATGTGGACCTTAACCACATGGCGAGGCTGGACACTTACATTCATTCTAGTGGTTTATTCATATCTGCCTGCTGCAAGAAATTAACACTGTTCACACTTGTTTAGCCTTAATAAAAATCTTTTTAGCTGAAGCACAGGGATAAGGTCACCATCTGCCACATGGAAATGCCAATATTAAATGAGTAACAGGAGGAAGGTGTCTTTTATTCGTAGGGGCTTTTAAAAAGAACTTCAAATAGATGAAGCAATAATTGATTCTCCTCTTTACCAGTTTAGACCATAATTTACATTTTATATTGTCAGTCACATTGTAATAGCTGTGGAATCCATGAGTGTATTGTGCTCGCCATTACTAGAAATAGCACTACAGGTAGCTTTTAAAGATATGAATGTCTTTAAAATCAAATATATACTGTCTGTGCCAGGCACTGCTTGAAAATTAAGCTGAAATGGTTGAGTGAGCATCTTTGATTTTTTATGACAGGGTGTAGGTAGATTATGGACTTAAAACTATCTTTACTAAAATGTAGATTTTTTAAATGAGGGTGTATAATGTGAATGTGATTTTATGATTTATAAATTCATTGAAAGTTAGGAAAAGTTAATGAGTATGGTCTTTAAATCCAGATTTTCACATGTGTGGGTTTTTGAGTCCTTGAGAATTATTAGATGCTTCTATCAGACTTTAATTGTGAGAGGACAGCTAAAATATTTAAATGCCATTTTGTTGTTATAGTTTATATTTTGTGTATTATAGTGAATGCTTACTTTTCTTTGTTCACTATGCTCTGTAAACAGATTACAATTAATGATGACTGGGTGGATGAATGCTTAAAAATGGTTTTAAATAAAATCACAAAATTAAGATGTTTAAAAATTGCTTTATATGTAAAGGAATGAACTTGTTCATTAGTTGTGTTTATAACAACTGCTTTTAAAGGTAATATTAAAAATTGAAGCCTGGGTCTAATATAAATGAATTTAACATCCATTTAGCCTCATTCTCCCACCTTTACCTTTTTGGTCATATTAAGCCTTTTGTTTGTTATTTGTAGCAGTATACACTAATTTTCAAACATAACAGCGTGGGGGAAATATAGGTTTATATTGTTCTTATGGAAATAATATAATAAGAAATAAATAATAATACAAGAAAAAACTCTGTTTTGTGTCCTTACAACTATAAACCTACTTTTGCCTCATCCTGTATTGGCATTTTTATTGAAATAGATTATGTTGTTCAAAGCTACAAAATCAGCAGACTTTTGAAGGAAAAAACAGACACAACAGACATGCGAATAACAAACAAGTAAAGAAAAAGAATGTACAATCATGAACCAGAAAGGTGATAGTACCTTGTCCTCATTTTATTTTGGGTTTAAAAATTTGATCTTACACAATAATACAAATTAGAGAGAAAATGTCTAGACGGATTAAAGCTCTAATTCCTATTGCTATGGTCACTAATCTCATTTCTTTGACCTTATTTTTCTCTGTAACCTTTACTTCTTAGCAGTCTTACCTCTTATTCTAATTTTATTAGGAATGACCATGAAGCTGTCTTTTTCAAAGGCACTATAAGCAGTATTTGTTGGATGGATGGTTATATCATGTAAGTTCCCTTCTTCAGGAGGGAGAATTTTTCCTTTTTGAAACGATTTTCTGACTTGGCATAGTTGAAAACCAGCCCATTCATTGATCATCATGGCTGTTTATCATGTGTGTTGGTACAGGGGCCTGCATGCAGCATAGGAGACAAAGAATTTGATCGGAAGTCTACAAGACAGTGATTTGACTTAAAAAATCAGTTGAAGAAAATTAATGCTAGTATTTTGAGTTTTCTAAAACCTTTTACTGATGGAGTTGTTATTATGTCTAATTTTAACATATTTTAGCTGTGGCTGAATTTAACTCTTTCTTGCCTATTAGAATAATGAATAGGTTATTAACATGGATTTGTAAGTTACCTGTTTAATGAAATAGGTTTTGGTTTGGTGATTTGTACACACCAATGACTAATGTTAGCACTTAGATGTCTTGATCTTTTAGGTTATTTTATTAGGGCAGTATCTTTAATTGAAGCTTTTTATTTCAAAATATTTCAGTTTTGAGAGGTGGAATCATACTTTTTTTTTCTGCCACAGTATTTTATTTTATTTTATTTTTAATTTAATAAATCATTATTGTTCAGATTATTACAATTGTTCCTCTTTTTTACCCCATAGCTCCCTTCCATTCGGTTCCCACCTCACTCTCTGCCCTTACCCCCCCACTGTCCTCATCCATAGGTGTACGATTTTTGTCCAGTCTCTTCCCACACCCCCCATACCTCTTTCCCCTCGAGAATTGTCAGTCCACTCCCTTTCTATGCCCCTGATTCTATTATATTCACCAGTTTATTCTGTTCGTCAGATTTTTTTATTCACTTGATTTTTAGATTCACTTGTTGATAGATATGTATTTGTTGTTCATAATTTTTATTTTTACCTTTTTCTTCTTCTTCCTCTTCTTAAAGAATACCTTTCAGCATTTCATATAGTACTAGTTTGGTGGTGATGAACTCCTTTAGCTTTTTCTTATCTGTGAAGCTCTTTATCTGCCCTTCAATTCTGAATGCTAGCTTTGCTGGGTAGAGTAATCTTGCTATTCATCACTTTGAATATTTCTTGCCACTCCCGTCTGGCCTGCATAGTTTCTGTTGAGAAATCAGCTGACAGTCATATGGGTGCTCCCTTGTAGGTAACTAACTGTTTTTCTCTTGCTGCTTTTAATATTCTCTCTTTGTCTTTTGCTCTTGGCATTTTAATTTGATGTGTCTTGGTGTGGTCCTCTTTGGATTCCTTTTGTTTGGGGTTCTCTGTGCTCCCTGGACTTGTAAGTCTATTTCTTTCACCAGGTGGGGGAAGTTTTTGGTCATTATTTCTTCAAATAGGTTTTCAGCGTCTTGCTTTCTCTCTTCTTCTGGCACCCCCATAATTCAAATGTCGGTATGCTTGAAGTTGTCCCAGAAGCTTCTTACACTATCTTCATATTTTTGGATTCTTTTTTCTTTTTGCTTTTCTGGTTGAGTGTTTTTTGCTTCTTTGTATTTCAAATCTTTGACTTGATTCTTGCGATCCTCTAGTCTGCTGTTAGATCTCTGTATAATATTTTTTATTTCAGCCAGTGTATGCTTAATTTCTAGTTGGTCCTTTTTCATATCCTTGAGGGTCTCGCTAAATTTATTGGCTTTTTCTAGAAAATTCTCAAAAAACCTTATAACCGTGGTTTTGAACTCTATATCCAGTTGTTTGCTTTCCTCCATTTCTTTCATTTGTGATCTGTTTCTTTGTCTCCACATTTTGGCTGCTTCCCTGAGTTGATAGAGTGGTTTTGTGTGCTAGGTGTCATATAGGGCCCAGTGGCTCAGTCTCTCCAGTTACCTGAGGTGGACACTCTTGGTGCACTCCTTTGTGGGCTATGTGCACAGTCTTGTTGTAGTTAAGCCTTGATTGTTGTTGGTATCACTGGGAGGAATTGATCTCCAGGCCAACTGACTGTGAGGATCAGCTGTGTCTATGCTGGGAGAACTTCTGTGCTGGAGACAAGACTTGCAAAAGCCTCTGTGCTCAGCTTGGATGGGGAGGAGTCTCAGGGCGGAGCAGAAAGCATTGGTTTCCCATCAGCCCTGCCCTATAAGGCCCCTGGGTCTCAGTGTCCCGTGGTAATTGCTGCAAGCACCTCTGAGAGAAAGCTGCCCTCAAGTTCCACCCGCTGCCAGACAGTCCAGTTTCTCCTCGAATGAGTCTGGGTCCCCAGAGTCTCACCTGGAACTGGAGTTCAGTGCAGTCAGGAGCTTTTGTCTCCCTTTTGGTTGAGAAAGCCAGCTGCGCACTCAGTTGCCCACCCTCTCCGTGCGCGCGCCTCGGTACCTCTGCCTCCTGCAGCTCCTCTGAGTCTCAGTGTGCTTTTCTCTTTCCTTCTAGTTGTAGAATTTCCACTCAGCCAGCCTTCCTGTTATTCTGGATGATGTCCATTTTGTCTTTTAGTTGTAGTTTTGAAATTGTTGTGCGATGCAGCAGTTTAGGTGTTTACCTATGCCACCATCTTGGTTTCTCCTTGGAATCATATTTTTCAATAGAGAGAAAGGGGGGACTGACTGTCAAGTCTCATAAACTCATAAAGCAACACAGGCAATCAGCAGAAAATTCAAGTAACATTGGCTTCATCCTCCACTACCATCCCTACGCAGGTCCATTCCCCACCCCACAACTTCTGCAAATTTACAAGGTTGACAATGGGTGGGAAAGTTTACTAGTATGTGCTCAAGGTCATCCCATGGGAGGATTTCTGCTTATTGTGGAGAAGTTTCTGTTCTGCAAAGTATCAACTCACAGGAGAAACCAAACCTCTTTGTCAATGTTCACAAAACAACCATTTAAACCAATTGTTCTCAAGAACAATAAACTTTGCTGATGATTTTAGGAGAGCAAGGGAGCAGGGGTTGGTTTATGTCACATCCGTGCAAATGACTTTCAATTGGAACTTAGGTCAACCTTGCTATTGATGTATCTCTCAGGAATTTTATTTGGCCTCAACTTCGTAACATTCCACTGACTTCCCTTTCTTCTTCCTCTCTTATCATCCTAATTTTGTCTTTTTCCAAGAAGAAAATAACTCTCATTTTTATACTACAAAGGAAATTTCATTTTCTTACCTCCTGAAAAGCCTCACTGTTGCATTGTTGCTTTCCTAAGTATTGCTTTCTACTTCCTAAGGCATTTTCCTATACAAGAAAGATTCCTCCCTAATGGAAATTCTTGTGCCAGCTGTTAAGATAGCATGCTATTTATTTATTTATTTATTTATTTATTTTTTACTTTGTTACTAAGAATTTTCTTTGCAGACTGCCAACTCATGAGTATACTAGATGGTTAAGAAATTCTGGGAAAGTACCCTGTTCAATGGTCTCTGATTTTCCTTTATCCACTTTGTTAGTCTTTGAAATATTAGCCAATTCTAAAAGGAAAAAGTATTCTACAATTACATATATTGGTAAAGAAATATGGAATCAATTATTGAAAACTGGAAAGCAGGAAATAGCCTGAGCATAAAGCAGTTATGTAATACTAGAGGCCCTGTGCATGAAATTTGTGCACTCAGGGGGGGGTGTCTGTTAGCCCGGCCTGCGCACTCTCGCATTCCAGGAGCCCTCGGAAGATGTCCGACTGATGGCTTAGGCCTGCTCCACACAGTCAGACATCCTTAGAGCTGCAGTGAAGGTGGGAGAGGCTCCCGCCATTCTCTGCACTCTCCAGCTGTGAGGCCAGCTCACCGCTCTGGCTGAGTGGTGCTCCCCCTGTGGGAGCGCACTGACCACCAGGGGGCAGCTCCTGTGTTGAGTGTCTACCCCCTTGTGGTCAGTGCGCATCATAGCGACCAGTCATTCTGCCTGTTTGGTGGATTTGCATATTAGCCTTTTATTATATAGGATAAGAAAAATGGACTGTGAATAGTAGGTGGACAAACAGGAATGACATAAGCAAACGTAGCATGATTCACTTTGAAAATATATTTTGGAAATCACAAGACGAGCCTATTTTTAAACCCAAGGGTAATTTTGATGTCAAAATAACTCTGTGCTCGATTCATTTTACTCTAAAGTTCATGTAATTAAAACTATCAACTTAGTGACACATTAATTTTATTTAATGTAACTCAGGAAATATACTGTTCTTATATTTTTCAGGAGCTCTCTTTAGTTGGGATTAGAAGCTAGTACCATAGATTGTGAAACCTTGTTGTTTTCTGGAAAGGGAATGTATAGGCTGTTTTTGGTTTGGAATCAAAGCAGAAAGCTCTTTTAGCTATTTTAGCCAGTATACTCTGAGCAAATCTCAGAGGAATTTTTGTATTTTATTATCATTAGCTTCATAATTGCTAAATAATAATTAATTAGTTCTCATCCCACTTGTGGAAGGTTGGAATATATCATTGGAGATATAGAGATAAGTCTCTAGCTACACTTTAGAAGGCATTACTTAAAGAAAGACAGAGTTCATAAAACAGTGCTTTGTTGCCTTAGCCTGGGTTCCCAGCATGAGGCACATGCCCCACAGGGGGACAGTTTGATTTTTAAGGGGGGCAATTTGACAATGAGTTATTAACAGTGAATTTTTTTGCATTTCTTATGGTTGAAGGAGCCTCACATACAGTATATAAATATATATTGTGACATATTTATACATTTCGGTTCTCTATTATATGTTTTGAAGTTTTATTTGCTATTTTTTCATATCACTTCATATTATTATTTTTTTAAACAACTTCTTAGTGATTTCTTCCTCAGTACTTCAACTCTCTTTTTGTTGTTTTATTTTTCTCTGTATGGATGCCATGTTCTTTAGAAGCTTGTTTAGACCAAGTTAATGGCCTTTTAGGCTTCCTCCACGTGAGTAAGAGTTCAATTTTTGAATAATAAGAATTATATGTCATGGGGGCATCAGGATTTTAGAGAAGCTTAGGTGGTACAAGGCCAAAAAAAGGTTGGGAACCACTTCCCTAGCTGGTTTGGCTCAGTGGATAGAGCGCCGGCCTGTGGAGTGAAGGATCCTGGGTTCGATTCTGGTCAAGGGCACGTACCTGGTTACAGGCTCCTCCCTGGCCTTGGCCCTGGTCAGGGTGTGTGCAGGAGGCAACCAATTGATGTGTTTCTCTCACTAGATAGTTCTCTCTGTCTTTCCCTCTCTCCTTCACTCTCTCTAAAAATCAATGGAAAATATCCTCAGGTGAGGATTAAAAAAATAAAAGAAAAAACAACAACAGTGCTTTGTTATAATTTGTTTATAAATTATTTACTATTCATTTAAAGTTTGTACATTTTTGTTCCAATTGCAAAGGATATTACATAATATTTTAAGATAAATACAATTTTATGTTTCTGAATTACAGGTGACCAAGATTAAAGCTAAAACGTTTTTCTAAAATATTTTGTCATGTATAAGTAGTTGGTTTTAGATTTAATCAGTGAGTGAGTGCAGACATATGTCACTGGTTATTGTGTACACCAGTGAAGCCAAAGTACTAATATTTTATCCCTCTCAGTATATTAAACTTTCTCCCTTAGATTCATTCATGTAACACATGTTTATTGAGCACCTACTATTGTCAGGTCTATTCCCTTTTCTTAATGGATTTCCCAGCCTTATCAATAGGCAAGATAGGGATTCTCAGTGACACATCCCTGATTGGAACATGCTGCCCTCAATGAAATGGCGGGCAAAAGATGGAGGTCTACAACAGACTGGGCAGTTATGGCTTCCCAAAGCAGGTGAAGCCATCTAGAAATTAAAGATGTATTAATATGAGTGGGACAAGATGAAACGGTATTTTCATTCAGAGAAATCACTGTGAGCAAAGACTAGGAGGGTTTGTGTGTGTGTATGTGTGTGTGTGTGTGTGTGTGTGTGCGTGCGCGCACACACCTGCACTGTTAGGGTACATCAAGTAATTTAGTCTGCATAGAGAAAAAGATATGTGTGTGGCCAGAGCTGGAGATGAGGTTACAGAGATATGCAGCAATGAGATCAGGAAAGGCCTTATGATATAAACTAAGGACCCTAATTGACAGCATAAATGTTATGGAAAATCTTTGAAGGATTATGAGCAAAGGAAAGGCATCTGATTTGTATTTTAGGAAGATCACTCTGGAAGCAATGAAGCAATGGGAATGTGAAATGTGTGTATGGGAGTGAGGTTAAGTGGGTTTAAGCAGATTTGATAAAGTGAGATATGTGTTAAGAGACTGCTACAGTAATCCAGATAAGAAATAATAGGCCTGTATTAAAGTAATGGGAATGGAAATGGAGAAGAAGTGAATGGAACTGTTGACACAATATGACTTAGGGACCAAATGGAAGTGAGAAGTGATAAGAAAGCAAGACATTAAGATCATCTCCTTCACTGTCTACAACTTATAACACTATTTTTCAATGTCCATAAGAGGATGTTTTTACTTGTCATTTTAACAAAGTTTATATTGATAAACCAATAATAATTTGTATTTGGTAAATTTAATGAGAAATTATTTGCATCTAATATGTAATTTTTTATATATTAGCTGTGTGACATAAAGATGTAAAATTAGGCTTACCAATGCATTGTAGTAGTCTTAATGTTATTGTTTGTTAATGCAGCTTTCTAAAGGAGTAGTCATGATTCTTAACTTTTATTTAACTTTTTCCTTTAGATCTTAAAATGTTGCCGAATTTACAATAGCCTTTCAATTTATCTTTTATGGAATTCTACTTTCTGAGACCTGTACTCCTCAGGGATTTCATTGTGACAAAAGCTATGCTAGGCAAACAGCAATGCCATTATTTGCAGTGATTTTTAGTATCAAAGTATATTTATTAAGAAACGTCTTCTTTCAGATCTTTTGCAGTATGATTAATAGTGGGTGCAGTAATGCCACTTCTGACCCTTTTGTAGTTATAACAGTCTAGATGTTTTCCAGAACTGCATTCTTGCTTATCCAGGTATGTCTTTTAAGCAGAATTTCACCTTTAAATAAACACTTTTAAAAACCCTCTATCTTTGGTATAGTTATATGACTATTCCTTCTATTTTCCTGTGTTAATTTTATTGGTCTACTTTCCCTATCTCCTCAACCAAAGAGTTATTTAAAATAAGAAACCAATATGGACATTTTGCTAACACATTACTTAAATTATAATGAGAGGTACTGGGCAGCTATTTAGAGTGTTTTGTAGACTTTTTCAACTAGAGAGAAATGTGTCAGCATTGGCTTATAACCTGAGTTTAACTTGTTTATTTTTTATAACTTTGCAGTCAACCTTATTTTCATTTACACCAGATCTTCTTGAGTCTACTGATTGCAAAAGACAACAAAGAATGAAATGAGAATTTAGCAGAGTAGATATTAGTCCCAGTTGCTTGGCTCTTTTGATAACACATATGAATTATTCAGCATCCATATTTAATAGCGTATGTTATACTCCTTAATGCATCTATAACCATCCACGTCCAGAGGGGAAACTCTCTTACTGCTTGTGATTTGTTTATTTCGTTTTTCAATGAAAGCTGAAGAGAACATTGAATATTTCCCCAAAGACCTACTACAAACTGAATATTACTGCTTTAGCATATTATCCTCCATTGTATTTTCTGAAAAGATTTCCTTGGGAATCCTATCAGATATTTTTTTTAAAAATTTAAATACATTCTACTTTGAAAGTTTGCTAACTGATTCTTATACTGCCGCTATGACATTTAAAATTTTATGCATATATGCATATATATATATATATATATATATATATATATATATATATATATATAAATGTGTGGGATGTGATAAGTTGATATTTATGTCTTTGATATGAGGAAATGAGGCCTGGTTAGATAACGTTAAGATGGTACTCAAAAATCTGTCTCAAAGGAGCAGTGAAAGCCTCAATAATAATAATAATAATTACTATTATTTATTGGAACTTTTCTCAGGCATCAGAGAAGTCTGAGGTAAAGTATATTTCATCAACCTAGAAAATGTGATAGGGGTTTTTCTCAACTGTTTATGTTATATTTCAGTGTTAAGTAGATTATATATTTTTACATAAGTGAGGAATTACAGGTGCAGATTTTATGAGTTCATAATGCTTCTTCAGTTATTGACAGATAACTTAATCACTGGGAGCGTTTATCACATTATTGGCTTAGCTTTCCGACAGCAGACTGCTGCTGTCTTGCAGGAGTCAGGCTGCAGAAGTGTGTCATACTTCAAATGAAACACTTTTCTCCCCAGGAAAACTAAGTGGCATCAAATACCCTTGACTTTACATAGTGTGATGATACAACCTTGACTAAACACAGATCATTTGCTTCAGCAAAAAGAATAGGTCTAAATATCCACACACTAAGTCCTGTATCTTACTCCAAATTGTGTGTACTAGTTATAGTTGCAGGATCATACATATTTTTAAAGTACCATAGCAATGAGATAATTCAGTTTCTTCATTTTATGAATGAAAACATTCAAGTTCCTTAGAGGTTAAAATGATTTTCAACAACTGGTTAGTGGCTGAGTAGGGATACAACACAAGATGCATGATGTCAGTCCAGTCCAATTTTTTTTTATTACCTGATACTTAATTATTTTTAGGTGTAATAAACTAATTTGAATGATCAGTAATTTTTATTTAATCTTTCACACATAAGTAATTTCCTTTAAAGGGAATTTTGTGTCATTTAAAAAAACCTCCTAAATCATTTGATGCAAAATAAATTGGTGACATTTTGGGGGAACTTGCTTTGTGATATTTATATGAATTATAGTGATATGATAACCCTGTATATTAATAATTTTGTTTCAGTAATTAAATCTAACAAGTAATTCTTATGGAATTTAGACAAGTATTTGCACCATAAATATTAGCAGATTTGATTATAACATTCGGGGAGGTTTTATAGGGATGGGGCAATTATATTGAAATATGCTTAGATGATAAAACATGAATATAAAATTAAAGTCTTTAATATGAATATTTGTTTTGGAAAAATAACATAATTACAGCTACATTTCTGCATAATAGGCAAAGAAAAGCTATAGTTCTTTCAAACTATGTTATGTGATCCAAAGGAGCTTTATATCTTCAGTTTATGCTTCCATTTTTCTCTTTGGTAGAAAATATAATTAGAAAATGTGATTTTGTATTTAGTAAAATAGCTTTACATTTTTGTGGGAGTGGTGATATATATATATATATATATATAAAGCATAATTGTATGAAATCCACAGATTACCAGTTATTTTCTTTAGTTATGCTATTTTATACTTATATGAAATTTAATTTCTCAGCTTTTTACTCATGAAATTGGTGACTATTGGTGGGCCTTAGTATTGTATCAAGGTGTTCCCTGGGAGAGATGTTGCCTGGGGGCAAACCATGCCATCATGTTTTTATCTTCTTCATAGTGTATTTAGAGTTTAATAGGTAACATTTAGAAAAAATAAAAAACAAAAACAAAATTAAAATGACCTTGAAGTGGAAGGGAAATTGTTGTCAGAGAGGGAAATTTGCAGTTCGAGTAGGTTTGAAGAAAAGCAGTCTGTTTATTAGGCTGGCTTTCTTGTGGGCTATCCATAGGATAACTGTTGGATCAGCATGATGGAAATGGAATTTTGAGAAG
The DNA here is from genome assembly GCF_951640355.1 of Cnephaeus nilssonii. Lineage (NCBI taxonomy): Eukaryota > Metazoa > Chordata > Mammalia > Chiroptera > Vespertilionidae > Cnephaeus > Cnephaeus nilssonii. The sequence goes on along the minus strand of NC_137080.1, from coordinate 43,064,363 downwards.
TAGTATATAAGCAAGCAGATTGTGGAAAGTCGACCAAATTAAATGGTCTTCACTCCAAGCTGTAGATAGGTAATCGCTAAGGCATTTGAACAAGGAACTGTCAAATAGAGTGCCCAGAATACATGTTTGTTATTAACCATTGGAGTCATCTTGACCAACTCTTTGGTGGGTAAAGGAAGACCAGATTGGGAAAGAACCTCAATGACCTAGTAGCTCTTTGCTTATACTTTTGCTTACTGAATCTAGAAGTAGGCTTCAAAAATCCATTCCATCAAATGTACTTGCAAATATTGACAACATTGAATTAGACTGGACTTTTCCCTGGTAGATAACGCAGCAATCAGGAAGCGTCGGTGCCAGAGTTTACACTTGGGTAATTGTAATTCTTGTACACCTAAGATTCATTGTAGCAATTGTGGGGTATTTTAAGTTATTGATGCCTCTTGCAATGAAATGACCAGGTAAATTAAATACCACCAAGTCCTGAGAAGGGTGTAGTTGTGTGGAATGAAATTAAGTTTCTAAATGTTTCGTCATTTAGTTACAGTGCACTAGACTTTGAAATCAGTCACCCTGGACAGCATTATTGAGGAGGCAAATTTTGTCTTTAACTCACACCATCTCCATTTTTTTCAGGCAATTTCATAGAAGAGGGAGAATTTGAGGGGGAGAAGGGCTGGCCTTCTCTCAATTTGTGCCACATACAGAACTACTTACTCTGCCTTTGTGTAGAGTGAGATTTACTTCTGACAAAGTCAATCTCCCCCCAGATATATACTGTTGCTTTAATACAATTAAAACATTAATAAGTAATACTTAATATGTTACTACAATAAATATGTAGTAGTCTTTAGTGTTTAGTAATGTTTTTGTCAAAATGGTTGTTAAATAGCCTAGATTACTTTTGTTATGAACCAGGGAACACTGGTCTAAAAGAACGAAGACATTGAACATTCTAGAACTGATTCTGCTTCTGATCAACATTAGAAACAATGCAGAAGCCTCCCTTCCCCCAAGCCTAGTTCTACTAGGACATTATAAACTGCTGGTAATATCAGTTCTACCTTGACCATAGCATTAGTATAAGGATAAAAGGAGACCATGCATGTGAATGGGAATTGTCACTATTTTTTACTTGTATGGGAACACTTGTTTAATAATCTTTTGACAAAGAGTTTTGACAACCATCTTATATGAAAATCATCAACATGTAAAAGAAAAACTGCAGAAAAAAATACCATGTGAATTACACATAGTAACAGACATAATGTGACTTACATATAGGAACAAGATCATGTAACTTACACCTATAGCCCCTCTGTTGTTTTGCATCATTCATTTGTTCACTCAATAAATATTCATTAACACTTTGTGAAACTTATATGAGGTTCTAGGTGCTGGAGATACAGCATTCAATAAAAAAGACAAAAATCTTTGCTTTTACGGAGCTTGACTTTGGTATGGGAATAGGAAAACTAGGGATAACTTTTTTTCAGAGTTATGGAAGGAGTGACACATCAACACTAATAAATGTTATAATTTCATTTCATTAGTCAGCAGGAAAACCATATCCATTAAGAGGATTTTTTTTATTTTTATATTTCAATCACCAAGAAATGTATAACCACTCTAACCTCCCTAAGGTTAAAAATTACGAACTATAATCCAATTGTTTGACTAAAAGGGATGTCAATTATAAGAAGTATATGTTCTCCTCCTTTCCCTTTTTCCATTTAGACTGTATTTGAAAACTTAATACAAGAAAGTTCTAAATAGACACGAGCCTTAAAATATTTTAGGCATCATTAGTGCTTCTAAAACAATTTTTAAAAATATGTTTTTATTGATTTCAGAGAGAAAGGCAGAAGGAGAGAGAGATGGAAACATCAATGATGAGAGAGAATCATTGATTGGCTGCCTTCTGCACACCCCACACTGGTGATCGAGCCTGCAGCTCGGGCATGTATCCTAACCAGGAATTGAACTGTGACCTCCTGGTACAAAGGTTGATGCTCAACCACTGAGCCACACTGACAGGCTCTAATAATATTTTTTTGTAGCTTCTATTCTCCTTATAAATAATTAGAGGCCCAGTGCACGAAATTCATGCATGGGTAGGGTTCCTAGGCTGGCTTGCGAGCAGGGCTGATCAGCTTCCCCACCTTCCCACCTCCTCCTTCCCTTGCTGCCTGCACACTGCCACTGCACGGTTTCTTCCCCCCCCCCCCACCTCCCTGCCTCCCTGCCTCCTCCTTCCCTCGTTCCCTCAGCACCCTGACACTATGGCTGGTCGCCCACCAGGTTCCATGCCGCCCCCTGGTGGTCAGCGCACATCATAGTGAGCAATTGACCTCCAGTTCTCCCGGTCAAACTCCCTAGGGGACACTTTGCATATTAGCCTTTTATATATATAGACCATCCTACTCTATATTTAACCAAATTATTCTGACTTACATGTTATCAACAGAAGAAACAGTGATTGTTGTTATATTGTGAACAATTTGTTAATGTTCTCATATAAATGGTACAGGTGAATTTGTTGGGAGATTAATCTGAGAGATTGTTGAGAAAATTATAATTTTCACTTTGGGGCTTGTTCCAGTTAATATATTTGCTGACAGATGAATATCTCTATTAGTTTTTGGGAAACCTGAGTTCTAATTTTGCTTTCACCATATGTGACTTAGAAGCTGCTATTCTTCTCTGAGCTCATCATCTCTTATTTAAAATAAGATATAAATTCAAATTTGATTTAATCAAATTCTGTCTAAATTCTTTTATTTAGGTTCTTACATTCACACATGCAAACACTGTTAATTTTTTGGTTGATGCTTTTGCTTAAATTTCAAAACGATTTTCTTGATATTGCATTCCTGATAGTAGGTGGGTTTACCTTTTCTCCTCCACAGAGGATGAATATGTATATATAGGATACATGTAAATATAATTATTGCACTTATCTTTATAAACCTGAGAATTAGAGTAGGAACCAGCAAGCTATAGGAAAGAAACTAAATAGTGTTTGAAGAGGTGATTATTTTTTAGAAAAATAAATTCAATTTAGCTTAAAGTAGATTTGTCTAAAATAATGATAGAGGTGAACATCTACATTTTCATTCAAATACTAAAACTTTTTACTTTTTTTAACACTATGGCCATTAGGTTTAATTTTGAACATAAACCCGCTTAAAGAATACCCCCTTTCTAATGTGGTTCCAAATGTATACTGCCAAAAATATCATAAATACTCAGAGGAAAGTGTGCCCTATTTATATAAGGAGGCGATGCACCATTAGCTTTTATTTCAGGAGTAAAATCACTATGGCAGGCATCCCAGACAGACACTATTTCCCATTAAGTGACTGTGGCTGGAGAGCCATGAAGTGAAAGTGGGACACATTATGTGCCCTGGGAACTCCCCGAGAAGAGCCACGGAAGTGCCTGGAGGCCAGTTGATTATTCTTCTCTAGAAACCCACTTGTTTAAAATATAGGTAACGTCCAATGGGCAATTTTATTTCCCCAACACTGATTGATTCGCTTTTTCTCCCTTGGGAAGCTGGTGTTTGTGTTTTTGTTTTAATATGGCAGTATTTTGAAGCACTTCTGTAGGAGCTGAATTTGTGACATCACCCTCTTGCCTATTATGGTAACATAGTGTTTGATTTTTATTTTTTTGTAAACTTATAATTTATTTTTACGTTTTTTTGTAATTAAACTGTTGAAGTCAAAGAGATCTTTTGAGAGGCTGTTGAAGAACTAGCTAGGTTTACCCAGGCCTGTGGTGCTCTTCTATAGAATTCTCATTTTCTGAGCATGTGAGTTTAGGAGAAAAAGGAAGGAAAAAAAAAGAACCTTGTGTGTCCAAATACAGAAATGTGTGTGTTTGTCATTATATGCCTGTTTCTAGCTGAGTGGGTAAAAAGAGAAAAATCTTACATTTATTTGGGGCTGGGATTTACAGTGCCAGTGTGGGTGGCCAAGAAAAAACCAAGTAAAAAAAAAAAAAAACCAGTCAAGTTGTTTTGGGCTGGTCCCAGGCCTATGACAGAAGCAAATGCAAACCTGTTCTGGAGGGTAGCATTTTAATTTTTTAAAAGTTTCCAAATGTTTTAATTGTGAAAAATTTCAACATATAAATAATGAAAGAGTAGTGTAGTGAAAACGCATATAATCACCTCTTATAGTAAAAAAGCAATTGTCAGCATTTTGCTAAATTTGCTTTATATCTGACTCTATCTGTCTCTACCTTTCCATTTTCTAGCTCATTGTTGAACTATTTGAATGTAAATTGCAGAGATGATAGTTCTTTACCCACAATTATAATTATTTCAGCATATATCTCAAAAAATACATTCATCCATGTCACACTATTCATTACTCTGAAGATAGTTAATAATTCCTTAATATTATTTCATGTACTAGAGGCCCGGTGCATGAAATTCTTACATGGTGGGGGGTGTCCCTCAGCCCAGCCTGTACCCTCTCCAATCTAGGACGACTCAAGGGATGTCCAACTGCTGGATTAGGCCTGATCACGGTGGCCTAAACGGGCAGTTGGACATCCCTTTCACAATCCAGGACTGCTGGCTCCCAACCACTCACCTGCCTGCCTGCCTGATTGCCTCTAACTGCTTCTGACTGCCAGCCTGATCACCCCCTAACTACTCCCCTGCCAGCCTGATCAATGCTTAACTGCTCCCCTGCTGGCCCGATTGCCCCTAACTGCCCTCCCCTGCTGGCCTGGTCGCCCCTAACTGTCCTCCCCTGCAGGCCTGGTCGCCCCCAACTGCCCTCCCCTGCAGGCCTTGTCCCCCCCCACAACTGCCCTCCCCTGCAGGCCTGGTCCCCCCCAACTGCCCTCCCCTGCAGGCCCGGTCACCCCTAACTGCCCTCCTTTGCAGGCCTGGTCCCTCCCAACCCTCCACCCCTGCAGGCCTAGTCTCCCCCAACTGCCCTCCCCTGCAGGCCTGGTTCCTCCCAAATGCTCTCCCCTGCTGGCAGTCTTGTGGTGATTATCTTGTGTCCACATGGGGTCAGCCATCTTTGACCACATGGGGGCGGCCATCTTTGACCACATGGGGGCATCCATCTTGTGTGTTGGAGTGACAGTCAATTTGCATATTACCTCTTTATTATATAGGATAGTCTGTGTTCATATTTCTATGGGTGATGCTTCACCATCTTTCCTAGTCATTATTTTCCATAGCTAGGGTTCTGTCTTAGTTTTAATAGCTTGCAGACCCACACACACAATTCATGTACATATACATGTATTAATTGAAAGTTCTAAATGCTTATTAGGCAAAGTTTAAACTTTTTTGTCCAGGATTGTTTTTGTTATATACTTCATATTGCATCTCATCAAGAGGTGCAGGAAGTAAGGATGCTGCACTGTTAATGAGGCTAAATTTGATCACTTGGTTAAGGTGGTGACAACCAGATATCCTTGTAAATGTAATTATTTTCCTTTGCCATTGGCAAAGTATCCTTTGAGTGATACTTTGTCCCCAGTTAAATATCTTTTTTGCAGATAACTTTTATCCTGTTAGTTACAGCATCCTGTAAGGATACTAGCAGAATCAATTACTTTATTGGGAGTTGATATACATTAGAAGATATTTAACATTTATTAGTTGATGTTCTATAACAATGAGTTCTCCTTCATCAATCACAATTCCTCCTAAAAGGTAAGTTATAATTTTTTTCACTTCAACTGTCAGTTCTCAGTGAAAATTATTAGCACGACAGTCACTTCTAATAAAAGCAAATGAGTCTATCCACCTCCTTTTTCTCTCTCTTGAGCATCCCTATGAACTCATTAAAAAATTTATCCCATGAATTATAATTAATTAGAGTTATTGTTCTTTTGAAGGCAACATTTCTCAAGCTATCTCCTATGTCTTGTTGACATGCCTTCATTTGTTTTTCAGGGTTTCCTTACTGTAGAGCACAAGGTGTCCTAGACTGTACTTGTACTTTCCCTGTCCAAGACCTAGATTTAGACTCTTCTGTAGGGAACCCAGAGTAATGAACTTTAAAGACAAGACAAGGCCTGGGGTGGAGCATGGGGGTGGAATGGGAGAGGAGGAAAAGGGGACATATGTAATACTACCAACAATAAAGATTAAAAAACAAAAAAGACAATTCCTTTGGATAACTTTACCAGTAACATGGATTCACACACACAAATAACTCCAAAATATATAGTAAGATAAGTAATCTGGAGAAAACAGAAAACAAATTCTAGAATCAGACTTTCAAAGATTATATTACAATGATCATATTCAAAAAAGCAAATATGCTTACTATATTCATAAAAATAAAAGAGGGGAGATTAGTGATTAGCAAAGGAATGAGACTATTAAAAATAACCTGGCATATTTGAAAAATAATTAAATATAACTACTTGTAATAAAATATATATTTCTTTGAAATAAAAATATATATTGATATAATTTTATGTTATATAATTAATTGAAATTATGAATACAATAGATGACTTTAATAGTAGATTTGATTCAGCTAAGAGAATTAAGGCACTAATGTATCTGCAGAATTACCCAGAATATAGCACAGATGTGAGATAAAAAATTTTAAATATAGAAGATAGAATAAGGAGGTATAATATACTTTTGATCAGGGCGCTAGAAGGTGAGATTAGAGAGAATAAAGTAAAGCAATAGTCATAGATGTAATGGCCAATATTAAATTCTCAGGTTCAGGAAATCCAACAAATCAAAATGAAAATTCATACCTAGACACACATTGCAGTGAAACTTCACAATACCAGTGACTGACAGAAAAATCTTAGCAGTAACTAGATAGAAAATTGATTACCTACAAAAGTGGACTGACAGCTAATTTCTAAATAGAAGTAATAGAAACCAGAAGTTAACTCAACAATATTATTTTTTTAAAAAAATATGAGCTAAATGAAAAACATTCTCAGACCACAAAAATCAAGAAATGTATACCAACCAATGAATTTTCAATGAATATCATTTAGGAGGAAGGAAAAAGGAGTCTTGAAGTTAGGTCAGGGATGCAAAAAGGAATTATCAAAGAAAATGATCATCATGTACATACAAATAAATAGCCATGGGTTGTACAAAATAATGATGAATTTATGAAGTTATAAGTAAGAACTAAAATACTAGACACACGTGGTGTATAGATCTGAAGGATAGTGATTGGAGTTAAAATATCATTGTCTTTGCATTATTTTGATTAAATTTAGATTAAGTTAACTAATATTTAGGGTAGCCATGAAATGAACAGAAGTCAGTATACAAGGGAAATGGAGAGAGTGGATCTGCAGGGATAAGGAGAAGTCTAGCCGTGGAGGTGGAGCAGGCTGCAGTCCTTGCCTGTGGGAGAACATATTCTTTACATATTAAAACCCCTGTTTTTAAAAACTTTAAAAGGCATTGCTTTTACTGATTATATTCTTTATAAATCTAAATTGTTTTCCAGATTCTTTATAGAAAATTTGGAGTAACAGATTATGTTTTCACAGTAAATATACATCTTAATACAACTTAAAAACAAATGATATTCCCTATTGTGTAATACTGTACAAATGTACGTACACATATACATGGTGGGGCAAAAGGTTTACAGTGGATCATATAGAAAATAATACAATGATAAATAATAATGCAAAAATAAGCTCTGTTTCATGTACTCATAACATAAACTACTTTTGCCTTATCCTGTATATTCAAGAAAATTATCTGTAATTTTTTCACTTAGAAATTGTCAAAATTTTGATGCACCCTATCAGACATTTTTCTATTTTATCTATTACTAGAGGCCCAGTGCACAAAATTCGTGCACTTGCAGGGGGGGGGGTGGTCCCTCAGCCTGGATTGCGAGAGGTTGAAGGCCAGACCGAGGAACCCCACTTGTGCATGATCGTGGCTGGGGAGGGATGCAGGAAGTTTGCCAGCCAGGGAGGCACCATGGGAGGGCTCCAGGTCGTGTACAGCCTGTCTTGCTCAGTCCTGATCAGTTGAACTCCAGCAGCAAGCTAACCTACCATTCAGAGCATCTGCCCCCTAGTGGTCAACTGGTCAACCAGACGACTGTCTGCTCCCTGGTGGTCAGTGCATGTCATAGCGAGCAGTTGAGTGGCCTTAGCATATCATTAGCATATTATGTTTGATTGATTGAATGGCCGACCAGACGACCGGGCTCTTAGCATATTAGGCTTTTATTATATAGGATGTTACCTATAATATTTAAACTTATATTAATGTATTTTATATAATCTATCATCTAAAAATTTACTATCTATATACCTACCTACCTACCTATCTAATTATCTAAATTCTCACTTATCTATTGTGTCATTCAGCCTTTAAGATGCAGGTAAGATTGGATTGTTTTCCATGCATCATGGAAAGTTCATTGACTTCCCCAGATGGATTTTGTTATTATTATAAATATCTTAATGTGGAGTTATTGAATAAAAGATTAGGAATGTTTTTAAGGCTTCTGATTCACATTGTAAGATTGCCATAAAGGTAATATTAATTCATACTTCAAACAGAGAATATGGGAATGTACATTTCACTTTACAACACTGGGTTCTGTTATCCAAATATGGCTTTTCTTTTGTACATAAGATGTTTCGAAGTACATATTTACACTGGTTTTCTTTTTTCATCCTAAATTATATATTGACTAAGAGGGGAGATAGATGAGAAAGGAAAGCTGTGAGCTGGTATTTTGTGTATCTAGACTTTTCTAAGGAGAAAAATAAAATAACAAAATGCTTTCATGGTCAAAAATATCTAACCTGAAAATAAAGCCTTTTTGGGAGCATGATGGGACACAATGCCTGTGATTTATTTGGAAGTATGCCCGTAACTTCCATTAGTAATAATGAAAGTTAATGACATGCCTTATGGAATCAGAAAATGGTCTTCAATATCTGTAAGTACTTGCTTGGGTAGAAGCTATTCTGTGTTGTCAGTGGGTGTCAGTTTGTAATTACAAATTGTACAAACACTATGCATAGTATGTATTTTGCCAACAAGGATTAACTTGGCATCGAGAAAAATGTTACATTTTTAGCACCAAAGAAAAACAAAATCTGTGCCTTTTTAAGTAGCAAGGTTTGGAGAGTAACTAAATACCCATGATATGTAATTTAATGTTTTCAAATTTAATGGGGAAGTGCATGTTTTTGGATTTTTAAAAATTTAAGTGGTCATTTACCAAAATTTGTTCCCAAATAAATGAGTTTGAGTGAGCTTTCAATTTTTTAAAAATTATAGTTATTCTCAGCTTGAAGGTCACATATTTTAGGTCCTTATGTTGTTCATTCAGTTTAGCTGATAACATAAGGATTAAAGAGAGACTGATCAAATAAACCTTGGGCATAGCTTTGGCCATGGTTTGAGAAATAGCCTTGGTACCTAATGGTCCCTGGTATTATGTTTGGTAAAAGATAATAAGTAGGCTAAAGAGTAATTAAAGTAATACATACACATTTTACATGAGGTTAAGTAGATCTAGTTCACTCTTACTTTCTTCTCCTCACTCTGCTCCAGCCTCCCTGGTCTTTGCAAACATCCTAAATTCCTTTCCACCCTGAAACTTTCATATGTGCTGCTCTTTCTTAGTTGATTCTATTTTACTCTCTCTCCGTTTTATTCTCCAATAATCTGCTTCTTGGAGTAAGTCAACTTACGGAAGCTATTCCTTCTTTCTCCTCACATTCTCCCCCTGCTCCCCACCACCCCTGTTTTATTGACCTTACCACAAGCTGAAATTCTATATTCATCTCTCCATTGGCTTATTCAATCTGTACTGCCTGCATTAGATGGTAGGTTCCAGAGATCATGCCTAACTTCTTAACCATCTGTTTCAATGCTTGCCACATGCCAGAGATCATGCCTAACTTCTTAACCATCTGTTTCAATGCTTGCCACAGTTCTGGGCACAAAGTAGATGTTCAATAAATATTTGTTAACTTAATGTAAAATGAATGACAAAATGAATGAATCAGAAATATGTACATTTTGGGGTTGATTCTGTTCACTGTTTTTTTTAGCATATTGAAATGCAATAGTTTGCATCTTTGATTTTCCCATTTTAAAATGAGCTGGTAACATTTTTGTTCCACCAGATGGACAAATGAAGTTGAAAAGAATGCTGAACCGACTATTGCTTATTCTTTTTTATGAACCTAATATCATAAACTTTCATACTTAGTGCTAAAGATTTATTCTTTATGTAAAAGGTCCATATGTTCACATTCATAGTTAAAGTTAACCTTATATTCTGCATTTTAAAAGTGTTATGAAATTTTACTTTAAAATAAGAAATAGAAAATTATGGCTAAAATGTTCTAAATTATGCTTATTGAATATTCCTATTTAAATTTTAAACATTAATTATTTTTACAAGCTCATTTTAAATAGTAAAAACTATTATAAACACTGTAAAAATGGGATGTGTTTACCAAAGATTTTGATATGCAATAATAAAGTTTGTTTTAGAAAAGTCGATAATATTTGAAATAGCAATGCTATTTATTTATTTCACTTACCAAATTCAAATGTCTTAGTTGATTTAAAATAAAATATTTGGTTTTCTTTAGTAAACTTTATATTTTTTATTGGTATGTTAGTATATTTCATAGCTGTCATAACATAAAGTATTTGTTTTAGAGCATTAAATTAATTCTGCAACAAATAAAACTTAGGATTGTATTGGTTTATAAAAGTGGCAATAATATTTAGTTCATATTAATGTAGGTTGATTTTGTGACATCCCCTGCTTTATTTTATGTTTTCCTTATTAGTTTTTTTTAAGAAAATTAGGTAATTTTGCAGAAATGTGTTATTGCCAATATTTTACCTCTCTTTGTATTTCAGCCACTAAAATTTAAGTTTTCAAATTGGACTATTATTTTTCCTACTAGCAGATTTATAGGCATAGTATAGATGTGTACTCTATTTTAAGATTGATTAGGGTGGGACTTACATAGGGATGATATATTTTTTTTAATTGTTATTTGTATTGCTTAGAATTGAGTGATCTGAAAATTTTCTAGACAGGCACCTTGATTTTGTATAGAACTAAATTTGCTGAAACAAACAATGGATTAATGTTTAGGTTAAGGTGATTTTGTAGAAAACTACTTTTGGTGAATGGTTTTCAACCCAATCTTGATGATTTTAATGTACCTGATGGATTTTCCTGCGTGTAATTCTGATTGAATTTAAATAGGTAAACTAAATGTTAGAAAAAGTGTGAATTTTCTTTTTAAAAAATCTTTATTGTTGAAAGTATTACATATGTCCCTCCCCCCCACCCTTGATTCCTTCTAACCTGCTCCTACCACTCATCCTAGCCTTCATCACACTATTCTCTGTGCCTATGGACTTTGCTGAATTGTAGTTTCCTCATCTGTAATATTGGGATAATAACATAGTAATGAAGTACTAATCTTATTGGCAAAAAGTAATGACATTGATATAAGAAAACTGGCACTCATATACTGTTGGTGATATTCATTATTAAAAAAATATCTCCAGGGCAATTTGGTATTACCTATTAAACATTAAGAGGTATATTACCTTTGGCTTAGTAATATCATTTCTTATACTCTAAAAATGCATTGGTAAAAATAGACTTATGTACAAGGCTAGTCAATGGAGCATTATTTATAACTAGAGGCCCAGTGCACGATATTTGTGCACTTGAGGGGGGTGCGTCCCTCAGCCCAGCCTGCACCCTCTCACAGTCTGGGACCCCTCAGGGTATGTCCGCCTGCTGGGGGATGTCCACCTGCCAGCTTAGGGAGTGGGCCTAAGCTGGCAGGCGGACATCCCTCAAGGGGTCCTTAGCACTGCTGTGGAGGCGGGAGAGGCTCCCGCCATTGCAGCTGTGCTCACCAGCTGTGAGCCTGGCTTCTGGCTAAGTGGCGCTCCCCATGTGGGAGCGCACTGACCACCAGGGAACAGCTCCTGCATTGAGCGTCTACTCCCTGCTGGTCAGTGTATGTCATAGAAACTGGTTGTTCTGCCATCCAGGCAATTTGCATATTAGCCTTTTATTATATAGGATAGGTAACTGGAAACACTTAACCATGCATTATAAAAGAAAGGTTAAATGAATCATAGTATAGTCATGTAGCATGAAAAAGAATGTACTGAAATGAAAATATCTCTGAAACATAATAAAGGACAAATCAATTACAGGTTATAAAAAGTATAATATTATGTAAAAATGTAAGAATATAAAGGTAATATAAAATTATAATGGGTATATTAATTAATTAATTCAATATATAATTCTTATGTCCTATTACAATTATTTTGAAGAACACTAAATGATACATAATTATTGATAGTGGTTCTTTTTATGGGTAGTGCTAGGATATTTGGTTGTCTGGGGCTGGTAAATGCATTCATATGTCATTGAAACACTGAAGTTAAAACAAGTATTACTAAACTGCTTTCTTTTCACTCTTATTAATCCCCTTGTCGTCATTCCAGTTCAGGATTTTCATTACCTCACTGGAGATTCTCACTCAAAGTGGGAGGGACAGGATACTTTAGAGCAGTGATTCTCAACCTTTCTAATGTTGTGACCCTTTAATACAGTTCCTCATGTTGTGGTGACCCCCAACCATAAAATTATTTTTGTTGCTACTTCATAACTGTAATTTTGCTACTGTTATGAATCATAATGTAAATGTCTTAGGCTCTACAGCAGCGGTTCTCAACCTGTGGGTCGCGAACAACCCACAGGTTGAGAACCACTAGCAGAGTCACCTAAGACCATAGGAAAACACAGATATTTACATTACGATTCATAACAGTAGCAAAATTACAGTTATGAAGTAGCAACGAAAATAATTTTATGGTTGAGGGTCACCACAACATGAGGAACTGTATTAAAGGGTCGCAGCATTAGAAAGTTTGGGAACCACTAGAGTGTAAGTAAATTCTATGTAGGGGACACTAGGGATTTTGCAAGCTACATTTGCCATCTCCTTTCCATATTGAATGCCTTCCCTACCTCCAGCTGGGGATGACTGCTCTAGTGAGGCATGATTGATGGGAAGGGCTTGTGAGCTGTAGGTGATGCTGTTCACAGAGAAGAAATGACCTAAGAAAATTAAAATCCAACATCCAAATGAAGGTAAGAGGTGAAAGGACCCCCAAAGAAGACTAAGAAGGAGTAAACAAAGGGACAAAGAAAAACTGGGAGGATGTGGCATTCATGGTTCCTGGGAAAAAAGAGTTTTAAGAAGGAAAGGAATGGTTAACCTTTTCAAAACCTGTAGAGAAGTCAAATACATTAGATATTATAGGATTTTTTTTTCTTTAGTGCAGTGATAATAGTTTCAATGGAGATTAGGGAAGGGGAGTTAGGATTCAGTCCAACATAAATGAATGAGAAGGAAATGAAAACATAGATATTGTAGACTATTCTTTTTCAAGACCTTTGGCTATGAATATGAGACAAGAAGAAGGAAAAAATGAGGAAAGACTCTTTGATGTCCTAAATCTTATCATTTTTAAAGAAAATTTTAATTTATCACTTGTCCAAAGTTACCATTTTGGTAGATCCCAACTTCAAATGATTAACTGAAAAATAATCATTTTCATTCCTTAGTCATATATTTGTGACTAGTTTTTCTTGGAAATTGCCCAAAGAAGTTATATTGTTCACTTTTGACATTTTTCTTGACACTTCACTGAAATTTTTGATGGTCAATTGGGATGTTTAGTAGCTTATAAATTTCCCATTTTAGATTTATCTCATTCATGTTTTATGATGTAAGTTTTGAAGTGTTTTCCTTCTTTTTCATGGCTTGAACTAAACTCCTCATGTGCTTTGATACTCTCCTCAGTTTTTAATTAGTGAAAATTTTGGCCTTGCTCATGGTTTTCTTTAAGTCAAATACTATGTCTCCTCCCATTCTGGTATACAAGGCAAGATGTAGAAGCAGGCAGGATGGTATAGCTGGAGTGTGTGGGGAGGAAGGTAGGAGAAGATAGGCTTACATGAAAATGCTGTATGGAGGATATCTGGAAGGTGCAAGCCATGGAGAAAGCAACTTTGTAGCATCATCTTTTAACCAAGGAACTTCCTGTTAATTATACAAAATTAAGACCCAGTTATATCTAAATACTACTCCCTTTATTTATAGATGAACAAACTAAAGCTATATAATTATATCATATGTATAAATTGGAAAGTATATATTTATCTTTGGTTCTACTCAAGTTTTTGCATTGATCCATGGAACAACCCAAATATTACATGGTATTTCATACACTTTCCTGAGAAACAGTTAAAATATGTTTAAAATCTTGTACTTTCCAATGGTGTCATAAATTTTATACTCAATTGTAAGGATATGAATATGTTACCAGGTCAGTGCACTTTTGACTTTTTCTTTTTTACTTAAGATATGACTGAAGAAAAAATTTAAACAATAGAAAAGTAAGAAAAATTCATCATAACATAATTCTGATTTTACTATAAAATGTTTAGCAATTTTTTCAGACTTTTATTTTCATTTGAAATACTTTAAAGGAAAAAAGAAAAATTCTGTTAATGCTGGTCATATTGAAGGACAAGAGTGACAATATAAATTATACCAGATTGATTAATGTACCTGAGGTCAGTAGTTGACAGCCTGGATTTAGCATTAGAATCTTTAAATAGATATTACATTAAACACACTGTTTTATTGTATGTTACATTCACTGTAAATTATTTTAAGTTATATATAGAGTTTATGAGATTATGCATAAAGAATTAAGGTTGCAATCTTATTCAAGCAAGAAGTAGCCTATTAGTTTTATAACCCAAAATACCCCTGTGTGAGCTGTGTATTTCCTATATGAAAAAAATGTGTCCCTGGACACAATCATAGTGAGTGCAGAGAAGAATGAGAAATGATAGTTTTTGCAATTCATTTCAAATGTCATACTTGTTAATTCAGTATTTTTAAGATAAGAACAGTGAACATAAAAATCTTTAATTTGCTTTAGGGAACAACCTTATTTGATGAAGTTCAGCTCTGGCATTAAATCTAACAATTACCATGTTTATTTAATCTTTGTGGGTTTGGTGTCCTAGATTATTTTTTAAAGATATATTTATTCATTTCAGAGATGAAGGGAAAGGGAGAAAGAGATAGAAACATCAATGATGAGAGTGAATCATTGATCTCCTGCCTCCTACTAGGGATCGAGCTGGCAACCAGGGCATGTGCCCTGACTGGGAATCGAACCTTGACATACTGGTTCATAGGTCCATGCTGAACCATTTAGCCACACTGGCCTGGTGATGTCATAGATTGTTGAGGATTGCATTGCTTTTGTTACCCACATTGTTCACTTCCTTTAGGAGTTTTCAGTTCTGCTTTCATGTCTTCTAGTACCTGGCATGCTTTGTGCCAAGAGAAGTTCATTTGTTGCTGCTTGTGAAAATGTTGCTCAAGCTAATATCTTTTGCCAGTGACTTGTGGAAGTTTTCCTATATTAACCAGCTGTCTTGAGTCTGGTCCTTCCTTAAGAAAAGTGAAGAGGGTTTTCACTTGCTCTCTTTCCTTCCATGATGCAGTTTTCTGTGACTTCTTTAGTCATTAACAATAACACTAAACTAAAAATGTGTTTGGTCCCATGGTACCAGAGTTCAAAAACTAAAATAATGGTACTGGATCAATATCATTTATACTACACAGACATTTCCATATGAATGCATACAAGTCCCCTCAGTTTATTGATCTAGTTTCACAAAGTCCCAAATGTATTAGTGCCAACTGTACTACTTTAAAGTGAAAAAAAAAAAAAAAAACTAGAGGAGGAAAGAAGGATGGTCAACTCTCAGTTCTCTCTAAGATGAGACCCTAAAGGAGATTAGACTAATCTCTTGTACAGACACAACAATTACTTAAAAAAAATTAAAACACAAACCCTTTTTTGAGCATTGTTACAATGCTTTGCATAAGTCAAATAATTTTATACTCCCTATCACTCGATGAAATATGTATTATAATTATTCACATTTTTCAGATGATGAAGATAATACATAGTGGGATCCACTGTCATACGGCAATGAAGTGGCCAAGCTGGGGTCCATGCCCAGGCAGTGGGCCCTGGTGCCCACAGGGTGAGCTCCACTCCTGGGCTGCTGTCTACTTAGGCACATTGTCCATGGGAATTGGGACTCCATTCAGAAAGTGATTTTTTCCCCCTTTCTAATTGGAAGAAGTTGAACTAAATATTTACTTTTAAAAAAAAATCTTATTCTCATATGAAAATTCAAAATCCATATCCTTCCCATTGCCTTAACCCTTCAACATAACATAGGAGTATAGAGAATACTAGTATTTGTTCATGCCTGTATGATGTCCAGTATATTTATTTAAAATCATTTTAAGAATAGTAGAGATAAACCAAATAACTTATATACTTAAATTCATAGCCCATGGACACTAGCAATAGGGTGGTGAAGACCTTGGGGGGAAGGTTATGGTCTAGGAAGGGGAACAACGGGGGAGGGGGGAATGGGAGATATCTGTAATATTATCAACGATAAAATTATATTTTAAAATATTTAAAAAAATAATAGTAGAAATATGGATATTTTTAAATATGTGATTTTAGGACTGCAATTTTAAACTTCCACTTATGTATTTTGTTTAATGTATGCTAGATGAATACAGACTTATAAAAGATCAGAGTTCCATGTAAATGTGATTAAAACCATCATTTAAAGGGTAAGTAGATCAATAGAGCCCTTCTTTCTACTTTTGAAAGCAGTCGCTGAGAGTTAACCCCTGATGTATTTTAAATGACTATTGGTTTTATATATCAAAAGGTCTTAAATTATACACGTATGTGCATATTTTCTGGGAGCTGTGAATAGGGTAAAGATATGAGAGAAGTTTGAAGAACTGAGTTTGATACAAAGTGAATTTTAGGTTTTCATATTAAATAAATCATTGTACTAATTTGAGATTTATCTAAATGAGGTTGAAATGAGTCACTGATGAAAACCTTCTGTTCTTAGTATCACTAAAGTGATGTTCACTTGAATTATTCAGACTACTCACTGTGGGAAGTAGGAAAAACAGCCAGGTGGCTTTCCACAAAGATTAGTTAGGAGGACTGTGTTCACTCTTTTGTATTTTTAATTAAACATGACTATTAGGGTCAGATGTTTCATTTTTCATGGACTTTGAGAATTTATTATCAATTTGACTATTTTAGGAATCTTGAAATCACAAAGTGACTCCTAAAACATCATTCAGTAATTCACTTTCTTTACATATGTAATTGCCATTAGTTTAGAAGATCTGTTCTTTAAAAATGTGTGTATAGCCGAAACCGGTTTGGCTCAGTGGATAGAGCGTCGGCCTGCGGACTGAAAGGTCCCAGGTTCGATTCCGGTCAAGGGCATGTACCTTGGTTGCGGGCACATCCCCGGTAGGGGGTGTGCAGGAGGCAGCTGATTGATGTTTCTCTCTCATCGATGTTTCTAACTCTCTATCCCTCTCTCTTCCTCTCTGTAAAAAAATCAATAAAATATATTTTAAAAAAATGTGTGTATAATGCCCTGGCCAGTGTGGCTCAATTGGTTGTGCATTGTCCTGTGCACCAAAAGATTGCCAGTTCAATTCCTGGTCAGGGCTGTGGGCTCAATCCCTAGTATGGAGCGTGCAGGAGGCAGCCAATCAATGTTAGGCTCTCACATTGATGTTTCTCTCTTCTCCCTTCCTCTTCAGAAATCAATAAATGATTCTTTTTAAAGAAGTGTGTATATTAACCATGCATAATAGGTGCTTTAATTTAGAGCACTTTGTTTTATTTTTTGAAAATATTTTAAAATTAATTTTATTGGGGTGACATTGTTAATAAGATTATATAAATTTCAAATGTACATTTATGTGACCCCTGGTATGTATATTGCATTGTGTACCCAACACCCAAAGTCAAATCTTCTCCCATTACCATATATTTGATCCCCTTTACCCTTTACTAACCCCTAAACCCTCTTCCCTCTGATAACCACCATACTGCTGTCTGTGTCTATAAGTTTTGTTTGTTTTTCTTTTTTGTTTATGTGTTACTCTTAGTTGTATATCCCACATATGAGTGAAATCAAATGGTTCTTAGCTTTTTCTATGTGACTCATTTCACTTAGCATGATATTCTCACGGTCCATCCATGTTGTCGCAAATGTCAGTATTTCATCTTTTCTTTTGGCTGAGTAGTATTCCATTGTGTATATGTACCACTTCGTTTTAACAAATTGTGCTACTCCGAAGAGCAGAAGGAATTCATTGACTTTAGAAAGATAATTAGTTATTGCCTCTGAGCACCGATTGTCAACTGTTGTGTGGCAAGAATTTTTTAAACCTGCAACTATTTAGTCAGGGGCCACTGACCTCTTTTCCCTTAGATTGCCAAATAAAAAATGACAACAGCCAACACAACAATAGCTGTCTGGTGTGAATGAATCAAAATTATACCTACTTTTTTTTGCCAGATGGGCAAAAATATACTTTTTGGTGTGCCATAGATTTTAGTAATTATTTTACATGTGCCATGAGATGAAAAAGGTTGAAAATCACTGCCTTAGAGATATATCTAATTATTGCTTGCATGTTTAAACACACTGATGATATTATTCTATTTAAATATTAGAAATAGTTCATACTATAGGTTTTCATCAGAATTTTCTTATATGGGTTAAGGCCAAGTTTCTTTTGAAATATCAAAGATTGAAAACTTAGCTTAAAAAAAATTCCCAAACTTTAAAGTGAAAACAATGACTATGGAGTATATTTATACAGTGGAATATTATTTACTGGGCATAAATATGAATAAATTGCAGCTAAAATAGAGAAAGATGAATTATAGAATAAAAATGTGGAATTAAAAATCACAAGTTTTATAAAGTGCAAATAGAATAAAAGCTAAGCTATTTAGCAACACACAAATATGTGATAAAACTTTTTTAAAAGGAGGCCAAAAGAATGGTAAATATAAAAATCGGGATAATGCTCCCATTGGAGAGGTAGTGGGCTGAGTTCGGGGAGAAGGTAATGGCAATATTCTAGAGTTTAACTTAATGGTGAGATCATAAGCGTTAGTTTTAGCATCACGCTTCATAACTTAAACAAACATACATTGTTTTGGATTCATTAAATAACACATCATAGAAAAAGCTGGAAGTCAATAGTTAATTTTCTGCCTGTTTGTCATGTATATACTTTAGAAGAAACCAGTGAAGTGAGAAATTTTGGCAATTAAATAGTTGTTATATCCACTTGAGATCAAATAATAGGCTTACTGATTTTATATTTAGCTAGGACTAAATTATCTTGTCTTAAAGCTCTTCTATTTAATCTTTATTTTAATTCACTTTAGATCAAATTAAAACATATATGATAAAATTAAATCTAGCCCAAGTTTTTTGCCTTCTCACACTACTTGTCAGATAGGTACTACTGAAGTTTCAGAGTGAGTAAGAAGAATTTCTGTTCTTCAGGATCTTGAAGTTTCAACAGGGACAAGAAATTAAAATTCGACTATAATTTCAATTAGTACAAATTCTGGAAACACAAAGAGTTAGGTTAATTTAAATGAAGGGAGTACTTGAAAGGAATCCATCCCTTAATATTATAAGAAAATGTGAATAAAGAAAAGCCTTATATGGCAGCTTAAATAGAAAAATATGGAACAAATTTTGTCAACTATCTCTTTGCTTTGATCATTACATAAGTTTTCCCATCCTTAGGATTTTCCTTTTTAATATATTAAGATATAAATTCAAATGTATAATTTTAATGAAATAAGTGTGATATAGCTTATGCCAAAAAATATGTTTATGCCAGAGACCTTGGTCTGGATGACACTATAATTTATTTTTACTTAACTTCTCTGGGAATCAGTTTGGTATGTTGTAAATAGCATTAAGTTTTAGACAGACTTATTTTGAACTCGATCTCTGACATTTTCTGCCTATATCACTTTAGGAAATTATTTATCTTTTCTCCAAGCCTCAGTTTCTTCACCTCTACAATGGAGTTGCTAATATCTCCCAGACAGAGCTGTGAAGATTAAATTTTATGATGTATAAAAAGTGCCTAACCAACCTGACCCCAGTTATTTGTTTATATCCCCCATAATTCCAGATAGGATTTAAAGCCACTTAAAGATAAGGCCTTCAGTGTATGCAAAGTGGATTTTTAAAAACACTGAACTTATTAATTTCTTGTCCTGGGAAACTTTCCATCTGCTTCTGAATTAGATATTAACCTTGGCTTTGTTCTTTCATTTGAAGGCCTGCCTGTAATCTCCAAAATATCCAGGGTATTTATAATCAAATAGAAAGCAACACATGCATCCCAAATGATATTTGGATTATTTGCAATTTGGTATTTTCTTCTCCACTGCTTTGCCTTCTGAGTATGAATCATTGGAGTTGACTGTAGAAATGTCACTACTGTGTGCACAGCACAGTGCAAAGAATATAGTTTACATTTCAGTCTCTTTCTCCCATCTATTCTGTTAAATCCTCTTTCTAAATAAAACCCACAGAAAACCACACAACCTTCATGAAGTACCTTAAATTTGTAAGGTTTCAGTGCTTGTTTAGAAGTGCATGTGAATCTCATTCCAATAATATATGTTTTTAATTATAATTAACTGGCTAAAATTTTTGGTCAGATATTTTTATTAATTTGGAAGCATAAATTTAATTTTCTTTACATAAATGAATACCTCTGTTTTTAAATAGATATAGGTAAGCTTATTTCAATGACATTGAAGTAGGTTTTTTGGTTTATAATTTCTTAAAGAAAATCAATACCCATTACCTGGTAATTAGAAGCAAGTAAGATTATTTTGAGCCTTTGTAAACAAAGAATTGGAGGGTTTTGATTCTGTCAATCAAGTATCTTTATAAGCAGTTTGGCTTTTTGCAGAGAGGGAGAGGTAAAAAAAATGAATTTAGCATTTAAAAAATATCTTTTTTTGTTTTTTTACAAGTCAAGTAATAGTTTATAATTCTAATTTGATATGGTGCACTTCAGTGTATAACAGGGTTTACTTCTTTAGCAGCAAATTAATTTCAGAGGTGCTGAAAAGACCTGAGAATCTTAATCCTAGGTCATTTAGAAAGCAAGCATCCAAACATTTTCAAGGAACATTGATGGAAGGAAAACTATGATTTCAGTGAAAGGAAGTGTTCCTGCAATCATGCCACATGTCCAAATGCTACATATCCTGAGGAGCAGCTTCAACCTTGGCTCTCTGAACCTGTTTTCTAGGAGCATTGAGAGACTCAGCTCACCACTGAGTGTTAGAACATACAAGATCGGGGCTAGTTTCCTATTCTCAGGCCAAAATTTTAACATGATCCCCAGGCAATTCAGATGTGCACTAAAGTTTAAGAAGCTCTGGTCTAATTGATACTTAGAGGTCTTGTGGCATAAAATTGTTACTACCTAAACATGTAAAGACTAAGTGATGTAAGCATAATTAATATCTACACCAAATAATCTACATTTATAAGTTTTATTGTTTCTAAACTGGAAAATTACTTAAGCTAACCTGCGTGTACAAACTTTTAAAAAATAGTGTGTAATAAATATGTATTAGTGTATTCAAAATTGAATACTAATGAAATTTAAAAAGACAGATTATAGACTATATGAAAATTAATAGTGATTAATTTAGTAGTATTTAATAATAATTCCAGATATGGTAACTCAAACTATAGCATGGTATCTATTTTATTAGTGTATTTTAGACAAAATTAAAAGGTAAAACTATACCTAACGTTTTGATGAAGTAATGCATGTGAGGAGAGAGAGAAAGGCTTGTTGAAGCAATTAATATCTTGCTTCATCTAATTATATTGATAAGGAAGTGAGAATACAGGGTTCATTGGATATGGAACTAGCAGACATTATGCACATAAATAAAGAAGTGAACATGACTAACTCTCATGACACATGATTTATATAATCCCTGGCATGAGAGAGGGCTTTTTCAGGTTTAACAGGAAGAGTTCTGTCAAGGATTCTCACATGGGGGGAGGCAGGAAGGTTTGCCAAAGGATGCATGAAGGTGGGTGTGAAGCTCAGGCTTCAGGTGGTAGGAATGTTGCCTCACAATCTTTATTGTTTGGCTGGGTAAGGTCATGGTCTGAGAATTGGGGAGAGGTCAATCTTTAAACAAACAACCAAAAAATAGGGCTTCTATTACCAAAAGCAGGTATCATGGATTCCAGGCAGGCAATTAACAAAAACATTCAGTAGAGTGGGATTCATAAAAATAGCACAAAATTATCCACCAAAAGATGAGATGTTCTTCCTTTTATTAAGCCAATCACAGAGACCTTATCAAATCAGCCATTACACTCAGTGGGAACATTACAGGAAACTTGCAAGACTTTTTATAAATATCCAGTTACCTTGGCTCTAGGGAAGTTGCTCTGGCACCAGGTAAACATCTTAGGGGACTAAAAATACTGTTTACAATGATCTTACAACAAAGAGAGTACTTTAAGAATGTGCTTATCATTGGAAACTCTCTGCCCCAATAACAGATCATTACAATTGAATTTGCCACTGGGTCTCGTCCATTCATACAATTTAATGGGGAAAATATTGGATAAAGATTTACATGACCTGGCTTCTTGACCTTTAACTAGCAAGTTTCTTTGTCCTTGCTCTTGTACGTGTTAAGTGAAGCTGTTGGGTGAAGATCTTTGAGATACCTTCCAATTCTCTAAAACATTATGGTCAGATTGTTCTGAGTGGCACAAATAATATTAATACTATGCATAGAAAAATCCTCTATATAAAGAAAAATGTTAATCTGAAGATTATTTATTATTTATTTAAATTTTATATGTACAGCATATAGCTCAATATGTTAAGCATTTTGGACTGTTAAGAATGTTATAAAATATATAAATTTCTAATAATTTAAATTTATTATTAGACAAATATACGACACCAGATTATTATTTCAAGAATTCTGTGTTAGGAAAATAGCAAAATGAAAGTACTAATTTCTAAGACTATTTTAATTATAGCTATATGGTGAAAAAACCTTGAGATAATTTTATGATTTATTTATACATTGGTTAAAAATGATTACTTTAGACAATGTACTGAGTTTTTATTAAACTACCCCTGACAAGTGGTTGGATTAGTAGTATGAGTCTTGATATTTTGAGCACATAGAACACAGAGTATGATACTCACTAATTACTGGTTGAACAGTAGAGTGGGACCAGATAACTACCCAAAGAAAGTGGTCTATAAAAAGTTGGGCTCGAAAAGCATCATTTGCTACAGCCATGGTTTCTAAAAATATTTTTGATGTCTATTTGTAAAAATTACATACATACATATATACATAAAATATCTTTAAGGCTATACCTCCATTACGTTTATTTATGAGTTATATATAGATGGCCCATATTATATACCTTATAAAATAAACAAGGTAGAACTTTAAAAGGGTAAGATAATAAAACAACTGATATTTTTAAAAGAAATTTATTTACTTTCATTTATGGTCTAAACATTATGTTCTGGCTAAAACATAGAAATGGACTAATGCTAACATTTTTGTGAAGTAATACAATATAATATAAATCATATTTTTTAAATTGGCTAAGTTCTTTGAAGTGTAGGATTTGAAAGTCTGGTTCTAAAGGTTGGTTTATTTGTTTAATGATTATTGTAACTGAAAAATGATTACTCACAAAGCTATAGAGGTCTAAATGGAGGAGGAAAATTTTTGCCAAAAATTATGCCACATTTTTTAATTGAAATCCAGTTGGTGAATTTCATCTCAGTTGAAGTCAATCAGTTATTCTTCTAATCACAAGGTATTAGACTTACATACATTCTTAACTAATGGGTTTAAAATACTGTGAAACATTACACATAATGAAACTGTTTCTAAACATCCACTTTTACCACATTCTTTTTATAGTATTCACATTTCTCCCAGTGTGTGGCAGAAATGACATTTTTTGTCACCCCCATTTCAATACAAAGTATTTTAAAGATCACTATGTTTTAATGACTTGTTTTCAAATGATTGACTGCTTTGACAACATCCTATCACACTTAGAAAACTGGCTCCAAATTCTGTGTCATAATATTTTGCCTATGCTTAATGTAAACAGTGACTATCGTGTGGTGCTATTACTGTATCCTAGTTTTGATATATTTTTTTATTTCAGTCAAATTTATGCTCTGCCATTTGTATATAGTCTTTCCATAAATTATTATTTTTAAAGGAATTCTGTTAAGGCTATAAATTCTCTAATGCAAGTTAGTCTTTAATGGTTATTAATTATTAGAACATATTGTACATATATTGAAACAATCTAATGCCTGAGACATGTTATAGAGATACTTATGTCTGAGTCAGCTGTATAGCAATTTTATTGCTTATAAAAGAATGAAAGTAGTGAGGATGGACTAGATATTTTCAGTAAACAAGATCATGATAGTAAAATATACCTCTAACCAAGATATGTTTTTGTTTGTTTATGTGTTTTTGTTTTTTTTGAGAATACAGTAAGCCAGTTCTTTTGTATAGTTTTATGGAAACATTGAAATTCTGAAATGATAATTTTTGAAGACATCTTGAAATCGTTAGTTTCTAAAAAAGTTGGAATAGAGAATGTTTTCTTAATGTACACTCATCCCTTATTGTTTAAGTAATGTGAAAAGAGAGTGCCTATATTTTATACACTGTTCATTTACATGTAATAGCCATAATAAAATATAGACTTTCTTAGATTCAGTTAGAAATTTGGCTGCCTTCCCAGCAAAAGGTTAGTATATAAAAACTGAATTTCCTCATCTGTTAAGCCAGTTGACCCCTTCAACCCTTAATATATATTAATTGTTTTCAGTGATAACACATTTTTTATTCTATTTGGTAAATTCAAATACAGATAACTTATCTGTGTTTTGACTCTGGTAATTAGCAATATGTAGTCTTGTTTTCCAAAGTAGACTTTTTTAATGGAACAAATTGGCCAGATCCTAGATCACTATATAAGCTCTTTTCTGGAATACATTTTCTGTATTTTTATTGGATAAGTTAGGTTAAGGTACATATCTTCATCATTTTTACTTTTCATTTAATGAACATGCATATTTTATAGGACATGTTATAATATGAAATGTGCAGACTTTGTGGGAGGCTCTGTGTTATGGAAGAAATTCAGCATGTTGTAGAGGAAGGAGGACAGGCTTAAAATCAGATTGACTTGAGCTTGAAACTGGAATGTATCTCTTGGTAGCTGTGAAAACTTTAGGGAAGTTGCTTATCTTGTATCTTAGTTTGCATATGTATGAGAAGAATTAAATTATAATGTATGAAAGGGATCAATTGATTATATGTACATCTTATATAAGATTCAATGAAAATGTGAGGCAATTAATTACTTTTTTACTTTTACTACAGCATTAAGTATGGCACTTATCTTGTGTAGGAAGTCCAAGCATTCAAAAAGGATCTCCAACTGTAAATATATTGTTCTTTAAAACAGGCAGCATGATGTGCCTTACTCAGGCAAAGTCAAGTGGGCAAACATACGTACTTTTGACTTAACCCTCTGCTTTAATTACTGAAAACGGGTTGCCTTCTAAGCAGATATCGAGTAATATCTATTAGCTTCCTCTGAAGTATTGCATGTGGACAGTTGTGATTTTGCTCAGTGATTTTGCCTCTCTCTTTCTCAAGCAATATTTGGCTACTTAATAAAGAATATTAATAGGCTAAAGACATTTTAAAAGATATTTGTAGGGAGAGAGCAAATAGTAAATGTTGGCTCTAATCATCATAGCCATATATTAACCATTTTTCCTTTTATAGTTCTCACAGTTAGGAATTGACTCCCTGGTGTCTGTTAGCCACCATACAATTATGTGATTATTTTAAGCTGCAGGCTTTTCAACCTAAAGCTAATCTTCTTTAGACACACACACACACAATTTTTTTTTTCATTTCTCACCAAAAGAACCATTGTTAATCTTTTGAGACCCCAAGTGTTTTGAATTATTAAGATAGCAAGATTAAGTATTTATTGTAGTGTGTCTTGTTGCTAAGATAATATGTTGGCAATAAAGTTTTAAAAAAGTGGTGTAGCAAGTTTTTGTTTAATTGTAGTTAGAGAGAAAACAGGCACTGTTAATGTAGGACAGCATTTAATGACACTCCTGTGTGTGATAAAAGCAAAAAGTACTTTCATTAGTTAAAAAGATGGAAATGACTCTGGGCCCTACTTACTTCGGGGCATTACTTTCTTATGTATTCTGTTTGAACTGCTGGCATACATAATTTTCTTTTGTTAAAAATGCAATTGGTCAGCTAATCAGCAAAGATTTATTGCAGCTCTTTTCCGCAATGTATTTTGTGGTAGTTATGCAGAATACAAAGATTGTAAAACAAGGTAAGTAGCTTCCCATCACATTGGAAATAATGCATTCTTCTACATGAAACAGATAGCAATGTTAGCTGATATGTAAGTGATGAACATTTCCCAAAGTATTCTATGAAGCATTATTTCCTTGAAATGCTCTGAGTAAAATATTCTATAGCCAAATGTGTTTGGGAAAAGTGGCCCAATATATATCTGTTTTAGAGATTTATGGTATATTTTAGCATATTAAAAAGTCTGAGAAGGCCTGCAATAAAGAAGCCAGTAAAAATTATTTGGACAAGCAATTTTCCAAACTTAGTTTGACTACGTCCTGAGTATCCCCTGTAGGAACCCACTTCAGTAAATGCTTCTTGATTTTGAATCTAATTAATCCAGCCCAGCATCCCCTTAAAGGATGGGAAAGCTTACTTTCTATGATGAAATACTGATTTAAAAACAGTGTTCATTAAAAAGTACTTTATTGAGGGCAGTAGAGATAGTTGCAACTTTTCAGGAGGAAAATTTGGTAAAATATGCAAAATATAAAATGTAAATGCCGTTTGGTTTAGGAATCATGCTTCTAGAAATTTACCCATGTTCACAAGCTCTTACTGGGTAGGCCTTGCTTCTGAACTCAGGATAATCTTGTCAGCACACCAGTGAAC
Organism: Cnephaeus nilssonii; assembly: GCF_951640355.1. Classification (NCBI taxonomy): domain Eukaryota; kingdom Metazoa; phylum Chordata; class Mammalia; order Chiroptera; family Vespertilionidae; genus Cnephaeus; species Cnephaeus nilssonii. The sequence continues at coordinate 43,037,242 of NC_137080.1, read as the reverse complement.
ATCCTCTGCAACATTTCCTAATACACTTTGGGATATACTGCCATGCACAGCATTGCGGTGGAGGTGAAGAATAGAGACAGGTTTATGGAGGCTAAAAAGTTTGAAAAAGATTCATGGAGCAGGTGGGACTTAAGTCAGCTTCAGTGGATGGGCAATATTTTGAGAGGAAAAGAAACATCATTCTACATTTGAGAGCCTAAATTCCAAGTCCAACATGAGCAGTTGGCACATTGTAGAGCTTAGACTTTTTTTTAGCTAGTGGGGCTATGACGTGTCAGGCAGTGTTTTCAGCACTTTATTATATCTCTGTCCACAACACCATTCCATGATATGAACTTATTATTTTTCTTTGTTATGCACATCAAGTGACTGAGATTTCAGGTAAAATTCCTTGGGCTACACTTCCAGTGAATATTGGAGATTGGTAACCCCATCACAGAGCTTGTATTTTAGCCGCTTTGTTACATGGATATAAAATTCTTGTCTAATTAATTCCCAGCATACAAAATACCGTTTCTCTTATTCTTAGGGAAAGTGTGATTTCTCTCCTATCATACTGAAACCCACATTCTTTGTTTGGGTATTGATGGTACATAAAAATAGAAAAGATTCTGAATTTACACTGTTACTTGAGTTGCAGTTGTGTATGTGCATAAAAGGTATCAAACTCAAACTATTTATGTAAATTCTGAACTTCTCTTGGTCCAGAACGGAACCAGTCAAGTTGTTTATCTGGGCCTTTATATTTGACTTTTTCTCAAGGAATTTTATAAATTCCAGTTTCTGTAGGGAATATTTAGGGCAGTTCTGATACTTGCCTGATTTTTTTTTTTTTTTAGTACAATCTGCCAGAATTAAGATTGAGTTTGGTTAATGAAATAAACTAGTCTAGATAATCAACACAGCAGAATATATGAGAAATATAGGGTGTCCCAAAAAATGCACACACACACTTTGAATAATTATAAAGGTAGTATTTATTAAAACACATTTCATTTTTAAAATTGAGTATCAGCTGTTAAAGTGTTTATACATTATTTTTTGGCATACCTTTTATAACTATCTGAAAACATTGACTGGAAGACATAGATTGCCTCAAAAATCAGAGGAAGCCTATAGGGATTCCAAAGATTTTCAGACTTCTTTTTAATCCAATGTTATTGGTAAAAATGTTCATAATAAGGATCCTGTTTAGAATACTAACATAATGAAAATTCTTAAAATTTTTATTTTCTGCATTATTATACATGGAAGACAAATAGTTTTCATCGCACAAAATTGTAAATAAGTATCAATATTTTACACACTTTTTCTGAATTTTTATAATTAACTGCTATTATGCAAGGGAATTTTTTCTCTCTAACATTTAGCATGTTTTTTAGTGGTTGCATGTCTAACTAATATGAGGTGTTTGATAGAGTTCAATAAGCAGAAGACATAGTATGTACAGAGGATGGAGTAGCTATTAGTAAATAACCGTTATATATTTAACATTATAAATATTGAGTAGTCAAATAAAATAGGAAGAAAAAGGTACTTGAAGTAAAGAATACAATTAAAACTGGTTATTTTAGGTCTGATGTTCTCAAATCTCATTGAATGTAGTAAAAGGACCAGGGAATTCTTGTTTATCTGGTTTTATTGGCATTTTATCTGCAACTTCCTTTTGAGAAAATGCATAAGATAGTAAACAGTCTGAATAAGATTTTAAAACTGCAAACAACCAAGTGATCACATAGACTTAGTAAAGTAAAACACAACCTCCTAAACATTTGTATATCTTTTTGTTTGTTTTTAAAATGTTTTTATTGATTTCAGAGAGGAAGGGAGAGGGAGAGAGAGATAGAAGCATCAATGATGAGAGAGAAACATTGATTGGCTGCCTCCTGCCCGCCCCACTGGGGATCAAGCCCTCAACTCAGGTATATTCCCTGACTGGGAATCAAACTGTGACCTCCTGGTTCATAGGTCATCACTCAACCACTGATCCATGCCAGGTGAACTGTATATCTTTTCTTGATCTCTGCTCCTCCCCCGATCTTTTCCAGAAACTATCTTAACACTGTGTTCCTTTTTATTTTTCATAGCCATTATAATGAATTGTTTGTTTATTTTTTACCATCTAGACTGTAAGCTCCATGATTTCTGGAACTACATCTATTTTTGCTCACAATTTTATTCACATACCTGGCATATAGTAAGCAGCTAAATACATATTTGTTGAATTAATGAGCTAATGATTTCCATGGCTTGTTGTCTTTTAGCTAGAATGCTAAGTAATTAAATTTGACCTGAGTGTATGTCTTTTGACTCTCCCATAGATTCATGTACAGTGTTGTGCACATAGTGTGTAACCAGCAAATTCTTTCTTAATGGATGAGCCAAGTATTTATTTAGTATGTATTATGTGCTTAGCACTATTTGAGTAAATCTGTTTTAGTGAATGATTATATTTCACTGCAAGTAGGAGGAAACTTACTCTTGCAGCCAGAAGTAATTTCCCCACAAGATATTTCTGGCAACATCCTCTCGCATCCAATTAACAAAACACTTATTATAGGTTTAATGTGATAAAGACTATACTAGGAATTTGCTGGTGGGAAGATGGGAAAAGAGGATTTATAGGTGAATGAGCATGATCTCTGTCCTGAAAGACTTGATCATCTACTGGGTATAAGATGTACATACCATCATGACCCTTAAAGAAAGCAGAACATAAGGGGTAAGAGCTGGGGCTATGACTTCTAGACCACCTCTCAACAGCTTCAAGCTATGACTATCAGGGAAGGTTTTATGGATGAAATAGCATTAAGTCTTGGGCCCTGACTGCTCGAGTATGTTGGGAGGGGCAAAAGGCCACTCCAAGCTGAGAGGAAAACACAAAGACCCCTCTACTGTATGCTCACTGATCAAATAGCTGAGATATGCATGGGTAGTTCTCATCAATAGTCTCAGTTCTTTTTTCTGTAGAAATAAAAGAAGATAATGTTTCCTAATTCTTTTAATATTAGGTGGGGCCACAGGCTAATTTGGATCAATGGAGCTATAATTGGAAGTGATATTTGTTATTTCTGGGCCAAATTTCTAAAGAGGCAGGGCATGCTATTTCTGTACCTACTTCCTCTCTATTCAATAGATTTGAAGCCATTGGTGGAGATAGAGTGTCATAAATTGGTAGAGCCTAATCAGAGTAGATCCTTGCCAAAGTGGATCAGAACCCTCTCCATCTACACCTAGTGGAGATGTAGCCTGTAAAAGAAAGAAATATTTGTTCTTTAAAATCACTGATATTTGGATTTGATTGTTACTATAGCATAATCTAATTTATTCTGACCAACCACAGAAAGGAAGTCAATGCTCTATTGTGTAATACTTAATTTGCTAAGGGAGTTGATATTAGGAAATTGAGATAGTACTCAGTTTTATTCACTAGAGATGTGTTCTCTCTGTATACTTTAAACCTAAGACTGGGATTTAATAAATGAGATACTTAGAAAAAGCCCAAGGACTACATAGTGTAATCCCCAGGCACAGACAGTGGTAAACAGGAATTAGACTGCCAATTGTTTGTCTAACATTTAACCACCTCACACCATACTATTTTACAAATTGATCATTCCTCAAATTGATAAGAAACTTAAGAGTTGCAGGCTCTTGAGGGCAGTATAAAAAATTAGCTCACCAGAGTTTTTTGGTGTTCACAATCTGATGCTAATGAGTAACTCAGACTTTTAAAAGTGAAGTGATATAGCTTAACATAACGTAGATGAGAAGTTAGGCTATTTAAAGAAGACTATGCATACATGTTCATTTTAATCCAAGAAGAACAAAATTTAATTGTTTTAGATAATGTCATTTACTTCCTGTTTCTCACAAGTTCAATTACACAGAGATGACTGTTTATGTTGCAGGTGGATTTAAAGTATCAGCAGCACGAATATTCTTTTGGAGGCAAGGCTAGCATTGATAGTTTGCTCTGAAGTTAAGGCAGCCTCATGCTGGGGTTTCAGTATTCTACCAATCATGGTGTGTACATTTTTGTTAATGACAAAGAATTAGAACTTCTTCACCTTTTGGAAGATTGAGTCCTACTACCAAATAGGAAAATACAAATAGTTAGGGAAATACGCAAATAGGAAAAATGCAAATAGGTGAAAACACATCTGATGCAAACCTATAGAAGCTTAGTTAATAATTCTTTCATTTTTTAAAACATCTGATACCTGTAAAGGGCCAATTCCTGGCTATCTGAGAAGAGCAAGCTATTGAAATCATTCATATTCTTTCATCCTCTGGTTTTAATTTCCTGTGCTTTAGGATGAGTCAAACTTCCCTGCTTTTCAGCCCCACTTTATAAAAAATAAGAAGTGTACTGTGAATTTCAAACATGACCTGAGTGAGCAACTTTATGAAAATAATGTGCATGTATAATTATATGCTGTCAATCCTCTTATATGAGGGAGGATTATAAAGTTTGCATATTAATCAGTCACACAGTTTCTGACTGTCCTCCTCTGAGCATTAGGGCTGTTTTAAGGAGCATGAAATAAGGTGAATAAAAAGAGAGGAAAGCAAACACCAGTAGTGCTGTAGAAAGTGTGATATAGTGAAGAATAAAAAAGGATAGTTGAGGTTGGGATGCATAAATCAGAAGAAGCTTAGGTGGTGTCTGAAAGGCAGCAGAATAGAAGCAATTCCCTAGATGTGAACACAGACCAACTCTTCTATCCTGTACCCTCTGGGCCTGGTCTCTGCAGATGACTGACTCCAAGTTATCCTCCACGTTTACCATTAACTTCAGTTTGAAAAGAGAGCTTTTATCACTGTGATTTTTAATTAACTTTCTTAATAGGGTAAAGATTTGCTTCAGTTTTCACTCTTACAGTGAAATTCATGATCTAGTCACTATATATGATATTTTAAAAACTGATTCTTATTGACAGGATTTAAAAAAAATAGAAAATTGAATGGGAGAGTTAAGTTAGAATTTCTAATAATCTGGAGATATATATATATATATATATATATATATATATATATATATATATATATATATATATATTTATACTAGAGACCTGATGCACGAAGATTCATGCAAGAAGGGGCCTGGCTGCTGGCACTGCCTTCGCTCTGGCTGGAACCGCCTTTCCGCCTTCCCACGCTGCCCAGAGGCCTGGAGCAGCTGGGTTGGTGCTGAATGCCTGCATTGTTACCACGGCAATGACGCAAGCGTCCCGCCCCGCCCCGCCCCCGGCCGCTCAGTGCCTGTGTATGCAAATTAACCCACCATCTTTGTTGGGTTAATTTGCATACTCACTCCTGATTGGCTGGTGGAAGGTATGGTCAATTAGCATGCTACTCTTTAACCTTTTGCACTCGGATGTCGAGTGTGACTCGACACGGATAGCATTAGAATAAAGGAATAGAGAAAAAAGCAAGCGAGTGCAAAGGGTTAATTTTATATATATACATATATATATATATATATATATATATATATGTATATATATATAATGCAAAATTGCTTATTTTTAAATATTAAACCAGAAGAAAATAAGCATAAACATAAATCAGTGTATTTGAACTCTTTGTTGGGAAACTAATTGGGTAATTGAAGAACATGAGGATGGTGCTGCATTACATCCTCTCACCTCACATATGGTAGATTGAAGAATGGCTGATGTGCTGGTAAGCACCAATTTTCTAATCTCAGGTGTGTAGTGGGAGACATCATTTTTCTCTAGATGGTGGGGCTTTATACAGACGACATGGACTCAGAGCTTAATGCTTCCTGCAGCTCCCAGGACACCTAGAGAGGATAAGTTCTGGTCAAAGAGGAAAGTAAGGATTGCAATTTCATATCCCTAAGCAGGGATTTTTGCACAAATTGATGGCACAGACAGGGAAAATGGAGAGAGTGCTCCAGCCTTGGGTCCTGTAAAAGCTGAGTTCTTTTCAGGGGTTCACAGAAGCCTGTAGATCTCTCAGCAGATTCTAGTGTGTTCACACCAGAGTCACAGACCTGACCTGTGACCCTTGGCCTCAGGCTGTCCCAGAGTGAAGGCTTTCATGTCTCTTTCTATTGAGTCCAGCAAAGTGTGGCCTGCAGTCTTTTAGAGAGTGGACAGACCAAAGCAGGTATCCAATCACATCAAGTATAGTGGGGCCTCGAAGTCTTCCCTGCCCACAAGCAAAACCAATCTGCTCATCCTTTTAGAAAAGGTAACTATAAACCAGTCATGCACTTAAACTAACTTTTGTATCCAAATTAAAATTGCTGTATTATGATCAAACTCCATCAGCTAATTTTAGACTAGAGGCCTATAGGCATATTCTCTTTCAGGAACCAAAGAAAGAAAGTCTTGTTACAAAAATGGTATTAGCTTAAGAATCCCCTAAAGCTCAGCAAAGGAGGATGGTCTCAGAGACCTCTTATCAAAATAGATACATTATTGTTATTACACAGTTGGAAATGAAATTTGGAATGAAAATTTCTGACTAGAAAGTGAATTTTCAACTAAAAAGTTCATTTCCAGTTACCAGAAGGAATGTTTTCTCAGAACATGTGAACTACCTTTTGATTTTGTGATTTTGGTGAAGGCCAGTCTTGCCTGTTTGTTTCCATGGCTTTGTGGGTGATGCACAGAGGAATTTCTGGTGCTCTTCAGATCTCATTAGGAGTAGGTGCCAGCAAAGGCCATCTCATTCGTTCATTTCAGGGCATGATGCCTCATACTCGAGAGGCACAATCCAGAATTCATAGTTCAGGAACATTCTGCAGAAAACAGGAAAAGAGGTGCTCTTTCCTTCTCCACCCACTCTCCTCTAGGGAAATTTTGGCAGGTGATGACTGGTGGGTGATTACATGTTTAATCCTTCCCTATAGTATAGAGCAAGGCTTTATTACAGAGCCCTTCAAATCGTTACATCTTTCAAGGGGCAGAAAAGTTAATTAATTCACAATGTCTCCCAACAGAGCATAGAGGGTGTCATGGAGTTGGTGAGTGTGTGCGCTTTGGCATCAGGCTGCTGGGTTCCTGTCCCAGCTCTATGAGTTAGTGTGATGGGTAACTGTGCGAGTTGCTGAATCTACCTTTACTCCAGTTTCAACTATAAAATGTACATAATCATAGAGTTCTTCCAATGAGAATTAAATGAGCCAATTCATCTAGAGTGCTTAGAAAGGTACTTGGCACTCAGCTAGCACCTAGTAAATATTAACCATGATAGTATTCACTAATTCTATTTGAAACCTGTGGGGCCATAGATTTTGAAAGTAAGAATATTTTAGATTTAGAAGTCACCTATAAACACCCACTTTAGGGTCTGAGGTAGAAACTCTAAATTAAACACTGTGATATTTCTGCAGACACATATGTAGAATATTCACATTATATAGGATGAAGAAAAATTATAAATCATCTCAGGTCAATTCAGGTTTGCTTCAAACCAAATTACCAAAAACTATTTTTAAAGAGAATTTTAGATTTTTATATTTCAGATAAGGAATTGTGGACCTCTATATTTTCCTATATCTCTAAGCCAAACCAGACCCTAAAGGAAGATTGCTAAGACAGAGCACAACCATTCTCTGTGGTTCTAAGGTATTGCTGAATCAGACCCTCACTGTAGGGCAGTCTGGCTTATAAGTGGGTCCTAAGATTCAGTTAGGACTAAACAGACAACACACATGAGTTGAAATTATTCCTCACTGAAATCTCCTACTTGAATTTCAGAAAACATGTTCTTACAATCTGGTCTGGGTTCACTACTTCAGAGATTTTCCTCTATAGGGATATCCTGTACAGGGCTGCCTCCAGCTGGAGCTCATGTCCATAGAATCTTGCTTTGGCTCATACCATTTGCCACCCCCTTCACCCCCAGGAAGTTCCAGGGCTCTCTTGGTGCCCAGAGGCAGAGGGGATCACCTCCAAGTCTCCAGTGCCTGTATCCAGGTCCCACATTGCTCTGCTTTGCTATCGGTGGCAAAAGTAATGCTAATGTGGACAATGGGGTTTAGTAGAAAGGCTGATTTGAAGTTCTAGATTAGAAAATACTAAACCATGTACTTAATTATGGTATTCCAGAAACTGTAACTCCCTTTTTCCCCCCTGTTTCCCCTATTCTGTATGTTCACTACAGGGTAGTGTTATTATTTTGGTTATGAAATTTAAGATAAGAAAAGGACTTTCAATACTACTTGACTGACACTGAGAAAAGTTAATTAGCTAAAGCATGAGACTGGATGATGCTATGGCTTAGTCTCTGAATATCGTCTCTTAAGGGCAGACTCCATGTCTTCTATTCTGTTGGATTAATGGTCCAGATGGAGAGTTAAGCTGGATTAACTTTCTCATCAACAAGAAGCTGGAATGCCTAGAATCCCCATGGTGGTTGAAATTAGACTTGCATTATTATTTGTTTACTTTGTTTCTCTATAGATTTCAAGATTCTTTTGGGGGTATACTGATGCTGACAAAACTGAAAATATAGTTCACACAATTCTATTTATGTCTCCTGTTTTTTAGCTTTCTTACAGCGGAACACCATCAGCAAATTGACCTTGTAGAATTTTGCTTGACATTTAGAAAAATGATGGCTAAATGAATGCATTCTCACCCAATAATCCCATTATAGTCTCTAAGACTAACTATTCATTAATTGCTTTTCTAATTGCTTTATGAGAAATTGCTCTTTGATAGGTTTTTCTCCTTTTTTCTTTTCTAAAGTCATTGACAGTTTCTAATTTGCTTAATAGATAATTTAGGATAAGATACATAATTTATTTGAGTATTTACAAATAATTTTAACATGCTGAATTCTGAATTGCCCTTGTGATACACTGTTCTCTGTAAATCTATTTTTGATATTCATTAATTGAAGCATTTATTAAAAAACAGGTTTTGAATGTTTGTGATGAGCAATGCATTGATCCAACTACTGTAGAATCTATAAAGAGGGTTGTTGTCCTAAAGGAGCTTATATTTGTTAGGGGAAGAAGACTAAGATACTTAGAATTCAAGGTTAAAAGTGATAAATGCAGAGGACTGGGCAAAGTACTACAAGAATTCAGAAGAAGAATAGAGAGAGTTTCTGGCTAGAGATTTTAAAGATTGTTTAATGAATGGAATTGCAGTAAGTGGAATATTAAAAATAAATACAATTTATTTTTATTAAAATGGATCAAAATATTATGGTGTGGTTTTTTTTGTCATCAAGAGTAGACTGCCTAGGTAAATAATTGCACACTTCTAAAATTAGGTTAATGTCAAAAATATCTAACAGCCAGTATACAATGTGCATACAGAAAATTCAAAATAAATATCTTACTTTTCAGAATGGACAGATGCCAACCTATGCGCTATACTTGTATATACCAGCTGAATATGAACCTTACCTATAATGGACAATATAATAATTAAAATAATGAATGAAATCTACATTTCTTTACAAAGAAGGAGGCCTGCAACCTGCTGTTGTTTTAAAGAAGCAAGTTAGCCCTGACTGGTTGGCTCAGTTGGTTAGAGCTTCAGAGGTTGCAGGTTCCATTCCTGATCAGAGCACATGCATCTCGACCCCCAGTTGGGGCATCTATGAGAGGCAATTTTGATCGATCTGGCTCTCTCACATCTCTCTCTCTCTCTCTCTCTCTCTCTCTCTCAAATCAATAAACATATCATTGGGTGAGGATAAAATATTAAAATAAATAAAAATAAAAAAGAATAAAAGGAGCAAATTAAACAGCATCATGTGTAGTATGATGTATTTTTATAAAATTATATAAGTATAAAACATAATATATATTATATAGGTTATATAGATAGATATACTAGTAGATATCTAGAGAACTGGCTGGAAAGATGTTCAACAAAAGTTCAGTAAAATTTGAGATGCTTTTTACCTTTGTCTTTGTGTGTTCTATTTTCTTTGAATAATTACAGTGAGTATGAAATTTTACAAAAGAAATGAAGTAATTTAAAAATCATTATGCCAAAAGTCATTGTGAACAATATTATAACTGTTAGTGATAAATTAGTGAAGAACATGACAATTAGAAAGAAATTATGGCTATGTATGTGTATTCATGAAAGCAATCCGGTTTGATGAGAGGAGAAAGTGGATGAAAAGAAGATGAAGAAAAGAAGAATTAAATAAAGTTGGAAAACTAATTGTTGGAAAATCCTGCAAAGCTTTAAAAAATACAAATGTAACTGTTATTGTCAAGTCAGAAAAGGGCAACTATGGTTTTGAGCTGAGTAATGATTATTTAGAAGTTGTTCTAGAAACACTACTTTGGAGCCTGAGACTAGAATTAGGGGAGGGAGGATATATAAGAGATTAATTTAGTAATCTAAAGGGAGGACACGAAATATCCTCAGTAGACATGCAAGAGAAGCATAGATACCAAATGTTTTTAGAGGGATAATGGACAGAACTTACACATTGTCAGGGTAAGGAAGGCAAAGGAGAGGCAGGAGCCACTGACTAATACTGGTGGTCTTCACCTTAATGAAGTTATAAAAGAGCTTCATGTTTGTGAAAGAAGTTCAGAGAAATCAGAGAATGTTAGATCTGGAAGTGATCTTTTATTTCTTACATTATATGTAGGAAAATGAAAGGGAGGTTAAGTGACTCATCAAAAGTTTTACTGTCAAAGGTTGAGTTTAGATATATTGAATTTGAAGTAGCATAGGGTATCCCATTGGGATATCTCATAAGCCCATTAGAATTTTGAGTTGAGAGCTCAGTCAAGCCCCATCTTTCCCTTTAGTCAAAATTAGTGACTCCTCTGGTGTCCCATAGAATTATACATATTTCTAATATAGCATTTACTAAGTTGTATTTCATATGTTGACTAGTGGCCCATGCATGGATTTATGCACATTGAAAGGAAATTAAGTAGAAGAAATATTTTAATATTGTTATTCATCCCTTCTCTATAATAGAAGTATCAACCAAATTCATAATCGACAATGACAGATCGAAACACACGCATGCAATTGGCGCCAGCGAGAGCATTGTATGTATTGCGCATGTGCGAGTCAACTTAACCTTTTATAGATATAGAATAAACTTGCTTAATTAGACTTGCTTACTGATTTAGTTAAACTTTTTCCAGCCCAGTGAAGCACCTCAACTTCTCTTTCAAGTAATTGTCAGCAACACAGCAGTAAATATCAACACAAAGCAGATTATTATTGTAGATCATGCAGGGAGAACAAAGGATAAAATATTTAACTGTAGCAGTGTTTGACTACCAGTATATTCTGCGCAGTGAGAAAATCTGAAGTCATTTTCAAGGTCCACCATTTCTTACTTCTTTTCAGTTGGGTCAAGTTTCTAACCTTTCTAAATCTCCATTTTCTGACTAATGAAAAGAAAATAGTATTCCACTGAATCTCCTATCTACCTACTCCAGGACTTCTGTGAGGATAAAATGAGAGGAGGCATGGGAAAATGCTTCACAGACATTTTGTTAAAGTGTGAAATGTTTGCACCTGGCTATAAAGCAAGTCATGTTCCTGGGCTGAAGAAACTTTAAGAAGGAAGCCGGGCATTGCTACATGACATCATTACCCAGCGCCCACAGCGACCATTTCTGGGCTGGGCTGGGCTGGGCTGTGGGCTGCATTTTGCACCATGGGGTCTTAACAGCATCAGCTGCGATTTGGTGGGGTGTCGTTCTGGGGTGGTGGTGGGGCCTGGGTTCCACTTGGGGGAAGACCAGTGTTGCTTTGTGGGTACCAGGTCTGCGGTGCAGCTCCTGTGTTGAGTGTTTGCCCCCTGGTGGTCAGTGCACTATAGTACTGGTCGGATGGCCAGACCCTTAGCTTATTAGCCATATATATATATATATATATATATATATATATATATATATATATATATATATAATTATTATTGATTTCTACTAATTTTATACCTGGGAAAGAAAGGACCATGCCTGTTCATTTAAAAAAATGTATATACAGTGCTGAGTCCAGTATCAGTACTGTAGGTACTCAAAATTGTTTAGGTGAATAAGTAAGAAAGGTGACAAGGAATATATAGATTTAAGAATCTTCCTAGAATTTGTAATAGAACCTATGGAAGTTAAAGTCCTCAAAGGTGACTACATAATTACAAAAGAGCTCCTCCTAGTTGAGCTCATCCACCCACATAGGTATAGGTGTAGTTATATAGGTACATTACCTATTTACTGAAAAGTTCCAAATATATATTTACAGCTCTGATCTCTTTTGCATCCCAGATAAGACATCCTGAATAGTCCCTTAGAATGAATCAGGTATTCCAACATTGACTGAAACATGCCTTTCCCCATTCAGTCTGTTTCTCCTCCCTAACTCTTATTTGGTTAATTGTACCACCATCGAATGTATCAGAAATCCGAGAGCTGAGATTTCTTCATGCTCCAAATCTGATTCTTGTTCTATTAAATTTACTTCCTGACTCTCTTATAAGTATATACTTCCCTCTGCTGCTGCTTCCAGTTCTCATAATTGCTCAACAGAAACATTGCAGTAACCTACCAACTTGTCTTCCTTGGCTTCAGCTGCCCTCAAGCTGCCACCATCGGATAATAGAATTATCTTTATAAATCAGAAATATAATTTCGTTTATTAAATGCTGCAATAGCTTTCAGTTGCTTAGGTTACAAATTGCATGCCTTGGTGTGGTGGGGTGCCTTGGTCTGTCTCTTTAATTTCACAACTATCTTCTACTCACTGCTCCAACCACACTGACCTAGACACAATGGATATCAAAAAATCTATGCCATTTTGTAACTTGTTAATTCTTCTTTTTGGAGTGCTATTTCCTCTATTCTGAAGAATTCCTGTTCATTTTTAAGAACAAGATAAATTACTATCTCATTTGAGTAGCATTCTCTGATCTCTCCTGATAGAGCTGACCATTCCTTCTCTTAGGCCCTGAATGTACCTTATACCATCTATAGTTTTTGTCAAACCTTATTGCACTTACATGACAATAAGACAGGGGCTTATACTGTGAATTTCAAGACAGTAGAGACTATCTTCATCAGCTTTTAGTCTGGCATTATGTGCAGTGCCTGACAGTAAATATGCAATAAATATTTATCAACTTTTGCATAGAAGAATGCTGGAGATTGAGAAGCAGTTTTTAAAATTAGGTTTCTGTTTGTGGCCTTAATATAACACTTTTAAGAGAGAGGTAGGATAGAGACAGATTTTAGAAGTTTAAAGAATTAAACAGTGAAGAATCAGAGTCAGTGAATACGGTTAAAAAAGGTGGGGGGTGGTGGAACCTCACTGGAGTATCAGAGTCCAAAGATATTTTGGATGGGAATACCTAAAAGAGAGTATGGGCTGTTGGAAAGAAACCAATGCAAGAAACATATGTGAGTTTTAAGAATATGGTTCTATATAAGAAGAAGGATCTATATGAGGAAGAGAGGATGAAGTTGAAGAGGAAGAGAACTTTGTCTATACATCTTGTATATTCAATGTATTTACATAGAATTGTAGGAAAGGAGTGTGGATGCATAGGAGGTAAAGAAGAAAGCATGGAAAAGAAATATGGAAGAGATGTTAAAGGTGGATAAGTTGAATAAATTAATAGTTAAGACAGAATGATGAATTAGGTCTAGCTTACCTCAAACTTTTCCATGAAATTGTCAGCATAGGTCTTTCCTTATCCTTGTCTTCTAGCACACTTACTCATTTATAATCACATTGGGAAATAAATCTGAGACCCGATTATAGAAGGTTTTAAATGCCACGGTAGGCACTTCAACTTTGGATTGCTATGCAAAGGGGAGCTCTTCTCTGGAAGTGGTGCTTTAGCTGGATTAAGTTTACCTTCCTACAGGAAGTAAGAAAGTCTCCAAGAACAGAAATTAAGAAACTGATAGAAGTATTCAAGCAGAAATAACAGTTTAGGGCTTAGGCCCTGATTATAAATGAGCAGAAAAAGAAGACATCCTGAATAGTCCCTTAAATGAGCACAAAAAGAAGCACTGCCGTGAATTATATCTGAGGAAAAATAGGTAGAAATTGAATATCATTTAGTTTGGGAATAGAGAAGAGACAAGAGTCAAGTCTGGAAGGAGATAATGGTACCTTTTCTACTTGGTTATTTCCTCTCCTTGGAATGTCCTCTATACCACCTTGAAAGGTATCATAGTGCATATGAGAGGATTTTTAATCTGCAGAACTGTTTAGGGAAGGCAAGCCTGTTTGAAGATATTTAATGGTCTTTTTAAATAGCTGAGATGCCATGTGAGGCTCACACCTTACCTGCTGACAGTGCTGTTAAGCCAGTTATGCTGATAGGGCACTGGGAAGACAATGTGAACTGTGCTCTGGTTTTGAGTGTGAGGGCCTGGCTGTAAGAGTTCAGTGATTTTACTACATGACAGCTGTTGAACCACTTACTTTCATTATGAAGGAAATTAAACATCTGCCCTCATAGTTAATTGCAATCCATGACTGTCCATTTGTTGCTGCCACTGGAACTTATTTATCATAGTTTTATAGCACCTCTGTCTATGTTTTGCATTTATCCTTTCCTAGTTATGAAATTCTAATTTTTAATATCATAGATCCTCTTTCATTGAGTCACCTTTTGACTCATTGATATTAAGATAAAATAATTTAGATTCAAGGAGCAATTCTTACAAAAACATTTTTCCCAGTTATCTAAAATATTGATGGTAGTCAGCTAACAGAAGCAGTGCTATTATATAAATTGTTTTAACATTTTCCCCCCAAATATTATTTGTACAGCTTAACAATATTTCTAGTCTTAGGCAAATAATATGAGTTGAAAGCTAGATCCTCACTTTATGTCTCCTACTATTAATGACTGACAGGATTGGCTTGATATTGGTTGATTAGACACTGGCATTAAAGGGCACTGCTGAATGCTTTACACATCTGTTTTTAATACAGAAAAGCTTCAGCCAGTTTGTGGTGTTCACTTATTTGAGAAAGAAATCAATTCTTAAGATACACTGATACTGGAAAGTATATTTTGTTTTCTTACCCACCGAATATTAAATCTATATGTTAATACTGTGATGAGTGGTTTTGAAATCAGTCCAAATGATCTAAACTATATGTAGAAGGCACCTGTATTTTATGCTGGTCTTAAGATCTTAAGATCTCGCAATACAATCTGTGGAGTTCCTTGAGAACATTGACACAAGTGAATGACTTTATGTACAAAATTTCATTTAATTGTTTAGCGATAAGGGCTATTTTTAATAATGTTTGAGGAAGACAGTCCTTTGTATATAATTCCTTCAAAGCATATAATCCTACAAACTCTGCGAAAATGGTAAGATATCTTCTAGCTACTAAATTAGCCATAAAGCAGCTCTGAAAAGAACACAAAACTTGCTAATTAAAGCATCATCAAAATTTTAGCATTTTTCTCTGAGGAAGAATAAAAGAGCGCATCCTCGTTATTTTTTTTCAAGGCTTTTGATTTTTCTTCCACTTCCCCGCCCCCCCACCCCCCTTACTCTAAACCAGCAAATTTATAAGCCATGTACTTGAACAGCAAACCCATTTGCCATTTGGTAGAATTGGCTGACATTTCATTTTTTTCTGGGCAGATTGCAGATTAGTTTGACATTATTTTGCTGGGTTCTGAACTACATCATTAACATACTGTTTATGACTAAAAGCAAAGTAGTTTCATTTTGTGGCATAATACACCACATTTTCTACAAGTAGTAAAACGTATGATTTCTCTGAAAATAACTGGGTATTGCTCCAGTCTTGTAAAAAAAAACAAAAACCAACAGAAAACCAGAATTCTATTAATGTAACAAAATGTATCACTAAAATGGTGTGTCAGAGGGGAACGAAAACCTCCATAAAGGCATGATGTGTTTACTGTTGATATCTCTAAATCTTGGCTGGAAATGAGAAACATTCATGAAATATTGGGCTTAAACTGAGATTACATCAGTATGGTAGCAATATCTTGCTTGTCAACTAACTGCCTGGTTGTACCACATGAAAATGAAAATTTGCTTTTTGATCTAAGGCATAATTCTTTTCCTGACCATGTTGGATAACTTTTTGTTTTAAATGTAAAGAAAATAAGAACCAGGCAACAGTACCACACAATGGCTTCATTTGGGAAATCAAGGGAATAACAAACTGGCTGATCATTTTTTAATTCAAGTGGCGATCAAATAATTACCATGTTCTTATTTCAGTTCTTAGTATATTTGCTTACCTCCCGTCTTCCCTTAACTAAATTAACTCTAACATAGAAAATTAGTAGGGTCACATTTTACAATTCTTAGGCACTCTTCTATTTAAAAATCCATTGTAGTATTACACTTATGATATAGATGAGCTATGTTGAATAATTCCCTTGCTATGATTTTTCTCTCTCTCTCTCTTTTTTTTTTCTTTTTTGTAATGCAGCCATATTTTATGAAGACAGAGCATCTTGTTGCTGTAAAATGCTGCTTTTAATGACAGTAAGCACCTAAATGAAGTAATGTGCAAATGTTTTGGTCACACACACTTTAGTGTTTCAGCAAAACATCAAACCAATTAGCAAGCTATACTTCAAAGATAAAGTATATAGCCTGCTAGCAGATTGTAATGCATTTTCCCTCTAGTTACATCCATGGATTTAATTCTTCCTAGTTGCATGGCGGCAGCAGATAGAAAATCTTGAGGGACAAACTATAATTTCATGGTCATCTAAGATAATTATAATACTAATTACCTATTATTAATTCCATTTCCCATTTGTCTCATTGACATTTTGAAAGGGTAAAGGAGACTGTTTTCATGAACTTGCTGTTAAACCCCTTGCTATTTTTGGAATTAAAAGGTGTTCAGGAATGATGTACATTGTGCCAACATACTCTATTCATGTTGTACATCAGAGATGACCTGGTTTTTGCAATACTTTAGATAGAATGCTATTATGCCAGGAAAAAAAAGGTATTCTGTTTTCAAGAATGATATTAGGCATATCAGGCACATCTTTTCATTCTGGCATGTCCATCTTCTTCTAACTTTCCCTCTCTGTTAGGTTTTATTTGAAAGACATCTGTACATTCAATTTTCTCCAGGTATAGAATCCAGCAAGGTGGGAGTGGGGATGAGCAGCAAAAAAAATAAATAAGAAAATTCTTTTGATTCTGATTGTTGTTTTCTTTTATTGTTATGTTTTTTTCATAAATATATAATGCTTTAAGTCATAGCATGATTTTTCTCTGGCTCTAGAACTGCCTTTAATATTTTAGGTAAGTATTTATCAACCTATTTGGGTTATAATCAGATTATGATTATGATTATGAATATTCAAGTTTTTCAGTAGTGAAAAGTTGTTCATATACATCTATTTAAATTCCTCCAAAGTGCAGTAATTCTTAGTTAAAAGGCCAAATTTATTGTAGGTTTAGTAAATTCCACATTATTACAATTCAAATGGGTTTAATATGATAAATTATAATATTAATGAAGAGTAAAAAGATAAAAAATTATAAATGTGTGGCTTTTGGAATGAATATGGTATGCTATAGGTCTGGTCTAAAAAGGAATTTATAATATGTTTCATTTCCATTTTATCAATCAACAGAGATAATTGTATTTTGCTTAATTAATATAGCTTCCAGGCAGAGTAAGTAAGTCCATGCTCAAAAGCCATGGACTTAAAAACCAGTTAGCATTTTGTTTGGGGTCACAAAATGAGAATTACTGTGTTTTTTGCCCTATTTTATTTTTGTTTTAAGCAAATCAGTGAGACAATATTCCAGGGAGTCACAAAGGCAGGAACAATGACTTTTTGCTGATTTTTTTATCTGTGCCTCAGCATTTGCAGCCAGATGGACCTCGGTGCCACAGAGAGAGGGTGATAGTCCTGGCAAGGAGGAATGGCTTGAGAGAGTTTCAAATTGCCTATAAACCTAGAACTATTAGTAGTTTTCCTAGTTTGCTATTTCATTGAAGAAACATGCCTATGGTCATTAGTTGACCTTCACAAACCATCAATGACACAACTGAGGAGGGAACAAAAGACTGCTATTTTCAAGTTCACTGTTCTACTTGTGCCATTGCCATTAAATAAAACAATTCAGAATGCTGGCGGGACTACCAGACTGAGCAGTCATCTCTTAGCAAATGCCTGTCACACTAGGATTTTCCTAAAACCATCTGCATAGTATTGTTTGCTTAAAGAATTGTGAAATATAATAGCGATGAAATATTCAGGTTTAGACTGATTGCAAGGGAAACTGCAATAAAGAGAACCGCTATTACCATAGAAACAAGAAACTGCTCAGCGTCAACAACATTTGAAACCACCAAGACTCTTGATAACAACACATTATATATAACCCAGCATCTTTTGCTTACAGAATAATTTTTGGCTTTGTGTTTTTACTATAAAGCATATATTTGGATTATATTTGTAGGACTAGCTCTGTCTCAAGATACAATGATGCGTAATTAGATTATTCAGAATATATAGGGTGTGGCAAAGTAGGTTTACAGATGTTCCTATGGAGAATAATATGATGATTAATAAATAATAAGACAAGAATAATTCTGTTTCACATACTCACAACTGTAAACCTACTTTTGCCCTGTCCTGTATTCTATATTCAGCGTATAGAATTAATTAATCTAAGCTTAGTGATGGCATCTGGATTTCCAGGTATAAAATAGATTGGGGAATAATAATTGTACTGATGTGTGTTTTATTGTGGCATTGTGTATTATTTTCCAGTGCTAGAGAAGATGCTATATCCCCAACCTAATTTTTCATATAATTAAAATTACTATTTTAAGCATTAGCAATTTGTTTTTAATCCTCACTCAAGGATATATTTTTATCTTTTTTTTTTTTTTTGAGAGAGAGAGAGAGAGAGAGAGAGAGAGAGAGAGAGAGAGAGAGAGAGAGACATCAATATGAAGGAGAAACTGATGGGGTGACTTCCATAGGCCCTGGGATTGAGATTGAAAGCTCTACCTAGGTATGTGCCCTGACTGGGACTCAAACCCGAAATCTTTTGGTGTATGGGTCAACGTTCCAACCAACTGAGCTATTTAGCCAAGGCTAAGCATTAGTAATTTTTAAAATTTTTGTGATTCATTCTAGAAATTTTTTCATAGGTAGTATATTCTTAACTTTGTTATACCTAGTACATTTAGCAGATTTAAAATTTTTCTTGATTTCCAGGGCTCATAAATTAAGGCTATCAATTATAGTATTTTGCTGTGACTCATAACTTTTGTTTATTTAGCCCTGCTTGTATTTACTCTAGATTATGCCAGTCGGGTATAGTGCATCCTGCCTATCAACTGTTATTTCACGGTCAGCACTCCTTCTTCATGTTATTCACTTAATTACTATTTTTATGTATGTGAATAGGTTAGAAATGCCTGCAGAACAAAAATAAATAGGCTCTGAGTAAGCATATGAGACTTTTCTATCATTAAAATATGGGTTTAGCTTGGCCAGAGTGGCTCAGTTGGTTGGAGAGTGATCCAGTGCACTGAAGGGTTGCTGGTTTGATTCTGGTCAGGGCAGAATCCTGGGTTGTGGGTTTGATCTCTAGTAGGGAAACATATGGAAGGCAATCGATTGATATTTCTCTCTCTCTCTCTCTCTCTCTCTCTCTCTCTCTCTCTCTCCCTCCCTCCCTCCCTCCCTCTCTCTCTAAGTATGTCCTCAAGTAAGGATAAAAAATATGGCTTTAATGAATGCTTTGTAATTTATTTCTGCTGCCTAAATATCTCTTTTATCAACATCTAATTCAAGTCAAATTTTCTGTGATTGAGAATTCTGGAAGGCTAACTTAATGGTAAATGGAATTATTATTATATTTTGAAAGTATTTTATACAATACTGAAGAAATGAAAAATCCATTTAATCCCCAAATTTAGAACATTAATGAAGCTATCATGGAAATGGGAGAAAGAAAATAATCTGAATACTTGAAGGCTTTTATTTTAAAAATTTTAAATTTCTAACTCAGGAAATTGAAATTTTGAAATGACTATCATCTCAGATTAATAACCATCATTTTAAAGTTAATTTTTAGGTCTTTGCAACAAAGTCATCTACGTAGGAAGGGTAGCAATAGTGACAATTTTCATTTCTTTGTGGGTTTATTTAATAGGTAGCCTCTTATTTTCCTTGCTAAAATGACATCTCCCAAGTACATTAAAGTTTTTGCCTTCTAGATGTGTGAGTCATAAACAGACTCAATTCTCAATGTCTTAAGTCATGTTTGCACAAGAAAAATAATAATTTTTTAGCTGCAGTTTTTTCTCACATCTTGAAACAGCAGAGATTCTATCTTAGAGGAACGCTTTTTCGTAAAGTAATAGAAACATAGAGAATTGACATTAATTTCCATACCTCAGTTTCTAGTTAGTAAAATAACAAGATTTTAGCTACATGGTCTCTAAATTCTGGCCAATGATAAAATTAATTGAATCCTATTAAAGATTGGAGGATGAGTGCATTCATTGATATTTGGTCTTTGGATCTGGTCTACTTGCCAGGAAATATTTATTTACTTGGCAACTAGTCATGAAAGGTCAGTTTCTTGGCAGTTTTTCACCTGATCTTTTAATATTCATTCAAGCATGGTGATTTTTTTGTGGTCCCTGTTGTGGTCTGTGAAGACGTACATGCTTTTGCAACTCCATTTTTAAAATTTGAATCTGTTCTGACAGTTTATATTGAAGCATATGAGAAGACTGATTGATAGTAAAAGTTTCAAATTAAGTTTAAATTTTTGTAGGAAATGGAAAAGAATATAATGATCATTTTTTATGAAGGGGCAAACTTGATTTTCTGACATCTAGAATCATCCCAAAAGGAAACTAACTGCTTTGTGTGGTGTGAGTTCCCCCATCAATGGGTTTATTCAATGGTTGTATGATGGAGTCTTTCAAAACCAGTGTGAGTGGGAGACTGAATGAGCTTGTTTTAAAGTTCTTTCTAATTTTAAGTTTCTATGAGTCACAAATAACATATAATTATCTTGATTTGGGAATTTTGCTGGAGTAAGGATTCCATGAAGAATTAGATTAGAACAGCTGACTTTCTCACCTAATGCATGGGAGTTTCCAGTGACATATTAGAGTCATTAATAAGCCATGATTTCAACACTGATCTGACTAGTGTAAGCAGTAAAAAGAAAAAAAAAAAGAGAGATTATTTGAGAGGCTACCTATAGTCAGAATTGAAGGTACAGCTGAAGTTAAGCCTTGTTCAAAGATGAGGACTATAGAAGCTCTGGATCTCAACAGAATTTGTGGACTATGAGTTGATGACTCAGTTTAAAATTCTATTCTTGTGTGTCTGTGTTCAATATTCAAATTACGAAGAAAAACTGGTGGACCTAAATTAAGAAATAATACTTCAGTTGTCAAAGCAGGGAGTGGGAAAGGAGAGGAGATCCTGGGTACCATGATTTCCAGCCCCACCGGAATCAAAGTCTAGTCAGAATATTGGTTGAGAAGGTATCATGAGATGGGTTAGGAGTTGCTCAAAGGAAAGGATAAGATCTTGCCAAAAGAATGAGGTGGAGGTTGATGGGGGGTGCTGGAAAGTTAAAAAATTATGTAATTGTACATCCTTATTTTGTCTCCTCGGTGGCCTCAAAGCTCTTTAAAGTTCACTGTCAAATTCCCAGCCTCTGCTGCAGTGCATTGTCACATAGGATTTGGGGTAGTGAATATTTGTGAAGCAAATTAATAAATCAAATGAATTTAAGTGATATAGTTTAGAAGTTTACTGGTCCACCTTCAGTAGATGTAAAGAGAACAATTTAGCAAACTTTTGATCCAGCGACCCTCAGGGGCTATTAAAATACAAATTGGTCAGTGGATAGGAAGGAGGTGCAAGCTTCATCTTTTTCTTCTTCCGGTTTTCCATCCTTTTCATTTTGTTTCTCCCTCCATCCTTCTCTTCTTTCCTCCTCCTCTTCCTTTTCTTCTAATATGTATTAATTAAATACTTATTCTATATAATAAAAGCCTAATATGCTAAGTGTCTGGTGACCAGTTGACTGTTCAACCATTCAAAGCGTAATATGCTAATGATATGCTAAGGCCACTCAACTGCTCGCTATGACATGCACTGACCACCAGGGGGCAGATGCTCCGACTGGTAGGTTAGCTTGCTGCTGGGGTCCGGACGATAGGGACTGGGCGAGATGGGGCCAGACACATACTAGACCTCTCCTATGGTCCCTCCCTGACCCCAATTGTGCACTGGTGGTATTTCTCGGCCTGGCCTGCACAGTCTTGCAATCCAGGACCCGTCAGGGGATGTTGGAGAGCTGGTTTCGGCTCAATCTCACAGGCCACTCCCCTTGGGAGGGTGCCAGAGACGCAAGGCTCATGGCTGGTGAGCACTGCTGTGGAGGCAAGAGCCTCTCCCGATCAGGACTGATTGGGCACGAGCCCACGGCAGGCACAGTGGGGCCGGGATGAGTGGGAGCGGCAGGTAGGAACTGCAGGTTGCGTTGGACTGCGGGTTTCAGCCAGATCCCTACAGGCCACTCTGAGGGACCCCACCCATGCATGAATTCATGCACCAGGCCTCTAGTAGATCATGAAGACAAAGTACATAATTTATTTCCCTTTATTAACAAAATATAATTATACACCATGAGTTTTGAATGATCGCTATTCTGTTTGTATTCTTTTAATAGTTGAATACAATAAATGGGCTGTAAGACTTTGCCAAAAAGACATGGATTCTAAGGTGGTTTTATTTTTTCTGTGTTTCTCTTACAGAGCTGTAATAATCAAGTCTCTCATCTGATTTTTTTAAAGTTTTGATGAAATCTAGTTCAAAAGTAGACCTAATCATAGTTTATAATGAGCTTTGAGAGACTTTTCTTGTAAATTTGAAGATAAAAATGACTGAATCATAATAGAATTTCAAATGCTGTTAACAGGGCTGAAATTGTTATTGAAATCAGAAAATAACTCTCTTAAAAATAAATTGTCTAAATATATTCATTGTATCCATGTTTGAATAAATATCATCAAGACTCAGGGGATCTTTGCATTTAAAGGCACATAATATATATAAATGCTTTCATATCAATAACAAAGATACCTAAAGAGTGGTCACCATAGTGAGAAGATTATGTTTTATTTATAGAATCTAGAAGTAGAAGTGGTAGCATCTTCCTTTAAAAGACATTTCCTTCTGTCAGCAAATGTACATAAAAGATAATAGCTTGTACTATTTCAAGTATTATGCATAAATTCAATGCATTTACAAGTCAGCAATTTTTAGACCCCACTTACAAATAGCTGTTGGGGAAGAACATGAGGCATTTGGAGCTTTTATATAGTTATATTATTACACAGTAGCTATAAGAGTATAAATGACCTCATAGTTCAAGCAGAAAATTAACTAAACTAGGAACATTGTTGTCTTCACATAAAATGAAAATTCGGTGATATCAAGTATGCTATATCAATATCTATGTCCCTATTTTCTTATAGAATGTCATCAATGTGTGTTTTATGTCATGTGTTTAGATTACTACTGATTTATTCTAAAACCATTATTATCAGTGATGGTAAGAAAATGCAAATAATCACTGGAATGATTTGATGGAGAACTACTGATGTGTTAAGCCACATAAGAGTAAAAAACATATTTGTATTTTATAGAAAATTGGAATCTATTCTGTTCGTACTTTTGGAATATATGCTTAATAATAGGTAAGCTTGAAGCAATTTGAAAAACAAGCAAACATGCCGAAACCGGTTTGGCTCAGTGTATAGAGCGTCAGTCTGCAGACTGGGGGGTCCCAGGTTCGATTCCGGTCAAGGGCATGTACATTGGTTGTGGGCACATCCCCGGTGGGGGTTGTGCAGGAGGCAGCTGGTCGATGTTTCTCTCTCATTGATGTTTCTAGCTCTCTATTCCTCTCCCTTCCTCTCTGTAAAAAATCAATAAAATATATTTAAAAAAACAACAACAACAAGCAAACAAAAAAGGGCAAACTCCAAAATTGATAGATTTTCTGCTCTCCCAGAATTGATCAACTTTGTAAGCACATAGAAGAACATCTAATGCAGGCAAAAATCAATGGGACTCCATTAGGAACACTTCTTGTTGGATTAATCCAATTTCCTTCAGTGCTAGAATGCAGACTGTTAGATCCATCTGAAGTCAAAGTCTCAATGTGACTTGACTTAGTGAGGCTTTCCTTTTATTCCCAGTTAACAGCCTAGGGAAGATAAACTTTTCTACCAATATGCAAAAGGTTGGCAATAGTTTTGGCCAATGGGGACGTTTCGAATAAACCCTACCAGAATGATCACCCAATACCTTTAAACATGATCTCAACAACACCATCACAAAGACAATGAAGAATAACATTTAGTGAGCCCTTATTATGTGCCAGGCATTGTTCTATGGTATTTATATGTATTTACCATTTATCCTTTTTAAGAAGCAGCATCAGGTACTGTTTAAAGACATTGATTCCTAAGCCTGGGTTCAAACTCTGGCTCTACTACTTAGCTGTGTGACACTTTGGGCAAGGTATTCAACCTCTCTGCCTAGGATTGCTCATGTGTAATTGGTAATAATAATTCTTAACCGTTTGAGTTGCTGTGAGTGTTAAACAAGTTATTGTTTATAAAATGCTTAAACAGTGGCTGTTCCTCAACCAATGCTACAAGATGTTTGTTAGATAAATAAAAATGTAAGCCAAACAATAAATTGTTGATTACGGAATAATGCTTAGTGAGGAGTTGATCAAAGTATTGCTTTTAGTGATGAGTTGCAAACCATGCCCAGTGGTAGGAGATGATTGAGTAAGCAGAGTATAATATAGCAGAAGAAGTGCTGTGATCTCAGTAGGACACAGGTTGAACATATGTCAAGAACACAGGGCTGTAATTACTGAAAGTACACAGGCACTAAGGTTGCATTGATGGAAGACTGTCACAAAGGCATTGACAATGGTTTGATTGCTTTTGCCTCTTTTCAGTATATTGTAACCAATTTAGTTTTCTCTTCCTTTCCCCCCCTTCTTCCTACTTCCCAGTTTCCCCTTCTTCTTCCTTTCTCCTTTTATTTTAAAAACTAGAGGCCCAGTGCATGAAATTCATGGACGGGGGGGGGGGTGTCCCTCAGCCCAGCCGGCACCCTCTCCAATCTGGGACATCCCTCTCACAATCCAGGACTGCTGGCTCCCAATTGCCCTCTCATGCTGGCCTTGTCCCCCCCAACTGCCCTCCCCCGCAGGTCTGGTTCCCCCCCAATTGCCCTACCCTGCAGGCCTAGTCCCCCCCAACTGCTTTCCCCTGCAGGCCTGGTCCCCCCCAAATGCTCTCCCCTGCTGGCCTGGTCTCCCCCAACTGCCCTCCTCTGCTGGTCCGGTCACCCCTAACTGCCCTCCCTGCTGGCCTGATCACCCACAACTGCCCTCCCCTGCAGACCTGGTCCTCCCCAACTGCCCTCCCCTGCAGGCCTCGGTCTCCACCAACTGCCCTCCCTGCTGGCCTGGTCACCCCTAACTTCCCACAACTGCCCTCCCCTGCAGGCCATCTTGTGGTGGCCATCTTGTGTCCACATGGGGGCAGCCATCTTTGACCACATGGGGGTTGCCATATTGTGTCTTGGTGTGATGGTCAATTTGCATATTAATCTTTTATTAGATAGGATAACTTGGAATAAAAGAAGATTACCTAGGAAAAACAATAGCATTTTTTATTATTGAAAAATTACATGCTGGAAAAAATTCACAGAGTTTGGATTGATAGATTGTCTTTATAGGATATTTTGTATTCTAAACAGAATTTTAAGGTATTCTGGTCCCATGTCATCATTTAGGAAAAAGCAAGACGGGATCTGCTTTTTGACTCACTGACCCTCCATGGCAATTATGTTCTCCTATTGGACAGGGTCTTGGTAATGAAACCTGGGTTTTGGTCCTGCCTTGGATGTAGGGAATATGTGACTCAATCTCTTGTGCCATACAAGACCTGTTACCATTTTTGTAGATCCTGTATAAGTCACCACTATAGTGCCTCTTGTTATTGTCTCTCTTCTCAATTAGTATTTTATTTTGGATTCCATATCTGTAATATGTTTTTCTCTTTTTTATATGGACTTGTTTTCAAGTCAGCTAACCTTTGAATGTTTCCTCTTTAACCATGATCTGTGCTCTTACACATTGTAAGTAATTTAATTCTTAAAATAACTCTGCTATAGTTATCATTCTGCTGATTATTCAGTAAGGCAAACTGAGATTCAGAAAAGTTCATTTGTTCCAGGCCATCCGACCAGGTAATGGTGGAGCTGAAATGCAGACCCTGGTCTTCTCACTGCTGACTTTTTTTCAGATTGAGTTCAGCTGAAGAGATAAATATAGAAAAGTGCTTCCAAAAACAGAGGGTTAGTCTGTTCTTTTGTAGAATACTAAAGAGTGGATCTCACATGTTTTCTGTTTCTCCAAGTAATATATTCAATGCTAACCAAATTTATTTTCTCATCTTTGCCATTTTTTCTTGTTTTCCCCCCTGAAGTTCCTCCTCTCTTAAACCTTCTAAGACACCCTCTCAAATCATTTCTGAATTTTGATTACATTCATAATTCCTTAATATTTCTCTGGAAATGCTTAGTTATGTTACTGGGAAGATGCTCCCAGGAGGTGGGTTGGTCTTTTTTCCTGACTTCTCAAGCAGATTAGGGCTTCTCTGATCTCCCACCTCCCAGGTGTACAGAGAATTCAGAGCATCACCTCTCTATGTTCTCTCTCTCAAAACGAAGCCGAACGGTGATTCTTTCACTGTGCCTCCTAGGAACCATAAAGGCCTGGAAGACCATGCACATATTCCAGATAGAGGAGCCAACACTGGCTTCTTTTAAGAACAAGTTTCTTGGGAGTCTATTGTCTCCTCTTTTGAACTTTATTTACATTTTGCATTTTATTCTGCAATACAGAGGTTTTTGTTGAAATATAACAATAATATGTCCCTCATATCTTCAAGGAAATGTGCTTAACCAGATTGGTGTACCGCATTTATCCATGGATTTATGTGTCCATTACAAGGCTGAATGCTCTGAGCACTAGAAGTGCCCTCTTTCAGAAATGCAGACCTCCAGAAGAGCCACGTTTCATCTCAGAACCTGAACAGTGACATTATGGAAACCCTTCTGAGAACACATGACACCCTGTAATTATAAAATGTATACATGTGCGTGTTTGTGTTTCAAAGAAACTTGGCTTGATTTTAGAGGATATAAAAAATAGGCAGTACATTTGTTAAATAAGTATAGCGCTGATATGCATAGTGTTTTTTATAAAAGCTATATTTTGCTTGGTTAAGATTTTAAATTTAAGTTAATTTGAGATATCAGAACCATAATTATTTCATTCAATTCTTAAGCCAGTTGAAGTCTTTCTCACAGAGACCTCCTAAAGATGTATTCGTTTTATAATTAGTAATTAGTTTTCCTTTTTTGTTTGTTTGTTTGTTTGT
The DNA here is from genome assembly GCF_951640355.1 of Cnephaeus nilssonii. Taxonomy (NCBI): domain Eukaryota; kingdom Metazoa; phylum Chordata; class Mammalia; order Chiroptera; family Vespertilionidae; genus Cnephaeus; species Cnephaeus nilssonii. The sequence continues at coordinate 43,009,745 of NC_137080.1, read as the reverse complement.
TAATCCTCACCAAGGATATTTTTCCCATTGAATTTTTCAGAAAGCAGGGAAGGGAAGGGCGAGGGCAGAGAGAGAGAAAGAGAGAGAGAGAGAGAGAGAGAGAGAGAGAGAGAGATAGAAACATTTAATGTGAGAGAGACACTTGTCCCGCTCTGGGCCAGGGATTGAACTTGCAACCTTGGTATGTACCCTTGTCCTGATTGAACCTACGACACTTTGGTGCACTGGATGACACTCTAACCACTGAACAACACTGGCCAGGGCTAATTAGTTTACCTTTTTATAGTGTTACTAGTGACCCGGTGCACGGAATTGTGCACATTGAAAGGAAATTAGTTAGAAGGTGGCCGGCGGGGCAGGACTGGGTGAAAGGGGCCAGACATGCCCTGGAGCCAACCTCCTGAGGTCCCTTCCTGGCATGCCACACCTGGGGTGGTGCCTTGGCTCGAAAGGCACCTGCGCAGTGAGCAGAGTCCCTCCAGCAGGTGGGGTTCCTTGGCCTAGCCAGCGGGGATTGGGCCGAAAACGGCTCTCCAACATCCCTCGAGTGGTCCTGGAGTTCCAGAGAGCACTCTGCAAAGTTGCTGTCATACAGGGTGTGGAATGCAAACACAATTGTGCAGTAAACCAGATTCGGGCCTGACAGTGCCCCAGGAACAACATAACCCACGGCTGAAGGTGGAATCGCGTTGCCCCATAAGGAATCGGGCTCCCACCTCTCTGGTTACAGGGTGTGTCACCGAAGAACCACAGCTGCCAAGTCACTGCAGCTCAGCAGCTCCTGCATTGAGCATCTGCCCCCTGGTGGTCAGTGTGCATCATAGTGACCAGTCAGATGGTTGGACACTGAGCATATTAGCCTGTTATATATATAGGTAATGTATCTGAACTTTCGCCTTCTTTATTTTTCCTTTCCTATTTCTATGAGATAACAATTCTTGCTTTTCTGTACTGCCATTTAGTTCTCAGTTTTTTTCCCTGAACAGATTCCTCTAGTTTCTCATTTCCCTGCATCCAGCCCTTCATCCATCTCTTTCATGCAGCTGAATGGAGTAAAATCTCTGCCTTACTTAAGTGTATTGCATGGTTATTCACTTTTGGATCGCAGACTTCTAAAGAGCATGAGTTATTTCTGTTCACTTATGTTATAGATAAGAGTGATACTGAGTTATGATGGTAAATAATAAACACACAGAAAATCAGTTCTTGGACAAGCATATTTATACGCTTGGAAATGTTGAAATTCTACATTGGTACTTTGATTAAGAATTTTTCATATCTCCCCCAATAATTCACCTTAGCTTAACTGTTAAGGCTCTTTAAATATATTTTTCTTCATATACTGAGGGGCATTATAATAGAACAGATAAGAGCAAAGATTGGGTACAAACTGAAGATATTAAGTCCTGGTTTTATCACTTTTACCTATGAGACCTTGGGCAAATTAATCTTCCTGTGTCCCCCTTTTACAGGACAACAATAGTTCCTACCACATAGGCTTGTGGTTTGGATTAAATTAGTGATACATGTTAAAGAATATAGAATGGTGCCTGACACATTGCAAGTGACATGTTTGTATTAATTCTGTTCTGGTATATTATTTTATTATCTCCTGAATTAAGCTATTGATAATTCTATAGTTCTAGTATATCTTTCATACCTTGTGGCTTTTCTTTCTTCTTCTAGCTCTCATCTAATTTTGCTTCTCTAGCTCATGCCTCATCATTATGAAATAAATACCTGCCATCTATAATATTGCATATCCCATTTTCTCCTAAAACATGTAAAATGGGTGAAAACAGAGGATGAACTGAATATTCTAATTTTTTTCTCTGAATTGCATTTATTAGTCTGTTGCATTGTGTTAGGTGCATTGCCTATTAGCAATTTCTTTTATCATCATTATTGTTATTATCTTCACATGATCTTGACCTCATTATTTATTGAGTGATTAGGACCTACAAGTAACTATTCCAAGCATTTAGTAATAGAACCATGTAATCTTCACAAAAACCACATGAAGTAAGTAATAGTATCTTCAGTTACAGATGTGGACATGTTGTAGAAGTGGTTACCCTCTTGCTTCTGTCTTAACCTTTGCATTGGTGCAGACAGCCATTATAGCTGAAACATTCCTTTTAGATAATCTACTGACCCTTCCCTACTTTAAACCCTCAGAAGATGACAAATGACCATGGATTTCCCTTATGGCAATTTCAAAGATTCTTTTAGGGAATGTTAAATGTCCAATTCTTGAACACAGGGATCAGTTTGATTGATTTTGGCAAGCACTACATCAACAGGAGAGGCACATACAGCATAAACTGTGACAAAGACCAAGAACAGGTTCCTGTGTGTAATGCCTCCTGGGATGATCAAATGCAGGAGGCCTAGTAATGATGAATTTTCAAAAAGGCCTGTAGCATTGCTTTGTGGTAGATGGGGCCAGCTGGGTGGGGTGGGAGGAGAGGGTTGGCATTTCCAGGAGACAGATGCTTGAATGGATTTTGCAGGTGGTTTTATGGTAGTTCATGGTGGGCTCTTTGGCAGATCTTCCCCTTGGCTCCCTAGTTCATTCCAGGCTCTGAGGTGACACTGTGATCTCTGCTGGCAGTGCACATGCAATGACCTTGCAAAGATTTTACCAGTTCACATTAAAACAAATTGTAATTTACTTTTTACCTGGTTTCAATACAGTAAACTTTTTATGTGTTTTTCATTTAAACTTTTAGAAAGCCAGTTTGTGGTTGCAATTTCCTTGATTGTGGTATGAATTTGACGCTAACATGCTAGGGTAAGAATAGGTACTTAGTAAATTAAGTCAGCAACCAGCTCTTGTTGACTTCACTTGAAATCTCACATCCAACATTTTAGACCAAAATAATAAAAGCTAACATTTCCTGAGTGGTCACTGATTGTCAGTGTTTCAGGTGCTTTACCTACAGGGTAGCTTTTAATTGTCACAGCAAGCCAATGAGGTAGGAACTGTCCTTGTCCTGATGTTCCTGGTGTGGAGAACACTATATGGTGTGAATAACTTCCCTGAGGCTTCTCAGGAGGCAGCCATGGAAGATTTGCATCCAGGCCTCTGTCTCAGGAACCCACACTCTTAACCATGACGTCACCCAATTTGACAGCCACTTCTGGGCAGGGTGCTTCATGACACAGACTTTTTCTAAAGCTGTCAAGCACAAAAAGAGCCGAAAGCTCTTTTTCAGAGACATACAAAATTATAACTTGAAGTTGTGTTTTTTTTCCCCCCATGTTCTCTGCTTTTTATCATCTTGAGAATAGGAGACATAAGTTTTTATTTTAATTAGTAACATTGAAACACATTAAATAGAATCTGTGGAGGCAGCTGTGTATTCTCACTTTGACTTGAAAACTACATTCATTGATATCTTTTTCGTCTTTGGAAAGAAATCTATTGTCCATTATAGCTGCTACTGCTCTGAACCCTTTTGGTAATTGTCCATGAAAGACTCTGCTCTTTCTTCTTTGGGAAAATGACAATGGCATACTGTACTTCACAGGTGCAAAAATGAAATGATTTGCTCCATCATTTAGTTTGCTTAATTTACAGCTTTTATGTTTAATTACACTTATTGTTCATAGATTGGATATTGAGGATCCAACAAAGATGATATTTGAATCAGCTTTGTAATGCCATTGAGTAGGTCTCACACTGCAGGATACTTAAATCTTTTCTCCCATTGTGACAGTTTGGATATCCTCAGGGGTTCCGAGCGATCTTCAATTATGCCAGCTGTCTGAATATGGAATGTAAAACTACTATTACAGGGGGGGAATTAAATATTACTTGGCCCAATTTTACCTTTTTAGTCAAAAGTGAATAGCATGTGCCCACATATGCAAGTGAAAGTAGACAGATGCAGCATGTGTAAAAATGCTGTGGGTACAATTTTCCTTCAAAGCATTTACAGTTTGGAGAGAACACCCATCTGCCACTAAAATGTTGAATAACCTTGGGTATGTTGCTTTACTCTCTAGGTTTCTATTTCCTTACTTGTAAAATAAAGGGGTTTTCCCTAGCCAGTTTGGTTCAGTGGATAGAGCATTGGCTTGCAGACTGAAGGGCCCTGGGTTTGATTCTGGTCAAGGGCACATTCCTCAGTTGCAGGCTCAATTCTGAGCCCTGGTTGTGCGGGAATCAGTCAATCAATTGTCTCTCTCACCTCAATGTTTCTCTCTCTCTGTCTCTCCCCCTCCCTTCCACCCTCTTTAAAAATCAGTGGAAAAATATCCTCAGGTGAGGATTAACAACAACAACAAAATAAAATAAAATAAAATAAAATAAAATAAAATAAAATAAAATAAAATAAAGGGGTTATTCTAAATCTTTTGGTAGCCATCTGGGATGGAAACATGAATGTTTTGTGACCTTGGGAATTTTATCATTCTCACCTCTGTGCTGCTTTTGCTTCAACAACCTGATGAAGCCTCAGGTCACCACCACCTGAGACACCTTAGGACTACAGTTTCTCTGAGAATAGACAGCGGTAGCCAACTCACTGTGATCTCACACTTCCCCTTACCCTGTTACCCTTAAAGATGCATGTTTCCTGAGAGCTCGTCCAGAAAACGTTCAGAATGAAACTTATAGGAAGAAGGGATTTTTCTTTTAGAGATTGGTGTACAGTAAGCTTCCAGCTGAGGTACAAGGTATAGTTCTCGTTTGGCAGAGCTGACCATAGCATTTGCAAATAGGTGGATTAGATGGTTGTCTTGGCTGTGGATAACTGGGGGTGATATTCACATTTTTGAGCCCATAAAGACTTCTAGTTTATCTCTGAATGCCATCTTAAATCATCCAAAAGTTATTACATTATTCATTTTTATCACTATCTACAGGCATAGGAGAGCTAGGGGTTAGATCATGGGAATACAATGTTAGGGGAGTAAGAAGACACTGTGGAACATTTAAGATCGAGAGGCCTAAGTCTTTTTTTAGTGAATGACATGGTTGTATCTGGATCTGGCTGAATCCCAATTATGCTCATTCATTCATTTAATAAACAAGAACTTGTGCACCCAGAATATGTCTGGCATTTTTCTAGATCCTGGGAACAGAGAACTGAGCAAAATGGACAAAATACTTGTTACCAAGAAGAATTCAGCACTGAGGTATGAGCTGACTTTCACCTGAGCATCATTTTTATGCCTAATTATATAATGATTCCCTTCACTTTGGTTCTTCTTTTGGTTGTTGAAATTTTATTTTGTCACAAAAGACAAATAGATAGTACTTGGAAACAGAATTATTCATGTATTCTACAAAATGTGATTATGTGGTGGCCTCTCACTTTCTGATACTGTGGCAAGAATTATGAGCTGGGATGATGGGTGCAAAGCTTCAGCACCAAACACAGTACTGACCTAAGGTAATAAGTGAATCACAAATGAATAGTATTGGGTGAATTTTAATTTGGTCTGTCAGCAGATGTCATCATTGTGTCAAGTGATTGAGAGAGGAGAGGGGAGAATGTGTGGCTTTCTCTCAGTGCCCTGGCTGGAGGGTAGGAGAGAAGGACTACCTACTTGTCTTTTAGAAAAGAGAAGGCCTTGGAGGTACAAGTCCGTTCGTAGGTGCACTGCACAAATCATTCAGTTGACAACTGAGAAAACTGAGCTGAAAGGTTTCAAATGAATTTTCAGAGTTATATAGGAAGTTACTGAGATGTGTATGGAGGGCAGTCTTGAGCTTTCACCCAGAGAAACTCTGTTTTTTGCCCCCCGCCCCGCCCCCCGCCCTGAAATATATTATAGGTCTTATACCACATAGTCTCTGCTTATGCTTTGGCAGGATTTTTCTGGAGTAAAATTTATGGGTCCCCACCCAATCCCCCATCGTGTCCTTATTTCCTAGAGGGCAAATAATAAAAGGGTTAGTGATGGTGGTCATTAGAGGTTCTTGAAGAGTGGTTCCTCCCCATCCAATATTTGGCTTTGCTCCTTTTGGGCATTATATATGGGTGGGAATCTCAGTGTGTGCTTTTAGCTTCATTGGCCTTTGGGATGCCTCATTGAACACGATGTGGCACTAATCACGATGCTCTGCCCAGCACAGATGTATCTAACCTGCTGTCCGTACCCCTGAGGACTGGAAAGATGATGTGCTCAGCATTCTATTATAAGCTTGTGTTTCTAGGCACTTCAAAAGCCACTAATGAAAAAGCACCTCCTGCCACCTGAGGCTTCCTTTTACTCTTTCAGTGTTGTTCAGAGATGATCAATAGGGAATACTCTCAAAACACTTTGAAGTTGAAACTACTGGACGCTGATAAGTTTGGGAAGTTCTGCACAACAGCATGCTCTTTAATTTGTCCTTGCAATCATATCGGAAATGCACATGATTGAATTAATTATCCCTCAAATTATCCCAGTAAATATTATCCCCTTATTCATTCAACAGTTCTCTGGCAGGCATGGGGAGAAATACAAAACATCTTCAAGGAGCTCACTTTTTTGGAAAGGAGAAAAAGAAACACTTGAAGTATACTATCATAAACACTTTATAAAATTATACATGGAATACCATAGGTATTATATGACACAGTAGATGTTCATGCTAATTTTCCTTTGTCATTAGGAATCAAATGTTTTCAAGATTCTCAATGAAAAGGTTGGGATTTTTCAAATATATCACACAAAGACTTACTTCAAAATGTGCTTCGGTTCTTAGAATTGTCATTACTTCAAATATTTTATTTTACAGAAATTTCTGATTAATAAAAGAATTATTTTGTTCGTACCTTGCAATTACAACAGTCTCTGGCACATAGTAAAAGTTAATTATTTAATGAATGAATGAATTACCTTTATATGAAAAAGCACCACTATCAGAATTTGATTCTAGAATCATAGAGGAAAGGATCACCTGGAGTTTAAACTCGGGGGCTTACTCTGTGCAGAGAAACTAATAAGGCCAAGGCCAAAGTTTCCTTCCTTATACAAGCAAGTTAAATTTGTATCATGGAAGGCAGCAGGACAAAGATGATTAGAAATTCAGTTACAACAATTAGATTCTGCAGGCCATAGATCAAATTTTAGAGAATTGGAAGGAGCCACAGGATTCTAAAAGTCAAAGTAATAAGAACAAAGGCAAAAACAATTAAGAGCCAGAATGTGCCTTTAACTTTGTCAGGCAATGTCTTGAATCTCTGCTCAGTCTCTGCTTGCCTGCCCATACCACCTTCCAAAGAAACTGCCAAGTGACTGGCACGGACTGCCTCAGAGGACTGATGTGGTGTGGACCACTTTCCTGTCCATACCTGGCTAGTTTTGGATGAAGCCCTGACCCCCCGACAGTTGCCTATCCTTCTGGGCTTGCCCTGGCATCAGAATTTGAGGCATGTGCAAGCAGAAACTAAAGGTACTATAGCAGGAAGAGCTGAATCAGGAAAGTCACTGCTGAACATATCTGAGGGAGCGGAACTCGCAATGAAAAGAAGAGACGGAGGAAGAGCAGATAGGCCATGTGAGTGAGGGAGACCAAACAGCCCCAGAGAAACACAGCAGGGAAAAGTTTACTCCATCTCCTGAGGGTTTTTATTCCCAGAGCCTGTGTCTATAGAATTGCTTCCTTCGCAACACACACACAGACACACACACACACACACAGACACACACACACACACACACTCATATACACAAGGGTATTTTTGGTTAGAGATAACTAGATTTATTTTTTCTTTGCAACCCCTCCAAAAAGATAATTAAATATATTCACAAATGCTCATTTGTTGCTGCTGGAATATGAGGTGGAACTAAGAGAATTGTGTGGGTCAGAGCATTTCCACCACTATATTTGGAAGAAAACAGTTTACGTATCTTCTCCTAACTGCCCTCTGCCCCCATATCTACCTACCCTTGTCTGTGTTAGGTGGCCTCCCAGGGCTGCCCATCAAACTCTATGTATCACCGTTATGCCAATCAAAACAGCTCTGAAATCCTTTCTTACTACGAGTCCGTGTATATTCTTCAGTAGACGGTAGGCTCCTAAGGGTCAAGTTGTGAATTACCTGTTTCTCTCTTGGTGCTAAACCTAGTGCCACAAAAGTCTCACCCCGGGTACATTCTTGACGCATGCTTGCTGAAAAGTTGGTACCTCTCTGTAGAAATGATACCCGTTGTTATTAAACATAGTGATTTAAATATTCACTCTCCCCACCCTCTAAATCAACCATGTTTATATAGAACCACGCAAAAGTGAATGGATAGTATGTGATAGGGCTATTGTGTAACTGAGTGATCATTTAACTGGATAGAAAAGAAGAATATATCACTGAGTTGCAATCAAATTTAATTCCCACATCATTTCTGACCATCTTTTTGTATTTGTAGTTGAAACATGACTGAGAAAACTTCCAATATTAAATACTGAAAGTATGCTGTTCAAACTCCTGTCATTTATTAATAGTTCTGCAGTTTCCTTCCACACTAAGGATATTTGGATTTGGATTGTACCATTTCTGATGTAGTAACCACTTTCACTTTTATGTTAGTACATCAAAACCCAAGACCGGTGAGTCTTCAAAGGAAACGAGCTTTTCCCACAGTGATTGGACTGTGCCGAGGGGTGCTGTGCTGTAAGCAAGAGCCAGCTTCCAGCCACCCCATGGTTGTAATTACAGGGTCCCAGGGCGGTGTGTGGAACATAGCCCCTTATGACGAGCAGCATGCATGTGATGGCTCTCTTGATTTTCAGAAAACAGCTGGCTCTGTAGTTCTTGACTTTTCTATTCAATGTCAAGGTTGAACTATTTTGTATTATGATACATGTGGATAATTTAGAGTAACTTCTATATCCAGAGGGATTTGGACTTCAAGGTTAGTCAAAAGAGTGGTACATCCGGAATTGAACATTTTCATCCAAAATTTTATGTAATTGTCTTTCTATTGAGTACATACTTTTCCTTACAGAAAGCATTTATAAAATATATTTATTTAATTCAGAATTATAATATTTTGTTGTCTTTTAAATATTTTTTTTCAGTAAGTGTTACTTTTCAATAACATTTTCCTAATTGAAGAGAAAACATTAATAAATACTTGGTCATTTTGACTGAATTACTTCATCCAACTATTTTTGTTGAGGTAAATAAAACACTGGAAATTAGTTGATAATTTTTTTAAGTATCTTTCAGATGGGTAATGAGTATCTCTTGTTGCAGGAGGACACTATGTATTTTAAGAAACAAAAATAAATTAACTAGTAATGAAGGGAAGGAGGGCAATAATATAAATGGGGTTTTTAAACACTCAAGTTTTCAGTAATTTATTGTAATCTATCTATGTGTGTGTATATATATATATGTATATATATATATATATACATGTATATATGTGTGTGTGTATATATATATATAGATATATATATATACATATATATATATCTATATATATATATATATATATATATATATATATATAACCCTAATATGCAAAGAGACCGAATGGCAGAACAACTGAACAACCGAACAACCAGTTGCTATGATGTGCGCTTACCGGCAGGGGGCGCGCTTGGAACATGGCAGGCGTCGGCAGCATGTGGCAGAGCGCAGAAGATGGCGGGCTTCCCCTGAGGGCTTCTCCACCTCCCCCTGCTCCTGAAGGGCCCCGATCGCTCCGCACTGTCAGCGGGTGCGAGCAGGGCTAGCGCTGTCAGCGTGTGGGAGCAGTGGTGGCGGAGTGGGACTGCTGGCAGACAGGGGACCAGGGGCAGCGGCAGGAGGGGCCGGGCAGGGACACAGAAGATTGGCTGAGACCCGCCCCTGGGCCCACTGCAGCCTTGTGGCCCGTAGTTCCTTTCAAGATGCACAAATTCATGCACTGGGCCCCTAGTATTTAATGTTATTTCATCAGAAGGTGCTTGACATTTTTATATTTAACTAGAGGCCTGGTGCACAAAATTCGTGCATGGGAGAGGGAGTCCCCTCAGCCCAGCCTGCATCCTCTCCAATCTGGGACCCCTCGGGGGATGTGCGACTGCCGGTTTATGCCCGATCCCGGAGATCAAGCCTAAACTGGCAGTCGGATATCCCTCTCATAATCCAGGACTGCTGGCTCCTAACTGCTCACCTGCCTGCCTGCCTGATCGCCCCTTACAACCCCCCTGTCAGCCTGATCACCCCTAACCACCTCAGCCTGCTGGCCTGATCGCCCCCAACTGCCTCCCCTGCTGGCCTGGTCGCCCCAACTGCCCCCCCCCACCAGCGTGGTTGCCCCCAACTTCCCCCCTGCTGGCCTGGTCGCCCCACACAGCCTGCTGTTCAGTTGTTTGGTCGTCCCTCACTAACCCCCCTGCCGGCCTGGTCGCCCCCAACTGCCTCCCCTGCCGGCCTGGTCACCCCCAACTGCTCCCCCACTGGCCTGGTCACCCCCAACTGTCCCCCACCCACTGGCCTAGTCTCCCCCAACTGCCCCCCTTGCCTGCCTGGTCACCCCACACAGCCTGCTGTTCAGTCATCTGTCCGGTTGTTTCGGTTGTGACAGCCCCTGGCTTTTTATATATTAGGATGATACACATGTTGCAAATGTATCTCCAAATTGCAAATGTCTATATATCTTCATAATTGCTAATTATAAGGACATGACACTTTTGAAAGTTATCCAAAGGTATTTTTTCCCTAAAACAATGCAATAGATCTTTAATCTCCTCCTTCAGTTTTTCTTTCACTAGCAGATTTAGCTAATGAAATATATTTTTTAAAAGTTGATTTGTTAATAAATACTGCTATCACTCTTTGTCATATATTGGTAATATTTGGTTTTAAAAATTAATAGTTCTTCCTTCATATGTATTTGTGTGTTTTTTAAAAATAGTTATAGGAGAAACCTGTCAGAGGGAAATGATTGTACTGTAAAAAGCCATCAGTGATAACAATAGCCACCATTTATTGAGAGCTGACTCTGTGCCAGGCAGCTTACTAAATGGTTTACATGCAGCAGGTTGTTTTATCTTCACAACAAACCCCTGAGATTGGTGTTGTTATCTCCATTGTACAAAAGAGGTAACAGGTGTGGACAGTTTAAGCATCTTGCCAAGATCACTTAGCTAGTAAATGGTGGATTGAGTATTTAAACTGGTCTGTTTAATGCCAAACCTCAGGCTCTTAACCACTGTACTATATTTCAGGAGCCTGCTTCATGGTGATATTTTAAAGACGATAAATGACATGATATTTTTGTGGTACTTTACGGTGGATTAGAGTAAGAAAAATTTAAATATCATTAGAGTTTGAAAAATGTCTATAGAATTTCTACATTATTTTTTACCTCAAATAAGCATTTCTGTTTTTAAAGTGTTTATTCTCTGTATATTTGAACCACGTTTTTCTAGAGAAGGTAGTTTTAAAAGCTTGAAAATTAGTTGTTCTCTAAATTATACAGTCTTGCAACCTTAGTTAATTCTACATCCATTTTCTCATATACTTATTCCTAAGGCCTATAACTCATGGGAGGTGGCAGAATAATCAGCACCTATTCACAGAAGCCTCTCAATAGGAGAAGAAACTACTTTCTTATCTACAACAGAAAAAATCCTTTTACCTTCTAATCTTGGAGGAGGAAAAGTTCCTATTTGCTTTCTGCTGCCTGTGTACTTGGTATCTCTCCCTCTTCATCTTTCTCTACATCACACAATTACTCCCATTGTCTGGTTTCTTAAATATCTACTTTCAGCTTATAAATTTAGTTAAGATTTTTGTATTGTTAAATTTCTTTCCTCAGCATTGTTTCCCGCTCAAGTTACTCTCACATCTCACAATTGCCCTTTAGCAGCGAATTGTAAATAAAATGACCTGCAGTTTTTCTAATTACCGCCCACTTCTTCCTTAATCTTTTATTATCTGGGTTCTACCCTCAGCACTGCAATGAAATCATTCTTACAAAGGTCATCACTTCCATCTAAATAGCCAAGTCTAACTTCCCATTCTTTGTGCTCATTCTACTTCACTACATACTCAGAAGCCTGTAACAGTACTATCCATTAAGCCTTCCGTATTCAGTAAGCATTCTGTAGATGCCCATTCTGTGCAAGACCTTAGCTTTAGAAGATGGATAAGGCCTCCACGTATGCCCACCTGGAGTTCTTGTTTAAAAGAAGGAAACAGAGGCAATAATAACTAATGTACAGGAAGATGAATACCATAATGCAACTTTGTGGGGTGATTTCCCAGAGGAAGTGGCATTTGAAAGAATTACTCAGTAGGAATTTTAGGCAGATCAAATAGAGTTGGGAACAGGCATAGTGTGTTTTGGAAATAGTGAGTATGGTTCAAGTTACAATGCCTGGGGATAGGATGGAGATAGGTATAATGGGCAGTTGGAAGCAGTTTAAGGCCAGATGTACAGATGTGAAACGTTTTCCCATTGTCTCTGTTCTTCCCCTTCATTCTTGTTTTCCTTAGTTGACTCTCATTTTTTTAGAGTACACCTCAGCAATAGCTTTTCCATGATGTGACATCATTCCTCACCCTGTCCCAGGTGAGGTTATCTACTTCATGTCTTTATCCACTATATTATGGACATGCAGTTTACTACCATCTGTAATCCCTGTCCCTGACCACTCTTGTGAACTACTGATGGGCATTTTCATCTTTTGCTGTATATCAATACAGCTCATATCAAAGACAATAAAAATCAAAGAATAATCTTAAAACTCTTTGCTCCTTCTGTATTCTTTCTCATTCAATAATCATCACTTTTTGTTGTTGTTACAAAAAGTAGATATTATATTAGATTTTTCTTTCTCCCTCTCAATAACCCTTGGCATCTAATCAATCCTCTGTCTACACCCTTATTTTAACACTCACTTAGTTCATACCATCATTATTTTTGCCTAAATTATTATCTAAGTATTTTAATGCTTATTACTCTACCTGAAACCTCTTCTTTAATTTGTTTTTTATACTTTTATACCAGACTTAACAATATAAAGCTATTCTTTCTAAAATGTTCCATATTACTTGGTTTTGTACAAAGTAAACTTAACTTTGACATGATCCATTTCAGAGACTCTTTTTAATCTTACTACAACTCATGTCTCTGATCTTAAAATCCCCTGCATGATCACCCCTACTCTGTATTCTATCAGGTCACTGAATATGCTCTGATTTCCCTAGGAATTCACTCAATATTTAATATGCCCACCTCCTTGCCTCACTTTATATTTATAAAACAAACTTTTTTTTTTTTATGTCCCAGCTATGTACCTTTCTGTACCACTCCAATAGAAACCAACTTGTCTTTGGTGTTTCTTAGCATGGTTTGGACCTCTAACAATGTCCATGTATTCTACCTTGCTTCAAAATAGTTAATTTATCTGTTTCTCTAATTAGATTATTAATTTCTTAAGTATATACTTCATATATTTTTGTATCTATTTGGGTTATAGAATAATACTTTGTAGTTGTATTATTTGAGCTTTGAGTTGAAATGCAACATCCTATTCAAGTTGTAATGCTCTCTGCATTGACCATAGATATCTCAATTATTTGGAGATTAAAACTGTATGTGATGTATTTATTTGACTGTAAGTATCTCAAGGACAGGGATTTAGCTATAATTACAATCAACTACTCCCAAGGATGTTGGACACATAATACTGTTCAAATATTTACTGACCTTAACTGCCTTATAATTTTAATAACAATGAGGGTGAAACAGCTTCTTTGTAAACCATGCATATTTATGATTCCCTTGAATCTCCTTTTCTCTTTTTACCAAATAATCAGTCTGATTTAGCTGACTCTACTAAAGGCTCTAAAAAAATCTTTAGACTTCCTGTTATCATCACAATCATTTCACAGTTTATACTGTCTACTTTAGAGTCTCCTTCATTAGACTGTTGCTAAAGTCAGTAGTTGTATTCAGCGTGTGTGTCTGTGTGTGTATACACATGTATAAACAATGAAACATAATGTGGTTTATATATCATTATGAAATTCTGAACTTAACTTTTGTTGCTTAAGTTTAGCAATTTAAAAATACCTATAGTGCATAGCCTTTTGCTGAGTAATCACTCCACCCCAGTTTTCATTTTATAGAAGGGAAAGTGTCTTATGTGAGCAACAGAGTCCTAGTTCACTGCTACCTTTAAAACATTTATTAAATATTAAGAGTCTCATTCTCATTTAATAACAGAAACACAGGATATGTTTTCAGTGCTAAACTTAAATATCATTATTTTTCTTAAATTTAGTAGTACCTTTATTATTTGAGTACTAGAGGCCCGGTGCATGAAATTCATGCATGGGTAGGAGGGCCCCTAGGCCTGGCCGGCAATCAGGGCTGATTGGGGTCTTCCTTCCTTGGCTGCTGGCTACTGGCCGGGGCCTTCCTTTGTTCTGCGCCACCCCCTGGTGGTCAGCACACATCATAACGAGCGGTTGAACTCCTGGTCAGTCGAACTCTCAAGGGGACAATTTGAATATTAGCCTTTTATTATATAGGATAAAACTGATTTAGTCAAAACTACCCCTATATTTTTAAGTGAAAAAAAAAGTATCAAACTTTCTGAATGAGATATCTATTGATTACCAAATATTCATGTGATCCTTCACTTTTCTCATTGTTTTTGGAATAACATGGGCCCACATAAATTGTCTAGATAGTAGGCTGTGAGGGTGACCTTTGTATCTTTGAGCCAGAGCATTTAAAAACGTTTGCGACTCTTGAGTTCTCTTTTTCAGCTTCCTCATAAGATTGTGGAGCCACAGGCTGGAAGGATTAATCCCTCTGCCTTCTTAGAGAGCTGCTAGATCTGTAGCAGAATTAGAGAAGGCCACAGAGATTTTGCGTCAATCCACAGAGATGTTAAAAGTTTATTATTGCAGCTCAACATAGCTTACCCTGATTAATACATGAGCTTTTTGGGGTAATCATGGTGCTGTGCAGGAGTTTCTTGGGTACATTTGAGAATATAGAGGAACAAGTGCAATTCATAACATGAGTTATTGCCAAAGGGACCATATTATCACCAGGTTCAAAACACCATATGAGGGAGCAAGGGAGGGAGCAAGAGATTATGAATCAAGGAGGCCCAGGATAGTCTAAGAAATGGAGTGCGAAGTAAGTATGAAATGGGTAAATGCTGTGAGGAAAGGAAAGTTCACAAACTTGAGGCTGCTTCACAGCAGAGTAATGGGTCCTCTTACTTGATGTGCCAACAATACCCACTTTTTGGGACAGCATGGCTCACTTCTATCAGATGAGAGTCCAAAGACTGGGATATAATCCTTCCAATGTTCTATATTTATTTTACTTTATTAATACATTGTGGATTTTATCTTCAAAATAGCTCTGAATAATTTTATATTACATATTGATAAGTTGGATTTTCTAAGCTAATAATTTATGGTCAAATGAGTAGTTAATTACGTTTGTAGAAAAAAATGTCTGTTATGCCTTTAGGGTCATTAAAAAACTCCATCTGACTATAGATATTAAGTATTTTTAAGCTTAGCCTGGCTGGCATGGCTCAGTGGTTGTTGAGCATCAACCTATGAACCAGGAGGTCATGGTTTGATTCCCTGTCATGGCATATGCCCATGTTGCAAGTTCAATCCCTATTGTGGGGCATGCAGGAGGCAGCCGATCAATGATTCTCTCTTATCATGGAGGTTTCTATCTCTCTCTCCCTCTCCCTTCCGCTCTAAAATAAATAAAAACATATTTTTAACAAAATATTTTCAAACTTAAATATGAAAGTCACATGTTTTTGTTTCCAACACAAGAGTATCATATCCATACTCTTAAAATATATATTCCAGTCTTGCCATCTTATGACATGACTTGATTATCACTTGGAACTATAGTATAGATAATTAGAAACTGCATATTAAAAAAAAATCATAGTGGGGCCCAGCCAGCATGGCTCAGTGGTTGAACATCGACCTATGAACCAGGAGGTCATGGTTAGGGCACATGCCCAGGTTGTGGGCTCAGTCCCCAGTGTTGGGTATGCAAGAGGCAGCCCATCAATGATTCTATCTCATCATTGATGTTTCTATGTTTCTCTCCCTCTTCCTTCCTTTCTGAAATCAATAACAATGTATTTTTTTTAAAATCATAAGGGGAATTAAACAACCAGATAAACTTTTTAAACCACTGAATAATGTGGTTATTGAGAAATAATCTAGAAGATCTTATTTAACTCTAATATAAATTATTCAGGAATCTCTAAATTCTTTAAATGACTTGATGCCCGTGCAGCAGTAAAATTTTTTTCTGCTGCAAGGAGCAATAAGTCATTTTAAGTGAAAAAAAAACAACCCATAAAATCTCACTGTTCGTAAAATATTATTTTAAGTCATGTTGTTTTCACTAACAGTCCAAAACTTGGCATTTCTATTTATTTCTTATCATCAGTGTACTAGCAATTTGAAGGTAGGATATTTGTGATAAGAAAAGAGAATGGCTATTTGGGTGTTGTTCAGCAATGATTTTTAATAGAATGCACTACAGTAAGGCTGCATTATTTTATTCTTTTTATAAAAATGGTAAAAATCTTTGCAACAATATCTATGAAAGTTAATGTTCTGAAGAATGTAGACTTGGGAAAATAAATGTTAAATGATCATGTATGTACTAGAGGGAATGGAAAATGCATGTGGAGTTTTGTTATATTTACCTTATCATTTCTGAGGACCTCAGCTATGGCTAGGCACTGAGATATGTGACAAAAGAACAGAAATAGCCATGGACCCTGGAAACATGTTGTGCCTGTACAATTTCAATAATGTTTGGGTTGTTCTTTTGCCGACGAATGCGACAAAGGTCTAAGGAGGCTCTGGGTTGGGTATCTGAGATAACCATGGTCATGGAAACCTCATTTGAGGGATGCAGCCTCAGTAGGGGTAAGGGACAGTGAGGAATTGAACTTGACTATTTGCAACTTGTATGGTGATGTTTTACAGTACACGGAATTTAGAAAAAATATTTTGAGCAAAGGGGAGAGTTCAATTTGGGGATCATGTTGTTTTCATTGTGCCTGCAACAAGCAGATCATGTGTGAGTTATTTGAGGTGGAGAAAAATATTTGAGAGTCATTATTATACAAGGATAGTCACTTCAATGGTTTAAATTAGTTTCAATATAGAAAGAGGTAAAGAAACATGTTCTTGAACCAGACTAATTGATTCAAATCCAAAATTTCTCAATTACTCACTGTGTAACCTTAGAAAATAATTAACCTTTTAACATCTAAGTTTCGTATCAGTAAAGTAAATATGGTATTATGATGAAAACTTGTGAGAATTTAAGAGATAACATATATAGTAAACTTAGGAAAGTAGTATAAAATACTCAAACATATTAGCTATATTTCAAAGGAGCGTGTTCCAGAGAGGAGAGCTGGGGTATAATCCTGGGAATATCTTCACTCAAAAAACAACAGAGAAACACTATGCCAAAAAGGCCTAAAGAATAAAGGCCAGATAAGTGGGAAAAACAAGATAATTAACCTTTTGCACTCAGATGTCGAGTGTGACTTGACACAGTTAGCATCGGTAGCAGCTCTTTTTATACTCTTTGAATGTATCAATAATTTGAAATATAAAAAAATCCAAATAAATAAGTTTGTATGAAAAGAAACTCCAGTTTTTTATTCTACTGCCGCGCTTTGTAAAATCTGGGGTATTTAAAAAATTAAATCCCGAGTAGAATAAAGGAATCGAGAAAAAAGCAAGCGAGTGCAAAGGGTTAAGTCATGAAACACAAAATAGAAGACAACTTCAAGGATAGGACAATGACCAGGAATGCTAAAGGAAGTGGGAAATTCAGTATTATAAGCTTATAAATGAACTAGAGGCCCGGAGCACGAAATTCGTGAATGGATGGGGGGGTGTCCCTCAGCCCAGCCTGCACCCTCTCCAATCTTGGATTCCCAGTGGGTTCGGGCCTAAACGGTCAGTCGGACATCCCTCTCACAATCCAGGACTGCTGGCTCCCAATTGCTCGCCTGCTTGCCTTCCTGATTGCCCCTAACTGCTTCTGCCTGCCAGCCTGATCACCCTCTAACCACTCTGCTGCCAACCTTATTGATGCCTAACTGCTCCCCTGCCAGCCTGTTTGCCCCCAACTTCCCTCCTCTGCCGGCCTGGTCACCCCTAACTGCCCTCCCTTGCAGGCCTGGTCTCTCCCAACTGCCCTCCCCTGCTGGCCATCTTGTGGTGGCCATCTTGTTTCTACATGGGGGCAGGATCTTTGACCACATGGGGGCAGCCATATTGTATGTTGGAGTGATGGTCAATCTGCATATTACTCTTTTATTAGATAGGATAGAGGCCTGGTGCACGGGTGGGGGCCAGCTTGTTTGCCCTGGAGGGTGTCCCAGATCAGAGTGGGGGTTCCCTTGGGGCGTGGGGCGGCCTGAGCGAGGGGCCTGTGGTGGTTTGCAGGCCAGTCATGCCCCCTGGCCACCCAAGCGGAGGCCCTGGTATCTGGAATTTATTTACCTTCTACAATTGAGACTTTGTAGCCTGGAGCAGAGCCAAGCCTCCTGCTCACTCCGTGGCCAGCAGCCATTTCTGTTGGAGTTTATTATCCTTCTATAATTGAAACTTTGTAGCCTTAAGCGGAGACCTGGGCCGGCCAGGGTGTACGGAAAGCTTTGCTTCTTTCATTGCTGGGGGCAACCCTAGCCTCCCACTCTTTCCAGCTCTGTGGCTGCCGCCATTTCTGTTTGGATTTGTTTACCTTCTATAATTGAAATTTTGTAGCCTTGAGTGGAGGATTAGGTCGGCAAGGGCAGGTGGAAAGCTTGGCTTCCTCCATTGCCTGGGAAACCCATGCCTCCCTCCTGCTCTTTGTGGCTATAACCATCTTGGTTGGGTTTATTTGCATACTCGCTCTGATTGGCTGGTGGGCGTGGCTTGTGGGTATAGCAGAGTGATGGTTAATTTGCATATTACTCTTTTATTAGGTAGGATGGGTCTACCAGATTTGAGACAGAGGTTGGTCATTGCTGACTTTTTATAACTAAAACTTTTATTGGAATGTGGGGAGTAGAAACCAGAATAAGATGTTAGGGCGTGAATTAGTAGTGAAAGAGTGAAGATGATTATCAACTATTGCCTAATTTATTCCTTCAACATACATTTGTTGTAAACTCATGATGTACAAATCATTGGGCCTGTGATACAGCCATGACTGTGGTTTACTCCTTGAAGCTATGGAGCTTTTTGTCCAACAGGAATGAAAGTCTTTAAATAACTGCTTGTCCACTTAATTTCAAGTACAACTTTAATAAATAGTATAAAGGAGAATTGCTGGGTGTTTTGAGAGTGGATACCTGAGGACCTAATCTAGTCTTATGGCTTGAAATGCCTTCCTTGAGGAAAACTTTTAGAGCTGAGTCCTAAAAGAAAGGTAGACATTAACTTGATAAAGAAGCAAGGACAGAGAATGCCCAAGCAGAAGGATCAGCATATGTGATAGCCATGAGAGAAGGAGCTGGCATATTTGAGAAACTGAAAGTAAGCCAGGGATTAAACAATAAGAGTAAGGAGAGCATGGTCTGAATCAGGGATGGGGAAGTACTAAAAGGTCAAATTATGTACTAGAATATGATTGAGACAATGCCAAGAATTCTTTTCTCTATCGTAAGATCAATGGGGCACCATGAAGAGTTAAACAACAGAGTGACATGATTATATAGTATTTAAAAATGATCATCAATCAGGTTGTATTTTGTAGAAAATATTGAAAAGGGAAGTACACCTGAGGAATACATTAAGGGTCTATTAAAGAATTCCAAATAAAAAATGATGGCCAATTATAGTTGGATGTTGGTGGGAGTATTGGGGAGGAATTGAAGGATATAAAGTACATTATAGAAGACAACATCTATAGGATGAGGTGATTTACCGAATAAGAGAAGCTGGGGAAAATGATTGGCATTATTTGATTTCTAGATTTCTCACTGGCACAATTTATTGAATATTGAAAGCAGACCAGATAATTGGAAGAAGTTGGTGAATTCAGTTTTTTACATTTAGAGTTTTACATTTAGGTTTTTTGTAGTATTCAAATTGAATGGACAGTTTGATATACTACTTTTGTAACTCTTCAGTTGCTAAGCTATGGGTGTTAATGAGATTGACTTTGTGTAGAGGATAGATGAGGGCCCTAAGACTAAGCCTGAATACCTGTGGCATTGGTTATTTTTGAGGAGGATGTTTCAATTAGTGACTTTGACATAGAGGATAGAGACATAAGGTGAGTGTGATGTTAGGAAACCATGGGAGGACCAGGTTTCAAAAAGGAAAATAAAATCAGCAGCAACATATGCTACTGTCTGGTCAAAAAAGATGAGAACTGGAAACAATGCAATGACTTTAGCAGCATGGTAGTCATTAGTGACCTTAGCAAAGACGATTTTGGTGAAATGGTGGGGAAAATAAATGATTAGATTGGAATATATCTGCGAGGATTATTAGAAGAAATTTGGCTATGAAAAAGAAGAAGAGAGATATTAGGTGGTAGTTATAGATGGATGAATGGTGAGGGAGTAATTTTTGAAAGATAAGTTGTTTGTGGATATGTTGTTTTCTTTTATTAATTATCTTAACTGTTCTTGAACTAAGTTCGACTAGCAGGGGTTCACATTACCTTGAGCTGGTGGGTATTATCTCTAATAGCCTTGCAGAAGTACAAAAGGCAGTAGCATAACTTTATGCCTGTTCTTATTCTAATTTCAACTCTGTGTATGTCTATGGAAAGGGGGACTTCCTATTGTATTCTCTCATGTTTCTTACAAGATAGTTTTAAGAAATATCCACACACTAAAATGATGCATAATTCCCTAAAAACTTTTAAGGAGGATATTCTGATTTTGATTTGATTCATAGTGGCTTACCAGTATTCTCCAGGATGACAGCTCTAGCATCAATGGAAAGAACATCACATAGTTTAAATATTTAGCACCTGTTTGATTTAGGGCATGTTTTCTCTCTGAGCCTGTTTTCTCTGTTACATGGGAATTATAATATATATTTTAGGGGGAGGTTCTTATGATTAAGTAGAATAATATATGTAAAAGATCAAGTTGAATGCCATACACACAATGAATGATATTTTCTTGTTTTTAGGACAATGTTTTTTCTTTCTTTCTTTCTTTCTTTCTTTCTTTCTTTCTTTCTTTCTTTCTTTCTTTCTTTCTTTCTTTCTTTCTTTCTTTCTTTTTGGGGGGCATACCATTAATTTTCTTTTCAATTATTTGAATTCACATATCAGTGTGTGATCTCTATATTCTTCTTTTGTGTAGTGATGATTTTAAATAAAACTAGTATAAACAAGTAAACTTTATGGTCTATCACAATTGTAATGGGCTGTATCTTCTCTCACAGCAAATTCAACAAGCATATGTTTAATAAGGCAGCTACTGGCACCAGATCTCCATGGCTTGCATACATTTTCATCCTTGGTCCTTTCTTCTCATCCTAGTAAGACTATATCCCTATTCCCATCTGCTTATATGCTATTTATAAGGTTTAAACACTGTAGACTAGACAAATACAATTGAGGCATGAAGGATAAGATGGTGCAGCAGCAGGCAGGGCAGCTTTTCTTAATTGTACATTTTGGTTCTATTAAGTATCTCAAAATGCCAATAACAAATCATTGCTGATTTTTAAAAGCTTAAAACACATGTTCTGGAAGAAGAAAGTGTAATTTTGTTTTTGACTGACAAGATACTTTTATTTACAAATGAAGGGAAGTATGTGTTTCCAACAAACATCTATTTAGATTTGTTGGAACATTTTGCTGTTCTGTATTGTGACATGAAGAGATTTAGTGTTAATAATTTAACTTCAATTGGATGCTTTCCAATGTTGCACTTAGGTATCTATATTATTTAAAAAATCTTCCCCAACATGGTTTGGAATGTGTGGGACTTCATGCAGGAAAGACTTCACAACACAAGTCCAGGTGATTTTGTGAGTACATTTATGAAAGCTGGGGTCACTGAAACAAAGGAAGGGCTTACGACAGAAGAGGCAAGGTCATGGCAACAGGAGTGAGCCTCGTTGGAGCTGCCTTGGCCCTTTGGAAATGAGGAAGAGTCTATCCTAGGCGAGTCTGCGTTGGCCCTTTAGAAAGTCACAGAGGCAGAAGAAGTGAGCCAGTTGGACTACGTGGACTCTGGAGACAAGTTACAGAGGCAGAAGGAGGGCCTTTGGAGGTTAGCCAGGGACAAGCTGCCACTACCTATTGCTCCCCTTAGTTACATGTCTCCTGGGAACCCTTAGCACTTAAGAGTAAGAAAGCAAAGATAAACACCTGAGTAAACAAGCAGGGGGGAAATGCCCGTGTGCCCCCAGAGAGAGCACATATTGGGTCCTTTGTCCTATGAGTTCTTTTTTTTTTCTTCTGTTTTCTAAAGGTGGGACATTTAGGGGAAGTCTCAGGGGAGGATCTCAATAGAATATTCATCAGCTTTCCAGGTGTGTCCTTTAATATGCTGACTCATCAAAATGAGCATGTAGAGGAGTCAGGGTCATTGTCTGGTCAGTTTCACCTTCAAAGAATGTCACCAAGGAAGGAATGGGACCAAGTTGGGTCTGCCCCTCCCACCCCCACAATGTCTGGAATATGTAAACCATTTGCTCCTAAGTGTCCTTGATTAGGGAAGGTAAGACCCTGTAATTTGTTATTTGGCTGTAAATTGCTCCACTGGCCATTTAACTAACTGTCTTAGTTTTCCCTTTCCACTTGCTAAGGAATTTTCCTAGCTTTGTACTATCCTGCCTCAAAGCCAGCCTAGGGAGTAGTTGATCATTATATTAGGTCCTGATGTCAGCCATGGCATTGTTCTGTCTGCTTTAATGAGGGTGTGGTCCATAGGGACTTCTGATTTCATGGTCCTGGGGCTGAAACACAATTGAAGTTAAGATGTTACCTTAACTCTGTTTCTGTGGTCAACAGACCTAAGACTTTTTTCTTAATAGATTTGGATGCTGACCAGAATCTGCTGTCTTAGGGCTTAATGATTAAGAAAGGGAATGGATTAACAGAAGGAGATAGGGTAATGTTAAAGAAATGGAATTTCTGCAGGGTTAAAAACACATAGAAAGCATAAGCATTAACAATAAAAAATGCAACTAGCAATAGCAAATTTTTAATATAGGAGATATACTATTCAATATTTCCATCTTAATTTATTATTTATGAATATTACCTTAAAGTATCATTATTTGCTCAACACATATATCTGGGATCCCTTCTTGCCTGAATACAAAACAAGACATCTTTATTTTATATATTCAAATTATTAATGCTGAGTCCCTCTTTGGGCTAATTGCTAGAAATTGTGTCCCCTTAAATTACCAGTAAGCTCTTTTTTGAGAGGTTTGTAGTGTTCTGCCTCAGGCTTGATCCATGCAGGTAATTCAGTTTCTTTCTTATCCTATATAATAAAAGCCTAGTATGCAAATCGACCAAATGGCAGAATGACCAGTGGAACTACTGGTTGCTATGATGAGCACTGACCACCAGGGGCCAGACACTCAGCACAGGAGCTGCCCCCAGCCTGCAGGCCCCAGGCCAGCCAAGGTGGGTGCCAGCGGGGGCTCCCTGATCGCCCCGCTGGTCGGCCCACAGATCAGCCCTGATCGCCAGCGAGGCCTAGGGACCCTACCTGTGCATGGATTTCGTGCACTGGACCTCTAGTTTAGTTATAATAATGCTCAACTAACAATGACCACCAGGGGTAGACTCTTCTGTTATACATAGCTCTCCTTTATTGGTGACCTGCTGGAAGCTAGGCCCTGGGGTGAAATGGGTGTGGATCTCTTCTTTGGACATAAGACTTTCTACTTCTTCAAACAAAACTAAAACCTAAAGTCACAAACTTTAGTAAGATTGGGCCAAAGCCTTTAGGATAACATAAAAAAAGAAAAGCTTAATGTATGTCAACTGGTATTGGGAATGGCTTTTTTTAAAAAAAAATTATTTATTATTGATTTCAGAGAGGAAGGGTGAGGGAGAGAGAGATAGAAACATCAATGATGAGAGAGGATCATTGATTGGCTGCCTCCTGCACTCCCCACATTGGGGATTGAACCTCAACCAGGGCATGTGCCCTGACTGGGAATCACATCATGAACTCCCAGCAGGGCTGGAAATGGCTTTTCTTAAGAGTCAAATGCCCCAACTTGACTTCAAGCCCTCACTTGTGCCTCTTTGTCTAGCTTCTAGCTAGTCTCCTCCTGACACGAATTGGCTTTCTCCTAAATGTATATATTTTTCAAACATCTACTCATCTTAGAGAATTGACCAAACTATCACTACAGGGCTTAGGTAGTCCATTTCCCCACCTAAACCCCTTGACATTACTGCCCTAGATTAACTTCTTCCCCCAGGGTTACTTTCAGGGAAATTTCCAAGCCCACACCTCTGTGGTGTGTGGTCTGGTACAATGGCTCCAATATGATAATTAGTCCAAAAAAGCATTACCCAAACTCTTGATTGTTTGTTCAGTCTTTTTTTTCCCACCTTCTTTTTAAAAAATACTTTTATTGATTTCAGAGGGGAGGGAAGAGGGAGAAATAGATAGAAGCGTCAATGATGACAGAGAATCATTGATCAACTGCCTCCTGCACACCCCTACCAGGGTGGAGACAGCACCATGGGCTTGTGCCCTGACCAGGAATCAAACTGTGACCTCCTCGTTCATAGATGCTCAACGACTGAGCCACACTGGCAAGGCTGTTTGTTGAGTCTTAATAAATGAATTGGACAATAGCATTCTGATTCATGTTGTACTTTATCCAACACTGTTAATTCCATTCACTCTGTAAGCAAGGGGATTATTAAGACTGTACTTTTCTTTCACAGTTGTCTTGACTTCTTTCCTAATATCCTTCTGCTACTGCTCCATATTCTCTCAAAACAAATATTGTTTCAGGCAGGATGCTACCTAAATCTAGATTTTTAAAATTTAAGGAAACTATGTCTAACATAGTTTACAGAGGCTGGTCTTTTCTGAAAGACACAACAATTGTATACTGAACAGAACCTTTTCTGAAATATCTGCAGTTGATTTATTGCACTGCATTCAGGCCTCCCCCCAAAGGTCTATATATAAATATCTGAATCCAAAGTAGGGCAGGCCTTCTAGAGTGGTCCCTTCAACAACAAAGGATTAATTGGTTCCCAATATGATTCTGCCAATCTTCATCCTAGGGGGCAGAAATTACTGGTATCTCTTGCATAAACTTTTCCCAACTTTTGTGAAGAAAATACTAATTTCATTCTTTATCAGTCAGCACAATATATTTCTTTTATAATTCTGTAATCTTCTACTTTGAAGAGTTTCTAAATGGGTATATTTCTAAAAATATTATACATTATATATATGTATATACACACATACACACATATATATTCTTTGGAATATTCAATTTATCTGAGTGTCAAGTATGACAATGGTGATGTAAATTTAGTTACATCACCTTCTTCTATAGTAAGCAAATCATTTAATAAAGATTGCCTTGAACACATAAAATGTAATGAAAGAAACTTCTAAAAGGAACTTAATCCTAATAAATAAAATGTAATCTTTAGGGATTACATTTCCTAACTATGTTCAAAATCAAAATGCAATTGTCCTGTCTCCTTAAAACAAGGCAAAATTTGGAATATGTATATAATCATCCACTATATTTCTGAAATCTTAAATTTCATCTGATGGCAGAATGATTACTGAATTAAACTTCAAATATATTGCAAGAAATAACTTCTGCGGGAATATTACAGCTAATTCTGTAATCTTCTATATTTGTAATTACAGCTAATGCTACAAATACCTCTGATACGTTTTTTTCAAGTACTTAGTGGTTGTTACATAAAAACATCTACCTCTATCCTACTTTCTCCTGCACCAGGTGTACATTTGCCTTATATATTTGAATAAATTCTAAAACTTCCAAACGTTTAAGAAAGAAAATATGACATAAGGTATTTTTGTTATTGCATTTTTAATTTAAATAAATTTTTAAAAATGAAACTTTAATAAAAGTCAAACTAAACAATAAACAAAGTGAACAATTTACTAAGATACCTTTTTATAGTATATTTATCCAACCTAAAAATGAAAGATTCAATTATCTTTGGCATAACCAAAAGACCTTTTCTTACTTTTCTCTTATGCTCTTACTTGCTACTTCAAAATAAGTCATTCTACTTATCTGTCAATGAGAGTAAATAGCACAAGGAAATATATTCTTTTTTACTTTACATGAGTCAACACGTATATATGTCTATTATATAAATATTTCTTTGTGAGACTCTTTTAAAAAACACAAACTGTAGCTCTGTGATTTTTAGTGTATTGTCAATTTGAAGGGAAGAAATTGCTTTTCCTATGAACATATATTTTGTTGTACTTTCTCAGTGAGCATGGAGCCCTGTACATGGTAGTGAGCACCCTAAATAATCCTGGATGATAATAGTGATAGGACCTGTTCATTTTTCAACATCCTTATACCTAGATTCTTAATTCACATCCTTTCTATCTAATTTCAAGTTTTTATCATCTCTCTCTTGGTATATTCTAATAACCTAAATTATTTTCAATCTCAAAAAGTATTCTGTTTCCAATCCATCCTACAAGATGAAAGCCAAATATAAATGCTCATAAGTATAGGTCTTTTATGCTACTACCTTTATCAAAAGACTCCAGGTACCCCTTAATGTTTTCTTATGTTAACTTTCAACACTGGTATTATCTTTTATTGCTTAGTTGTTTTGTATTTCCCCCATATAAAACATATTTTCTTCATCAGCATCACACTCTAGGCAAATGGAAGAAACTTCCTGTTTCATAAACTTACTCTTCAGACTCAATCCAAGTCCAGCTCTAATACTGCTATCTTCAGGGAGTGTCTCTGAATTTTCTCAGTAGAATGCCCTCCAAGCCACTTCAAGCCATTCTCCCCCAGAACTGTAAATAGATATGTTTTGTGGAATTTATCACAATTTAGAAACAGTTGATGTTTAATCGACTGCCTATTTGGATTCAAAACCTTATTGAACAGTTACAATTCTACCTCTCAGAGAGGTACCCAGGGTGATTTTGTGCAAGAACATCATAGGTTCTTTCCATAATGTAAGCTTAGTGAACATCACCATCCTAAATTCATTATTAACTTATAAATTGTATATTTATCCTATTCCATTCTAAATTTGCTTAGAGGCCCGATGCACAAAATTTGTGCAAGAGTAGGCCTTCCTTCCCCCAGCTGCCAGCACCGGCTTCCCTCTGGCACCCGGAACCCGGGCTTCCCTCTGGCACCCGGAACCCAGGCTTCCCTCGCAGCCCAGCTTCATCCGGAAGGACAGAAGGACGTCCGGTCTATTTAGCATATTATGCTTTTATTATTATAGATCATTTTGTTCTTTATTATTAAAAGCATTCCTTCCCTACTGAATGTAGTTAATTGCTGTTATGAGATAATATCTTACATAAAATGAATAGAATAAACTAATCTGACCTTTTAAAATAAAGCTGTTATTTACAGATACAGAAAACAAAGGCAAATATTTATCTGTGAAGCATACTATTAAAAAGAATATTTGTCTCTTACAGGTATGAATTTTATGTTCTATTAATTCAGTGAAAAGATTCTGTAGAAAACTTTTAGAATATACATCCTCTATATTTATAAACCATAAAAGGTACTTTTGTGTTTAAATATCATTTTTTTGTCAAATTAATAAAACTACACATAACAGGGTGGAGTAAAAGTAGGTTTACAATTGTTCATAAGGAAAGTAATACAATAAGTAATAATACAATAATAAAATCTATTTTGTGAACTTACAACTGTAAACCTACTTTTGCCCCACCCTTTATATATTATCCTTTTCTTTTTCAGAATATTTTATATTTCTTAATTTAATTTATTCAGCCCTGCAATGCATTGTGAGGCATGTTGCCGCTTGATATCCTATAGCGAGTTTGGCAGAAGTAAGGACTAATGCCAAGGTTATTAAATCCTTTGTGGTTCTCTTGGCACTAAATATGCTTACAACTCAGGCACCATTTCTGTGAGTAATTATTCAATTGTGCAAGTTGTGAAGAACCTTATTACTGAGAAATGCAGATTTAATAAAATCTTAGATTTAAAAAAAATATTAGATTTTTAATATTTTTAAATGTTTTACTGAAAAATTATAAGCCTGATCTTTCTTTTTTTATGGCATGGTATATGAGTATGAGACTGGAGACAGGGATTGGTATTAGCCCTAAAGATCATGAAGGTTATTGTTTCTTGTAGCCTGTTAGCTTTTTTAAAAATCTACCCATCCTTGCATTTGTCCACCTATCTATCCATCCAATCATCCATCCATCCATCCATCCATCCATCCATCCATCCATCCATCCATCCATCCTTTTGTTTGTTTCCTTAACAAACATATCTCTTCAACTCAGACATAGCAAAAAAAAAATAGGTCTCAAGAAAATCCAGAACATATTTCTCTACTTTTCTGCTATGGAGTTGTTTTGAAGGAAGACTTTCTCATGAGTATGGAAATCCAGAAGTAGGTGATTCCTCTAAAATGAGTATAGCTAGTTACCCTTCTCTATGTGTGGCAAAAATAGTGTATCAGATTGTCAATTAGATATAAATGTTATTTAATGTCTTTGGGTTATTTCAATTCCAGAGATAGCTGAATTATAGCCTCTGTTTGCTTCTTAAGCATATAAAGCATGATGATATTTCTATGCTGTTTACAGCCCCCATGCTTAGTAAAAAACAAACCAACCTAAAAAAATAGTTTAATTGGTACAATATGTTTCTACGGTACACAGTCCACTATTATTTGTACTTGTTAGTTTATGTTACTTCCCTGCAGGGGTAGGTTTAAACCAAACATGTAAGGTTATGTTTGTTATTGATCCATTCCTAACATCCTTTTTTCTTGTCACTAGGTCACTAAATCATCTGTCCTATATCTCACTCCTACATAGACATTCTAAACACTTACTAAGAAATACTGACTGTAGTAATCTTAGTTTGAGCTCAGCCCTGTTTATATTATTGTCTCTCTCTTGTTTATGTTCTTTACTGAACAATCATGAAGATGTAGGCTTCACCTGTTCCCTGTATTACACAGGAATCTTAATATTACCTGTGCTTGTAAGGAGATGCTTAATAAATGTACACAATTGAAAGATGAAATAATGCTACTAAGGATTATAATTTGGGGGGGGGTGGATCTTAATGCACAATGCAAATGCCAACCATGAAATTCCTTTTTATAACCTTGTGACCACTTCTATCATTCTTAGAAATGGTTAAAATTTGTCTTCAAAACATTTTTGTTTAGGTAATTTCTTTCAATTATTTTAATTTATTTTTAAATATGTGTTTGTTTTTTTACTCTAAGTCCATACATTCACATATGAAAGAGTATCAAAAATAGTGCAGCATGAAACTACATTATTCTATAGCAATGCAAGTCCTCATATATTAACTATGTTCCATCTCACAATGAAAATAAATTTGCCTAGGGGTCAATTGGGGAAAAAGGAGACATATGTAAAATTTTAAACAATAAAAAAACCTAAATAAAATAAATAAATAAATAATAAACAAACAAATAAATAAATTAATTTGCCTGGAATCTTGTATTTCACTAGGTTCTTACAGAGCTGGAGTAGGAGGTAATCACAAAGACAAGGACCTTCCATGTACAAGGCCTTGCTTTCAAAGCCCTGAGTATATGCCAATGAAGGAGAAGCTTCTGAAATTTGAAAGGAACACATATAGGAGTGGGAAAAGTAGGTTAAAAATAATAATAAGCAATAAGATAATTAATAACTAAATAATAATACAAGAATAAACTTGTTTCATGTACTCACAAGTGTAAACCTACTTTTGCCCATCCCTGTATCTACACAAATAGAAGAGAAAGATGCAAATTAACCGTACCTTCATGACACCCACCAGTCAAACAGGAGTGAGTATGCAAATTAACTCAACAGAGATGGCAGGTTAATTTGCATACATAGGTGCTGAGTGGCTGGGGTGGGATATTTGCGTCGTCGCCATGGGCTTCTGGGCAGCATGGGAAGACGGAAAGGCGGCTCCGGCCAGAGTGAAGGTGGTGCCAGCAGCCAGGGGAAGGAAGGCCCATTCGTGCATGAATCTTCGTGTATCGGACCTCTAGTTTAGTATAAAATTCATAACTTTGTTATTTCTGAGCCTTTTATAACAGATCTATCTTACATAAACATTAGCCTCCCAAGTAGTTTTAATTTTTTGCTAAAACACCTACTTTGGCATTGGTGGAAATTATAAAAGAAAAATATTTAAATCATGTAAATTATGTAAGGGAAAATAAAACTAAGCAATATACTTTAGGCTTCATTAGGTGGCTTTAAAAAGTTACGCTACTAATGTTATAAATAAAATGTTTGAAAAGATACTAAATGTTATTATCCAAATTTTAGTCAAAACTTATTTGATGGACACTTCAGTGAAAAATATACAGAAAGTAATCTCTTTAGTAAGTTTATAAAATACAAATGGTATAGAACTGTCTTTAATTTATTGCTGAATTTTTCCTAGTGCATTTAGTATGTTTATAGGTGATATATAACGATATACATCTACAATGATCTAATCTTTACATGTACTTTCTTATTATATCCCATGTGTCTTACCTAAATAATAGACAAAGAGTCCAGTGAATTCTTCATATTCCTTTGTGTGTTCATATTTTTATCCAAAGGATCATCAAATATTTATACACTAGAGGCCCAGTGCATGAAATTTGTGCATGGGTGTGGTCCCTAGACCTGGCCGGCGATCGAAGTGCGAGCATCTGGTGTGGAAGGGCAGGTCCCAGCTGACCTCAGGGCCCTGGGAAGCACCTGGGCACCCAGGCCCCCATGCGCCCCCCTCCACCCGAGTCACGGTGCCCAAGTCCCCACACGGAGATGCAGTGTGTGAGGCCAGACACAGGCCGGGATGTAGTGTGGGCCTCTGGGCCACCCAGTGGTGCCACACGGAAGCCAGGCGGGCAGCGCGCTCTCTCCCAGCCGGCCTCACAGACCAGCTCTCACACGAACCCATGGGGAGCCTGGCTGGCCCCTGTGGTCCTGGCGGCTGTGGCCCTGTTCCTGGCGGCTGTGGCCCAGCTCACTTGGAGGAGGCCGTGTGGGTACAGGGCAGGCTCCTCACAGGCGTCCCGGGGGAGGGTAGTAGGGGAAGTGAGAGTGAGCTTGGTGGACACCCCGCATTCTCACCACACCTCAGTCCTTGTCACTCCTGGCCCCAGGTGGCCAGCAAGAGGTCACAGCGCATCGCTGACGCCCGCCATGTTCCATGCCACCCCTGGTGGTCAGCGCGCATCATAGTGAACTGTTGAACCCCCGGTCTCCAGGTCGAACTCTCAGTGGAACAACCACCCGAGGGGACAATTTGCATATTAGGCTTTTATTATATAGGATTTTCTTAAAAAACACTAATTGCTTATGTAAAAAATATTAGAGTAAATCTTTAGCAGACTGTATCATTTCAGAGGAAATAATTCTAGAAAGATGAATAAATTCCTAGATACTTAAAGGTTATTTTCTTAAGCCTGGAAATACTTTTTAAAAATACCATAGCTGAAAATCTATGTGAATTACTATCTTTCTTGCCTTCTTAAACAAATAGTACAGGGAGCTTTATGCAAACATTTTTTATTGAATCAGAGTAATCTCTATGAACTTTGTTTATTGTGAAGCACTAAAGCTTTAGTTGCAGGTAGTAATATAGATGGAGTGGAAAATGGTGCCACATGGATATGATGCCTGACACTTGCAGAAACAGCTTAACTATGTTCTTCCTCAATCATTGAAAATAACGTAGTGACTCAGAGTATAGCCTTTAGAAACACATAGGCTCAAGTTTGAATTCCAGAACTTTCACTTCCACAATGTATTATGGTTTTTCACCTCTGCAAAACTTGTTTTTCTGAATGGCAAACTTAATGTAATAATATCAACCTTATAGAGTAGATATAAGGGATAAATGAGATGATCCGTGTAAATCATTTAAAGTCACTGTCTGGCATGTAATGCATGGTCAGCAAATGGTGATGACGTTCTATAAGCAGCAGATAATGACAGCGGTGTAAGAAATAGGGCAGAACAAATCAGGATAAATGAAGGTGGAAAATTACACTTAGCTTTTTGAAAGTCTGCTATCTTCTCCATAACTGGTTTTCTTATTTTCTACTGCCATCATATATATTATTGCCATGCCAAAATTTACTTCTAATAGTCCTGATTTGATTACTGTTTCATACATCCCTTTGGGCTTTCTGTTCCTTTCTAGCTTTCCTTCCTTCTGTTTTCTAGAATTTTTTCCTTTTTGACCAACATCTCCCCTTTTGCCACCCCCCCCTCCACCCTGCCCCTGATAAACACCATTCTAGTGTATGTTTCTATGATTTTGGCTTTTTTTGATTCCACATATAACTGAGATCTTTCATTACATAAGTAATATAATTCAGTATTTGTCTTTTTCTGCCTAATTTACTGCACTTAGTATAATGCCCTCAAGGTCCATCCATGTTGTCACAAACAGCAAGATTTCCTTCTTTCTCATGGCTGAATCATATATCATATATATATATATGTATATATGTATATATGTATATATACACACATATATATATATTAATATATTGATATATTGATATACACATATATACTGTATCTTCTTTATCCATCCATCCATAGAGACATACTTAGGTTTTCATATCCTGGCTGTGGTGAATAATGCTGCAATGAACAGAGGGATACAGATATTTCTTAGAGATCCTGTTTTCATTTCCTTTGAATATGTACCCAGAAGTGAGATTGCTGAGTATGGTAGTTTTATTTTTAATTTTATGGGGAACTTCCATACTCTTTTTCATAGTGGCTGCACTAATATATGTTACCAGCAACAGTGCACAAGGGTTACCTTTTCACCACAGCCTTGCCAACACTAAATTTGTTTTCTTTCAACATTAGCCTTTCTAACAGGTGTGAGGTGATATTTCATTGTGGTTTTGATTTGGATTTCCCTGATGACTAGTGATGTTGAGCATCTTCTCATTTATCTGTTGGCCATCTATATGTCTTCTCTGGAGAAATGTCTATTCAGGTACTCTGCCCATCTTTTAATTAATTTTGTTTTTAGATTGAGTTGTATTAGTTGCTTATATATTTTGGTCATTAACCCCTTGTTGGAGATATCATTTACAAATATTTTCTCCCATTCAGTAGATTGTCTTTCTGTTCTGTTGGTGATTTCCTTTTGTGAAAAAGATTTTAAGTTTACTATAGTCCCATTTTTTTTTATTTTTGCTCTTGTTGCCCTTGCCCAAGGGGACATAGGCAAAAAACTCACTAAAATTGATTTCAAAGAGTTTTCTACCAATGTTTTTGTCTATGAGTTTTATGGCTTCAGGTCTTACATTTAAGTCTTTAATCCATTTCAAATTTATTTTTGTAAATGTTGTAAAAAATGGCTTTGTTTCCTTTTTTTATGTATCTGTCCAGTTTTCCCAACACCATTTATTAAAGAGACTGTCATTTCCCCATTGAATATTATTTTCTCCTTTGTCATAGATTAGTTGACCATGTAAGCAAGGGTTTATTTCTGGGCTCTGTTTTCTTCCATGTATCGATGTGTCTGTTTTTGTGCCAGTACCATGCTGTTTTGAAAGCTTTGTAGAATACTTCCAACTTTGTTCTTCTTTCTCAGTGTTGCTGTGGAAATTTGGGGTCTTTTGTGGTTTTAGATAAATTTCAGGATTATTTACTCTAGTTCTGTACAAAACACCAGTTGATATTTTGATAGGGATTGCATTGAATCTACACATTGCTTTGGGTACTGTGGACATTTCAACTTTATTTATCCATCCAATCCATAAGCACAGGATATCCTTTTATTTATTTGTGTTTTTTCAATTACTTTTCCCAATATTTCATAATTTTCAGAGTACAGATCTTTCACCTCCCTGCTTAAATGTGTCCCTAGGTATTTTATTATTTTTGGTGCAATATTTTTTAAAATTTCTCTTTTTGATATTTTATTATTAGTGTATGAAAATACAACATATTTTTGCATATTAATTTTTAAATCTATAACCTTAATTCATTTGTTAATCTTAATAGTTTTTTGATGGAGTCTTTAGAGTTTTTTACATATGGTATAATGATACTATATGTAGTGACAGTTGTATTACTTTCTTTGCATTTTGGATGCCTTTTATTTATTTTTCTTGTCTGATTGCTGTGGCTGGGATTTCCAGTACTATGTTTAGTTAAAGTGGTGAGAGTGGGCATCCTATTTTGTTCCTGATCTTGGAGGAAACATTTTCAACTTTTTACCATTGAGTATGATGTTAGCTGTAGGTTTGTCATATATGGCTTTTATTATGTTTAGTTGTGTGCCTTCTATACCAAATTTTTTGAGAGTTTTAATCATAAATGGGTGTTTGATTATGTCAAATGCTTTTATTGCATTTATTGAGAAGATCCTATGATTTTTGTTCTTGGTTTTGTTAATGTTTGTGTCATGATGATTGATTTGTGGATATTGAAGCATTCTTGCATCCCATGATTAAATCCCACTTGATTATGGTATATTATGCATTTCATGTTTTGTTGAATTTGGTTTGCTAATATTTTGTTGAGGGTATTTGCATCTATGTTCATCAAGGATATTGGCCTATAATTTTTTTTTTTGTATTGTCTTTGTTAGGTTTTGGTAGCAGGGTAATGTTAGACACACAGATGAATTTGGAAACATTTCTTTCTATTCTATTTTTTGGAGGTGTTTGAAAAAGATAGATATTAATTCTTTCTATAATGTTTGGTAGAATTTCCCTGTGAAGCCATTTGGTTCTAGACTTTTGTTTATTGTTGTTGTTTTTTAATTTTATTAGTTACTCAGTTTTGTTAATAGTAATTGGGCTGTTCAGCTTTCCTAATTCTCATGCAGTCTTGGTAGTTTGCATGCTTCTAGATATTTATTCATTTCTTCTACATTGTCAATTTGTTGACATATAGTTGTTCATAGTATTCTATTATTATCCTTTGTATTTCTGTGATGTCGGTTGTATCTTATTCTCTTTCATTTCTGATTTTATTTGGGCTCTATCTCTTTGTTTTTATGACTCAGGTTAAAGATTTATCATTAGTTTCATTGTGCTTATCTATTATTTTTTAAAATTTTTGTTTAGTTTATTTTTGCTCTGATCTTTAGTATTTCTTCTATATACTTCGGGTTTTGTTTGTTCTTTCGATTAGTTTCTTTAAATACAAAGTTAGATTGCTATTTTGGATTTTTCTTGTTTCTTGAGGTAGGCATGTATTGTTATGAACTTCTCTCTTAGGGCATGTATCACTATGAACTTCCCTCTTAGAACTGCTTTTGCTGCATTCCATAGATTTTGGAAAATTGTGTTTCCATTTTTATTTGTCTCAAGGTATGCTTGATCTCCTCTTTTATTTCCTCATCAACCCATTGGTTGTTTAGTATCCTCTTTCATCTCTCATTTCATTTATTTGGATCTTCTCTCTTTTTTTTCTTTATTAGACTAACTAAAGTTTTGTCTATGTATGGCATATTTTTAATTTTAGTTTTAATTCTGAAAAACCTTATCTTTCCTAACCCCATACCAACTCTCCTTCCTCCAATGTAAGTAATTCTGTGTTTGAAATAATTCTGATATACTTAATTTTCATGTAGCTAATACTTTGTTTCCAAAATACTACATATTATATACATTTTAAATAGTTGTGCTAAACTAAAACTGAATTCATTTTATGATAAAAAAGATGGAGACATAAATAGAACAGGGATCCTTTGCCATTACAATGAGGCCAAGGTTAGTTGTTTTATTTTTTGCTTAGAGATAAAAATCTATTGTAGATGTGTTTCTTTTAGAATGATTCAGGCATAAATGGAGGCAGAGATTCTGTGCAGATGAGGAGAATTGCTATGGAGTATAGGATTCCTGATCTTAAAATTTTGACTACTGGCTTGTGTGTCCTTAAAGAGTATGTTTTTAACTAAGAGTGTTGTTGTGGCAAGTATTAGAGAGTCACAAACAAGAGCCATTTCACACACACACAACATGCCCTTCTGCTACATAAATAAAGCTACATTCTATAAATACATACTAAACACATTGTGTTTTTATATCTGGCAATTGAATCAACTTGTTTTTAGAAGGAAACAATGAGGACTTTGACCTTGCTTAAGAAATGGTGTTCGGGCATTAGATGTTTCAAAGGTGTCATTAGAAATCAAGTAATGGAGTGTTGATTAGGTCTTTTTAGCTTTCTTTGGCAGCTGGGATATAGTTATGGTAAAACAGTTAATAAAGTATTAATTCAATATTGCATTGACTGGGTCTTAGGAAGAGGTAAGTCAATCAAATATATAATTCCTTGCTTCTAGTGAAACAGTTTTGAGAGAGAAGGACTAAAGGAAAGCTGATGAAGGGACAAAGAGCTTGTGTGTGTGTGTGTGTGTGTGTGTGTGTACGCGCGCGTGCGCGCGCGCACACACACACACACACAGGCTTGTGTTTGAGGGAAAGGTAGAGTTGGGACACTTGTAGAAGGTCTGAATCTTGATTATAAATGTGGCTTGCTACATAGCTTGCTGCAGCTGATAACCCAATTATTCATGCAGTGTGGATGGATGAGACCTCAAAACTCAATTCTTCACCTCAGCTGCGCCCTAAGGAAAGACTTGGACCTGTGAGTCTTGATCCAGGAGGCAACACCCTGGTAGCCATTGGCTATATTTTATGTCCAATAGTGAATTTCACTAGAACCAGGGGTGCACTGGTTCATTTTTTATAACAATAAATCGTTTTCTTTCCCTCTTTTATTGGCTAATACAAAAGAAATAAGCTGGTGTACTTAGGAGAATTAAAATATGCCCTCTTTGTATTGCTGAAGATATCCCAGGAGCCATCTGCATCAATAGGTTAAATCTGAACTACGCCTTATATTTTCTATATTGTTGACTAAAATGGGAAGATCAGAATAGTTTTGGCACCAAACTGACATTTCATTTGGTTTGAGTCTCTGCTTTACTGTATTATAGAACATGACAAGTCAGAAAGTAACCAGTCTGAATTGGTTTGTGTGCTGGTGCCAAAAGAGCTAATCAGAGGCCAGCATATGGGGCATTTGAACAAGGAAATGGATGTTAAGTATCTGGTGTGCGGTTTTGGATGGCTCCAGAAGCATGTGGTTTTGCTTGGCAATCTTAGAGGTAGCCGCAGGGGATAGAAACAGCTGTGGCCACTCTACCTGTAAGTGGCTTAAATTATACCGTTGGCCTTTCCACCTTCCTCAACATGAAAATTCCTCTTTGGCTTCATGGATGCTTTCCTGAACTGCTCAAGAGCTGTTTGATTCTAGAGTTAGGGATGGAATTGTTGCTGGTGTATTACATTCAAATTCAGTGAATATTTATTGAATATCTACTATGCATCAAGCAACATATGGATTATATTCATTGAGGTGCAAAATATGTAAAACAGTTGTTAAGAGCAATTCTGAAGCTAGATCACAGGGGCTCAAATTATAGCTCCTGCTATTTTCTAGAGTGTCACTATAGGCATCTAACTTTTATGTGCTTCATTTTCCTCATCTGTAAAATGAGACTGAATAGAAATTAGAACGGTGCATAGTGTTAGATGAAGTGAATGCTCACCTTATGTTTTAGAAAGCCCCAGGCCTCAGTCTTTAGACTTCTTCATTTCCTCCACACTCTTTTCTCAAGAGAACTTATCTAATCCTTGTGACTTTAAATACTATCTATATTCTGATCATGTTCAAATTTATATCTCAATTGCTGGCTCTGTTCTCTGAAATATATATTATGACACCCAATTACTTATATGACATCTTAAACTGAACCCCTGATTTTATACCCTGACCAAGCTGTATTTTTAAAAAATAATATTCCTTATTTAAGCAAAGGGGACTTCCATTATTCCAATTTCAGAAGCTAAAAATGTGGATGTCATTTAAAAAACGTTTCCCCCCTTATAACTCACTTGTGATATGGCAGCCAAATCTGCCAGTTTTACCTTCAAATTCAGGCAGGTCCTTGAATAATGTAATTTCTTTCAATGTTTTACAGTTATAATATTGATGAGATGCCATAGGAACCAAACTATTGATTATATCAATTAGTTTATGGTAAATGATTATATATGTCATTTCATTTAAAGTCTCAGAACCTGTTGACATTATTAAGTGAGTGCTTATTATATATCTGAATCTGACCACTTCTCTCCACCTTCCTGGTTCAAGCCACCATATCTCTCTCCTTGATTATTATGAGTCATACCCTTGCATCTATTCTTGTCTGTATTCAGTTTCTTCTAAGCACCCAAAATGATTCTTCTAAAGTGTAAGTAGAATCATAGCACTCCCCTCCTAGAAAGAATCAAAACCCTTAAACTGCTTCAAAAGCCCTCCCCTGAAACCCACTTTCTACCTGATCTCCTTCCCTCAGCTTCCAAGACTTCCTTGCTCTTTCTTGGACCTGTCAGACCCACTCCTGCCTCTGGGCATTTTCACTTTGCTGTTTTCTCTATCTGGATGCTCTTCCTTCAGATATATGTATAGCTTCTTCCCAATCCCTCCCATTTTCATTTGTATACAAATGTCACCTTCTCAATGAGGGCTTCCCTGGCTAACCTATAAAAGTTACCACCCAGCTCCTAGCACTCTAAGTTTTTCTTCCCTGTTTTGTTTTTCTTCATAACAAGAACCACCCTCTCTTATAATATGCATTTATTTATATATCTGCATATTTTCTCTTCCAATAGAATGCAATTTCCAAGAGAGTAGGGATTTTTGCTTTATCTGTTCACTGATGTATCCCCAGAGCTTAGAGTAGTGGCTAGTACATATTAGACATGACAAATATTTATTGAATTGTTTAATTAATTTATTCCATAAGAATTTACTGAGCAATAAACATACAGCATTTGGTTGGGTTCTGCTTAATATAAAGAGAAGATAAAAGTATTCCATACTTTCAAGAAAATTAAAATCTAACTTAGGAAATAATGCACACAAATATCTACAGTACAAGACATAATATGATAAGCAACATACAAAAATAGAAGCACAATGTTAGAGGGAATAAGGTGGGCTTTCTTGAGAAATTTGCACTTAAGAATGGACCCCAAATACATGATGAAATTTCAACCAGGAGGGATGAGATGGGAATTGAAGGATTGCTGAGACAGCAGGAATAACATGAACAAATTTATATAGAAATGGAAAAGGTACGTTATATGCAGAGAATCGTGTACTTTTCAGTTGTGAAGATTGTAGACTATATACATAGAGTGGGAGATATCATTTATAAATAGTGGACACTCTTCACATATAGTTCTTGACAAATGAAAGCTTTTATGCACTTATTTCTTGAGCAGGAAACCATGTGATGTCCATGTTACTTACCCCCTTTTATAACTTCTCCTTTGTACATAGGCAATAAAGTCAGTAGTGGGCAGAGACCACTACTGTGTATGGCCTGGTGTGGAAAGCCC
Organism: Cnephaeus nilssonii; assembly: GCF_951640355.1. Taxonomy (NCBI): domain Eukaryota; kingdom Metazoa; phylum Chordata; class Mammalia; order Chiroptera; family Vespertilionidae; genus Cnephaeus; species Cnephaeus nilssonii. Next base: position 42,970,133 of record NC_137080.1, on the reverse strand, counting down.
TGTTTTCTCAAATGGTAGAGCTCACTCAGGTGAATCAAATTTCAACTCTTGGAAACTTAAACTATTGAATAAGGAGGCAATAGTTTAGAACAATGGGAATACAACAGAAAGGTCATGTGGCAGAGACAGGCCATGAGGAAACATTAGTAAGCAGAAGTGGTGATATTTATAAGTATAAAGCAGCTCTTATTAAGCAAATGTTTAGTCGGTGTCTAAGAAGAAGCTAATTGAGGTAAGACAATAATATGTAGAATAAAGAGTAGCCTTGTTGGTAGAAAGAGAATTAGTCAAAACAGTCACGGAGAGAAGACTTGACTTACTGAATATTTATGCCATGTTAATGGAGGTGCATCAAAGCCAAGAAGATACACAGATTTCTGCTCTTAGTGCTGGTGGAGCACAAGATGAGAGCTACATGGATCCTGATAATTTATAAATATGTTCTTTGATTCTGCTTTAGTACCATTGTAGCTATATCTTAAGTCCCTATTATTTAAAGATTGCACAAGTGCCAACTCAAAGATGCTTGTGCAAACCATTTGCCCTCTAGTAATTAGCTTTCTCTTCTGAACTATGATGTACCAGATAAAGTGGACTTGCTTCCTTTATCAAGGATCTCTGTAGCAATGAAAATAATCTGATTTTTTTCTATTGGATGTTTACTTGTGTACTTTCCATGTAGAATGGTATTTTCATTAAGTAGCCATTGTACTATTTCGACAGCTGAGAACAGAGGAAAAAAAAACCCACTAGTTTAGTGAAAACTTATGCAACTGGTGCTTTTTTCATTTTTCTTTTATTTCATTTGGTGTTTGTGTTTGAAGTTATGTCTTGTCCATGAAAGATGGGAATTTAATTGCTCTCATCAAACATGCTACCTAATAAATTGCTTACTCTGGCAGAGAAAATTAGAAATAGCTTTAATATGAACAGAATCTTTTTAATATGGCAGATTTTATATGATATAGATTTATATAACTAGATTTTTTTATATCACATGCCATCTGTCATTGACTATTGGCATGATGACTATAGCTGAAGCTATTATATGCATACATAGAGTGATAAATGGATCTTGCTTTGTATGCATGTACTATTTTTCAAATTTTCTCTTAAAGAAAAACATTTTTAAATTTGACATAAATTTGTATTTATAAAGTAGAATAATATTTTATTCTACTTCATTTGTAGTACTTATTTTTGCTTTTCTGTGCCTAGTGATGCAAAGAGATCACTTAAAAGTAATATTAATATAAATCAAAATTCCTCCACTCAGTTGTTTTTCTCATCTACTCAAACATAAACTATTTTCTATATTAGTAGATTTTTTTAGTGTAAGGTTTTGCTTCAAGACAACCTATACTTCTCAAGTTTCCAAATAAAAATGGTCTGGTTTGATGTAATTTTACAGAACTTTTTTTTTCCATAAGCATACTAATGAAGTCTGCTGTGTTGCCTACTTCAGGAAACTAACATTGCAAAAAGCCAAGAAATCTGGATATAGAAAAACTGCTTGAGGAACAAAACCTAGAAAATAAAAGTTGAAGAGAGGAATTATTTCTCTGTCAAGTGAATCAGCATTAACACTGCACTGTTGTTTAAATTTTTATATTTTTAAAGGACATAGTATAACATTTTCAAAGTAAGCATTATCATCTGAATTTATAGCAATGTTACCTAGAAGGCACAAAGAAAGAACTGATTACGGATCATGTAACAAGCAATTCACAACTGTCTAATGCAATAATTACATACAGACACATGTACACATATGTCAGAAGTTGCAAAAGTGCGAGATTATGGTACTTGACTTTTGGTTACATGCTCAATTTCCAGTAGATGGGGGTGCTACTACATCAAAGAGGATTTTGAGTAAACCAGTATTTCTCATTTTCCTAAGCTCTGAGTAAGGACCTTTTTTACTTGAAAAGTAAAGTAGAGGAATTCCCCCAACACAAGTACTTGCTTCTCAGCTACATAAATAATTGAACAAGTTTATATAATCTGATAATCCTCAATCATACTTATAATCTAAAAAATGAGATTTTCCAAAAATAATCAACATTAATAGATTAGTAAGACATTTGAATCTCAGAAATGTACCCAATGATTGCTATTTCCTTTTTAAAATAAGGGACCAATTTGTTGGTTCTGAGGCTATATATTTATTTAAACTCCAAAGTAATTTTTATAAAATTAATTTTAAGATGTCAAAATTATATGTGTGTTTATATATGTATGTAAATATGTGTGTATATGTTGAATGTGTAAAGAATATGATTCTGCTTGCCCATTATGCTAAAATAAATTCATACATTTATTCATTTAATCATTCAACAAATAGTGTCTACAATGTTCCAGTTGCTTTGTTACACATAATGATGTGTAAGTTACACACCCTAATCTCAAGCAACTCAGACTCTAAGTATCAATATGAGGAATCTAAAAAAGCAGCGCTTATAGAAACAGAAAGTAGTACAGTAGTTACAAGGGACAGGAGATTTGGGGAGATGTTGTTTAACGGTACATACTTGCAACTAAAATGTGCATAAGTTCTGGAGATCCAATGCACAGCATAGTATTGTAATCATCCTTTGAGGTCTAGCTCATGTTATTAGGTCCACCAACTTTGCAGCCTTATCTACTGCTCCCCTCATTACACATATTGTCTGCTACTCCTTTATCTCTATCTCCAAATCCTGTCTTTAACATCCATCTCAAATTCAACTATTTGAATTTTTTACTAATGACTATACCCAAACATTAAATATTCCTTCCTTGAACTTGTATGGCATTTTACATTTGTCTGATGGGGAATTTATTTTTTTCTCTCATGTTCTTCTCTCAAGACTACTCTTTCTTTTCATATACTTTAAAAAATGTTTAAGACTGATTTTGATAAGAAAGGTTCACAATAGGTACTTGTTAAAATAAAAGAAATGAATTATCTGTGATGCATGGTATGTGCTGGGGGTAGATGACTATAAACCAAACATAGATAAGTGACCTTAATAGAGCATAAGTTTAGCTGAGAGTTCTTGGGAGGCAAACAAAAAGGGAAATGTGATGGGTTTGATATTCATTTGTATTTATTTTTATAGTTTTGGTCTTAGGTTGGATTCCTTGGGAAGAAGACAATGTATACAAGTGTGCAGTGAGTTCTATAGAGAAAAATGAAAGGAGTGAGATTGGGCAAAGAGAGAAGTTTGGCTGCAGTGGAATCATGAAAAGGGTTCAGCTGACCCCTTAGAGATGCCCTGAAGCTGAGATGACCCTTTAGAGTTGTCCCAAGTTGGTGTAAGGGAGCTGGGTCCTTGTTCTCTGGCATTGATGCTTTTTTTAAAGTATATTTTTTATTGATTTACAGAGGAAGGGAGGAGAGATAGAAACATCAATGAGCCCTAACCGTTTTGGCTCAGTGGATAAAGCGTTGGCCTGCGGACTCAAGGGTCCCAGGTTTGATTCCGGTCAAGGGCATGTACCTTGGTTGCAGGCACATCCCCAGTGGGGGGTGTGCAGGAGGCAGCTGATTGATGTTTCTCTCTCATCGATGTTTCTAACTCTCAATCCTTCTCCCTTCTTCTCTGTAAAAAAATCAATAAAATACATTTTAAAAAAGAAACATCAATGATGAGAGAGAATCACTGATCAGCTGCCTCCTGCACATGCCCCACTGGGGATCAAGCCCAAACCCAGGCATGTGCCCTGACTGGAAATTAAACCGTGACTTCCTGGTTCATAGGTTGATACTCAACCACTGAACCACATCCATGGCCGGGCCATTGATGTGTTCTGGCATGTGGTCTGCCTTGAGAAGGAGGTGTGCTTTGGGCAGGAACCTTCAGTAGAGGCAATTCCTGGGAAGCCCAGTAGACAGTTTTTCCAACAATGGAGTCCATAAATCCTTCAGTATTGAAAAGGGATCTGGGAGGCACAGGGCAGACTTGCTAATTTCTCATATATTTGCTTTCCATAGACAGGAACTGTATCATCTCTTTGGTAGAAGAACTGTGCTTTACAGAATTGTACACTAATAAAGTTGTAGATTGAGGCAAAATCATGAAGTTGTAGATTGAGGCATGACCCTGGGATTATGGGTGTGGAGAAAGGATTAAAATATGGCATCAATTTTTAATGCAATTCATATGTGACTGTGAGACCCAAATTAAAAAAAATAATAATAAATAAACTGGATAAATGAAAAACAAAACAAAACCACACACATAGTTTATTACAACAGCAGAACAGATGCCACAAGGAATTACATTACATGATTAATTGCCAAATGAGCCACACTAAATCTTTGCTGGAACAAATAAAAATAAATTACTAAATTAATGACATAGGCAATTGTTGCTACAGGAGTTTAGTTGGAGTGAAAAGTCAGGGAAACTGAGCAATTGGAGATAAAGGTGAAATTCTTCCAAATAAGGAATTTACACTATTTCTTTGGGGATCCTAAGAGTTTTTGAAGGTGTTAACAAGAGGTTGTGAAGACCTTAGCAGTTCCTTGGCCTGGCAGTGGAGCTATGGGTTAGTAGGAAGAGACTGGGGGCAGGGGAACCACTGATAGGCAATTTCCAGTCTAGACTTGAGATGACAGAGGTGATGACGGAAATGGAGGAAACGTCCTTGGTAAATATTTTCCCAATTCTCTGTACTTTGTTGATTTCCCTCTCTCTTATCTGCCACTGACCTTAATTCTTTATATAGGTGGGTCTTTGATAAGTTGCCATAGTAATTAGCAATAACTTTAATAATAAAAATTAGGATTTGTATATTTTACAGAGTGCTTTCCCTGCTCATCTGACTCTTCCAAGCATATTGTGACCTAGGTAGGACAGGAATATTTATCCCCATTCTTAGGTATGAAAACTAAAACCCAGTTCCTTGATGTTATTATTCCCTCCTCACTTTATAAACTTCTTCTTTTTATCCTTACAGAGCATAGAATAATGCTTTAAAAATGAAAAGCAATCAACAAATTTCAGTGGGATGAGTGGGAGCTCATATTTGAGGCACTACAACCTCATAAAATTTCGTGTTATAGATTATGCTGCAAACAGGTGACTCCAAGTAATATTAAAGTTGACTTCGTCATTTTTTACTTTCGAATGAGCAAGGTTTAGTTTTTAAATAGATGACAGCTTCATATGTTACTGTAGGTGCAATATCACATTTGAGGGACCCTTTTCTCAAGCTATTAGAAAATGTTACAGAGTTTTTCAGATAGAATGTATGCAAGTATTTCTCTAAAATGAATACACCCCCCCATGAAAAATGTATTTGCATTTGAATATACTTACCTTACATGAACCAAATCTCAGGGGGAAAATATGTAAGAGAAAAATTATAAAATATTAGGTATTGGATAATACATTAAGTTCACAATTCCTAATAATCATAATTATATCTTTAATTTAATATCTCATTACATTTTTAAAGATACATCTAAAAGGAAAAGATTCCTTGACAATTTAGTGATGCAATAGAGGTAGCATTAAAATGTGAAAACAAACAGTAGAATGAGGTCTAATGTTCCAGATTTCTCAGTAATTTATTTAATCAACATGTGAAAGTTGAAGAGGGTTGGAGTAACTATCTCTGAATTTTCTTTCAGATATTAAAAACACTTATTCAATTTTTAGTTAGTATTTAATATATAACTGATACTGGAGATACAACAGAGAAAAGAAAGACAGTTGTCCTTCTGGTTCTGATATATTGGTGATGTCCACTTGATAGATTTGTTGTATCTTACCTTGTAATAGAGCTAGTGCCACACACACACACACACACACACACACACACACACACACACACAAATTGCTTATTTCAAAGAAAGCAGAACAACAAAAATTGGTCTGGCGTTGGGAAGTATAGCATGTGTTTGAGGAAAAGTTAGTGATATATTTTACTTAGGTACTAGTGGAATTTATAGAGAGTCTCCGAAGCCCAGTGAGAAAAGAGTTTCAACAAGAATACAACAAAATCCATTACAAAGAGATTAAGGTGGAATCGGAAACTGATCGTCAGGTCCCTGGTGACTTCTGGGTAAAATTCAGTGGGGCAGCAGAGAAAGCCAGATTGAAGGAATTACAGTGTGAGTGGGTGATAATAAAGTAGAGGCAGGTGCATGTGGGTTATGATTAAAGAAATATTTGAAGTTTAAAAACATGGGTAAAGATAGATTGGGTGGTAAGTTACAGGGAATAAAAATTTGAGAAGTGTTTTATGTTGTAATAGAGAATTTTTGTAGACAAATAAGCATATGAGAATGGAATTGGGCAAGATATTGAAGTCTGGAAACCATTGCATTAGGGTAAAGTTGATTAAACTTGAGGAACATAGAAATGAGTAAAAGAGAGAGTACAGAAAAAGTTCAAGTTCAATACTCACAGACTTTTCAAAATTCTGAAATGTTGGGAATAGTTAATTTAGAGAACATCATGAGGTGTCAAAAACATGGAAAAAAAATAGGAAAAAGAAAAGGGATGATCAGGGGAGTGAGAAAATAAGCCCAGACTGAAGGAAAGTATTTGCAAAAAGGCACATCTGATGAAGAACTGTTATCCAAAGAACTCATAAAACTTAACAATGATAAACCAACTTGATTAAAAAGGGGGCCAAAGACCTTAACAGATACCTAACCAAAGAAAATATAAAGGTAGCAAGGATGCAATGTGTTATCAGGTAAATACAAATTAAAACCACAAGGAGATACCAATACACACCTATTAACATGGCCAAAATCCAAAACACTGACAGCACGAAATGCTGACAAGAATGGAGAGCAACAGGAACTCTCATTCATTGATAGTGGGAATACAAAATGGTACAGCCACTCTGGAAGACAATTTGGAAGTTTCTGACAAAACTAAACATATGCTTAGCTTATGATCTAACAATTGAATGCATTGGTATTTATCCAAATGAGTTGAAACTTATATCCATACAAAAACCCACACCCATATGCTTATAGCATCTTATTTATAATTGTCAAAACCTGGAAGCAACCAAGATGTTCTTCAGTAGGTAAATGGATAAATAAACCTTGGTACATCTGATCATTAGAATAATATTCCACACTAAAAAGAATGAACAATCGAGCCATGAAAATACATGAAAAACCTTAAATGCATATTATTAAGTGAAAAGACTATATACTGTATGATCCCAACTATATGACATTACAAAAAGCCAAATTATGGACACTATAAAAAAATCAGAGATTGCCAAGGGTCAGGGTAGGGGTGAGGATATGATTTATAAGAACAACTGCATAGTATTCCCTGGTGTAAATATACCACAGCGTTTTTATCCACTCATGTACTGATGAGCACTTGGGCTATTTCCAGATCTTAGCTATTGTAAATTGTGCTGCTCTGAACATAGGGGTGCATATATTCTTTCTGATTGATATTTCATGCTTCTTGTGATATTCCCAGAAGTGGGATCACTGGGTCAAATGGCAGTTTCTTTTTTAAATTTTTTGAGGAATCTCCACCTTGTTTTCCTTAGTAGTTGTACCAGTTGCATTCCCACCAGCAGTGTACTAGGGTTCCCTTTTCTCCACATCTTCGCCAGCACCTGTTGTTTGTTGAATAGTTGATGGTAGCCATTCTGGCAGGTGCGAGGTGGTACCTCATTGTCATTTTATTTTTTAAAATTTTATTTTTATTGATTTCAGAGAGGAAGGGAGAGGGAGAGGGAGAGGGAGAGGGAGAGGGAGAGGGAGAGGGAGAGGGAGAGGGAGAGGGAGAGGGAGAGGGAGAGGGAGAGGGAGAGGGAGAGGGAGAGGGAGAGGGGGAGAGAGAGAGAGAGAGAGAGAGAGAGAGAGAGAGAGAGAGAGAAGGAGAGAAACCTTAATGATGAGAGAGAATCATTGATTGGCTGCCTCCTGCACACCCCACATTGGCAATCGAACCCACAACCCAGTCATGTGCCCTGACAGGGAGTCAAACCGGGACCTTCTGGTTCATAGGTTCATGGTCAACCACTGAGCCACGCTGGTTGGGCTCATTGTTATTTTAACTTGCATCTCTTTGATGATTAGTGACATTGAGCGTTTTTTTCATATGTCTCTTGGCCGTTTGTATGAACTCTTTGGAGAAGTCTATTCAAGTCTAGTTTTTAATTGGATCTATTACCCTTTGAGGCAACATGGAGGGGCCTGGGAATTATTATGTTAAGTGAAATAAGTCAGTCAGAGAAAGACAAATATCATGATCTCACTTATATATGGAATCTAGTATAAATCCAGACACATGGAAGCATGCAACAGACTGATGAATCTCAGAGGGAAGGAGATGGTCAGGGGGAGGGATTAACCAAAGAACTTACAGGCATAAATGCATCACCCATGGACATAGACAATAGTGTAGTGAAGGCCTGGCAAGGGGGTGGGGTGGGAAGGAGGAGGTCAAAGGGGGATAAAAGGGGAAATGTAATACTTTCAAAAGTAAAGATAAATGTAAAAAATAAATATAAGAACAAAATAATAATAGGCACTCAAAAAAGGTCTCTTAATCAAGAGGGAGGAAGGAAAAGAGAAAAGAAGGAGGGGAGAGAGAAGAAAGGTGGGGGAGAGGAGGAACAGACGAAGGGATGCAAGGTAGGAGGGTGGGAGGGTGATGGTTCAGATCAGGTGTAAGCATACTTTTTATGTAAAGGGCCAGATAGTAAAGATTTTAGAATTTTAAAGCTATAAACTCTTTTGGAACTATTCTACTCTGCCTTGTAGTACAAAAGCAGTTTTAAACAATACATAAGCCTATAGTTATTATTGTGTTCCAATAAAACTTTATTTACAAAAATAGGTAGCTGGTTAGGTTTAAGAGACATATTTTGCTGACTCCTGATCCAGATGATGCCAGAGTCCATTTGGTTACAAATAAACCAAATTAGTATGGCTTTATGACTTTTCTGAATGAAAGAGCAGGGACTATGTGCACATACATCTGTATGAGTACATGTGTAAATATTTATGTGTATGTGCATTATTCCCCACAAGATATTTGGATTCCCAGTTCAGATAAAAGCTATATTTACACTATACTGTCATCTATTAAGTGTGCACTAGCATTATATCTACAAAAACAATGTATGTACATTAATTAAAAATACTTTATTATTTAAAAATGCTAACCATCATCTAGCCTTCAGTGAGTTGAAATATTTTTGCTTGTGGAGTTTCTTGCCTTCAATCTGTAAAAAATGTAATATCTGCGAAGCACAATAAAGTGTAACAAAATGGGGAATTCTTGTCCTTCTGATGCAATGATGTCTATATTGGCAGAACAGTCAGGAAACATTGAAAGTTAGCCTCTGGTCTTACAGTGAGTTTGGTTTCCTGGATGATTCCCATGTGTGCTTTGTCTGCTGTTCCACTGACATTGCTCAGTTCCAAATCAAAGCAAGGCTTTTCCCTGGTTAGCCTAAGAGTTGTTAGGAAGCTGTTAAAGAGATAATATTTAAGTATAATAAAGATGTTATCAGGACCTTTGGGTCCTTCCCAACATTTTGAAGACTCTTTGGCAGGGATGAGGTAGGCATTTTACCCAGTCATCTCTGGCTGTAGTTGTTTCCTCTGAATTCTTCCATCAGTTAGGTCTTGCAGCTGTCATTCAATCCCCCCAAATGTGAAACAAAGTCTCTATTTCTTGATTACCCCCCAAATTACCACCCACACAAAGATATGAAATGGTTGTATGGGTAGAAAACATGTGGTAACTTTTAAATTAAATTTAATATTAGACCTCCCTATTTTGTCCAACTAGTGTTGCTCAGTGGTTGAGCATCGACTATGATTATGAACCAGGAATGTCATGTTTCCATTCCTGGTCAGGGCACATGCCCGATTTGCAGGCTCGATCCCTAGTGGGGGCTGTGCAGGGGGAGCGGATCAGTGATTTTCTCTGATCATTGAGGTTTCTTATTTCTCTCTCCTCTCTTCCTCTCTGAAATCAATAAAAAAAATATTTTTAAAAAATGAAGAAAAAAAATGAAACCTCCCTATTTTTAAAAGTTTTTTGACAATGCTCCCTTTCTTTCCTCCTATATTTTCACGTATTCTCTCCTATTTGTATATCAACCTGGCTGTTGTTCAATACATTCTACTGTTGCTTCATTTGCATAATAGATGTCTAAAGTATTATTTCAATATATTAACTTCCTTTGGTTAGCATAAGTCAAATCAATAACGCAATTCCTAATCTCAATGACCTTATCATTTAACAGAAAACAATGGATGTCAAATAGACCTAAGAGAACAAATAATCAACATGAATCATCAGTGTCAATTGAATAGATCAGAATTTCAGATTCTACTGTATTTCCATCAAATCAAAGTGGATGGAGTAAGAAGTTGATTTTACTGACTCAATAATAGCCGCCTTAGAACCAGATGCATATTTTGTTTGACCCTGAAGGTCAAGGTAGGAGGTATGAGCTTCTGGATAATACAGGGTCTTATAGATCATTTCAGGAAATAAGAATATCATAAGCACAGTTTGGCAAGCAGAATTTTTGGTTGGCTTACTGAAGTTCACATGATGAAAAAGAAGGGCTGTTTAATTTCAGGGTGGAGTGATGTTGGGGCTGGAACTACTTGTGGAGAAATTTAGACCACGCTTAACAAAGTCTGCATATAATTTTGTGATTTAACGTACTTTGCTTTTACTCTCTTTTGGCAAGACCTTTCTTCATAAACTAAAAATAACTCATGAATGAATTATAACCAGGATCTCTTCATGTTTTAGAAGCTTCATGAATTTATAATGAATTCTATTCTTTGTAGTCTCGTTTGAGTGATGAAAGGGTCAGAAGCACAATTTATAGGTTAAATGATATTAGAGAACTCTGCATTGTATGACATATTTCATTAAAGCAGAGGCTATGAGCTGGGGCTTTAACATCCAGGAATTTCACTCATCATACCAACAATCATGTTCATAATTACTTCTATAATTGCTAAGAATAAGAAAAAAGAACTATATGCATGCATTTTTAAAAGTTGTACAACTGTAGTTTCTATTCAGAGTATATTTTAGTTGTGAGGGGATACTATGTCATATAAAGTATAATAGTTCTATAATGCTTATGTAAACTATAAAAGTTTGTCTATAACTAAGTGTTCTGAAAATATATAGTAGGAACATATAGAATATGTTAAATTAGAATTGAAATTCTTCCAAGGATTTATCTTTCTTGGGAGGAGAAAAGGTTAGTTACAAATTATCCCAAGAAAATTAAAAAGCAGATTGAATTCCTGCTTCTCATTAAAAGGTTAATTGTGACCATTTCAAAACTTGGCTTAAAAACTCCCTAGTCATAAAATAAAAATTAAAATATTTTAAAGTAAAAACTTAATGCAACATGTAATGTATAATTATAAAATGACAACAGGTTCATACACATGAATATAACCAGTGAATGATATTGGTAGCTACCAATAAATCAATTATAAAAATTTTCAGATCTTTCATTTTCCCTTCTGGAGCTATAATATTTTTTGGGATCTAGTTTAATATACATAAAACTATGACAGAAATAAAGAACCAGGAAACACAATGTATATTTAAGTGATAAATGGCACAGCTTTGAGTGCTGTTAGAGTTTAACAAAAGTAAATATTGCGTTTGGGAAAAATAAACTTTTTCCAAATTTTGTAACCACTCATTTTATTCATTTTAATCAATGGCCAAAGGGAAATTTCAGACCCAAGGGTATTTGAAGGACTGTTAGAAGACAAGAAGATGGTTAATTATCCACATAATTATAGTTTAAAAGCCAATAATTTATTTAAATGTGTAATGACTTAGCTGATGATGAACATTTTTTCTATTCTTTACTAAGCAAGATATGATATTTTAGTTTCTTTATATATAATACTAGAGGCCAGGTGCATGGGTTCATGCACCAATGGGGTCCCTTGGCCTGGCCTGCACCCTCTCGCAATCCGGGACCCCTCAGGGGATGATTCCAGCAGGACAGACTGAGGGAACCCACTGGTGCACAAATCCGTGCACCAGGCCTCTAGTCCTAAAACTAAAAACCTAATGTGCTAAGTATCTGGTCGTCCGGTTGGCCATTCAACCAATCAAAACTTAATATGATAATGATATGCTAAGACCTCTCAACTGCTTGCTATGACATGCACTGACCACCAGGGGGCAGACACTCCAACTGGTAGGTTAGCTTGCTGCTCGGGTCCTGCTGATCAGGACTGAGCAAGACAGGCCAGACACGCCCTGGAGCCCTCCCGCAGTCCCTCCCCAGCTGGTCAACCTCCCACGTCCCTCCCCAGCCCCGATTGTGCACCAGGGGGATCCCTTGGTCTGGCCTGTGCCCTCTCACAATCCAGGACCCCTTGGGGGATGTCAGAGAGCCAGTTTCGGCCCGACTGAGGAACAACTGGTCGCTGTGATGCACACTGACCACCAGGGGACAGATGCTCAATGCAGGAGCTGCCCCCTGGTGGTCAGTGCACTCCCACAGGGAGAGCGCTGCTCACCCAGAAGCTAGGCTCATGGCTGGCGAGCGCAGCGGTGGTGGCAGGAGACTCTCCCACCTCCATGGCAGCACTAAGGATGTCTGACTGTCGGCTTAGGCCTGCTCCCAGTGGGGAGCGAGCCTAAGCCATCAGTCGGACATCCCCCGAGGGCTTCCAGACTGCAAAAGGGCATAGGCCAGGCTGGGGGACCCCCCCCCTGTGCATGAATTTAATGCACTGGGCCTCTAGTATGTATATAAGATCTTTGGTTAATCTCTTCTTACCCTCCCCCTTCCCCTTTGAGATTCATCAGTCTGTTTCATGTTCCCATGCCTGTGTTTTCCATTCCTGCATTGGGTGTCTGCCCCCTGGTGGTCAGTGCGCTTCATAACTACTGGTCAGATGGTCAAAAGGTCAGATGGTTGAACAGTCAGCTGGTCACTTAGGCTTTTATATATAGAGATTTATAAAATAATATTTAAAGCTTCCTTTTTTTATTTGTAATTAAATGTACTAAGTCCTGAAAGCAGTTGGTGACTTGACTCTTGAAACTGAAAGCAGGCCTGTACATTTGGAGAAATACAAGAACAATATAGTGAAATGGGAGGGCTCACAATTGTTAATGACTTTTGGAATCTTACTTGATTACTGAATGAAACAGTTCCATTGTTATATACCCCTCCATTTTGGCTGGGTATGATTCCATGAGAGATAAATTGTCACCATTTTCATTTTTTAATGAATGCCTATGTTTCACTGTCTCTTAACAAAATGCATATTTTGTGACAAAATGCATAGAAAGATTTTATGTTTATATACAGAAGGCCTGAGTTTGAGTCTTCACTGTATCACCTCCTTGCTGTGTGATCATTCTTGAGCAAGTCTCATGAGTGAGACTGATTTTCACCTGAAAAAATGAAGCAGTATTAATACTTTTTCACCCAATAGTGAAGCTGTGCATGCTTATGGAAACACTTTGTTCTTTACCAAGTGCTTTGAAGTCATTAGTTCTCCTACTTCTTTCTCTTTCCTTTTCCTCCCTTGTACTCCCCCCAGCCCCTGCTTCCTTACCTTCTTTCTTTTCCTCATTTTCCTTCCAATAGCTATTCATATTGGGGACCATGTAGAAAGGAAAAAAAAGAGCTTAAATAATTGTTATTTAAACTGCTAGAAATGGAGGTTGATTTTTTAAAAAAATAACTTTTAATGTAGATATTTAGATTTATTATAAGGACAGTGTGATTAGATACCTTCTGTGATGTCCTTAGTATAAGCTGAAATCAGTGTTATTTCTTCTTAACTTTTCATTCCAAGTTTGTATAAAAGCCATAAAAAATGATTTTGTAGAGAGTAACTCATTAGCATAATAACTTCATAGGGTGGCGATATAAGGATTGGATTATTTCAAATCCCTAACCTGATTCTAGAAAGTAGAGTTGCTTCCTATTCTTGAATAAGATTATTTTCTAGCTGAAACCGGTTTGGCTCAGTGGATAGAGCATCAGCCTGTGGACTGAAAGGTCCCAGGTTCGATTCCAGTCAAGGGCACGTACATTGGTTGCGGGCACATCCCCAGTGGGAGGTGTGCAGGAGGCAGCTGATCGATGTTTCTCTCTCATTGATATTTCTAGCTCTCTATCTCTCTCCCTTCCTCTCTATAAAAAATCAAAAAAAACATAGAAAAAAAAGATTATTTTCTAGTGGATGTGGCATGACCATGAAAGGCAGTAGGTTGACAGAAATCCACAGTTATGATTATTCTGGTGTTCAGTACAAGCTCAGTGGTTAATGAAGTTATCACAAGTAGAAATTTGATCACAGATAAGGTCTCCAACTTTGCCTGAATTGCTGGGCTCTCACTGGCTGACTCAGCTAAACCACTGGATTAACTTTGCTTTCTCTAGACCAGGTATGTGGTTCAGACAAGACTGAGGATTTGGGTTGTGACCCACATTTACCTCACAACCAACATTTAATTTTAATGTCTTGTTTGTCATGCAAATTAACTCCATTATGTCGTGGACAGTTGAGATTGGCAAGGGTCTTATGGGTGCCTTTATTCATTGATTCATTAAAAAACTCACTGATTCATTTCCACAGATGTTCATTGAGTATCTCCTCTGTGCTAAGCACTGTGCTGGGCACTGGAGTTGAGGAGATGAAAAAGAACAGCCTGAGCCTTGGTATCCCTGGAGCCCTTCAAGCTTCTCAGTTCACAAGTAGGTAAACTGAGGCCCAGAACACTTACCTGACTTGATTAAAGTTCACAGTTAGTTAATGGCCAAACCAGGACTAGGATCTCAGGCTCTAAACCACCACCCTGAAATACTTACCATAACTATGATGCCTTTTAATTATTCTTGTAAATTCACATAAGTGTGCTATGGTATAATTAAGCATCATATATTTATACAAACAATTAAATGTATAATGTATTTAAACAACACATACCAGATAAAACTCAGTTGGATTTATATACAGGCAATGTACATAACAGCCTAAAAACAAACAAACAAAAATACGGTTGCTGCTTTTAAGGAAGAATATCTTTGTTTACATTTGTAGCATTTTCTCAATATCTTTGTTCTGTGAACTGTCCATAAATAACTTTCTCTCTCCTCTGAAGTGTACTTTGTGCCATATTTTCTGTGTCACAAAGACAGAAGAAAAGCAAATTGCACGTTTACTCACATTAGGATTATGGGATATTTGTTGTTCTCTGACAAAAGCTAAATACATATTCATAGCATCCTACAAATATAGTAAAAATTCTATCTCTGCCTCTAGGCTGCCTTCAGCGAGGTCATACCAGGCAGTTAGGGATATATATTGGTTCTTATATGTCTACTGGGAGAAATCCATTTTGGGAGGTTGGGCTGGAAAGCAGTTTAGGCTGTGAGTTATGTATATTTATAGTGCTGCATTTACTCTCTTGCTGTTCCCCTGTGTGAATCGCTGTATGGGTTCATGTTGACAGTATTGGATGAGGCACAATGTGTTAACCTTTCTCGTGTAATTATATAAACATGTACCCTGTACGTGGTGACCTGGGAATGTTGATCAGAACATCTGTTATGATAAACGGAACAGTGAATGAGAGTTGATTTTTGAATTGTTAAGTACTAAAAGTCACTCTTCTGATCTGTGGTTTTATGCAAATGTGAATGTTTGAAAATGTTGCTGAAACCTGTCATTCCTTAACTTGCCAGAGGTAGAAAGAGAGTTTGCTTTTTATTGTTCTCACATGGGTGCTGCCTAACTAAGAGGAGTTATTTGTCTTTCTTGGAATCAATTGAATTAACCTTTATATCAATTTGTATAGCGGTCTAAGCATTCTAGATAGAGCCTGTAGGAAAGTGCCAGCTTAGTGTAACCAATAATGTCAGGATAACCTCAAGAAATCTTGGCAAAGGTTTTTCAGTATGCATCAGCATCATTTACATACGTTTTTGCAAATTTTGGGCTAAGAAGCCAAGAGCAGTAGGGTAAAAATTGATAACATGAATGTTACTGTCATAATCCATCTCCCAAATGAATGATTAGTCAAAGAAGACCTTAGACCAGGGGCAAATTATTAAACTCAATTTGCATAAGACCTCCTGGCCATTCTGATTGCTTGCAAACCCACTTCACTGCATCTGGATAGCCAAAGGTATTATCAGCTACCTTTCCCATTATCAGCTTGGTGGAAAGCAGAAGGCATGTTAAATATTTTAAGGTTGTTTTCATGTGTTTGTTTTACATAAATTTTAAAATGTTTTAATTTTTTTTTCCTATTCAACTCACAATTGGTTTCTAAGTTTAACAACAACAGTTTTAATTTTGAGTTGCTTAGCACATCTGAAGTTTGGGGGAAAATTTCAACCAAATTGCTCACATACTCAAAAAATATTGGAAAGTGCTGTTCTGGGGAGGGAGGGAGGAGATATAAAAGTGTCATTGTCTCTGCCTGATCTGAATCAGCTTTCTAAAACCAGATCATCTTTAGTTCAACTTTCAAGGTCATTGTTTTATAAAGATAAAGAGGTTCATTTCTATGGTGATGGGCTAAATTTGCTGAATCTATATTTGGATATTTCCTCATGATTGGAAACATTCTCCCTTTTGCTTGGGTTCTGTCCAATGCTAAGAATCTAAACTTGTATAATGTTCTGTACCAAATTACTCCATAATCAAAAATTGTTTTTTTTCTATAAAGGTACCTCAGATATATAAACATTATTTTTATTTTAAGAAGTCCAGAAAATAGTAATTTTACATAATATTTTTATTCATAGATATCTTCCATTAATATTTTGGTATATATCCTTTCAGAAATATTTGTCTATGTTCATGTTTAATTGGAATAGCTATGCTTTATTGAGATAGCACTGTTATTCTAAGGATTTTACTCTATTCTCTCATTTAATCCTCACAACAAATCTATGAAGTTGGTATTTGGTAATTCTGATAACATAACTATTTTTTTCCCAATAGGACAATGAAATATAAAGAAATTATGTAATTTATCCAAGGCCACTCAGTATAAAGGCAAAACTGGGCTATGAACCCAAATAGGTTGACTTCAGATTCCTTATTTTTAACCAATACACAATATTGCCTCTTAAAAACATGCTGACTACTACTTTTGACCTGCTATTACATTAGGAATATATCCTGAATATTTTTCATGTCAAGAAATGTATATCTACCCAAGAATCTTAAAGGTTGTACACTATTCCATTGGCAGTTTGCAATTCCGTAGAGAACCAACCCCCAGATGATGTACAGTTACATTGCTTCTAGTTTATTTCATCATTAAAAATAATACTGCTTTGAACATCCTTGAACATATATAATTTAAGGTATAAGGTCTAATTCTTCAATATCCATGTAGTTTGCCCTTTCTACTAATACTGTCTGGGGTGTGTGTGTGTGTGTGTGTTTCAACTCACTCTCCATCCTGAACACACAAAACTCCATAATCTACAGCTGGGTCATTTCATTTTACCATAAGAAAAATGTACCCTTTTAAGCTGTGCCTACATAGAGTCAAATATAAATATTTTGGTCAGTGACCTTTTGCTTTATTTGACAGTGTCAGGCCACTATATTTTCTCCTCTATTTTGTCTCTGGATTAACTAACTGGTTGGTTAAGTTTTCTTCAGATGTTGCTTTTGTATGAGTCTTTGTGGATAAATATCAGTTTTGCATGCATGGTCACTTTTATGTACATTATTTATATATTAGATCGCCACTGGCTTACATTATATGCAATTAAAATGTTTACAATGCTTTTTTGAGTTAGATGATTGGAGAATGGAAGTTACTAACTTTAATACTATACTTACAATTTTACATTTTCCTTGTCAAACAAGTTTCTGCAGTATTTTCTCTCTACACCTGCTTTGTATTCTTTCAGCTTTTAATTCTCAGGAAATAGTATCCATTATTGGGTGCTCAAACTAATTCTGAGGAATAAGAACTTTTACATAAATCCCAATTAGCCTTAGAGATGCAGTCTTTTATTCCATAAACTGTTCTCATTACAAACATTACTCACAACACTCTGTAGTTTGCAAAGGGCTGTAGCAGATACTTGAGGCTTTCTGGATTACTGTGAAGGGAAACACGGAGGAAGGGACACAGTCAGATCTGCACGATTCTCTTAGTTGCCTGGGAAAGGGAACATAAAGCATGGCCATTTGATCAATTTCTACTATGTTTTTTATATTTTATTGATGTAAAATATGATTTTGATTTTCTTCCATTTATTTTGTATTAATACTTGCAATGCCTTCTCACATCCCCTCTGCATATGAGTAGTTTATTCTTCTCATGTGTACTGAGCACATTGTGTGCTGGCACCAAGTTAAGTCCAACAGGTCAAAGATGAGTAAGTTATCTCTCCTGTCCTTCAAGAGTTTTCAGAGGGACCGCGTATGGTAATAGGTTATGCACTTTATGCTGTGAGAAGGACTAGAAAAGAGGAATGAAAACCATGTTCCAATGGAGGCTTGAAATCTATACGCGGGTGTTTGCGGAGAGGTGGTCTTCACCAAGGAGATGATATGGTATTATTAATGGTAACATGAATGCTAACCTTTATGGCATTATCAAAATATGTTAAGAAAGAGAATTGATATTTTTAAGGATTTTAAGAAATCTTGCCCCAAAGTTAGAAGTAAACAGTTCCTTTCTTTATCTTCCTTTATCCCCTCATTTAAAACAAAATAATAAACATGTATAATAGTTAATAGTCCAATTAATGGCATAGGAAGATTTTTTTTAAGAAACTGCAAAATAAAAATGAAAAGGGGAATGCAATGACTTTCTTGAAGTTCTATTCCATATGAATAATATAAATTATTTTATATGTAATATCAAATTACATATTTATGTCACTTTATGGATTGCACTATTACTATTAAATTGATGTCTGATTTTTTTAAAATATGAATTTGCTAGGCATCTATCTTATTACTATTTCTGAATTTAAACTTAAGGAAGTTTATTTAATACCTCTAGTTTAAGCAACCAAAGGACTTGTATGCATACATATTAGCATAACCAATGGACACAGACACTGGGGCGGTGGGGGCTTGCCCAGGGTGGGAATGGCTGTGGGGGGAGGTGGGAACAATCAGGGGGAAAAAAGACATATGTAAATCTTTAGACAATAAAAAAAATACCTCTAGTTTAGCCACATAACATCTAAATGCTCTTTGGAAACTCAACATATTTGCATCTAGTTTTTTATTTTTATTGGTTGAACTCAGTAATATTTTGATACATGGCTTTTCAAATCAATATATATTTTTTTGCAAATGAAAGTTAGAATATTAAGGAGTATATCATATTTGCAACAGATTGACATTCAACCAGACCTTAGGTTCTGACAGAATCAGTGATACACCCCAATTTACTAAGCAATCTTGGACTCATGAGTTTTCTGAATCTCTGATCTTCAAGATCATTTCACCCAGCTCATTCCTTTAAGAGAAAACAGAGGTCTTGATAGTGAAGGGGCTTGGTAATTCAATCACTTTTTGCCTTTTTAAAATTTGACCTATATTTTAAAAAAATCAATATAATTAAAATGTGTGTTCTTGTCCTTCAAGTAGTTATTGTTATTTATATTGTTTATGTGGTGGTTATTCATGTGGCTGCCTTCTCTGTTATCTCAGTTTGACCTGTTCCATTTATATCTTTATATTATTCTAGCATCTGCCTTCACAATCAGTATGCATTTCTTCGGGGTCTTAAATTTCTAACATTTAAGTAGCCATTTCCCAATTTTCTTCACAGTATGTAGTGTGTATACTTTAAATTTGTATTATTTGAATGTGTAACTCCAAGGTCTTCCCTATAATTTAATCGTCCATTTGTAGGGGGGGAAAATCAACACCTATTTTCTATTCAGTAGCGAAAAATATGTTGCAAACAGTAGGAGGTTTATAATGTTAAAAGCATATTTATTTTTAGAATAAGAAAGCATATTTACATGCCTGAGTACAACCAATTTTTGTGTAATGGGACTAGGACATTATTTCCTGCAACTCGATTTCAGTTTATATACTGTCTTCTGTCTCACATTCTTTATTCTGGCCTCCAATCGGCAGCTTTCTTTTTCCAAATGCTTAGTACAAGTTTGAGCTGAATTGCCTATGGTAGATGGAGAAGGAGGTATGCAAGAGTAGCTTTCATGACTCCTATAGTTGAACGACTATAAACAATGCTAAAACTGCAAACAATTATACAGTTTTGTGGACATTCCACAGACAAATTTTTTATTGGTCTCATGTTTGTACAGTTTTTAGTTTACTTGAAATATTGACACAGGTGCTAATGTGCATGCTTGGTTGAATTTAACTTTGTAACATTATAATGAAGAACATTATTGTTTGTAGAAATATAGCTAAAAATACTGGAAGCAGTCCTTTCATTAAGTTAGAAATAGCTGTTGCTTCCTGGCCCAAGGGAATCAAAAGCAAGTGGGAAGAGTGGTAGGTATCTCTCTGCGTGCAATAGAGATGGGTCACTGTTCTCCTCCTGGGAAAACTTATACCTTATACTATGTGCTTTCCACACAATCCCCTTTTGGGAAGATGTGACCTACTTACTCATTTTTCCATGGATCATGTGCGTATTTTTCCACTTGCAACACACTGTTAACTAGGCTGGCATCCCCCAACCTCAAAAAAAATCAGTTTTATAATGTTAAACACATACTTCATATGGACGTAAAACTCTAAAAATCTGTTTTAAGGAATTAGAAGTATTTACCATTCAGAAAAAGGAAACCCATGTGAAAACAACCAGAATTTTAGGATAAAGAGAGGCAATGTTACCCAGCAGGAAACAGTACAGCATAGTGATGAAAAGATGGGGCCTGGATTGAGGTCTCCTGTTTATTTCTTTTTTTAAAATACTTCTTTTAAAAATTGATTTCAGAGAGGAATGGAAAGGGAGAGAGAGATGGGGATCAAGCCCACAACCCAGACTTGTGACCAGGAATCAAACTGTGACCTCCTGGTTCAAAGGTCAACACTCAACCACTGAGCCACCGGGATAGGGCTAGATCTTCTAAATCTTAGCTGCTATTTTTGCCTGCTTGATCTACCAGCTACTCAGAGTGGTATATTAATTTCCCATTGTGATCTATTTCTCCTTCTAGTTTTGTCAATGTATTGGCATTTTTTTTACTAGATTATGTAGATTCTGAGTTATATCATCTTGTGTATTGTCTTCTATCTCCTTATGAATTGCAGACTTTACCTCTATTTTTTCATTGCCTTCAAGTCTATTTTCTCTAATATTAGAATATCTTCACCAGCTTTTGTTTGGTTAAGGTGGTTTTAGGACAAATTTTTGCTGCTTGTTCCTACATTTTTCACTATTTCTCTTGTAAGTGGATTATAGTTTTGTGCATTTTTTAGCCTGTTTAATAATCTTAAACTTTAAAATACAAATTTATTCCATTTACTTTTGATGTAATTACTAATGTATTGTTTTATATGCACCATTTATACCAACCATATTAATATTTTTAGTATTAATTCTGTTTATGTTGTTTTACTTATATTTTCTTATCTTTTGAATGACACATTTTTTATTATATCAACTTTTTCTCCATTAAATTTTGATCATATGCTATTTCATTATTTGCTTACTATTTATCCTAGATATTAATATGCATTCTTGAATTATTACAGTCCAAAATAATTATTAATTTTACCTTTCTCCCAATACTGCTAGAACATTAACATCCTTTAATTCAATGTATGCATTTCTTGACTAGTGCATTATTGTTATTATGAACTTACATTAAACACACATTATAAACTTCATAACATGTTACTAGTTTTATCCTTTTAGC
The DNA here is from genome assembly GCF_951640355.1 of Cnephaeus nilssonii. Classification (NCBI taxonomy): domain Eukaryota; kingdom Metazoa; phylum Chordata; class Mammalia; order Chiroptera; family Vespertilionidae; genus Cnephaeus; species Cnephaeus nilssonii. The sequence goes on along the minus strand of NC_137080.1, from coordinate 42,948,281 downwards.
CAAAATTCATTGATATTAATGTACAAACTTACCCTTTCTTTTACACTTCGTATATTTAGGTAATGCAGTGGTTGCCTCTGGGATAGTTTTCTTCTGCCAGAGAACTCTATTATTTAGTACTTGTTTTAGTAGAGGGATATTGGTGATAAATTCTCAGTTTTGTTACTTTCATTGTTAAATTAATAATTTTTATTTCTAGTTGCATTTAGTAAATATCCAGAATAATATTAAAAAAAGAGTGAATAGTATAGACATCCTTATCTTTTTCCTCAATTTAATGAGACATATTTCTACTTTAATCTTAAATATAATATTTAGTGTTAATATGTGTTTTTATCTTAATAAAGTATAATTCTTACTCTATTATTTTAAAAGTTTTCTAAAAGTCATTTCAAGTCAAAATTAATTAGTGAAATCTATCAAGTGTCTATAATAACTAATATGGTGATTGCACTTTTATTAATGTTTGATCAATTTATATATTGGATATTATTAAAACTTTCCAAATTCTTAAGTAGAATTATAACTTCTTTTTTATACCTCAGCTTAAGGCACTCACCTAACTTTTTAAAAAATAATTCTTTACTAGATTTTTTTTTTACCCTCTCTGTCCATACCTTCCCAGCAATCAGGGCCAGCAATCTGTTTTCTTGAGTTAATGTTTTGGAAGTGTTATAGAAGATATTGTGTTTGGAAAGCTTTGCATTATCTGGATGTTTTTATTTTTATATACAAAATTTTAAACTCTGGCTTTGAATCAATAAAAATTAATTATTCATGTTATTCAATTAATGTAGAAAATGGGTTTCCTAGAGCAATTACAAAGATTTCTTTAAATATTCAAATAATGATAAATATGTAAACTTAAAGTTGAATTTGAATTATTTACTTTGAAGAGAGTAAAAGATAGGAAAGTTTTAACCCGGCATCATCAAATATTGATCATCTTATCTTTATTTTGTATTTATACCACAGAAGCTATAATTTGAACTGAAGAAAGTACAAAATTCATTTTTCATTTTACTTTGCCATTAAGAAAAAATTTCAGGTTTTGATTTTTTATAATTTAGTTTTTATTGCTAAATAACTTTAAGAAGGTCTTTCCAGTCGCTCAATTATTTTTCTGTTCCATAAATAAGATTTTACATTTATCCTCACATATTATTATTAAGGTCATTATATCTAACATTTTAGGAATTTCTGTGTATTTCACCTGAATGAAATGTTGAAGAAAACGACTAGTTTGTAGTAGAATAGGCAAGTGCTTCGAAGTCAGACACCAATAGATTCTAAATGCTGGCTATGCCACTTGATAGCTGTATATGATCTTTGACCCGTGTGTTCTTTCCTGTAAAGTAATATTACTTGGGATTATTTTGAAGATTAAATGAAATATTTTAAGACCTGTTGAGTGCTTACTCTATGGCAGCCACAGTTCTAACTTCTTCATTACGAGATAACATTTAATCTTTATAATAGTTCTATGCATTAGTTTCCATCATCATCCCTTTTTTATTTTTTAGATAAGAAACTCAGACTGAGGATTTAAGCAACTACCTAAATGTACTTGATGGCAAGTGGCAGAGCCAGAATGTAAACCCATCTATGATGGCTCGGCAGTTCATGCTCATAGCACTGTCTTCCTCCACATATATAAGAGGTCCAATTTGGTTCTTGACACCCATTAGGCATGTAAATAGTTTTTAACCTTGTGCTTAGCATGGGTTACCAAAGACTTTAAATATATTCAGAGTACTATTTCACAATAAGTTGATTACTCTGTAACTATACCATCAATTTAGTTGAATAAATAAGAGAATTATTGCAAACAAATATGGTGTAAAATAATTTTTCTACTTCCTGGATATAAATTTGATCACTGTGGTACCTTTTTGAGTCCCAATTCCTCATATTTAGAGGAATTGTTACCATACATATCTTCATACTAATTTATCAGATGTAGTTCTCATAGTATCATCATATGCCTTTCATATATCAAAGACTTTTGAAGAAATATGCATTGCAAGCTGTGAAAATGGCTTATTCAAGGAGTTTAATTTATGAATGATCATGCTGAGAGTACATGGTGTGAAATTTGAAAGAGAGAAAGATAAATGCTCTCCTTTCATTAAGTACTAGTTTCCCAAGGACAGAGGTTAGAGGGTATCAGGTATCAGGTGCTCCCCTTTTATTCCATTCATCAAAGTAACAATAAGGAAGAGATTCTGTTGGAGGCAGCAGTCTCAGTTAAGTCACCCATAACTGAAGAGAGAGAGTTGATGTCAAGAAGAAAAAAGGCTGGGTCAAGAATGAGGGAACTGGACAGAGACATAGCTGATAGAAGTTGACAAACAGAAGGGTCATGTTTTAAATTCTACTCCACACTTTTGGTGAAAATGATAAGCTACAGTACTATTCACCTATTAAAAGATTTCACTTTTTGTGAGAGTTATCTTTCACAAATGTCATGTACCTTCTGAAAAAACACACTGAGTAACACAAATAGAGAGATGCTACTTTATTCTTGTTCTCTTTTTTTGCAAGATGCTAAAATTTGCATTAATAAGTATTTTGGGCTTCTAATACAATAAGTGGCATAAAATTGTTTCAAAGAATTCTGATTTCTAAATTAATGTAGACAAATTAATATAATTTTACCCAATGCCTAACTTTATGGCTTTATGTCAATACTAGAGACCCAATGCATGAAATTCGTGCAAGAGTAGGCCTTCCTTCCTTCTGGCCACCGGGCTGGGCTTCCCTCACAGCCTAGGGTTCGTCCAGAAGGTCGTCCGGAAGGCTGTCCAGTCTAATTAGCATATTATGCTTTTATTATTATAGATAGAAGATTTTTCTGGAACTGTGTAAAATTTTGAAGGATAATATTCAGTTCTTAAGTCGAGATCTATATATATATATACATAGGCACTAAAAAAAAACCAGTTACTAAAGATGAAATTATGTTAAATTTAGTTAGTAATACCAAGATAATTTTGCCAGTATGGATATCTCTGAAAAAGCATCTCCCAAATATTCAGTTCACAGACAAAAGTAAGCACAAACTCCATGTACTTAAACAAATCACACATACACACACATGCACACACGTAAAGACATATATACACACTTAGAAATGTAGAAAAGTTTTGAAATTTTCTCTATCTTGTAAGAATTGTGTGATTATTCTTCCTTTTTCACCAGGTGGTATTTTTGAATATGTGGAATCCGGCCCGATGGGAGCTGAGGAACTTGCATTCAGATTTGCTGTGAATACCATCAACAGAAACAGAACCTTGTTGCCCAATACCACCCTAACCTATGACACCCAGAAGATAAACCTCTATGACAGTTTTGAAGCATCCAAGAAAGGTAATTGATAGATATTTAACATTATGTGTCCTGGTTTTCAAATCTCTAGGTATTCTAAAGAGATTTCTTAATTTCAAATATAATTAAACTAGAGCCCCAGAGCACGAATTCGTGCATGGGGCATGGGGCGGGGTGCAGGGGGTCTGGCCTGCCCACCCTGATTGGGGGGGCGGCGATTGGGGATAGTGCCAGCCAGGGGAGGGGCCGCGGGCAGTTGGATGGCTGGCCCTGCCCCCTGGTCAAACTCCCAGTCGAACTCCTGGTCAAGGGGACAATTTGCATATTAGCCTTTTATTATATAGGATTGTTAGGAATATTTTCACAAAAGATTTCTTTTCAAAATGCACCTAAAGTTATCAAGGAAGTTAAAGTGATGTGACTACCCTTGGCAAACAACTGTGCTTATAACAAGAAATGCAGTCAGATCTGTAAGAGTAAAATTGCTTTTTCAATCAATTGATTGATTGATTATCAGTCAATTCCATTATATTATTACTGTGGTCCTAATTTACTGTATACCTTGAAAATCCTATAGTTCCACATGATCTCTAAGCTTTATTAGAAAATTTTGAACAATCTTTAATTTATATATAATCAATGCCCATTTTTTAGCCACTTGATGTTCTTTCTTGTAACTGAAAATAAATGACCAATGATAAAAATTGGATTTTTTGAAGAGATAATTAGAATTCTTTATTAATTTTATTTTATCATTAATGTTGTAAAACTGTGTTTTAAATGACCAGTTCATTTAACATTTATATATGAAGAAAACTAATAGAAAAACTATTATCAAGGCATTATTTTAGCCAAACAACAGTAAATGTATTTGGAGAGATGTTTCAATATTCATACTCTGTTTAAGCAGGAGGGTTTTCTTGGGGGGCGTAGATAGCATTCATGTAACAAGAATTAAATTTCATAATATACATCTTCTTCCAAATAATGGGCTTATAAGCATTTGTTCTAAATCTCTATTTTTTAATACAGTTTGCTTTTCTGTCATACTAATATTGTTTTATTAGCTACCTTACACTGAGGGAGTGTACACAATTATTTATAATTCTACCTTGGTGAAGTTTTCTTCCTAAGCTCATTAATATTAATGAAAGCTGATAAGATACAATATTTCTTGAGATCAAAGAATCCCTTTTCCCCCAGCTATGTAGTGTTTATCAAATCCTATATTCTGCCTGCCCTTTGAATTCATATCTTTATGAATACAAATAAGTTTCCATATTTTAGAACCATGTCAGAGTGATGAAAGGTTTTAAAGGCTGAAAAAAAGGGTAAGGTTTATTGAGAAATACTACAATTATGATGATAATTGCAAAATAAGTCATTAACTGGATGACAGTGCATTTGATTTGTAACATAGTTCATGATTATTTCCATTAAAAAGAAGAAGCTCTGTCTCCTCTGAAATCATTTAGATCAAATAATATGAAATATGAGTGCAGTATAAATAAAATATTAATATGTTTCTTAATGGATTTCAAAGGTGCAACATAAAAAGGAAAGACTAGAATGTTCTAACAACAAACAGGTTACTGTCCTGGGAATACCCTAGCAAAATTATGAGATGTTAAATGTGTTTGGTTTCCAAATATTAAAAGGAATTTATAAATTTTGTCATCCATTGGAAATCAAATTCATTAATTGACTTTGAGAAGAAGGAAAAACTCAAGTAAGTGTATGAGTAACTTCATTTGTGTGATGTTGCAAGGGTCAATGTCATGGTTTGGATCTTATCTTGTGAAGCTCTTGCACAGCAAAATGTAAAAGGATAATATAAGGGGATATCTAATCCAGTTTTTTAACCTCATGGGGGAATCAATAAATAAATATGTGTTGCTAAGGATATTAATGGTTAATTATAAAATAACTTAATTATTTTGGACATTCTTAACATGTTTTAAAACTTGTTTTCATAGGCAAAATATAAAAAATTAAAATTTTAAATTTGTACATATTTTCTGACATATGTATGGTCTTATACTTTTAATAGGTAATATGGTTTTGTTCAATAAGTGGATATTTTGTAGCATTAATCCTTGAATTATTATTTGAATAATACACTGATTTTACATAACTCCTCTGATAACTGAGCACTCTAATTCTTATTTGAAATACACTTAGTAATGTTCTAAATAACCTAATGTAATGTTTTTCATTTTCTTGATGTGTGACTTGTCAAAGACTTAGTGAAAGAAGATCTTTTATTCTCAATGTATGTGAAATAAGACCAAAGTGAGTGAAAAATTTTAGACTCTAGCCTTTCTGTTGTTTCAGAATTTCAATCATTATTTTAAATAAGTAGTTTTTTTCAACTGAAATTTACTCAGTTCTTAAATATCTCTATGCTTAATCTATCTCTTACATTGCATTTTATTCAGCAAATTGTCTGAAAGAAAATGCAATAATATTTTATACATCAGACTCATAAACTATTTTGGAAAGATTGGGTCTAAACACCTAAATCCCAATAACAATTCTTAGTAGTTCAGTTTAAATATTTGTAGGGATGGGCACCTTAGAGCAGAAGACTCCAGTTTTGGACATTTCTTATTTTCTTTTAAATTTAATTTAAATTGCATCAAAATTTGTGAGAAGCTTCTAAACAATTTGTCCTTTTCCAGCCAAAGGAAACAAACTTAAGCATTTTTCACAGGCCAGGTATTCAAATATTTAAAGATGATTTTATGTTTCCAATAACTATTCATTTTCTAGGGCCAAACTCACTTCAATGTATCTTAAAGAATTGCAAGTCCTGTCACAATACATCTATTCTCACCTGAAACCATCTAGATTATTTATGACTCTCTTGATTATTCTGCTTATCATTGATAAGAATAAATTTTTCCACGAAGAAATATAAACTTTAAAAAATAAATGAGATCAATATAAAATACTTATCCAAAAGTCAAATAAAGATGATTAAACAGTTATCTAAATGACTGTGATGTTCTTTCTACGCAATGAAATTAATCCATATGAAATCGGCCTTTTTTTTTTGAGCTATATTAGGTTATGTGTAGGTGGTTGCATGCATAAGCTTGACTCTATTATATATAAGCAAATACTTAGTTGTATGTGGCCATAGTTTTTGGATGGGGAGGGGGACCAAATGGGTTCTGATCAAAATAATTGAAATTGTAGAGAATGGCCAGTGAATTTGGGAAGGAACACTCTTCTCCCAACTCCCTTTTAAGAAATATTCTTCCAAAATGAATAATTCCCTCTTGAATTCTAGAGTAGTCCTCCTCTGTCTCCTGATCTCTCTCCTTCCCTTGACATTGTCTGCAAAATTATTTGAGCCCTGAGCTGCAGGTGCCTGGGTGAATTAATTTCCTTCTAAGAAACTGAAAATATTTAGAGTTAGAAAAAATGTAAAATCAGCTAAATGTAGGTGTTATATTAAAAATAAACCCACACATTTTTCTTCAGAATAGTTCCTTATGGCTTACATAAATAATGTGGTAATGTTGGCACACTGGCATCTCTCCTCTCATTATTGACAGACTTCTATCTCCTCTTCAGCCTGTGATCAGCTGTCCCTTGGGGTGGCTGCCATCTTCGGGCCTTCACACAGCTCTTCAGCAAATGCCGTGCAGTCCATCTGCAATGCGCTGGGGGTTCCCCACATACAGACCCGCTGGAAGCACCAGGTGTCAGACAACAAAGATTCCTTCTATGTCAGTCTCTACCCAGACTTCTCTTCACTCAGCCGTGCCATTTTGGACTTGGTGCAGTTCTTCAAGTGGAAAACTGTCACAGTCGTGTATGATGACAGCACTGGTAAGAAAGATCAGTAGCCTTTGGGGCCATGTTTTAAATAGCAGTAATTTTGTTCTGAAACTTACTCCAGATGCTTACTGTAGTCTTGTGTGCTTTCTTTAAACGGAGGGATGGAAAGATATTTGGCATTAAACATCAATACTAATTTCACACATTCAAACAAACAAAAATATCCCAGTTAAATCATATGAATTTTTATATTTATAAAAGAAGCACTTTTTTATGTGAAGGATCAGTTAGTATCAACTGTAATTTTGGATGAAAGATGCAAATAGTATGAAATATGATATTGAAATATTTATCCCAAAAACATCTCTGCCGGGTTCAAGAAAATTATTCAACTTAAAACTTCATAATTGGCTTTCTGTGAAACTTGTCAAGAAATTAAAGATTTTGCCCTTACATTTTTTTTCTAGCTCTTTAGGTGCAAAGAATGTTTATGAAGAGTAATAACCTTTAACTGTATAACATGTTAAAGTTTGAAAACATTTTTATCTTAGATTTCAAACAATATAATATCCATTGAAATACTCATAATTTTGGAAATGTTTATGTGTAGACATATTTTAGGGACTTGAAAAATAAAATTTAGTAAGTAATATTGATTAGGATCATTAGTAAATATTTGCTATGATTTCTTGTTTTAATGTACACAATTTTATATATGAATGGTTATCTTTAATTATTAATTAAAATAAGTTCAAAATATAAATATAAGAAAGTAAACAGTAAAAGTAAAGTATTAATTTTCTTGCAGTTACATTGTTGAAGGATGTGCATACTGTTCTAGATATTATATACTGATAAGGAATTTCATGCTTAGATACTTATCAGTGATCTAAATAGTGCTCTTTAAATTCAAATTTTACAATATTTTATTCTAAGACCTTTCACTATACCTTGATGTAAAGATCAAAATTAAAATCTATTTGAATTTAAATTCTCCCAAAGTGTGTCAAGAACACACTTTGTTCATGCATTCAGTATTTAGAATTATGCAGAAATCAGGCCTTTTGACAATAAAATTTGCCATCTGCAAAATGACAGATAGGTGTTTTCCCAAGAGAACAGGGAACAAGGTGTTACAAGGTTGGAAAAATAATGAAAATAATTTAAAAACACTTTAATTGGAATAAGGAAGTATGAGTCTAAATATACATTAATTAAGTGATTTTGCTTTTCTGATTAAAAAGTGAAATGTTTATAAATAATATTAACTTTCTATGTGCATAGTTTATCTGGATTGTATAATGTGATCATCCAGGGCATCCTCAGTTACAAACCGGTCCACGTATGTTTAAAGATGGTCACATATAAATATGAATACACATGCATTATGAATCCATGGGTTATTTACTTCTCTATTTCCTCTGATATACTTCAGGTGAATGATGCCCAAATATTACATATCCTCATATAAACATGCACATACACACACACACACACACACACACACACACACACACACATTTTTATATGGATGTTGTACATGTGATATTTTGTATTTATTTCTTATTATCTTAAAACTCCTCAGAGGAGAAATAAAATTAGTAAGTGTTCAAAATTTTTATGGACATGCAGTTATCTCTCAACATCCCCAGGGGAGTGGTTTCCAGGACCCCCCTAGGATTCCAAATTTTGTGGATGTTCATGTCCCTTATATAAAATGGTGTAGTATTTGCAAATAAGCTAGGTACATCCTCCTGTGTATATTAAATCATCTTTAGATTACTTATATCTAATACAATGTGAACACTATGTCAATAGTTTTTATACTGTATGGTTTAGGGAATTATGACAAATAAAAAAGCAGAACAGACACAACCATCATAGGCCTAACTACATAGTACATAATGGTAGCAACAACATTTTCTTTGGATCCACAGTTGGTTTAATTCAGGGATGTGGGACATGTGGGTACAGAGGACTGACGATACCACCTTTCTTCACTATTTGTGTGTGAGTGTGTGTGACATTTTTATTTCATACATGTGGTTCCTGAGTGATTGAATTGACTTTAAGATAAACCTGTGGTTGGCCAACTGCGGCTCGCGAGCCACATGCGGCTCTTTGGCCCCTTGAATGTGGCTCTTCCACAAAATATCACAGCCTGGGCGAGTCTATTTTGAAGAAGTGGCGTTAGAAGAAGTTTAAGTTTAAAAAATTTGGCTCTCAAAAGAAATTTCAATCGTTGTACTGTTGATATTTGTCTCTGTTGACTAATGAGTTTGCCGACCACTGAGATAAACAAAAGATCCCCTTCTAAATGGATTCATAAGCATATAGAAGTAGATTTCTTTTGTCTTTTTGAATATATTTAAAAGTCTCAAAGTATAATTTTAATGGTATAATTTAACAGAGAGAGTTTTTAAACTTCCAATGGAAAAATGTGAGTATTTGATCATGTGGGAGTGAATCCGATTATAACTGTGAACTGAAATGGGGAAAAAAATCCACCACATACCCAACAAGATGAATGTTATTAACTCCATTATGGGCTAAATGTATCTGCTGTTTACTGCAGGACACACTGTGCCATTTTATTTATGTTCCCTTCTTCCCTGTCCAGATTCACTTATTATGTATGCCTTTCCTCCCATTTATATTCATTTCTATTTTGTTGTGTTGTCCAGTTTGATACATGATAATTATACTTCCATCCAGTCTTTGTTCCCGCCCCTAAAACAGATGGGATGATAGATGAAATATAGTGCTGGACTAGGAGAAATTCTTAGAATGATGTTAACAGGAGCTGTTTATTTTTTATGATAATTAGCATTTGTTGTTGTCATGGATGAATGCTTTTAAACACCCTGAAAGTCTGTTACAGCTCTGAATGATGTCCAAAAATGATAGAAAAGAATTGGCTTCAGAAACAAAGCTGTGTTTCTGTCAGTCACTTTGGAACATATGATTCATTTTAAATAAAAACTAAAAATAAGTTGGGTAGCTGTCAGCTCGTAAGCAATTCCAGGATAAGTTGTGAATATTTGCTTTAAATTCCTGTACTTCATCTTTGTTTATAGATCAGCAGTCCATTAACGAAGATCTCTGGACTAGTAAATAAGTCTGGGATTTTATTTCCAGGTTGCTACTAAATTACTGGTACACCTATGGAAAAAAGAAGAAGGGAATGAAGGCCTGGGAAGGGGGCTGGAGCAGGGTGGAGAGAGTAGAGTGAGGTGTCGGAGCACGAGAAGATGTGAGGAGGGCATAATTATAGTGTGGCAGGTACAGATAGAGAAGAGAAACAATATAGTGGCAGCTTAGGAGAGGAGGTTTTATTCATTTATTTATTTTATTATTCTTTTTAAATTTTATTTTATTGTTTAAAGTATTACAAATAGTAGTACATATGTCTCCTTTTTTTCCCTATTGACCTTCCCTTGGCCTCCTCCTCTACCCCCCCCCACACACACACATGCCCTCACCACACCCCGCCCCCAGTGTCTTGAGCCCATTGGTTATGCTTAATGCATGCATACAAGTCCTTTGGTTGAAGGAGGGGAGGTTTTAAAGCTGCCTAAGAGAAATCAGAGGAAGTGTTTTGGTGAAGCTGATATTATCATGAAGTTATCTTGAGGTTACAATAGGAATGCGTCAACTAGAGGAGGGAGCTGAAAGGTGCAACATGTAAAGATGTGAGGATGCCTGAGGGAACCAGTTAATCAGGGAACTGCAAGTGTTTCATTACCACTGAGCACTAGAAATAGTAAAGATGAGGAATGATGAGGAAGAGTTTGTAAATGTCCAGGATGGGAACAATCACAAAAATTCTCTACTAGCTACTCTGCCTCTCCTCCCCCCCAAAATCCCCCCTGATCTCTGCATGTTTATAGCAGTACCAGTTATGTCTGTGTAACATGGCCCTACTTTCCAAGCCACCATTGAGTGTCTCAGGGATGGGCGTGCACCCATTCAGTTCCTTTCCCAAGAAATCAGAAAAGGACACAGAAAGAGCAGGACCCTGGGTAGCCTGGACTGTCAAGGTTACTGTGGCCTTTGGTGTCAACATATTCATTCAGGATTGAAATTCTGGCTCTGTTGTGTAATTTTCAGCAAGTTACTTGACTTTAAAAGCCTTTATGGACACATTTGTAAATTGAAGATAATAGATACTTAAGGGAATTGTAGTCATGACTAGTGAAATATGTAAAGTGCCTTATAGACCCCACATAGTAGGAGCTTAAAACTCACAATACAAATGTCATAGGCTATGTACCATTTATTCCTTATTTTCTAAGAAAAAGGGATTGTTATTAACTCCACTTTTTTTTTTAATATGGGAAAATCTAGATGGAAAGAGTTGAGATAATTTGCCCAAGGTTACATAGCCAATAAATGGTAGACCTGGGCTTTGATCCTTGGCAGTCAACTCCAGAACTCACTCTGTTAAATATTATGATATATTGTTAGTTTTTATATTTTTATTTGATTCATTTTGTTGTCATTGTTTAAAAAAGAGAGACACAATCAGAATTACTTTTGGCAAAGGCTCTCTGACTATAGTGTGAAAAATATGTTAGAGCTACTGTGATATGGGGGGAATAGGACAAGACCAAAAATGAGAGAATTTCTGAATTACTCAAGTTGAAAAAAAGAGTACTAGTCTCACTTAGGGAGATTTTGATGAAGTGATGTTGAGGTAGAGAATTCTCAGAAGATTTGCCAGTTACAGGTTGTAGGGATTTAATAAGTAAACAATGAGAGGGAGTGATGCAGACAGAGAAAAAAAGAATGAACTCTATGTTTCTATACTGGGCTACTAATCAATGGCAAATTTACCTAAATGGGGAAGCAATAAAATGATATTTGGGAGAGGGTATAGTAAATCTGGTTCTTAACACATTTTGGAACAGCTATGAAATATTCACTTGGAATCATTCAGAGGTGTTGGAGGTATTAGTACATCTTGAAAAATATGAATTTGATATGGACATATTATGCTTCCATTTGCATTTTTCTCTGACCTCCATTTGGACTTTTTTGTCATATGAAGAAATAAAGAAAATTGACTAAAAAAAAAAAAAAAAGGAAAACAACACACAGGATTATGGTACAAGGAAGTTCAGAGTTATGGAAGTGAGTAAGCAGTAATGATGATGAATAAAGACATGAAGATAAGAGAGAAGGCAAGTTTTTTTTTAAATTGATGAAAAATCAGTCAATTCTTTACATATATAATATTTAACAAATAAAGCTTTGAATAATTTATATTACATTAATAGACAAAAAAGTCCAGGCCCTTTATCCTAAGCAAAAGCAGAAATGATTTCTTTACTACCTCCTGTAACTTGGATGAAGTATATTAATAGACCATGTTCTAGATATATCTGTTTGTGCCTTTGGAGTTAGTATAATAAAATATAAAGTTAATTAATAGAAAATTTTTATTTTATTATATCTTGGACCTATATTTAAATAGGAAAAATAAAAATTCAATAGAGAAAGTTAATATGAAAATATATATTCCTGTAAGACACTAATTTTTAAATAATATAACAATTTTTGTATTGCAAAGCAGATAACTAAATAATTTTATTTTTTTCCAGTAGTGGCGCATTTGGATCTAAGGTGATTATATATTTCATGTTCTAAGTACAAAGCTCCAAGTTCTCTAATTCCAAGTGCATACCATTAGCAATTATGAATTATACCTAATTATCTGAATATAGTTGGTTACATAACTTGGTATACTAGTGTTTCCACAAAGTAGATTTTGCTTGAACATAGTTTCTTTATTTCTATTTAAGCAAACATAAAAATTATATGAAATACTATGACTTGAATTCTGAGTATATATTCTGAGTATATGAGAGTGAATATTTTTAAACATTCATAGAACTACTTCTTTCTCTACATTTAAAGTCTTTAAGTATATGAAAATCTTAAAAAAAATAAAATTTCTAAATGACAACAATCACACAATTTATATTACTGCCTCTAGAGTGAAATAAATATGTAGGTAGGTCTAAACAAAAAGCCAGGAGTATATCTGGTACCAGACTTTAATGATTAGTAATATTATTTTTCTTGGAAAAGGAAAAAAAAATAATAAAGTGAGAATAATTCCCTGGTGACGGTCAGACACAGTCAGTTTCCCTAAATTTAAATCTAGAACATACTGGCATGAGCCTCTTGGTGGCTACTTTCCCCTTAGCCTTTTCCTGTTCTTGTCTGTCACCCTCTCTATGCAACATAGGGTGATGCATAGCACTTATATTCTCTCTCTGATCCAATTTTGATTATTCCCTTCCTCGGGGGAATAAATAAAGCTCTCCTATTTTGGCATCTGTGCCATCATCCTCTCTGTATTACCTACTTCTTTTTAGCCATTAATTCCCATTCTTATATTCTTGAAGTCTTTATTTGTTCCCTGATTCTTAAAAGCTGCTATTGTTCAAGGCTCTAGTCCCAGTCTTCTTGTTTTTTACTTATTTACCCCACTCTCTCTAAAGAGTGAGGTACACAAGTAGACTCATGGGTTTCTACTTGTTTAGTAGAAACTAACCTATGCCTTCCTCCACCGATGCAATCTGTGCTACTTAATGACAAGGATACGTTTTCAGAAATATCTTGTTATATGACTTCACCATTGTGTCAGCATCACAGAATGCATGTACAAAAGCCTAGATTCTATACCTACTACACACCTCCACCTCGGCTATGGTATGCCATCGTCGTATATGTGTTCTGTCATTGACCAAAACGTTGTTGCACAGTGCATGACTACTTCAATTTTTTCTACCAACTCCTTATTCACAGATCTAACCACCCACTGATCATCTCTATATGGATGTCTCACAGGCACATCTAACCTAACATGATACAAAACAAACATGTTATCTGTACCTCAAAACTTGCTTTTTCTCCTGGATTTCCCTCTTTACTGGGTTGTCCAGCCAGATCCCTAGTGACAATTCCAGATTCTTGTCTTTCTTTCACCCTTATTTCCAATTGATCACTTAATGCTTCTTATTTCTATTGTGCATCTTTCAAATTTAGCTCTATCCTCTATTTCCACTACATTAGTTAATGTCTGTATCATTTACTGTTTGACTATATTCTGTCCACTGTCCTATTTAAGCTCATCTATCTGATGCAGAGGAAATGGTATTTTTAAAAAATGATAGTCTGGCCCTGACCGGTTTGGCTCAGTGAATGGAGCGTTGGCCTGCAGACTAAAGGGTCCCAGGTTCGATTCCAGTCAAGGGCATGTACCTTGGTTGTGGGCACATATTCAGTAGGGAGTGTGCAGGAGGCAGCTGATTGATGTTTCTCACCGATATTTCTAACTCTCTATCCCTCTCCCTTCCTCTCTGTAAAAAATCAATAAAATATATTTCAGAAAAAGAAAAGAGAAAAATTAAAATGAATTTTAAAAAAAATGATAGTCTGTCCACCTTCGTTTCAGGCATAAAGCCATTTGGTTGTTCCTCAATTTGTAGAAGAATGAGTGCTAATTCCTCAAACATGCCACATGCAGCATCCAACATTGGTACTCTCATGCCTCTCTGATTTTACTTCCCTGGTATTTCTCCTATCAATACTTACACTACAACTTGTCTTATATAATTGTATTTCTCTCTTTCCAATCTTGCTCTGATATTGCAAAGTTTTGCTGTGTAGAAGCTGTTCTCTCTGCCTGGTATACCCTTTCCTTTTGGAGATCCACCACCTTCAGGTACACCCCAAATAGGTTCAGAAAGTATAAATGTGAACTGACATTCTCTGACTTACTCCTGTGATTTGATAATTCTATTCTTTGTGTGTATGATACAGGAGTTAATTTAGTTGGTAAAATAATTCATCATGAGTTCTGTACTCGGGCTTATTTTCATTGTACTCACCTAACCCATTTAGCAAGGGTGATGCTTTCCTGGACATGAAAGGCCTAATTGTTTTATAATTAATTCATCTATTTATTTAATACTTCATTTGTTTTCTTTAATTTATTTTCTTTAGTCCACAAATAATTATCAAACATTTGCTATCTGTCAGCACTGTTCTAGGCACTGGAAATGCAAGAGTGAACAAAACAGACAAATTCTTTGCCTGGTGGAGTTTGCATTCTAGTTTGGGTGATATACAATAATAATATCTATATTATATATTATCCAATATGGTACGTATTATGGAGAGATAAAGCAAGAGGGCCATATAGGGAGTACAGGGGAGCACAACTTAATAGTGCAATATTATAGTTGAGTTGTCAGAAGTGACTTTATTTACAAGGTGACATTTGAGCCAAGATTTGCATGAGCTGAGGAAATACACCATGGAAATATCTGAAGAAAAGGTGTTTCAGAGAAAAAGCAAGAAGAAAAAAAGTAACTAGGGGATAAAGAGATAGAGTTTCAAAGAAGGAAGTTTATTTCTTTGGTTCTTTTATTTCAGTTTGGAGAAGGAGTTTGGGGAAACTGAAAGCTGAAGATTTTTTTTGACATTTTGTTACATATGTGTACATGTTTATATGTGTATATATATGAATACATACATATATGTTCCCTTATTGTCTTGGCAACAGTAATGTCATTTGTTTAAAAATAACTAAGTGTAGAACATTTCGGCATAAATGTTCATTTTTACATGAGTTACTTAGTAATGATTATGGTCCAGAGCACCAACCTCTAAACAAGTGGGAGAATTCATTTAAAATACAATAAAACTTCAGGTAAAGAAGAAGAGAAATGAGTCTAATATATGTCTGCTTATGAAATATGTAATAGATTAGTTATCAGATATTCAATGAAAATATATTGATTCTGTATCAGAAACATTTTTAAAATTCTAAAACCTGAATGCATTAAAACCCAGGATTGATGCTCATGGTATATCAGGTTAACACAACTGCCTTCGAAAGCAGTTTTCTCGAGCCCACTCACCATTGTGTAAATGTTTATCTTGTTTTAAATATAAGCTATATAAAGTATATTTGGAGACAAAATTGTCTAGAATCAAAAATTTTGAGAAGACAAGAAAGGATTAACACTCAAATTCCAGACAGGATAATTGTCCATAATTATTGCGGGATTATTTTAGTTGGGAAATGACATGGTGTCTATCCTGATTTCAGTGACTCAAAAAACAGCTCAAGGAATACATTTATTTTGTATAAATGCAGTAAATACATGCTAAGTCTATCCTGTGACAATCAGAGCCTTGACTAGTGAAAGCCAATAACAATACAAAGCCTTATAGCTTTCCTTCCCCCATATATCCATAAAAGAAATTATTTTACAATTAATAAACACTTGCATTTCTGTAAACCCAGTTATCTTTCTTTTGATAAAATAAAATTTATTACATAATATTAAAATGGAAATCCAAAGCACTGGTCCTTTAATTTAACTGGTATCAGAAATGGTATTTTCTGGGCTACTGTTAAAACTAGAGATTCCTTGGTCAACTCCTATGATTCAGGAACTTGGGGATTATACCCAAGGACTTGCAATTGGATGAGGCATTACTAGTGTTTACCAATATCTGATTATCTCTACTTTTCGACGTCAGCGAATTGAAGTTAACTGATCTTCGAATTTAGGTGTGGCCATGTGGATTGCTTTAGTTGATGACATGTGAGCAGTAGTGTTGCTCATTTCCTGGTAAATCATTTCATTACCTGGCACTAATTCTCCAGCTTACTCATTCCCTGCCAGAGCAATTGTGCTCTATGTTCAAAGCATCCTAAAGTGCTGAGCCAAAATATTGAAGATAGCAGCCTTGGAGAATTATTTTGATTTATAGTAGACCTTACTTTTAAGAGACATACAATTTTGTTCTGTTTAATCACTGTGATTTAAGGATTGATTTTTCCTACAACATAACCTCGTCTAGTAGTTCTCAAACTTCACTGTGCAATAAAATAATTAGGAAATCTTGTTAAACACACCTTGAGGCTCTTACTCCCAGCTTCTGATTTAGTAGGGATAGAAGGTGGCCTGAGACTTTTTCTTTCTAATAAGTTGCCAAGTGATTATCATCCTGCTGGTTTAGCAACCACTGATCCATCTGATCTTGAATAACATGCAAATTATCATATATTAAAAAATAATTATCGGTATGTAAAACTTGTTAATAGAATAAACAAAGAAATAATTTTATGGATAAAAACAAATTTAACATTTTTAAGCAAACCTAGAATGATTTTATAGTGATT
The DNA here is from genome assembly GCF_951640355.1 of Cnephaeus nilssonii. Classification (NCBI taxonomy): domain Eukaryota; kingdom Metazoa; phylum Chordata; class Mammalia; order Chiroptera; family Vespertilionidae; genus Cnephaeus; species Cnephaeus nilssonii. Next base: position 42,930,955 of record NC_137080.1, on the reverse strand, counting down.
TAATATTGTCAAATTATCAACTTATTAAAATATTTAGTTTTCTGAACATCCACACTATGTAGTTTTAATTTTGCAAGATATTCTTTCTCTTAGAGTAAAACAGTTCTGAATTTGTTTTAATATGGAGGAAGAACATTACACTCTAAATATAGTAAAAATTGTCAAGTATAAAGTAATAAGATTTAGAATAATCCAGCATTGGTAAAACGATTTATAATATCCATTTCAGCAAATTTACAAATAGTTTTACTTTTTAATTTAACTTTAAAAGAATTTTTCAAAAAGTCCTAATTGCATGACTAATGATTCTGATTTGTCAATTAAGCGTATTTTAAATCTCCTGTTCCATTTTCACCATTAACATTTTATGCTTTCATCCAATTGAAATAATTAGGTTGGCATTAAAGAAAGAAAATTAAGTCAGTCCTTGAAATCTTAACACTAACTTGTTAATTAGCCCATTAATTATACAATGAAAAATGACAAGCTATAATTTCCTTTCCTAAAGTATGGCTGAAGGTCAGAGAGCTCTTTTATTGGCATATTGAGAGACTAAACAAATGATGTAAGTTTTTTTTCTTTTAAGTACCATCAGATGTCATTGGAAACTCTGCCAAGGATCTAGATCAATATTTTAAATATAATCTTTAAATATTGTTTTATCTATTCTTAAAGGAAACAGTACCTATTATATATTAAGAAGTAAAATGACACTCAATAACCAAAAATAAAATAATCCAATAAAAAATGGATAGAGGACCTAAATAGACATTTTTCCAAAGAAGACATACAGTTGGCCAACAGGTGCATGAAAAGCCATCAGGGAAATGTAAACCCTACCCATAATGAGATAGCACCATAAAAAAGACGCGATAACAAGGGTTGGCGAGGATGCGGAGAAAAGCAAACCTTTCTTCACTGTTTTTGGGATTGAAAATCGGTACAGCCACTATGGAAAACAGCATGGAGATTCCTCAAAAAATTAAAAATAGAACTACCATGTGAATCACCAATCCCACTTCTGGGTATGAATCCAAAGGAAATGAAATCAGGATCTCTACTCCCATGTTCACTCCAGCATTATTCACAATAACCAAGGTATGAAAACGGCCAATGTTCATATATGGGTGAATCGATAAAAGAGATGTGTATATCATATCACACATACATACACACACACACACACACATACACACACACACACACACATGAACACAAAATGAAATATTATTCACCTATGAGTAAGAAGGAAATTTTGACATTTGTAACAATTGGATGGAGCTTGAGAGTAATATAATAAATGAAAAAAGTCAGAGAAAATCAGACAATGTATGATCTCACTTATGTATAGAATCTAAAAATGCTGAATTCAGAGAAACAGAGAGTAGAATGGTGGACAACCAGAGGCTGGCAGGTAGGGTAAATGTATCTATTCCAGTTATAAAATGAATACATTCTGGGAATATAATGTACAGCATGGTAACAATACTGTATTATAGACTTGATAGTTGCTAAAGAGTAGATATTAATTGTTCTCATCACCCTTCTCCCCCCTAAAAATAATGTTAGTTATGTGAGGTGATGGAGGTATTAACTAACACAATTGTGGTAATCATTTTGCAACATATATGTATATAAACTATTCAAGTTGTATACCTTATACTTAAAGTTATATATCAATTATATCTCAAGAAAGTGGAAAAGAAGTAAAGTTACAAAGCTATTTGTATTTGTATGTTAAAAGAAACCAAATCTAGCCTGGCCAGCATGGCTCAATGGTTGGCATCAACCTATGTACCAGGAGGTCACAGTTCCAATCCTATCAGTGCACATGCCCGGGTTTCTGGCTTGATCCCCAATGTGGGGCAAGGCCAATCAGTGATTCTCTCTCATCATTGATATTTCTATCTCTCTCTCCCTCTCCCTCTCCCTCTGTGAAATCAATAAACTTACATATATATATATATATATATATATATATATATATATATATATATATCTCCAAATCTAAAGGACATGCCCAGATCTTAGCTTTTATACCATTGAAAATGGGTTTCTTATTCTACAGTAAAGATCAAAGATCATTCACAGAGACTATTGGAAAATCAGAGATACACAGAATGGTTCTCTGTGCCTATAGAAGCAGTGATTCTTGAAAGTAACTTCTTTTTTAGTAGAGGCAGGGCAGATTTTACATGAATAGTGACCTACTATGATATTGTTTACTTAATTATGTATGTATTTTATTCAATACAATTTAATTTATTGCTTCACTATTTGTGAGACTAGGTATGTGCCTTGACTGGGAATCAAACCAGAAACGTTTTGATGTAGGGGATGACACTCCAACTAACTAAGCCGCCCAGCCATTTAATAAATGTTTACTTATTAAAAAGAAAAACTGATGCCTTTAAGATATAAACATTTCTGTTGAACAAAACTGGAACATAAAATACAAATACCCCATCTCTCCTATGCAAGTATAGGCTATATTGTTCCTTAAAAACATCAACTGCTATGATTAGTTGAAAATTTTCTTTATAAAACTGAATTATAAGTTGGTGATATTTTTATTGCACTATTATTTTTAAAATCCTGAAATTCATTGCTCTTGATGAGTCCTTATTGTTTTTCTAAGATTGGTCCTCTTAAGAATTTTGAGGCTAATGTAACATTTTAAATTGCACTAATGCACTTATTTTGAATATGAGCAGCACTTCTACTCTCCACTATCCCTCTAAAAGTAGGATCAATTATAAAAATCCAACTTTGTTATTAAAGCCTTAGCCTATATAATAAAACCCTAATATGCAAATCGATCAAACCCTAATATGTGGAATGACCTGTCACTATGATGTGCTCTGACCACCAGGGGGCAGACACTCAATGCAGGAGCTTCCCCCTGGTGGTCAGTGCACTCCCACAGGAGGAGCACCACTCAGCCAAAAGCTGGGCTCACGGCTGGTGAGTGCATTGGTGGTAGCGGGAGCCTCTCCTGCCTCTACGGCAGCACTAAGGAGCAGAGAGCCTAGCTGTAAGGAACAGCGAGCAGGCGAGCGGTAAGATGGGCTCCCTGACTGCAAGAGGGATCCCAGACTGCGAGAGGGTGCAGGCTGGACTAAGGGACCCCCACACGCCCAGTGCACAAATTTCATGCACCAGGCCTCTAGTTAAAATAAATGATATTTACAAATTCTTTTTTTTTTAACCTATCACAATCTAGTGCTTAGGACAGTATTTCATTTAAAGTTTTATCTGGATCTATTTACCTTTTTTTAAAAAAATATATTTTATTGATTTTATACAGAGAGGAAGGGAGAGGGATAGAGAGTTAGAAACATCGATGAGAGAGAAACATCGATCAGCTGCCTCCTGCACACTCCCTACTGGGGATGTGCCAGCAGCCAAGGTTCATGCCCTTGACCAGAATTGAACCCGGGACCCTTGAGTCCGCAGGCCAACGCTCTATCCACTGAGCCAAACCAGTTAGGGCTGGATCTATTTACTTTTTTAAAAAAATATATATATTTTTATTGATTGCAGAGAGGAAGGGAGCAGGAGAGAGAGATAGAAACATCAATGATGAGAGAGAATCATTGATTGGCTGCCTTCTGCATGCCCCCCACTGGGGATCAAGCACTCAACGGGGGCATGTGCCCTTGACTGGAATCGAACCTGGGACCCTTCAGTCCACAGGCTGATGTTCTATCCACTAACCAAACCAGGGAGGGCAAGGATCTATCTACTTTTATAAGTTTTAGTTTTATGGCTTCTCTCCCCAATAAGCTGTTCCAGGGGATTCATCTTCTTCAGGACTGTACCCTCCCCCCTGGAACAGGTGCTGGTTCCCAGTAAATGCTCAGTGCATATTTGTTGAATGAATAACTGAGTAAATATTATACAGTTATAGGTCCAAGAACCTATATTTTGACCCAACTACACCTTTCACTTCAATTTCAAAGAAAATGTTTTGTTATTTTGTTTGGCAATGTACTTATAATTCTACATGTCTAGTTGAGAAAGTGCAAAATTTCCTTGTGTTGATCTTAATCTAGTTAATTCTTACCTGCAAGCCTTCTGATAAAGTAAAAAGTAAACATAATTACAAAGGAAACCTTAGTGGCTAATAAAATGCATCTTGACTGTAGTGATAAGTTCATGATATCAAAACTAATCAAATTTTGCTCTTTAAATATGTACACTTTAGGGAAAATTAAAAACCCACACCAAAAAGAGACTAATACATTAACTTCTTTTATGTTACAACTGCAACATTTCTGTTAATATTCTGCCCCTATACTTAAAGATTTGCAAAATATATTACTGGAGAAAATTGAGGATGACTTTGAGATTCTTTGTCTGTATGATATATAACTTTCCTTCCAGATAGAGAAATTAAAACTGCTACATTTGTATCTCGTCAGCATTATCTTAAAATTTCCAAATTACAACCAGGAATATATGGTGGGGGCGGGCGAGACAACATAGACATTTGGAGGAGAAATTATCTCATCACTATTAACAGGGAGAAGAGACAAGAAAGACATAATGCATGAGAGATAAATCTCACTAATGATCATCCTCACAACTGCTGTTTAGAACTTGCTGCATGCTGGTTATGGTCTAAGTACTTAGTGTGCATTCCTCAATTGTCCAGTTTCACAACTTGGTTTTATTATCCTCATATACAAATGTGGAATCTGAGTTGTAAAGACAGCAAGGAACTTTTCCAAGGTGAAATACTGTGGTGTTGGGATCAGGATTTGAATGCCAGTGTTGAATCTAGCACTTCCGTTCCTCACTACTAACTCCCTGCCTTCAGCACAAGTAAGCAAATACCAGCAAACACAACTAGGGCTGAAGACAGAATGAAACTAACTGTTATACATATTGAAGGTTGAGGAGGGACTTAGCAGCTGAAGCTAAATGATAATCCAGGGTCCACAGCTCCTTCTGCATGTCTTTATTTTACATGGCTAAATCGTGATGTAGACAATTGGCTGCACGTAGAAAAGTGCTCAGGCCTGCAGAAAGTGTTAAACAAAAGTAATAATATGATATCATCTTTGCAACTTTTACACTCTATGCATTTTTGAGGATTCAAAGTTTTCTCCAAGGCTATAGAAGTGCACATTAAGCCAAGGTTTTATTTTATGAGACATAAGAAACTGCAACAGACAAACAAAAATAAGAGATAAGCAGAGATGAGTAAATGGTATATAGTGTCTCTAGTTTTACAGAGGATAAAGATTATATCTGAAGCAGCAGACTGTCACTATAAAAAGGATGCATAATGTCTCTTATACAACTCCCTAAGTCATTTGCTTTTTTTCATACTAAAGATGAATAGCCCCTGCCATACTGTAAAAGGGCAGGCAAAGTAAAGTTAGATCATGGAAAATCTACCTAAATGGCTGGAGTACACATTTAATGGTGAGTACATAAAGCATTCAGCATGGAAAGCAGAAGGCAGCATTACATATCACTGTGGTATGAGAAGTCCCAACCTCAAATATCTATGCTTAGGCCAGCGTTTCTCATCCTTAAAACTACTGACATTGGGGCCAGATTAGTTCTTTGTTGTGGAGGACTGTCCTGTACATTGTAGGATGCTTAGTAGTATCCCTGGCCTCTACCCATTAGATGTCAGTAGCAATCCCCACCTCTAGTTGTGAAAATCAAATATCTCCAGACATTTTCCAGTGTCTCCTGGAGACAATATCACCCGTGATGGAGAAACTATAGCTTAGACGCTATATATAGACTCAATACAATTAGCATTGGGCTGAATGGTGTCTCTATTCATTGTTCACATAAACATTTGTTAGTAACCTACTAAATGCCTATCACCATTCCCAGTTCTCAGAGTACATAAGGTTTGAATTAAACCAAGGATCACATAAACTACTCATTCATTCAGAATCTCCAAGGTTTACTCTAGTATTCCACTAGATTATGAGGCCACAAATTATGGGCTTTATTACCTCATGTCTATGTAAAGATATTTTAAATGAGTTATCATGCTTTCCCTGGGAAATGGATATGAATATTGACTCTGAAAGTATTTTTAGTGTTTTTTAAAAGTTATAAGTCAAGATATCATTGAAAGTTCTTAATGCAAAGATATCTTGACTTATAACTTTTAAAAAACACTAAAAATACTTTCTGAGTCAATATTCACATCCATTTCCCAGGGAAAACATGATAACTCATTTAAAATATCTTTACATAGACATGAGGTAAGAATGTTCTTAATGCAAAGACGGATGAGATAAACTAAGGCTTGAGTTCAAAGCTATAAAGATTGTTTATCCGCCTGTGAATCTATGTATTTACTATTTGAGATAATAAGAATACCTTAACTTATTTCTCTTGTTAGAGAATTTCAGAAGGAACTAAACATTTGAAATAATTACCAGAACCATTCTCTTTCTGGAAGCCCCTTTCTAACTACTTTACCCCTCTCCCCTCCTTCAAAAAAAGATAGTTCAGATCCTGGAATACAAACAAAAAATAAAGAAGCAAATAATAATGTAGTTTCAGAAACTATGACACATATTTTATTTTTGTCATCTTATTTAATCTTGCAGGCAGCACAGAGTAATCACAGAAACCATAGAAGTAAAGAAGTTACATGACTTGCTCAAGGTCACACATTAATTAGTACCCACGTCTGGATAAATCTAAAGTCTATGCTTTTGCACTCTACTACTTTCCATTTGAGCCAAAGTGGGTTGGGGTAATATTCAAAATGTTTAACAACCAATTTCCTCATGAGATGTTTACCAGTTGAGAATGGACCCTGACTTCCATAGATGATCCAAGCCTACATCCAAGTATAGACCATATTCGAGCTTTTACTTAACGTCTCATAAATCATTAGAACTGATTCTCCTTCCTAATCTAGACATTCTCCTCATAATGAACTTGGAGATTTAAAATGTGTGGCAAACAGGCAAATGTGTTTACAAAACGTTCGTGGTATTAGCAGGGCCACCAAGCTTCAGGGTAGGGCCAGGGAAATCAGACCAAGTGCCAGCCGAGAGTCAAGGGAGAAAACCCAGAGGATGAGCCCTGGTATAGGAATCGCTGACTGGCAGCTGAGAAAGGAAAGAAAGTGACTGAGAAAGAGGAGGGTGCAGAAGGGTGGAACTAGCCAGCCGAAAGTGTCCTCAGTACCAAGTCTGAGCAGAGAGTACACCTTAGGGCTGCAGATGAGAGCAGTGAAGGCCAGAAGAACCCTTTTGCCGCCCCTAGATCTTCAGGAATGTCTCCTGCATGAAAAGGGAATCAGAACTCCTTGACAAACTCTGTGAAACAGGGCTTCCTAGGAGATCCAGTCAAATGACCGTTTCCTTTGACAAAAGCAATCAAAGCAGTTTGGACCTCATTCTTAGAATGAATTCAGATACTTAAATTCTCCGTTAGATTCCAGAGCACAGAGTTTTCCAGACCACAACTAAAAAGCAAAAGTTTAAAATACAAATACTCTCCAAAGAGGAAACTTATTAGAAATCAAGTAGTAAAGATAGCAATCTGCATGAGCGCAAACCTATCTTTCTCTGTTTGACTAAAAGGAGAGCAACAAGCATGCAGTGCACTTGTTTCCTGAAGTGCTAGAGGGGTCACCAAGGAGAGGGAAAGGTTGAGAGGAGAGACTTGGGCAGAGATACATTTCATCCATTTCAATTTCAGTTTAACCCTCAACAGTGCCTGAGAAAACACTCAGTGGACAAAGGGACGCTATACCAAAACCTGTTTCATCTCATAAATTGGCTGTGCTTAGGAACAGCTGATGCAGAGGTGGGGGTGCATCAACAGAAAGGCAGTGCTGCCCAAAAGAGAAAGTGACAGTCAGGAGCACAGGGTCTCTGAGGAGACTCCAGCCTGAACTTCACACACCTCCGCCCCTCTTTGTTCCATTAGAAATAATCTCTCCTAAGTGGTCCATCATCAGTGCCAGCATGATTTTTCACATTTGCTAAAAGGTTTTCCCTCAGTCCACTTACTTTTTTTTTGTTTGTTTCTAAGTATTTAATTCCCTCCCCACTTTATTTTGCAGTTAACTGACTTGAAACATCTGATATGAACTGGGTCTTACAGACTGATTTCTCCTGTCCTTGGCTACACACCCCCTCCCCATCCAGCACCTAGAAATAGCCAGTGCAGATGCATTAATTGAGAGTCCCATCATTGGGCCATTGTTTTGAAATTTTGTAGACAAAGAAGAAAGAGACCTCCAGTTGGAATGAGCTCTTTGTATTTTCACTTTTTTTTTTTTTGAACAAATGGTTCCCTTTTAAATCCAGAAATATAATGGCATTGAGGTTCTAAATTGTTCTCATCTAAAATGTTTTTCTCCCATTTTCACTTTCCTAGATCATGATCAATTTTCTCCCGGAATGAATTATTTAAATTGGGCCCAGTCTTCTGAATCCTTAGGGAAAATAATGTCTCTGCACTTTGGGTCTATTCTACTCACTTATCACTTGGCACATTCTGCTTAGAACTGGCAGACATTCTTTTTTTCAATGTGCAATTTATTTCTCCAAATGGACTGCAAGCTTCTCAAGATGAAAGATCATAGAACTCATTCATTCATTCAACAAATGTTTCTGAATATCTCCCATGTGCTAGATATGCTCTATCACCTGAGATACATACAAAAAGTAATCAGATCAAATCCCTGCCTCCATGGGGTTTATATTCTAGTGGAGGGAGACAGAAAATAAGTAATCAGTGTCATAAATATGTAGATTACAGAGTGTTAGAAGGTGACAAGTATAACAGATAAAAAAAGTACAGCAATGTAGGAGGAATATAACGTACAAATGGAGAAGATTACAATTGTAAATAGGTTGGTCAAGTAAGCCTTGTGGATAAATAGGAGGAGCATTACAGGCAAAGGAAATTCTCTAAGGTGTAAAGTTGAAGAACGGAGTTGCCATCAACTGACTCTGGGAAGACTGAGAATGGGACAGTGCGTACAGCTTTTGATATGTTAAGTTTGGGGTGTCTGCAAGCATGGAGATAGAGATGTGATGGAGTAGATATTTGGAGATCCAGGAGCGCCTGGGCTGGAAGATACATTTGAGAGTAATATCAAAGCTGTGAAACTGGGTGAGATCACCATAGAAGTGGATGTAAATAGTTAAAGAAGAGTGGGGTTGAGATGAGATGGATCTGTAAGACAGGGGATATAAAGTGAAGAAACGATATTGAAGGAGCATGGAGTGATAGCGCTTATCAGTGAAATGAAGACTGAGACTTGACCGTGGAATTCAGTAGCCTGGTGGGCATTGGTAATCTTAACAAGAGCAGTTTTAATTGAGTAGTGGGCATAAAAAACTTAGAGTGAGCTTAAATGAGAATGGACGAATCAAAGACTGTGAATATAGACAACTTGCTGGGAAGTTCTTTATAAAGGAAAGCAACTCAGTGAGGTGATAGCTGGTGGGGAAGTTAGTGCATGCAAACATTTCCTTAAAATTAAATAGCAGTACACTTGTATTCTGAAGAGAATAATAATAAAGAAGAAAGATTTACAATTCAGGATTGAGAGAATTGTGGCCTTTTGTAACAATATGAAGGAAATGCTGCATGAAGATAGCATAGCAGCCTCCATGAAGAAGAGACCCAATTTGTGATGGCTTTCATAAGCCCGGTTGGCAGAGAGTCCTCCAGGGCTTTTCTGTCAGCTGGTTAAGATTGAGAGAGTTAAGATAGAGCTGATGTTTGCCGTAGGAAAAAGGGCGAGAATTGGACAGTGCATGAAGGGAAGAGCCAACAATTCTTAGAAAGGGGACTATTGTGTCACATAATCAAGAAGAGAGACTTGGGGATTTGGGGAGTGTGTTGTTTCTTGTAATATAATCCCTCTCCTCTGTCTCTCCCACTAATTCTTCAGTAAAAATCTACACGTGCACGTTTTCTTTGGAAATGTCAAAATGTGCTGGAAGTTGTCTCAAGGTTGTAAACATATTCAAAGAGTGGAGCAGAGCCTTCCATGGGAGGGCACATGGAGGTTACACAGCTGATTTTCACAGCCAGACCTCTGTCATCATCGCTTGCCCCAGGCGTTCTCATGCATTTCATACCAAATGACCCTCTCAGAACATTATACATGCCTAGTTCTTCAAAGTCCTGCCTGGTAACATACACTCCAGACTCCTAACTTCCTTACCTACTTGTTCTGACTTAGCCTAGCCAGGGGCACAGCCTCTGATTATCTTCCCCTAAACCTTCTCATCTCATATTTTCTCCCTGTTCAATGCCAGGAAGACAGAACTATTTGCACTTCCCCAAACTTGCCATGCTGTCAACAATGCCTCTGCACAGGAAGTGAGCTCTGCCTGACATGTTTTCTTTTCCTCCAAGAGTCAAGCCTCCCTCTTAGCCTGTTGAACTCATGGTCCTTTAAAATGTCATCTAAAACATTATTTTACTAGACAGTGGTCCCTGCCTCGGCACTGCCCTCATGGTAGTACTTACCACAGTACCTTGCAACTCACGGTTTCATGTCTGTCTGCCCCCTTTAACTGTGAGGTCTCTATCATCCTGGTTTCCATGGTGTTCTATGTACTTAGAATGGGGTCTGTTACATAGTAGCTGCTAAATAAGTAATTATCAAAAATTGAATAAATATGTAAGATCAAGATTTGTGAATACCAAGGCAGGTAGCCTAACAATATTTTTTACTTACTTAAGTCTTATTTAGAGCTCATCTGCTGCTCTGAAGTTAAGTTCATTGTGTCTCTGGTACCCACAGCTATACCAACCTACAAGTGGGTCCTAATGTTTGGTTTTATGTTTGACTTTTTCCCTCAGTCTCCTGTTGGAATTAAAGACTGATTGCTTTTGAATTACAACTAATTTGATGGGGTTCTAACCTCCAGCTTAACTATTTCTGCTATTCTCTGATCTCTACTTCTGTATTTCCAGCTGGTAGTGTCTTTTTTTCCTCAGTGGGTAGTTGGCCTAGGATCTGGAGAGTCTGAATGACCAGTACATGTAGATTACACAGCTCTGCTGCTAATAAACTGCTTAGTCCTACTCCTCACATACCCTGTGACATACCCAAGACCAACATGAGATCAAACTTTATGATTTAGAATCTGGCTTCAAATTGGGATGAAGGTCTATGCTACTATTGTATTACCCAGCCATGCTACTGTCAACATACACTTCGTTCCTCTCCTGCCCACCCAAAGTGTCAGTATGTCTCATGTATGAGGTCTCTGTATCATGTTTCTGACATTGATTCTGCCACTGCTCCCACCTTCGGAACCACTCTGCATGTCCAACCCATGCCCCTACCTACCTCTTCTCTGAAATCTCTCTCAGCTCTTCTTTGTAGACAAAGAAGAGCTGAGAGAGATTTGAAGATAGCATAGCAGTCTGATCTATTAAGAAGATTGCTATCAAAAATCTGTTGATAGCAATCTTCTTAATTTCTTCTTAACTTCAAGTTTTTATTGCAGTTTTAAATTTTATCAAGAAGTTTGAATAGCACAGGACACATATATGGATATTAAATGCCCTAATGTAACTAACTTTGTTGAATATATGAAAATTATAGCTAAGGAATGTCAGGTGACAAAATCAGTGATTCTTACTCTCAGTTCTAGAAGTTAACAGTTTTGGGAGGCTACTGACTTTAAGATAATTATTTAATGCTAATTCTTTCCCCTAACTCTCAAGTTTATAGGTTTCCTTCAATTGTCTAAGATGGTTTAAACACATTTCCATTCAGCAAAATTGTGAAGAGCATTTTAGATCTGAGCACATGGACTACAGAGTCTGTGTTCTGCCCAGAAAGTCTGGTACATGAATTCTTAGTGGAGTAGAGATTTTTTTGCAGGAACTTATTCCACCTGTCATGAAAATGGCTAAATGTTCCCCTCAAGGGAAATCATTACCTAGATATTTTGCCAGGTTTGGCAAAAAGAAACTAATTAGCCCAACCTAAATGTACTCATTTTTACCACCTATTCTTTAAAATAATTGCTTATAAGAAAAAAATAGCTGTACCAATGAGTACAAATTCCAGCTGTGCCATTTGTTATTTGATTTAAACTATTTTCATTTGGTTCAAATCCCTATGCCTCATTTTCCTTTCCATAAAAAAAAAAAATCTGGCCGAAACCAGTTTGGCTCAGTGGATAGAGCGTCGGCCTGTAGACTGAAAGGTCCCAGGTTCGATTCCGGTCAAGGGCATGTACATTGGTTGCGGGCACATCCCCGATAGGGGGTGTGCAGGAGGCAGCTGGTAGATGTTTCTCTCTCATCGATGTTTCTAGCTCTCTATCCCTCTCCCTTCCTCTCTGTAAAAAATCAATAAAATATATTTAAAAAAATCTGAGAACTTTTGTTAAAAATTAGTAAAACACAACTTTTGTACTTAGTGTGTGATCATAAGTGTTAACAATTATCATTTTAAAAATCTTTTGAGTTGCAAAAAATGAAAAGAAATAATTATCAGCTTGTTTTTTTACTTTCTTTTTTATGTTTAGAATAAATACCAAATTATCAAAAGGCAACAAACATTCAATTAAGAGATGGCAAGATAGCATCATGTTAATAAGAAACAGGAGCAAAGGAAAATGTATAAATATCCAAAATACATGTGTGTTTGGAGGTGAGATGCTAATTAGACTATGTATTCAGCAGTTCTACATGGAATGACAATTAAGGGCTACTTAATATCAGTCATGAGAGAGGCTATGCAATGCATTAGCTTATTGTTTCAGAAGGACTTAATAGAGAAGGACTCCTCTTTCATCTGCCAGTTATCCCAGCCAATCTAGCTCAGTGGTTGAACATTGACCTATGAACCAAAAGGTCATGGTTCAATTCCTTGTCAGGGCACATGTCCAGGTTCCATCACCAGTACAGGGCGTGGAAGAGGCAGCTGAATAATTACTCTCATCACTGATGTTTCTATCTCTCCCTCTCTTTTCCTCTCTATATTCAATAAAAATATATATTTTTTAAAAGTCAGAAAATTTTAGTTGAATTATGGAAAAGTGGGATGAATTTGAAGAGCAATAGAAATGGCAAATTATAATCAGAAAGGAAACAGAGAAAAATATCAAGATAACAAAATTGAAAAGAAGCTTCACCTCTAAAAATATTTTAGAATAGAAAATTAATATAAGATTTATTATTAACTATATTGGTAGATTTTTTTTTATTTGTATGACAAATACATAGCAAATAGAATAGTTTTACTGCCCAAACTCATGGGTGGACAAAATTCAAACTTCAGCACAATTTAATGGATTCTACATGTGCCATTGTCACTGTTGGGGGTTGGAGTTAAGTACTTTGGACATACCTTGAAATTAAGTTTCCCTCTGAGAGTTAAAACTTTGAAGTCAATACAATACATAATGAATGAGAATGAAAACTTGTAAAGCTGTCTCAAAGGACTGAATGCCTCCCAGGTAAGCAGGATTTGATTATCTCCCGTTTCAGGGTACTAACATACTGAAAAAAAGAATGTGTCCATTGGAAAGAGGATTGATTAGACACTTGGGTTTCTTAAAAAGAGCCTTACACAAGAAAACACAGATGACACATATAAAAAGTGTTCATGGAAAATAAATTCTTAACTGATTTACTACCAATAAGACTAGGCTTATTGAACTCTGGATGCAAAGATTGAGCCCTGGATTTGGAGAAAGATTTCCAGGGTTTGAATATGGCTTTGGGACTTTGAACATAACCCAGACAACAGTGCCTTCACCTCATCTGCAAATTGGGGCAGACAATAGTACCTCTTTATAGAGTTCTTAAGGCTGAACTTCAAACCCTCAATAAATGCTTTCTATAATTATTTTATTCATTGGGCCAACTCCCTTTGTTCTGATTCCAAATTAATATTAACCAACCTTCAGATTACAATATGCTTTCTCATGTAATTTGAGAATGCAGTGGCCATGCAATCAAGTACCACCATGCCTGTGACAGATATATATGTCATTATAAATGAATAGATTGGATTTTTAGTGTTATATGTCACTCTAGTGATCTTGATTAATTGAGTCTATTAAGTTAGCAATGTGGCATAGGTTTCAGAACAACCCCAAGGTCTTTCAAACTAAAGTGAAAATTCAAAAATTCCACATGCATTTCCTCAGTTAAGGTGTAATTAAATTCAATGACACTTCTTCATTACAGGAAATTCTGTTTCCAGAAACATAAATGATAGAAAATGCACACAGGTATGTGGTAGGTCATTAGGATGAGGGAGAGTGTAGAGGGAATGCCTTCTGCTCTTCTCTCACTTATGCTAATAGAGGCTTAAACACAAGACAACCTCCCTTTTAGTAATATCTTGCACTATTTTACCACCCCAAAATCCATCCTTACATCATGTTAATAAGAAACAGGAGCAAAGGAAAATGTATAAATATCCAAAATATATGTGTGTTTGGAGGTGAGATGCTAATTAGACTATGTATTCAGCAGTTCTACATGGAATGACAATTAAGGGCTACTTAATATCAGTCATGAGAGAGGCTATGCAATGCATTATTTGCAGTTTTAGATCATCAAGGTGATCTTTGAACAACAACAACAAAAATCTATTGATAGCAATCTTCTTAATTTCTTCAGTGATTCCACAGTGGGCAGGGGTAGTACACCTAAATCCCCCAACACCTAAATCCCCCCAGCTTTCTTACCCACAGAAGTGGGGCCCAGGCAGTGATGTTCATACCTTAAGGTAAGTCTGTGCTCCTGACTACAGTTGATCAGACTAAGGGTCCACACAGTTGGTGTGAACGCTTTCTCTCCAGAAATTTATAATTGGGACCAGGAAAGGTAAACTGGGCTCTGCCAGCTGCTGGACTTATAAGAAGTACACTTAGGAGTGAATTTGAAGGATGGCCATGTCTCCTGTGTGAACTGAGGCAGAGAGAGCTGGTCTTGTTAGAAAGAAAAGACTGAAGCAGTCATGCAAAAAAAGGAACAGAGGCATAAAAAGGGGATATTTTCAGAGCCTGTTTCTACTTGTTTCTGTTTCTAAGGAATGACTGAAATCCCATACTTGGGTTTCATGAAACTACCTGAAATGTTCTAATCTATTCTCCTTTTGTGCTTTAGCCAGCCTGGTTTGTTTTTAAAATACTTGCAACTACAAAGTTCCTTCTCGTAGAAAGTACAATCTGATATGATGTCCTTCACAACTGGCTGTTGCCTCATACTGATCCAGATTCACCTCCCACTATGCCCAGCTTATACTTGAAGTTCCAGCACTACCAACCAAAGAACTTGCAAGTCTTTGTGAACTTTCCATACTCTCATATCATCATATTTTGTACATGCAGTTTCTTCTTCCTCCAATACCTGCCCATCCATTTCCACCTGCCACATGGTTGCCCATCCTTGGGCATCCTATCCCTACCACTCTCACTACACTTTAGAGACACTCACATCATGGCTCCTAATTCAATGTAGAGAAATGATTTACATGTCTCTCTTCCCACTATCCTTTAATCTCCTAGATAGCAGATACCTTCATATTGTTGGATTTCACTTTTACATTCCAAATTCAAAGCACATAGTATATGCTGTTGTGAATTCCTGATATATTCACATTTTTAAACCTTTTATGAGATAGGATACATGTTTAAAGAGCACAATTGCTGAAGGCATTGGGAGCTAACGGTATTCTTTTCTGGGACAAAAATATAAAATCTAAGCTCCTTAAGAGTCACATTCTACTTGGTATTTATACCAGCACATAGTAGTTCTGGTAATTATTGTTAGTCATGGGCCCACCATGTAAGCTTCTTAAGCTGTTTCAACAGTGTCTACTTTAAATTATATTTGATGCATTAAGTGGTGGGATAAAACGGGCAACAGCAGCATCCTGGGACAGAGCCAGAAAAGAAGCTATGAAGGATGATTTGCCACTTGATAACTGCACTGACCTGGACACAAGTGGGGATTTAGCAGCAGCAGGTACCTAATCAGCTACTGTCTGGGACCTGAAGCTGGGTTATCACAGGCTGAGAGGGCAGTTAGAGTGACAGGACAGGGGCTCATCTGAGCAGAATTATCTCCAGACAAAGGAACCTGCTGTGTGGCCTTCATAATTGAACAATGAGGTTTGCTGGGAGTGGGGAGCATTGCCAGGATAGCAGGTGATGACATATCTAAGATGAAGGATGAAGAAGCTGTGAAGTGAGAGGAGGACTGAACAGAATCCCTGGTTTGCCCAGAATGCTCATCCTGGTCTAATTACTACACACTTATATCACTTACATCTCTTACTTAGACTCTCTCAAAAGGGCCCCAGTTTGGTGAGAAATAATAAAGTAATTTTACTTGTAAACAACTATTGAATCACAATATTACTAAACTCTGGTCACAAGCCAAAGTGCAGTTATCCTGTTTAGAAAGTTTCTAGAATGCTGCCATGATGCATATCTGGGCTGTGTTTGTGTGTTTGCCCACAATCCTTCTGAGGAAATCTTAATCTCTCTGGTTCAGGCAAGGATCACTTTCTTCCCCCCACCACCCACAGATGCATCTAATGTCAACCCTTTTCCCACCAAATAACCCCAATCTGGGTCACACAGGGTCCTTCTTAGGATTTTGACAGGAATTTCAAATATTTCTTTAAGGATATGAGATTCTGTTGGTTATCTGTGCCATGGGGTAAATGAAGGGAACACAGAGGAAGAGAGAACTGAGCAACAAAGAATTCCTGCCTGTAACCATGCCTGGAGTTTGTTTTCAGTTGTGGGAGGCAGTGAGTTCCCTTTTTGCTCAGTATAATGTGAATTGGGTCTGCGCATTTTACCAAAAGAGTTCTGACAATACAGCTGTCTTCTCATTAAACTGTCCAGCTTGTTACCTGCTCTATCTCATTATACCAGGCCTAGGCCTACATTCAGCTGCTGTACAAAAGGACAAATTAAATTAGATGATAGGATGGATCTAGAGCTGGGTCAGCCTAAGGCAAAGCCACACTAATCGTGACTATGGTGCCCCCAGTGAGCACAGCCCAACGTTACCTGGGCTGGGAATTAATCACTATGTGCTTATTCACTCATGAATTGGATGAATCAAATTTTAATAGCAGTAAGAAAAGAAGAATTAAAATTTAACACTAAGTCTATTGGCTTCTCACAAACGGAAGCATTCTGAATAGAATTGATTTTGATACTTATTGAACTTAGACCCCCAAGGCCTTAGAGGCCAAAAGATTTTAGCCTTAGCACAGTGAAAAGCCGTGTTTACATTTTAATAATGCCATAATTGCTTTTCCTCGTGACAGTGAGAGAAGAAACAGGGAAATCCTATTTTGGTATTGACTTTAGGAGTAACAGTCATGTGGGCAGCCCCTGCTTTGCAGGGAACACCAATACACTCCATGTAACAATTCAGCCTGGGGAAAGCTGTGACCAATTAGGAGCCTTGTGGGGTAGCGTGGAGCTGGCCTTGCATTCAACTTCAAGCTAGTCTTGGACCTAGCCTCAAGCCCAAGGTAGCAATTTTAGCATTCTCTGTCCATTTCTTTTCCATTATTCCTGTTGCTTCTCCTGTTCTAGAGTTGAGACCTCTGGTTAGACCCCTGCGACCTTGCCTAGCAGGATTGCATTCTGCTGTCTGTACAACTTTCTTTAGATAGAATGATTATCTGGAAGTACTTGGCCTAGAAAATCACAAGCCACTGTTTTAATGTACATCATACATTGGAATTCTTTGTGTGTTGAGTCAAGCCAAAGGACAGCATATATCCATGGCTACTGACTGTAGTTCCACTCATCTGCTCCCATAGTTTTATGCCTGTACTAAAACTGTGCTTCATGCTCTTGCATTCTTAATTCCCACTTTTCTATCATAAAATTTTCCAGACATTGTACTTACCAAACTTATGAAATAAGCCCTGTAGTCATTGAGCTACTACCAGATTTACCTGAACATACAAATATATAAGGGCAATGTTATTTAGGAGGCTTTAAGGTAATCTATTTGAGAGATCAAAGTAGCTCAATCCAGTGTGTTAGAAGTAGCAAGAGTAGGTAGCTTTCTTTATATATTTTGAAGAAAGATCCAATAGGATTTTCTAATCCATTGGATGGAAGGTGTGCTAGAAAGAGAAGAATCAACTATGTCACTAGGTTTCGGGCCTGAGTACCTGGATTGATAAGAGTTGCCATTGTCCTACTTGGGATAACTGAGGGAGGAGCAATTTCAGAGAGTGGGGAGATGAAGGGCCAAGTATGGAATATAGTATCTACTATACATCAGAGTAGACATGTTGCATTAGTTAGGTGTCTTTAAGGACACCTTCACTTCTGACACCAACTGCAACTTCAAGGGTATCCAAGATCACCTGAAAGTTTGATAATTCACTAGAACAACTCACAGAATGATTGACTGCTGTTATACTGTTGTGATTTATAACAGAAAAGGATACAGATGAAAAACAGCCAAGAGAAAAGACACACGGGGCAAAGCACACAAGAGTCCACACTCAGAGGTTCCAGTGTCCTCTCCCCGTGCATTTGTGAACAGTGCTAACTATTGCCGGCAACACTAAGTGACAATATGCATGGAATGTTACCAACAAGAAAGCCCACCTGAGTCTTGGTGTCCAGACTTTTTACTGGTGCTAAATCATGCAGACATGGCTGCTCACTGGCCTAGCTGACCCTCCAGAGATCAATAACCTCACAACTCAAACACCCTACTACCAGTCACACTGTTAGACTATCCTGTATAACAAAAGGGCCCCAGATAACAAAGACGTTCTTGTCAGGCAGGACATTCCAAGGACTTAGATATTACCTGCCAGGAACCTCTAGCAAAGGCCAGACTTCTTTTGGGGTAAGGCTAATTTATTACTGCACAATTGCGAAATAGGAGAATTCATTTAAGAGTCCAGATTTCAGGGGAGTGTTCTGGCAATAGGTAGAAATTTGGTAGTCAACAGCATATAGATAGACTATTAAAAAGGTTCCAAACAGGAAGCAGAACTGCTTTAGATACTTGAAATGGAGAGATTTTGATAGAGACCACTCACAAGACTGCAGACAGGATTTGGGGAGCAAACAGGGCCTACTGGAGCACACACAGGCCTGCAATCTCTGGGGTCCAAGAGAGAAGTAAATACCAGAAACTTGAGAAAAAGATTGATCTGTGCCAGGCACAGTAACAAGTGATTTAAATGATTATTATCTCATTTGATTTTTTCCTATATGTTAATAAATATTATCACATTTTTACATATGAGAAAACTAAAGTTTAAAAAATGTAAATACCTTTGTCTATAGCCACTCGAGAGAAAGTTAATGAGGTGGGTGTGGACTGCCATGCCACTTGTATGGTTCAGAAATTTGGCAGCATGCTGCAACACACAGTACTGACCTTTGGGTTTCAGCCTTGACTTACCTGCTAACCGTTACTCTGTAATTACATGTTAGTGACTCCCTCACCCAGGCCTTACTAAGAGGCATCTGTTTTGCTAGATCAGTTCTGTAGTATTTGTGGTGTGGACTTGACAAATGTCAGCCAAGCAGAAATAACAAAAACATCATGGTCAGACTCTCCTAGGGAGAGCTGTAAACAAAGAGGTGAATTATATTTCCCAGGGAAATAGAAGCAGAGTAGTGTGTTTGTGTGTGCATTTGTGTGCGCATGTGTGTGTTTTTGTGTATTACGTGTCAGAGTGAGTTTCAGCATTTGAGGGTATTTGAAAAGAGGAAAATATGGGATTGTAACAAGTCGCTTCAGACTATAAATTTGTACACTTGTAAAATATTTTCAGGAGACTGTATGTCATAATTCTTCTTTGGACTTTACTTGTTTAAATGCATTATGGTTCAGGATTGAACCATTCAGGTCCTGGCTCCCGTAGAGAGCAGGATGCCTAAAATGTATGGTTGGCATTGTATTATTTTCCATTTTGAAGCATAGAAATGCTTTTCCATCAATAAAAATATAATGGATAGGATTTTATAATTTAACAAAAAAATAAGCAGGAGATTTTAATATAGGGATGACCTTTACATGATGCTAACCATGCCTAGCCCACCACCCCAGGTCTAATCCCTATTGAAACATGCCCCTGAACACAGAATTAGTATGAAAATCATTCTCAACACAATGTTCTTCACATTCACATGCTGAGATTCCAATTGAAACTCATTTACTACTTAGATTTCAATATATCAAGCTAAAGTATTTTTATTTTATTTTACATATTTTGAGTTTTGAATTTTGTAGGCTCTAGCATACTTTAAAAATACAGCAAATCTCAGAAGAGAGGAGCCAATCCCTCTCTGGAGACCAGCCCTCTAATTTTACTTTATATCACTAGCTTTCTGTCTTCGAACAAGATGAAACGGCTTTGGAAGCTTCATCTTCCCTTCCTCTTCTCCCTTCTTTTCCTAGACCCCAGTGTTCTTTATTTTCCATTTCCCCAGTACTGATGAACAAATTCACCTAACCCCAGAGGAGGAGGGCTCACAGAAATTTGGAGACAAACATTTTTGTAGTGCCAATCTACCTCTCCTGTCAAAACCATTTAACATTAAAAAAAATTATGATTTAGCTTTCTTCTCTATATTTAGAGTATTACCAAACATTACAAAATCCATACCTGGTATACATATTCTATTTAGTTTTCTTTAAAACATTCTGTGGTACAAATAAAACATCCTAATAAAAATAACTCGAAACGTTATTCTTTGGCTTCTCAATGAATGATCCTTTCTCAACTAAAAAAAAAAAAATGGTGTGTGTGTGATGAACCATTGAATGTAGATGAGTCATTTTTGTATCGTTTATTATACAGTGTATTTTGGGGGAAGTCTGGCCTGCACAGAGACCACATTTACTAAAATGATAAATAGGGCAGTTGAGTAAGCCAGGTGGCAAAGCTCTAGTTTGTGGGCTGCCCAAATCAATACCTGGGGATGGGAGGAGATGTGGGACTCCCTTCCTGGGGCCTTGGAGAGGCTGGGCCTGTGGAGAGGTGGTGTGATTGATCTCTTTGGAAGGAAGCGCCAGCTGGAGTGTGCACAAATGGCTCCTTCTGGAATCTCCTTAAAAGCTAAATTGATGGCAACTTTTGAAAAGAGCAGCTCAGACCTCTGTTCCCTTTAAGCACAAGATAAACCTTGATTTCAGCTATTGTAAAATAACTGAAAGTAGAAAGAGGTTAAAAAATATGCTATCTGTGAAGGAATTAGAGGCAGTAGAATGTTACCCATCTTCCAAAATAAAGTGATAATTGCAATGCGCAGCTCTTCTTTGTTAGAAGGTTTTTAGGAACCCATCTGTGCAGATTGTTTCTTTTTTATTACCATTACATCAACTAATTGCATTAGGGAAAAGTGGGCATTTTAATTAAAAGGCTGTTTTAAGGAGTCATAATTCTACTCTTTCATTAAATAACCTAACCAGGTGCCAAATTTGTTAAACTATTTTTTCTGAAAATTGTTCTTTGGAAATTATTTGTTTTAGCCACATTTTCAATAAAATAGATTTTTCCCTTTTACTTCATCTCAGAGATGGGTCCTTTTATTTCTCCATTTTGACTAAAGGCCCATAGGCCAGGATTACATGTAAACCATTTAAATATTTTGAGAGGCTCATACTTTTTTCCCTTAAAAAAGGGGGAAAACTGTTTTTTGTTTTTTTTACAAAGCATGCATATTTATTTCTATATGATGAATTTGATTAGGGTGATCTTTTCAGGAATTGTTATTTTTAGAACATGGTTAGTTGCAGGAGGATATTGGGGGAGATAGGAAGATCGACAGAGATCTGCAGAGGGAAATACATAGCCAGTGTTGTAATTAGAATATGTTCCTTTTGTTTACGCCCATTTTACTATGGAGAAAACCACATCCACATACAGGATGCTATCCAATTACTCATATTAAATAGGTAGCTAAGCATCCATTCTTTGAATGTTTTGAATGCATCTTCCATTTTGTCACTCCTCTCATTCTTCAAAAGTGTTCTAAATAACAGGTTTTGGACAGACATTTGTATCTAAATGTCAGATAATGAGGAAGACAAAGAACCTAGAATGAGAATATAGATTTAAAAAGAAACAGCACCCCAGAGCACATCAACAAATGCTTAGAAGCCAAGAGAGATAGAAGTGCCTAGACTTCTTAGTACAGGAGATGATGGAAAGCCATAACTCAAAACTATGATGCTGCTCTTAGTATTCAAATAGGTGTCTAGATTTCTGCTCTCTGATGCTACTGAACCACTTTTATTCCAAAAACTGATTGTGAAAAACATTATAGGAACAACTTTTGTATTAAAAAATGCCAAAGTCAAAGTTGATCTCATGCAGTTGAAGACTGAATACATGCTATTACTTCAGACATAGTGTTTATCAATGAAACAATGTCTGGCACATAGAAGACATGCAGTAGATCTATGTTGAATGAAGAAAACATTTCACTTAAATTCTTAACTAGGAGATGGCAGTTCCTAGTAGCAACAGTTATTTTCTTAGATCTTTGATATTACTCCCCAGGGAAGCTGGCAAACTGAAATCTGTTACATTAATGCCAGCAGGGATGTATATGTGTGAAGAGAATAAGTAAACATTTATTGTATCTGATGGCTCCAGGGACTATCCACATGAGTTCTTAAGAGACTTGAATATCGTTGGCAATATTTATACTTAGGGCAAACTTCACAAATACTCTTCATGGGTTTTATTCTTCATAAAATTTATGTTTTTGAGTTAGTTGAGCTTTTTCAACTTAAAACTGCTGGGCTAATTTATAACTATATAACCCCTTTCCTTTGGTAATGAATTCATCTCTTAAAAATTTGATTAAAATGTTGTTAGCTTTTCAGTCTAAATCAGTGTCAAATACCTTCTAAAAACAGTTCTAATAACCAGCACATTAAAAAAACCTATATTCGTCCTATGTTAATAAAAATAACACCAATGATAACTGCCACTTATTGAGAACCTAATATATGCCAGTTTCTTTTTTGGTGTTTTATATATTAATACATAGATGGTTTTATCCAATCACACACATCACAGATTTTTGAACTGAGATTCAAATACAATACCTAGGCTATATTTTGTTATGATAGGCTAACTCCCCTAAGTCTACATTTAACTTGCATAAAATCTTGTGAGGTAAATAAGCCAAGGGCAGTTTGCTCTTCTTTCTTCAGCTAAAGTTGGTATTGATCAGTCAGTGTTTATATAAATAATTTTGTTAGAATAATGAAAATTTACAGCTATGAACAATTTAGAGATAATCCAATTGAATAATTCTTAAACATTTTGGTTTTAGTACCATTTTACATTCTTAATATTTTATGAGTATATTTAAAAGAACTTATGTGTTATATTTCCTGATACCATATTCAATATAAAAATCATAAATTTAAAATATGAATTGATTCATTTAATAATGGCAATAGTAAACCCATTATTTAATCACATAAATAGCATATTTTTAATGAAACATACCTATATTTTCCAGAGCAAACAAATAAACAAACAAAAAAAAATAGTGAGAAGAGTGGCATTGCTTTATCCTAATATATAAAAAGCCAGGGGCTGCCATGACCGAAACAACTGGATGGACGAACAAACAGCAGGCTATGTGGGGCAACAAGGCAGGCAGGGGGGTTAGTGTAGGACAACCAAATGACTGAACAGTAGGCTGCATGGGGCGACCAGGCCAGCAGGGGGCTTAGTGAGGGATGAACAAACAACTGAACAGCAGGCTGTGTGGGGTGACTAGCCTGTCAGGGTGGTTAGTGAGGGATGACTAAATGACTGAACAGCAGGCTAGTGGGGCGACCAGGCCGGCAGGGGGGGCAGTGAGGGGTGACCAGGCCAGTGGGGGGGCAGTTAGGGGTGACCAGGCCTGCAAGGAAGGGCAGCTGGGGGGAACACAGGCCTGCAGGGGAGAGCATTTGGGGGGGACCAGGCCTACAGGGGAGGGCAGTTGGGGGGGACCAGGCCTGCAGGGGAGGGCAGTTAGGGGTGACCAGGCCTGCAGGGAAGGGCAGCTGGGGGGGACACAGGCCTGCAGGGGAGAGCAGTTGGGGGGGGGGACCAGACCTGCAGGGGAGGGCAGTTGGGGGGGACCAGGCCTGCAGGGGAGGGCAGTTGGTGGGGGACCAGACCAGCAGGGGAGAGCAGTTAGGGGTGATGAGGTTGGCAGGGGAGGGCAGTTAGGGGTGACCGGGGGTGCAGAGGAGGGCAGTTGTGGGGGGGACCAGGCTTTCAGGGGAGGGCAGTTGGGGGGGGGGAACCAGGTCAGCAGGGGAGGGCAGTTAGGGGCAATCGGGCTGGCAGGGGAGGGCAGTTAGGGGTGACCAGGCTGGCAGGGGAGGGCAGTTAGGGGCGAACAGGCTGGCAGGGGAGCAGTTAGGCATCAATCAGGCTGGCAGGGGAGTGGTTAGGGGGTGATCAGGCTGGCATGCAGAAGTGGTTAGGGGCAATCAGGAAGGCAGACAGGCGAGCAGTTGGGAGCCAGCAGTCCTGATTGTGAGAGGGATGTCCGACTGCCTAAATGGGCAGTCAGACATCCCTCGAGGGGTCCCAGGATTGGAGAGGGTGCAGGCTGGGCTGAGGGACACTCCCCCATGCAGGAATTTCATGCACCGGGCCTCTAGTGGAGAAATAAAAATATGAAAATTAAATGGAAAAAGAGGTAGGTAGATAAGAAGAAAGAGTAGGAAGAAGAGAAAAGGAAATTGCTAATCTGGTTTAAGCTTGAATATAATTGGATGATCCTTTTTTCTTATCAAGCTCTTTTATATATTATGTCTTTTGTATCAGTTCCTAAAGGGGTTTCATTACTTGAAGTTTGTATAAAGGAATACAGTCAATTATTTTTCTCTGTTATTTTTAAATGCATGATATTTCTATGACCTATTAAATATGTTTCTATTAGTTTGATTTATTTGTTAATGTAATCATGAGCTACTGCTCTAGGAAAATGTTTGCTTTTACCAATGTCTGTGGTTATATTAAATTCTGAATTTAATATTATACCTAGAAAACAATATTTAAAAGTTAGTTTATTTCTTAAATAATTTAATTATGGTTCAGGCTATTTAGAGTCTGTTTTATTAAGGAACTTTATTTCATTTTTAAAAATACACCAAATTACTAAACCATTACTTGTAAACAAAAACAACAACAAAAAAGTAACCAGAGTTTCTAACAATAGAGAATAATTACACAAGTTATGTCCTCTATAAAACACTCTTAATGATGGACAAACTAGAATAATAGTCACTGACTTAAAACAACATATAAGACATTGTCACAAAACAACTATTAATATAAAACACAAAACAAAGTAAACCTCTATGCATATATTTGAAATTCACAGAAAGTATATGGAATATTTATATTTCAAGTTATTAACAGTGACAACCCCTTGGGAGTAGTATTGAGGTACAGAGGGAGACAATTTCACACTATTCATTTACATATTTAAGTGATTTATGTTAACTAATAGTCATTTATGTATTTCATAATTTGAAAAATACCTTATAGAATTTCAGAAGTGATTATTTTAACGAAAATAACCTGGAATCTAGAGTTTTGAAATAGGAATTTTAATGGTCATACTGCATTATGCACATATACATGGGCAAGAAAATCAGACATTGTGGTATGTTTTGTGATTTTATGGCCCACTCCAATTTTTCTCTAATATTCTTTTTTTGTACCTTTTTCATTAAAGGTCTCATTCGTTTGCAAGAGCTCATCAAAGCTCCATCAAGGTACAATCTTCGACTTAAAATTCGTCAACTACCTGCTGATACAAAGGATGCAAAACCCTTACTAAAAGAAATGAAAAGAGGCAAGGAGTTCCACGTAATCTTTGACTGTAGCCATGAAATGGCAGCAGGCATTTTGAAACAGGTAATGTTTAAATTACTTAAATTATTAGTTTCTTTTTAAATTTGGATTTAAAGTTTGGACTTTGGTTTTCAAATCAAAGTGTTATTGTTATACAGACAGTTTGTAAAAACACACAGAGTATTTTCCTAGATGTAATTTTCTGATAAAAAGTCTGACAATTGCTTTTAATAAATTGTTTTGCAGGAAAAGTAATGTCAGGATTGATGATCTTCAAACAGATTGTAGTTCATAGGTTATTTTATGTGGCTAAATACTGTTTTTTAATGTGAATTTTGATTAATGACATAGATATTTCTGTTTTGTATTGAAATGAAAGAGAAACAGTTGAGCAGCTCAGCCACTAAAATCAACTGGTAGGAAAAGAAAAAAAGATTTGCTATTTAGCTGGCATCTACTGTGAGACACCTTATACCTTGCTGGTGTTTAATCGTCACCACAACCAAAAGAAAAAGTGGCTATCTCTACTTTAAGATAAAGAGAATGAGTCTCAAAAAGATTAAGTAAGTTGACCAATATCAAACAGCAAGGAAATACCAGAGGGATGCATATCCTACCCAGTGACATTAAGAAATAAAACTGAAAGGAATAATGAACAAACCATAAAACAAACAAACAAAAACTCATAGACACAGACAACAGTATAGTTGTTAGCAGAAGGAAGGGAGTGGGCGGATAGTAAAGGGTAAAGTGGGTCAAATGTATGGTGACAGAGGATTTAACTTTGGGTGGTACACACACAATGCAACGTACAGATGATGTATCATAAAATTGTACACTGGCAACCTATATAATTTTATTAACAGTACATTTAATAAAAAAGAAATATTCCTTCTAGAAAAAGCATTGCCTACTTAAAAAGATAATACTAAATCAAGCAAATGAAATCATTTATAGCAGTAAGATCTCTTACTATTATTTCAGCACTACTCAGACCTAATAACACTTTTGAAAACAGCAGTTATTATTAGCTTATATCTTACAGATGAGGGAACTCATGTTGGGAGTTAGTTAGTACAAGGCCATATACTTACAATGTGGTAAAACCTGGATTTGAACATAAGTCTTTGGACTTCATTTTTTAGAATTTTTGTGTACACTGGCTAACACCACAGTGTTTAGAATTTTTTAACTGTCTTAAAATCTTTCATGTGTAGGATAAAATTTCACTACTGGAGAGTGATGCAGATTCAGATGTCAAATTATGTCCTTTAACATATAACTACCAATAGTAAATGCCTGTTCTAAAATGGTTATTTTATTAAACAGATGTTTGTCCAGTCTTCCAATATGAATGTTGATTTCACGATAGTAAAATATTTAATTGGATTTGGAAAATTGCTCTAGTGTTATATTTGGGTAATAAACCATGTGAGGTTTTTTGTTTTTTTTTGGGTTTTTGTGTGTGTGGTTTGTTTGTTTTTTAATGAACAAAATGATGCAATAAAGTAAGCACTGAAATCTAGAGTAGGAATTTGTTTTCATTTAATATCAAAACAATTCTTTATCGCATTAAGAATACACAGACTTGCCCAGCCAGTATGGCTCAGTGGTTGAATGTCGAACTATAAGCCAGCATGTCACGGTTCAATTCTCCTTCAGGGCACATGCCCAGGTTACAAGCTCGATCCCAGCAGGAGGCAGCTGATCAATAATTCTCTCTCATCATTGATATTTCTAAATTTCTCTCCCTCTCCCTTCTTCTCTGAAATGAATAAAAAAAAGTATTATAAAAAAGAATACACAGCCTTGGAAAGGAGACCTTTTCTTTATTCCAAGAGTGAGTTAACATTCAGCTGTTTGTTAGTAACAGAGCTTTGGTAGGCTTTCTCTCTAGGCTTCCAACTAGTATGCAAATGATCAGCTATTTTGTCCCTAGAATAACTAACTGTGACTTATTTTGCTATTTGAAAGGTGAGAGGCCTGTCATCTTTAATAGAATTTCCATTCTGCCGTCTCTGTGATTCATTCATTATTTTATACTTGTTTTCTTATGTCTATTCTGACTTAGAGATATTAAGAAATATTTATTCCTAAATAAACCTAGGTTAGGATACACATAAGAAAAGAGAATTATGATAATATTTAAAATATATGTACAACAGAAAAAGATACATTGTGGGGCGCGGCTACAGTGTTTGGACAGGTTCAAGCCTCAGACTAATGAGAGGGCACAGACCTCTCGTGTGCAAGTCCCAGCTTGGAGGGCAGGGCCCTCCCAGCACAATTATAGCCAACAGCTGTAGTTGTAAGCTTGAAGCTATGGTCTGAACACGTGACCCCACGTGCCTGAGTGATGTGGGCTTGATAGAGTTCAGGTACATGTAGTTGAGTAGGATCAAAACCCACAAGAATGTTGTAAACATCTTGACCACGCCCTTACTTTGCCTGGTGAAAGTCTGCCTATAAAATAAAGACACGGCTTGTGGGCAACTGCGTGCTCTCTCTCCACGATGTAGCAGTGTCCCACCGAGACCCAGCTTTCATTCTCTTGCCTGTCTTTTCTAAGGCTTTCAGCCGCCCCAACTCAGGTTCACCCTTGGTCATGCCATCAAGGCACAAGACATAATTAGAACTAGATTAGTAAATTAAAAATCAGAGCAAAGGTAAAATGAGAATGTGAAAATTAAGAAGTCAGAGTAACATTATCACACAGAATATGTCCTTTTAGATTCTATAACACTGGCAAACTACATGTATACAATAGTATTTTTTTACAGTTACCTTATCCCAGAGGTTTGTCTCCTCTTTGGAACGCAGTTATTCTAGAAACCAATTCAAGAATAAATAACTTCCTTCTTGTTAATGTAGCAATGCAACATTTAATAGGATTCTATTTTATGATTTATAAACTTTTTCTGAGATTCCTCAACATTGGTTAACAAACAATGGAACTCTGAGGAAATGATACAGGATTTGGAGAGCAGGTATAGAAGGGTTTAATCCAATATTTTAAATATCCAGAAAAAAGAATGGGTTTATCAGTGTAGCCTTATTCGCTTATTTGTTTGCTTAATTTATTTACACTAACTTAGTTTTTTCTAAATACTGAGCAACAGTGAATTTGAAGTTCTCTTTTCTGAAAGCTTTAAAACTGAGTGGAGCTTGGGGCTGGCTAGATTTTTCTGAGGCAAACTGAAGGCACTAATTGACATGTATGCCTTAATAGCTAAGATGCCACCTCTGCCCAGAATGAATTTGTGTAGTTAGTGTGTGGAACAGTATTGAGTGTTAGATACACCTGAAAATGCTGGTTTTTTACTAAGAGCTCTTGATCCAGATTTTTAAAAAAAGAACATCATTTTTCAGTTATCATCACCAACTACTCTTTATTGGTAAACAGCTACAGTATATCAAAGGCATTTTCTCTTTTCAGAGGGGACATTGACACTTCTTATGGCTAGAAGTTCTAATCCAAAAGTCTTTGTTTTAAGATTAATAGTCTAATATTGACAAGGGCTGTAAAAGTATGAAATAAAAAATAGTGGATTGAAATTGGCATATTAATAAAAATAAAAATACATTTCTTTATCTGTACTTTTTGAATGACAGTGGTGATTTACACCTGCTTCTTTAATGTCAGGGAAACGTCTCTAAAATGCTTTAAAAAAATTCCTATTGGCATTGTACTTTGCAGCACATTTTTCCCTAATTGAGTAATACCTTTTATCAAAATAGAATGGTGTTCTTCATTAGGGTATTGGTGGTGGACACATTACACTCATAATGAACTAAGATGTGCTATCTCAGGTTTGTGTCAAATGAAATTTCTCCTTATATGCAAAGCAATAAGCTTCACAATTGCACACATTCAACTAATAGCTATTCTACCAAGATAATTAGTTCTGAAATTCCTTCAGTAACCACTAATCTTCTTCAACTATGGAGGAAAGATTTAGTTTGATTCAATTTTAATGTAACCTTAATAATATAGACTGATTCTTTATTAAATCATACTATTTTGTTTTCATCTGTCTTATTTACATAATGCATTTCATATAATGTGTACCTGTAATATCAATATACTTATATTTACTTATTTTTATTTTTTTACTTCTTAGGCATTAGCTATGGGGATGATGACAGAATATTATCATTATATCTTTACCACTCTGGTAAGTAATTTATAAAACATAAAGATAATGCTCTAAATTTTATTATTATGACTGCAGAATGGGAAATGGCTTTTGAGTGAGAAGAAATAATATGACTGACACTGTTGTAGTTATACTGTATATTATTTTGATAAAACCCAGGAGGAATTATCATAACAAAGAACTAATATTTCTTGGTGGTAAGCTGATGATATTGAAATAAACTCATTTTAGATATTAAATTCAAAATATTATCTTATTTTTATATTCCTGTAGATGACTTTCAGAACATAATGGAATTCAAAACTAGTTCACTGAGAAATCAATGTTTTAGAAAAGCACAAATTCTTATGTGGTTAATTCTACTCACTTTACAAAAGTCATATTTGTTGAAGCTGCTCTTTTAGTAGATTGTATTTACTATATTGTATTTGTCTATATTTAGTTGGATTTTAAGTCAATATTATTTAACAAACTATTAGAAATTGAATGTTATGTTTATCTTTTGTCTGCACATACCCACCACACAATTTTTCCTCAATATGCACAAAAACCTGACTTTGCTGTTTTATCAAACCTCCTTACTCTTAGCTCTATTTATCATTTCACATCCCGATGTCTCTTTATTAAAAACATAACATTTAAGTGAGTAAATCTGAAGATCTAGTTGACTTTATCGAATAATTTTGAATCGGACAGCATCCCGTGTACCAAGTGGAGAGGAGCTCTGAGGGGGTGTACAGAAGGCTTTTAAAGGCAGAGAGAGGGTGGGAAGAGGGAGTCATAAATGCAGAAAAAGGTTATTTCAGGCAAGGTTACGTCCTATTGGGGGACAAAAGGGTATATTTAGGCAGATTACCTCACTGTTGTTGACCAGGAAATTACAGACAGACCAGTCAGATGATATTCCTGAGGAAGTTTGAAATGCAATTAGGTTAAGTATTAAGCCTTGGTTTGGTGACATGGGCTTTGCAAAAGTGATTCCATTTGGGGCCTGTTTCTTTTAACACCTTCCCCTGTGAAATAGCTGTATGTCTCTGTCACTAATTTGTTTCCTGCCTGTCTCCAAAATATGAGAGTATCTCCAAGTTTGGGCCTCCATCCTATTTTCTTTTCTTTTTTTTAAATCTTTGATCATTTTCTTCAGAAATGGTATGTATTTAAAGTTTCCATTGTTAACCTTTGTTCAAATAAGATCTAAATGTCCATCTGTAATAATCTTGAATTGTTGTGTATTGCTACATTGAAGAATAATCCTAACTGTTGTGGCATTAAGATCATTTCAAATTATTTAAACTTAATATATTATCCTCTAAATTGACCCCTCTTCTGACTTCCTTCAAAACTCCTATTGTCTCTGACTCATTAACTCCAACAAAATTCTACTTGTCTTTCCTCCACAGTGTCTCTAGCACAGTGACCAATTTAACCAATGCTTTTTTCTCTGTTAACTTAAAAGTCTTCCAGGTAATCTCCTTGTTTTTCGGAGGGTTGAAACTACCAGATCAAATTATTAAGATTTAATTGATCACAATAGCTTTGTGTATTAAAACTCTCCTTCATTGGAGATCCTTCTAGCTGTAGGTTGCATTTTACTGGTAAATACTAAGGTTAACTCTGCTGTACTATCTCTATATCACTTCCCACCAGGAGAATTTTTGTGGCCTGTAAGAAACTCAGTGATAGGCTGGTGGAGAGGGAGTGGAAGTCTTCACTCATCAGCAAATTATATTTTAATTCTGCCAAAGTTCAGTTCTCCCATAATCATAAGATTTTAGGGAAATCAAAAGTATCTTTTAATAAGAAAAAAAAGAGAAAAGAACTAGTTTGCATTGTATAGAACACAGCCTATAACTGAAGGCCTTTTTAGTTTGATTCTAACCTAACTTTTCTAGTTTATTTGTTCTTTTGTTTGCTGCTACTCTCTTTTATGAATTCTCTTTTGTGGCCAAACTGATCTAGATCAGTCTCCTGAATAGGTTTTATGTTTTCTAATTTTTGTCTCTACTGACACTTCGAATGCCTCCTTTTCCCTTTCGTCTCTCAAAAACCTGCCCATTCTTTGATGGCAGCTCTGAATCCATCTGCTTGAGGAAGTTGTTTCTGACTATAGAAATTAAAAGTCACCTGTCTTCTGACTTTTGCTGACTTCTTCTCTTTTACCCCTTAGCATACATTACAATATATTATTTAACCCATTGAATATACACTGAGTGGCCAGATTATTATGATCTCTGAATGCATAATAATCTGCCACTCAGTGTGTGTGTGTGTGTGTGTGTGTGTGTGTGTGTGTGTGTGTGTGTATTAGAGGCCCGGCGCATGAATTCATGCATGAGTGGGGTCCAGTCAGCCTGGCCAGGGGGAGGGGACATGGGCTGTTGGCCGGCCTGCCTGCTGGTCGAACTCCTGATCAAGGGGACAATTTGCATATTAGCCTTTTATTATATAGGGTATACACTGAGTGGCCAGATTATTATGCATTCAGAGATCATAATAATATGGCTATTCAGTGTATATCCTTGGCTTGACTGCAAACATTGAAAAAGAAAAACCTAAAGATCCACATAATTTTATTCCTGCTATGTAACCTGTATAGCTGTCTGAGTCCAAGGCAAGCTTTACATAGAACCATTGGCATTAATCTTGCCCCTGTTATCATGTTGTCTGTAAGATCAGTTAGAAAAAAAGGCAAAAGTCTTATGTGCTGCATGTTTTCATAGTGCCATCCAAATACTTTGATAGCTTTGGTCTCCTGCCTTCTGGGAAAACCAAAGGGCAAAGCAGAGCATTCACTGATACAGGCTGAAAATCTAAAGGATTCCTTATGGTGAAGTTGCCAGATAGGGTGTAGCAAAGGGACTGCAGGTATTCTGCAACAAAAAGGGCAGTCTTTTTAGCTTTTTTTTCTGTTTTGATATATTTTTTATTTAGTTAGAAGCCATATACTGTGAACTGTTTCTTAAAACAAAACAAAACAAAAAAATACCTAAAATATAAAATGGCAATAACCATCCAAAAAAGCAGGGCATAGGAAAAAAATACCTCTAGTTAGTTAAGAGTGAAATAGGAATGCATAATATTTAAGGATAAGCTATCCTTAACATGGAAAAGAAAGCTCATGTAAATATTAAAGGTGGCTATAAAAAGCCTGTTGTAGCATTGGTGGGATTAGAATAGTATATAGTATATATATATATTTGCATTGGCAAAGCATGGGGATATTCCATTTGAATCTTGGTGATTTGTGATGTTTAGCATCACTTGAGACACATTGGTGTTAACTATCCTAAGGCAAGCAAGAATAAGGGACTATTTCAATTATGCATGCTTGTAAATATACTCTTTTGATAATAACATGAAGACATTTGTCTTTCAGGACCTCTTTGCTCTTGATGTAGAGCCCTACCGATACAGTGGCGTTAACATGACAGGGTTCAGAATATTAAACACCGAAAATACACAAGTCTCTTCCATCATTGAAAAATGGTCGATGGAACGGTTGCAGGCACCTCCGAAACCTGATTCAGGTTTGCTGGATGGATTCATGACGGTATGAATAACCACTTAAACATCAGTTTATGTGTTTCTAAGTAATACTGCATAAATTATGAAAT
This sequence comes from Cnephaeus nilssonii, assembly GCF_951640355.1. NCBI lineage: Eukaryota > Metazoa > Chordata > Mammalia > Chiroptera > Vespertilionidae > Cnephaeus > Cnephaeus nilssonii. The sequence goes on along the minus strand of NC_137080.1, from coordinate 42,897,344 downwards.
TCTCTGGTTCTAAACATTGGATTAATTGTTTGATCTTAAAGACATGATATCAGAACTACTATTACAAATAATTCTTTTGAAATTTTTTAAATTAGTTCTTTATTGAAAATTTACACTTTTATCAAAGTATCTCTAGAGGCATTTTTACTATTGTTAGAATACTACAGTGTTGGAATTTCTCTAAAATTAATTAGTGCCATAATATGATAAATTAGAGACTGAAAAGACCTTGCCTGACAGTTGTCCTTCTGATTTTAATTGGAAATCTAAAGGATTCCTTATGGCCAGTATATGATCACTCTTCAACATGTTGGTTTCTGATATCTGATATCCATATGGATGACTTACATTATACAAACTATTCCTTGAACTTACTCACTTTTAATAAACTTTTAATATCAAATAATTTTAATAAACTACAATAAAATAAGCACATAGAAAAAGCTCATGGAGTAGATGTCAATGTTGGAGAAATCCCTCCCACGCTTCTAGCTCCATATCCCAAACAACCAAATCTGAAACAACAAAGGAAATCCTTCCAAACTTGAATTTCTGTGAGATCCCCTTCACCAATAAAAAGAACACAGTTTCCTACATGGTACACATTCAAAGTTAAAATAACTCCACCTTTTATAGCTATACATATTGTTTTAAAGCAAATTAATATATTCTAAAATTTCATATACTTAGGAATTTATCCATTTTGTCAAGATTGTCCAATTTGTTGACATATAATTGTTTGTAATATTTTCTTACAATCCCTTTTATTTCTGGGTGGAGTCAATTGTTTGTTACTTCTCCTCTTTCATTTCTGATTTTATTTAATTTGATCCTCTCTTTTTTTTTATGCTACTGGTTAAAGGTTCACCAATCTGTTTATCTTTACTCCCCCCCCCCCTTTATTGATTAAAGTATTGCATGTGTGTTCTTATCCCCACATTGCCCCTCTCACCCCCCCCCCCCCCCCAATCATGTCCTCACCCCCCTGGTGTCTGTGTCCATTGGTTATGCTTATGTTCATACATATAAGTCCTTTGGTTGATCTCTCCCCCTTACCCCACTCATCCCTACCTTCCTGCTGAGGTTTGACGGTCTGATCGATGCTTCTCTGTCTCTGGATCTGTTTTTGTTCATCAGTTTATGTTGTTCATTATAATCCTCAAATGAGTGAGATCATATGATATTTATCTTTCTCTGACTGGCTTGTTTCATTGATCTTCTGTATTGTTTTCTTAGACTCTGTTTTTTTTTGTTTTTTTTTCTGCTCTGATCTTTACTATGCCCTTTCTTCCACTCACTTTAGGCTTTGTTTATTTTTTTTTCTAGTTCCTTTAAGTTCGGTTGTTTATTTGAAAATTTTCTTGTTTCTTGAGGTAGGCCTGTATTGCTATGAATTTCCCTCTTAGGACTGTTTTCCCATAGATTTGGGGTTATTGTAGTCTGATTTTCATTAGTTTCAAGGAATCTTTTAATTTCTTCCTTGATCTCATTGTTAACCAATTCATTGTTTAGTAACATTCCAATCTTATTAAATTTATTGAGATTTGTTCTGTTTCCTAACATTTGCTCTATCCTAGAAAATGTTCCATATGCACTTGAAAAGAATGTATATTCTGCTGCTTTGGGGTGAAATGCTCTGAAGATATCAATTAAATCCATCTAATCTAGTATGTCATTTAAGGGTGCTGTGTCCTTGTTGATTTTTTGTCAGGACGATCAATCTATTGATATCAATGGGGTGTTAAAGTCCCCTACTATGACTCTATTACTGTCAATCTCTTCCTTTTTATCCATCAATATTTGTTTTCTAGATTTAGGTGGTCCTATGTTGGGTATGTAAATGTTTACAAAGGTTATATCCTCTTGTTGGATTGCTCTTTTTGTCATTATGTAGTAAACTTCTTTGTCTATTACTATATAGCCTTTGTTTTTAATTCTTTTTTGTCAGATATAATTAATTGCTACGTGAGCTTTTTGTGTTTGTTTGTTTTAGTTTACTCACTTTTAAAAGCTCAAGACTAACCAGAATCACAATTGTCATTTTCAAGTGCTAGTTTATACTTATATTGGATTAACACAGAAACTGTAAAAGAAGGTTATATTCTTCTATAACTTTAGTTGTTTATACCAATGCTGCCAGTGAAATAGAAAGCTAATGCAAGGCACATATATAATTTAAATTTTCTAATAGCTGTGTTATAAAACATACACAGAAAACAGATAAAATCAATGTTTTAAATTTATTTTATTTAACCCATTATATTAAAAGTACTATTATTTAACCAGATAATAAATATAAACTTATGACTGAGATATTTTAATTTTTTCTACTAAGCCTTTGAAAGTTGGAGTGTGTTTGACACCACATATATTAATTTGGACTAGTCACATTTCAATAGCCAATTGTAGCTACTGGCTACCTTTTAGTATTGTGTGGGTTCATACAATAATATTTAAACAAATTAAAATGTCTGATGTATTCTCATGAAATCTATTTTAATTATTGCTACAATTTAGGAAATAGTTCATTATTTTGGCAATTTTTACATTTCCTAGGTCATTACCGCCTGCTTTTAATGCATCAATCTGAAGTGGAAACTTTATAAACATAAATACATAGGTGGGCAAAAGGAGGTTAATGCAATAATTAATATAAAAGTAATAATACAAGGATGAACTGTTTTGAGTATTTACAACTATAAACCTACTTTTGCCAGCCTCCATATTCCTGTTGTGTGGAAAAGCTTTTTCTATGATGACTGTAAATTTTTCATTAATTACTTCAGTTGGTCTTCAGATTATGTTTTTAATGTTGGAATAAAGGGAAATTTTAAATTTACCTCTTAAATGATGATTTAGTAATACAAATTGAGTGACTTCATAGAGATTGTGAGAAAATCATCGTTACCCTCAAGCATCCAAGTTTCTGATAACAAAATGACATTTATATTGTTTTAGTGAGGAAAATAACCTACTAGAATTTGAAGATGTCTTATATCCATATTAATGATTTAAATAAATAATAAGAGAGGAATTTTATTCTTTTTCATAAAAAAGAGAAGGTTGTTTAGTTCTACTATTTTGATCTTAACCTAAGGTATATTTGAGAAAACTTTCTGAGAAGTTTTCAATAATCCTATCTAATAAAAGAGTAATATGCAAATTGACCATCACTCCAAGACACAAGATGGCCACCCCCATGTGGTCAAAGATGGCTGCCCCCATGTGGACACAGATGGCTGCCACAAGATGCCTGGCAGGGGAGGGCAGTTGTGGGCAGTTGGGGGTGACCAGGCCTGCAGGGGAGGATATATGTGGGGGACCCAGGCCTGCAGGGGAGGGCAGTTGTGGGCAATCAGGCCAGCAGGGAGGGAAGTTAGGGGGGACCGGCCAGCAGAGGAGGGCAATTGGGGGGGACCAGGCCTACAGGGGAGGGCAGATGGGGGGGCAGGCTGGCAGGGGAGGGCAGTTAGGGGTTACCAGGCCAGCAGGGGAGGGCAGTTAGGGGTGACTGACAGTTGGGGGCAACCAGGCCTACAGAGGAGGGCAGTTGGGGGGGACCAGGCCTGAAGGGGAGGACAGTTGGGGACCAGGCCTGAAGGGGAGGGCAGTTGGGAGAGACCAGGCCAGCAGGGAGGGCAGTTAGGGGTGACCGGGCCGGCAGAGGAGGGCAGTTGGGGGAGACCAGACCAGCGGGGGCGGGCAGTTGTGGGTGGACCAGGCCGGCAGGGGAGGGCAGTTAGGGGCAATCAGGCTGGCAGGGGAGCAGTTAGGCGTCAATCAGGCTGGCAGTGGAGTGGTTAGGGGTTGATCAGGCTGGTAGGCAGAAGCGGTTAGGGGCAATCAGGTAGAGGCAGGCGAGCGGTTGGGAGCCAGCAGTCCTGGATTGTGAGAGGGATGTCTGACCACCTGTTTAGGCCTAATCCGGATCGGGCCTAAACGGGCGGTCGGACATCCCTCAAGGGGTCCCAGATTGGAGAGGGTGCAAGCTGGGCTGAGGGACCCCCCCCCCCCATGTACAAATTTTGTGCACTGGGCCTCTAGTATGTAAATAACTTAAAAGTAAAGATATTCTTTCTCTAAAGTACATCCAGATTAAAAATAATATACAACCTAGAAAAAATTACAAATGATATCTTTTATTTCCACTTTGAAAATGGTGGATTGAACTTTTGAAACATAATAAGACAATGTCATTTTAAACATTAAAGTGTATACTATTCTTTAAATTGTTATTTGAATTATGTCATTTTTAAGCAAAGTACTCTCTAACTTCTGGTAACTTATGGAAACTATTGAAATATAGATAAGTATAAAGTAAGGTATATTAATTTCTTATCCAGAGAGTTAGGGACTCTTTGAGAGAATTTTCTTCTCATAAGATGGTACAAAATATGGTGTTAGAAGGAATAAAATTTTAGGTTCTTTCTTTCTAGCCATGAATCCATTTCTCCTCAATTCTTCCCTTCTTCTGAAGTGGCAAGTGATTTAATGAAAGATAAGTTATAGGATAAAAGTGCATTGATGAGAAAATTTAACTATTAAAAATTCAGAACATTATGTATAAACCATGGATTTTGAAATTTTTAGAAGAATTTTGAATGCCAACATTCTTCTCTTTGGTATAGCCATGGAATGCTTTTTAAGTGGCATCTTATATAATAAAAATTTTTAAAGTTTTCACATGTAAGAAATAATTACCCCTTCACTTATATATTTTTATTTGGCTTAGTGCAAGCTATAAATATTTAACCAGAAAACTTACATGATATTTTTTTTAAATAAGTGGGCTACCGATAAACTTAATTGTATGAGCACTTTTTGAATAACATTTCTTTTCTAAAGTATGTACCAGCATTATATAATGACATAAAAGAGTATATATAAAATATTTTTGTTATGTAATATTAATTTTAATTATAAAATAGTGCATGATTATTATAAAAATAAATCAGTATCAAATCTGTATAAATATGTTGGCATATTTATGCCTTGCATGGGCAATCTTTTTCTTTCCTATTTAAGATTATATTGCATTCTATTTCCTTCCTAGCCATTAAATGTTTAGGAAAATAAATTAATAGGCTATTTTCACCATGAACGGCATCAGGAAGTTAAGAGGATTCTAGTCAGAAAAGAAGTATAGCCTGACATTGTGGCATTGGAAATATTCCCTTCATTAAATTCATGAGATCTCAATTTTATTATAACTCTTGTTCTTTTTTTCTCTCTATGGTCCCATAAAAAAATGGTACTATCAGTGAAGTTCCTAGTTTTACAAGACCTATTATTATCAGTATCATAGTAATTTGTCACTATATAAGATCATAATACTTATACTTTCACACTCTTCATGTTTGAGCTATAAAAGGACACAATGAACTGGATTTATAAGATTTTTTTTCTGGTTGAGTTAGCAGCTTCATTGACCCCTACATTAAGTGTTTATCAGATAAATGGCCATGGAACACAAGGCCATTTTTCCTATAGTTGTAGTTTCTTCTTCCATGGTTTCCAGTCCTTATATTAATGTTAGTATCTCAGCAAAATGTTAATCTTCATTTGGTATAAACCCAACCAAGCCACACAGTACATTGAAGCCTGATCTAGTCAAGCAGGAAAGAAGAAAGCCCATCCCTCTTCTTTCACACATAAGGGTGTGTGTTTTTTTCCTCATGGTAACATGTTTTTAGCACTTTTCCCCTTGCCCATACACCAGCATTCAGTTAGTGCTCTAATGTCTTTCCAAGATATCAGCCATTAATATAAAGCCATTCTCTACTGTGCATTCTCTATTAACTATTCACATATTTCCATGCTTCTGGGTGTGGAAAAACTATTCTTCACTGCTTGATCAAATGACATTTCTCCCAGTCTTCTGAATATACATCTGCTGTCTCCAAGAAGAGTTACTATAGGGTGGGAATTCACTTTTTTGATCCATCAGAGCTTGATGATAATTAAAATTAATACTGATTTATTGAGTTTGCAGCAATCTCAATTCAAGAGAATGAAGTCGAGAACAAACACCTCAAGATAAATTTTGAAGTGTCTAGCTACATCCTAGAAATCCTTCTCAGGGTTCTAATTATGCCTATGCATACTAATGCTAATGTACCTATAACCTATCCAGTAGATTTAAAATGCCTTTTTTTTATGTGATATAGAATACCACATGTATTCCTTGGTAATGTAAATTTGCAACACAAATCAATAATGTCTATGTTGGTTGGTTATGTTATTTGGAGTACTATAGGGAGATTACTGTTTTGGAAATTTAAACTCTGGGTATCAATTGCTCTCCCCATTCCATTTTTTCTCTCTTTACATTCACCAACCATCAAACACTGTCAAATCTGTTGTATCAATATCTTTCTTAACTACATTCTTCTTTCACCCTCAAAGCCATGCTTGAGTTAAGGACCCAGTGTTTTCTCACCTGGTTGCTGCAAGAGTCTGTCTCCTCAGTAATCTTACCATAACATTGCTCATGACTCTTTGAGCCATGATCTGGCTCATGTTCTGGCTTCTGCTACTTGTCTGGCCTAATATTTGCCTATCCTCTGCTCCACCAAGCCACCCATCTCACCTTTGATGCACCTCCTCATTGTCTGAATCACCTGCCCATATTAGAATACATGGTATATTCCTAATCCTGCTCTAATTTCAGGTCATCTGTTGCTTTGTATGTGAATTTGCTCTGAGTCCTCCAGACGTTTTTACCAGTATGCTCCAACATAGTTAACCCCATGTTGAAATTTAACTCTGGTATTTTTGTTTGTTTTCATATCCCTTTCTAAATAGACTGCTCTTTCAAGGCAAGAATTAGTTTTCATCATTCTTGAAGCCCTGGTACCAACTACAGTGGCTGATAAAAAGTAGGTGCTCATAATTAAAGAGGGAATGCCTCTTTGAATAAATATGTATCAATATAGTTTAATCCTTTTACAAATGTATTCTAATCACTAGGTCTTCTCATTTCTCCAGATATATTCTGGAGAGCTTTCTTTTAGTTATCCACTTGAACTTTATTATCAAGATACCCAATTATTTAGAAAATTGCAATTAGACTAGTCTCAATTATTTGTTAGAGAAGTCCCTTAAGCAACCAAAGCTTAGAAATGCTTTTGATTAAATAGCGAGATTTTAGTGAGTTAGAAGAGTAAATACCATTCTTTTTTACAAAAAGGTAGACTGTTTATATAATAGGTTATTCTTTATGTGTTTACATTATAAACTGATGAACAAAAAGATAGTTACAGAGACATTAAAGCAACAAACAGACTGTCAAATTACAGGGGGAAAGTTAGGGAGAGGGGGGGTAGATAAGAAATCAAACGAAGGACTTGTATGCATGCATATAAGCATAAACAATGGACGCAAAACTCTGGGGGGTGAGGGCATGTGTGGGTGTGGGGTGGGGGGGTAATGGTAAGATATGTACACATATAATACCTCAATAAAAAAATAAATTAAAAAAAAAGAACATGGCCTAGATTTTTAAAACTTTTCATAATTTGGTCAACTTATATAAAAAAAATTAATATCATACATACAAGATTTACAGAAGGTAGTTAGCTCATATACTAAGGGGCACAAGTATCACTCTGTTACTGTAAAAACATTTACCTTTAGAAAAGTCAATGAAAAAAGAACCATAGAGAAATAAAGTATGGTCATGCAAGGTTTCATTTACTGCTAGAAATAAAAGCCTGCCTTTGCTGATATTTGCTTAGCTTAATTAGCTGTAGCTGATTTCTTTAATACAGTTGAAATGAGAATAAATGTAAGACTTTGCCAAGCAATGGATAAATATAACTTATAATTTTTAATAAAGACATTTTGAGTAAGTTGATTTTATTTCATATTCCACCATAACCCCAAAAGAAAAGTTTGAAAAGTAGCTAAATAATGAATTAATTATTCATTCTTTGATCAATTTTAATTGTGTGTACAGTGTAGACAACACTCAGGTTTTGATACCCAGGCTCTCAGGATTGGGTGATAAAGACAGTACCAGTTTCTTAGCAGAACTTAGGGAATTGACAAAATTAGAAGATACTGAATTTTTGTTGATCACATCTCACATCTTTGTCAGTACACAATCATATTCTAACTTTGATTATTGATGTCTTCCTAATTTGGCACTTATTTGATTGATTTAGTTTCCTAATTCTTCCTTCAATTTTTTTGTTCCAATTCCTTGTTTTCCATGCTATTTTATGATAGCAAGAAATAGACAAATATTTCTCAGGGGTTTTACATAATTTCTCAGTATTTTGCTGAAAAACTTTACAACATTTTACAAAATTTATTAATGTAGCTGTTAGTTTTATTTTTGTCTTTACCACAGAAGAAATATTTTGAGTCCATATATAAAATATGGAAGAAAATTTTGTATAAGATATTTAATTGTTTGTAATGAAGTCATAAATACAACATTTATTGCATTTTTATGATTGACTCAATGAATGGTCAAAGGATATGGAGTACATGGCATGAATAACAGAATGACACTATTTCTTCGCGTTATTATACCTATTAACCTTCCAAGATGTACTAAGTTGCAAGTTTAATCTGGATATAAATAATTTGGATGACTTAACAACCTCTATTGTTTTATTAACATAGAGCATTCCACCGAATTGCCTTTGCTCATTGGCAAATTAAATAATCAGCATTTATCTAAAGTGGATAAAAGGAGGGAATTTCTATTTTAAGTAATTGTGTTTGTTTGTTTTTTACATGAAAAATGGCAGTTGCAATGAAGCACTTACTGCACAGTCATATTACTCTTTAGGTCTATTTTTAAACTTTTCACTTTGTAAAGCTAAGTTTGAATCAAAAGATGTTTTTTTCCCTTCTACCTTAAATAACAAAATTTATCTTAAAAGCATTGATCTGAAATCATGCTATACAAACTTGTAAAGGATAAACACATTTTTGCTCATATTTTTTTCAGCTTCTCTCAGATTTTTTATTTTATATTTAAATATAGTTACATATGGATATAACCAATCACAGATGTATCAGGAAGTCCAGATAGACCAAAATTTCTGTTATTCAAGATAGGGCTCTGCAAGGGACAGTCAATGGCAAGGTCACCTGGAGATGGTGATGGCCAGTGCTCTGACAAGAGGGCAAAATCCAGCATTGCTGTCTAGGAACTGGCAATGCTCTGAGATTTAGGGCTTCACATATGTGATAAATTAGAGACTAAAAAGAAGACATTACCTAATAGTTATCTTTTTTATTTTAACTGCAGCCTTTTTTGTCATGCTCCTTCCTAGAATAATGTATTTAAAAATTGAAACAACTAGGCCTGGCTGATGTTGCTTAGTGATTGAGCGTGAACCTGTGAACCAGGAGGCCATGGTCCAATTCCTGGTTAGGGCACATGCCTCAGTTACAGGCTCAATTGCTGATAGAGGGATGCAGGAAGCAGCCAATCAATGATTCTCCGTCATCATAGATGTTTCTCTCTCTCCTTCTCCCTTCCTCTCTGAAATCAAGAAAATGTTTTTAAAAAATTAAAATAACTGGAAAATATTATAAATAAATAAATAACTTGGTGTTTAATAATATATATTTTATATAATAAACAGAAATCATAACTAAATTTTATGTAAACATATACCACAATAGATGTTTTCTTCTTTGTTTTTAAATTGTCTACCTACATGTCCCACCGATACAGAAATTCTCTTGCCTAGTTGAAATAAATAATTTCCTGAGTCAGTTATTAGAAATGGGAACATAAATGTATATAAAGTAAGGATCCTAGGATGTAGAATAGCCCCAAGAACTTTGATCCAAATAATGACTACGTATAAACTCTTAGTTTAATTCCCATTGTGTGTTACCATTTGTATTTGACAATCTCTACTATGAAATAACCTATTTGTGAAATACATTTAATGCTTACTACATTCTAGTCCTATTATTGCCTCATGACCACATCATGGGGCAGATATAATCCTATTTTATAGATGCATATACATAGAATAGGTAGATTATACATAAAGGAAGATCCCTGGGCTATAATCAGAAGCAAATATAAAGGCATCCTTAAGCATCCAGAAGTAAAAAGTTGATCATGATGGATTAGAAACCAGAATATCATGTTACATTTATTGCTTCTTCTTCAACTTTAATTTATAGTGTTTCATATCAATTTTGGGTAAGTGGTGGGTCTACTACCACCTCCTCTTTCCTTCCTCAATAGATTAAACTAACAAAGAGAGGTTTAGAGGCAGCATCTGAGTCCCATTTTCAATCCTTTCTAATGCTGTCGCTTAATCTCTTTGAGCCTCACTTGTCAAATAGAAGTAATAAATTTTAGTGTGTTGTCCTAAGGATAAAAAAGGATAATAAATTAACATATAAACTATTGGAAACATTCCTGGGGGTGTTTTATAATTATAAGCTATATTATTGCCTCCTCTTAAACTCCCAGTGCCTGAGAAATGTAGAATAAAATTTGACACAGTGGTTATAGCTTAAATTATCCAGTCATATTATTTCAGTATCATTTGTAATCTCTTGTGCAATAACACTGTAGTAGATATGTGGTGAGTGTGTGTGTGTTAGGTGGTTAATTGACATGGAACCTTTAAGAAGCATTTATAAAGAATCTATTTAGTACTAGAATTAGTAATCTTAAAATGAACACAATCACAAAAATTGTAAATGTGCTATTAGAATGATACATCCCTATATAATAGATTTTTAAGTTTAACTAGAAGTTTATGAAATGGTAGGTACCATTTATTTCCTCTCAATGTCAGATCACTGCATTTTCAGGTTAAGAAGATAGTTTGTTGGGCAGAAAATTAAAGGATGAATTTTGTTTCATTTTTTATGCCAGTTATAAAAGACTGCTAAATCTATTCTATCTTAGAACAAGAATTTGGGGGATGAGAATCACCTGACTATTGAAACCAAGGTCTACTTATTACTCCTTTATAAACTTCTAATTATTTAATATCTATGAGCCTCTATTGCTTCTTCTATTTAATGGAACTAATAATTCATCATAGTGTCACTATGAAGATTAAGTGTGTAGACATACTGCTTAAAGACAGTGTCTGGCAAACAGCTGATCCTCCAAAAATGATATCTATTTTCACCAAGGCAAATACCATTTCTGAACTTCAGTGTAAGTGCTATTTCTGTTTAGAGTAAAGTTAATCATTCAAAGAGTTTCTTGATGCCCTGTTGTACTAATGTGACAATTGAATAAGAATGCAACTGTAAATAATACTTTAAAAAATAATCTAAGAGTAGGTAGCTGCTTACTTTAATGCACTAGTTGAGATTAAGTGAATGAATAAACATGAATAAGAGCCAGGTTTAGTATCAAATTATTGATGTTTATTTCATTACACTGGTATCTAAGTAATTATATTTACATTAGACATACAGTCCTTCAAAAAAGTGTAGCCTATGCATTTTAATGATATAAAAGGCCTAAGAAATGGTCAAGGATTTACTCTGATGTACTAATTTCCAAGATATGCTTGGCCAATAGTCTTTAAATTCACATTAATAAATTAAAAGGGTATTTCAGACAAAATGAAATGAGTTTTAGGGTGAATTTGCTCTAGGGATATTAGGAATTATCTTGCTTTATTGTTCAGAGAGAAAATATCATGTTGATCTCTCATTTGCCTTTCTAAAAGAAGTCATAAATATTTTATTCATTAATCTTCAAAATACCCTGTGATCAAATTGAACCAGAAGGGAAAATGAAATTATTAAACAGAAGCAGATATTGAAATGGGAGCAAATCAATTCATTATGAAAATTTTTTGTATATTATTACTCATTAATTTAGTCTCCAGATATTTACTGCATACCCACTATATGTAATATGTGGTATTAGACCATGTGGATAAGAATATATCTATATATATATAACCCTAATATGCAAATAGATTGAAAGGCAGAACAACTGAACAACCGGTCGCATGACGTCTGCTGACCACCAGGGGACATTGGCAGCAGGTGGCAGAGCATGGAACATGGTGGGCATTGGCCATGGCGGGATGGTGGAGTAGGTGAGTGGGGGTGCCAGACCAAGGTGGGGCGCCGGTCGCTGTCATTGGGGTGAGCATCTGGTGGTCACTGAAAATTCTTTGCTCCCATGCGCGATGGTCCTGCCCGATGCTCACACCTGCTGCCAGTGCCAGCCCTGCTCGCACCCGCTGCCGGCACCCAGCTCCAGCCCCGATCACTCAGCACTGTCAGCGGGTGTGAGCGGCGGCTGCTGGCCCCAATCACCCCTCAGGGCTTCTCCACCTCCCCCTGCTCCTGAGGCGTGATCTGGGCCAGCAGCCACTGCTCACACCCACTGCCGATGCTGGCCCTGCTCGCACTCACTGCTGGTGCTGGCCCCAATTGCTCTGCACCGTCAGCGGGTGTGAGCAGGACTGGAGCGGTGGGAGCGGGAACAGGGCTGCTGGCAGACAGGGGACCGGGGGCCACAGTGGGAGGGGCCAGGTGGGGGCACAGAGGATGGGCTGAGACCTGCCCCTGTGCCCACTGCAGCCTCGTGACCCACAGTTCCTTTCAAGGTGCACAAATTCGTGCATGAGGCCCCTAATATATGTAGATTATCTGTACCAGAAGAATTATCAATTTACCAAGCAAAGTAAAACACAGCCTTAAATAATATTAAAAAATAAAAAATGCTGGGTCTTAAATAATTATAAAAAGTAAAAACTAATTTTAAAAATGTAGTAAGGGATTTATGTAGAAGATAATATATTTATATGGGAGTTTACCTATTCTTTTTTTAGGGTAAATTGAACCTCATATAAAGTCACAGCTAGAGATGTTACATGCCCAAACTGACAGGATGAACAGTTTTCTTTCTTCATAATTTTCTCACTGTACATAAGCAACAATCCAGCATTCTGCGATAAGTCCCAGAAACTCAGAGTCTTGGTCAGCTTCATCAGGCTGGTTGATGGGAACACAGGCTCCATTGTAGGGTACTCCACACAGAAGTGCCCTCTTCAAGCTGGAGAATGACATAGCACTCCAGAAAATGACACCACAGTCCTGAAGCTATTGCCAGACTTGGAGTTTTGGTATTTCTGCTAAAAATGTGGCAGTCAAATTGCCATCTTATCCACCCACACTTCTTTTGCCTCTGGTTTTAGACATCATTTTTTTTTTACCTATTCTCTCTGCATGTCTTGTCATTCACTACAGGAGCTAGGGCTCAAGTTTATTCTCAAATTGGCCTGGTTTCCCACTGTTCTAGTTTTCATCTTCCAGTTAGCTGGCTCTTTAGTTCGTACAGCAAATGTGGACTGGGCGCCTGTCCACACCAGTCACTGGTTGCTTACAGACCTAGCCCTTCCACAATGCTCTCAGTCTTGTCCACGCTGTGTCCTCTTTCAGTTGGTGATTGTTTTCACTCACCTGACTCTACCTGGGCAGCCTTAGTTCCTCTACAGTATTCTGGTTTGGAGTCTTGATTGTTTTTCTCCTAGGAGTTTCCTTGACCCTTTTGCAAATTTATCCACTTTCTCCCCAACAGCTTCCAAGCTCCTGGTACTAAGAAAGGGAGGAAAGACAGGTCTCTGTAAACAACCAAATGTACAGTTGCTCTGGCCACCAGAGAAATGGTTCAGAGTTGGAGTTCATCTACTAAATAAATAAGTAAATAAATAAATACATACAGGAGGAATGAGAAAACCTACACCAAGAGTATTTGATGTTTATGTCTTTAACCATGGAGCTAAATTAATAATAATTTTATAGCATCACCAAATACTGGCATATCTGCTACAATGTTACGAAAATTTGACAGTTTGGTATGATTGGAAAAAAATTTGTAGGAGATAATGCTTGAGCTGGATCTTGGAGGTGAATTTGAACATAGCATTTTGATAAAAATCGATTAGAGCAGGAAGGCCAAGTTGAAAGAAGAGAATGAAAAATCATTAATTTTTTTTTAGAATATGAAAGTGCAATAGAAATAATATTTATCATTTACTATGTATCCACTCTTCAAAATATGCCAGTTGTGGTAGTTATATGAAGATATGCTAGCCTTGCACTATCTCTAATTCTGACAACAATGAGCAAAATGAACATTATTTCTCATTTTACAGAGGATGGAACTGAGGCTCAAATATGTTTAGTATATAGTCCGAGGACATTTTGCTAAGAAGATGGAGGCTGAGCTTTAAGGTCAGGCCTTTCTACCTTGTTGACTTGTGCTCTTTCTGCTCTGCTCTGAGAGGTTCCTCTGGTGGCTCATGCAGGCGCATTAGACTCACTCCAGGCAAAGGCAGGAAGCTATGATGCAAGTCTAGGGTAATAATGACACTACTAGACCCCAGAGGGCTCAAAGGCATGATTGAAAGGGAAGACCCCTTTGAAGTAGGAAAGGAGACTAAGGAGACAAGATTAGGAAACTAGAATAAGAAGACAAGAGAGACTTATATATCTTCCAGCGTAGGTGACTAGAAAGACACTAGTATTTTAACAAAAAATGGGGCTGTCTAGAGGAGGAGGTGACTTGTAAAGGGAGGTGGCATTGGTTGTAATCATGGCAATGGTGATACCTAAAGGGAGAGAGGTTTGACAAAACGTTGGAAACCAGAATATTGTTCTCATTGCAGTAAGGGATAAGATCTTAATTTCTTTTTCAGATATAAGAGAAGGATATATTGCCATATGTTTGCAATCCTTCAAAGAAAAGGATCTAGCCCTTCTATTTGGCTACCCAGATTAATCAACCCAGAAAGTTAGAAAATCCAAGTCGCTTTGGATGCAGTTAAAGAATAACTGCATCTTTTAGTCCCTTTGTTTCTCAGTAGTCATGCCACCATGCCTGAGGCTCCACACCACAAGTGTCTTGGGTCTTGGGATTAAGCCTTTGGAAAAAATATTTTAATTTGTATTCTCATCCCGGCTTTCAAGGAAAATATTACTCCTGCTAAAGGTTGCCTTTAAAAATCAACTTCTCAGACTCATTCTCAGCCTTTAAATATTTATTCCCCTCTCCAATTTCTTTACTTTGTCAAGGGGAAAAGGAAAATGAGTAAGTGATAAACTGAAGACTGAGTTACTTTTAAAATGTGAACTTTCTAGCCCTTAAGACAGGCACACACCAATTTAATGGACAAAAATTATACATAGTCTTCTATA
This sequence comes from Cnephaeus nilssonii, assembly GCF_951640355.1. Taxonomy (NCBI): domain Eukaryota; kingdom Metazoa; phylum Chordata; class Mammalia; order Chiroptera; family Vespertilionidae; genus Cnephaeus; species Cnephaeus nilssonii. Next base: position 42,882,176 of record NC_137080.1, on the reverse strand, counting down.
TTTGATAGTCTGCTAGACTAAATTTTTAGTAAATTTGAAACAATCAAAATTACAAGGTAAACACAGATGTTACTCATTTGTTCACTTTTAAAAGCACTCTGATTATTTAGTGTTACTTCCATTTTATTGTATTATTGATGTATACTATAGAAAATTTGTAAACTAAAAAAATATGTGGAATAAAATTTAAATTTTTATTCATTAGCACACCAAGAAAATAGAATTATGACAAACATAGTAGAGTCTTTCTAAACCTACCTTTTCTTAACTGATTCACTAGAGTAACTGAAACTCTTTATGCCTTGGTTAAAATAAACTGATGTCCACAGCAGCCTGAAAACTCACTTCTAGCAGGCTACTCCACCATGCTTCTGCATTTCACTCTCACAGTTGGGTATTCTTAAAAAAGGCTAGTAGTGTTTCCTCCAAAATGAGTTTATGCATGTTGTCCTTATTAATGAAATAATTCAATTAAATATTGCATAAAATAATGAAATACAAGGACAAAACAGAAACTTGTTACTAGGAAAACGAATTTAATTACTAATAAAGTCAAGCCACTCAAGATATATTTTATATTAATTTGAACAAGATAGTTCCATAAGGTAGATCCTGCATATAATTTGCTTTATTCTTCTTTCAATTAAAAGAAACCAAAGCTAGAAATTATGCATAATCCATTACGTTTGAGGTCTATGTGAAATAGGAGAGAAATTTCAGTCAGCTGACCCTGAAAAGGGTCTTGGCTCTATATTAATATACTAGAGGCCCAGTGCATGAAATTCATGCATGGGGGTGGGGTCCCCTCAGCCCAGCCTGGACCTCTCCAATCTGGGACCCCTCAGGGGATGTCCGACTGCTGGTTTCGGCCTGATCCCTACCGGCAGTTGGACATCCCTCTCACAATCTGGGACCGCTGGCTCCTGACTGCTCACCTGCCTGCCTGCCTGATCACCCCTAACAGACCCCCTGCCAGCCTTATCACCCCTAACCACTTCTGCCAGCCAGCCTGATTGCCCTGAACTGCCCCCCTGTTGGGCTTGCCACCCCCAACTGCCCCCTTCTGGCAGCCTGGTCACCCCATGCAGCCTGCTGGTCAGTTGTTTGGTCATCCCTCGCTAACCCCCCTGCCGGCCTTGTCGCCCCACACAGCCTGCTGTTGGGTTGTGACTATGAGGGCGTTGTGACCAATTTGCATATTACCATTTTATTAGTATAGATTTAGGGATAAATTTACAGTTAGATGCTTTACATTAAAATAGAAATTTTAAGTATATTTGCTTTAACTAGTCATGTTAATTAACTGTCCAAATATTAGCTTTTGGTTGCTTTGGAAAATCTATATATTTATTTCTATTAGTTTTTCTTTGTCATTGTTCACATTTCATTAAAAATGGGATCATATAGTATTCACCATTTGCATGATGTTTTCTTAAAGTTAAACCAATATGTATTTAAAATCAGCTATGAGTCAGGCACTGTTAGCCATAGGAATATAGTGTTAAACCAGATGAAGATGGAATTTACCTTTTATTTGGTAAATAGAAGAGATAAATAAAACAAAATAAGAGATCAGAGAGTGACTAGGCGTGAGAAGGGTTATTTAACTGAGGTGTAGGGAAGAGATAATGTGTGGGACAGGCCTAAGTGATGAGAAATAGGTAATCAGGCCCTTTCAGCTTAGGTGACTTCTCAGAGAGCATCCTAGGCAGAAGGAACAAGTGCAAACTCTTTGAGGTAGAAGTAAGCATGTTGTATTTGAGGCAAAGAAAGGTGACATCAGGATTATTTAGAGTAAGAAGAAATGATAGAAGATCAGAAAAGTGATCTTCTAAGGACATGTAAGTTTAGGATTTGATGTCATTGCAATGGAAGGACTTTAATGAGGGGAGGGATGTAACCTGTTTCCAGCACTGAGATGATGCCTATGGCTTTGTTGTGACATTAGAGTGGAGAAAGCAAGAGTGAAAGTGGTGAGAAGAATTATGTATTTCCATAATGCTGATGAAAGATGCCAATGAATTGCACTCAGGTTTTATCAGTAGAGCTTAGAAGAGTGATAGAATTCATTAATGGGTAAATTTGGGTTATGGGGTAGAATCAAGGAGATGTAGTAGTTACTGTCATCTCCTTACCCATATAAGTTTGGCTTTATGGTTCAAGGTGCCCAGAAGAACTGTGGCTGCCAGTTTCTGCTTCTCTGTGTCTAAGGACTTTTTCCAGAGGGCTGCTCTGCTCATGTGTCCAGCAGGCTGGAAGTACTGGGCAATTAACGTCTCTCCCCTACCGCTCAAAGAAGTCCATTACCAGTGGGAATGGATGTATAAACATCCCAGCTTCTTCAGTCTTCCAGTGTGATAATTCTGAGATATGCACTTTATATAATTTCTCAAAATGTCCCTGTGAGATCAAGCTCCATTTGCACATTATCATAGCTGGCTTAATAACTAGTAGATGCTTTTCCTTCTCGTCCTTGCTGGTGTTTCCGGAATCACCCAAATAAGCCACTTACACAGAATACTTGTCTCAAGGCCTGCTTCTTTGGTGAGATATAGGACACCTAGGTTTTTAAAGTCTGAGAAAGTTGATGAAAATGCATCACATGATGAAAATGTAGAAGAGTTAAGTTGGGGGGATGAAAACATGTGTACTCTTGTTATGCATTATGTTTTAATTGCCTACAAAATATTCAAATGGCGCCCTAGCCGGTTTGGCTCAGTGGATAGAATGTTGGCCTGTGACTGAAGGGTCCCGGGCTTGATTCCAGGTTGCAGGCTCGATCCCAGTAGGGGGTGTGTAGGAGGCAGCTGATCAATGATTCTCTCTCATCATTGATATGTCTATCTCGTTCTCCCTCTCCCTATCTTTCTGAAATAAATAAGAATATATTTAAAGAAACAAAACAAAAACACCACACACTCAAATGGAGATATTTGTCTTGATTTTCACTACTGTATTCTTTGCGCCTTAACGATGTAAGACACATAATAGGCACTCAATGTTTGTTGAATAAAGGAAATAATTATTTGGAGAATGAATGATTTTGAGTTGATGAATGTTTCATGAGGTTGAAATTCAGGTGAACTGTCAGGATGGGAGTACTGATGTGTGAGTCAACAGGACATGGATAATATTTAAAGCCAAGGGACAATATATGATCATCTGGGGACACAATGTGTGCAGAGGGGAAAGGAATATTAAGGACTGACCTGAAAAGTAAGGGGAAAAGGTAGGAGCCCACAATGGTGATTGAAGAGAGGTGTGTGGTAAGGTAGACGGAAAATGAAAAAGAATCTGATTTCATGGATGCCTAGAGAAGTGTTTGGAGAATGACTGAGAGGTAGGCTAATTGTATCAAACACTCCACAGACACTGTTCAAGCATGGTGAGGTTAGGGAATTGATCATTAAAATGCATATGCACTCCCATTTACAAATGGGTATTGGACTTAATTTGTCACTGGTTGTTAGGAAATTTTCTTTTGATGTCCATCTCTCTTTATAATAGAACAGTGTTACTTTAGAGATAATAGATAAATCTTTATGGACAGTGTATATACTTCAAGTGGTGAAATTTAAAGGAAAAAAGTTTGGTAAAATGTATTAAATTATATGTAAAATAAAACTAGTGACAATTAATGTAAGAATTCACTGTTTTAATATGCCACCAATGTAAGGCAGCAATCATTTACTAGTATAATTGCTAACAAATGGTAAAGTTAAATGTGGTAAAAATATTTTGCATACCAATTAGTTTTCCCATCTACTTTGATGCTCTTTAAATGTTAAATATTGAATATACAGTTCTTTAAATTGTTTTTGTTTGTTTAATGGGCTATTTAAATAAATTCCTTAAGAAGTACAATAATAAAAAATACATCAAGTGTTAGGAAATATATAAGGAGATAATCAGAATTCTAATTTTCTAGCTACTGTTGTATTCAATATTTTGTGTTCAACAAAATGTACCCACAGAAGCACAGCTGGACAGAATATCGTTCTGTGATCTTTTATCACTCTGTATTGCCCCATAAATGACTCAGTTACGAATCAGTGATTGTGCTTCAGGCTTTGATTTTTGTTTTTCATTCACAGATGAACACCATGAGGACACCACCCAGAGAGAGATCTGTCATGTTTTGTTTCAGATCTTTTATCATAGATGCTGAATTTTCTTGACTTTTTTTCTACCAAATATCTTTTATGCACATAATAGTATAAATTTAAAAAAATATGTTAGAGAATATTAAGCATACACGATAAAATTAAACTAGGTGTCCCCACCCTCTAAAAATATACTACCATTCTAAGACATGTCTATTGAAACATTTATTATTAAGAATTATACTTTATCTTTTTGTTGTATATTTTCAAACATGTACCTACACCATGTAGACCATTAATTAGTTTTTAATTTTGTCATAAAAAGTATATCAAATATAATATCTGTTTGATTCTCCATGAAGCACATGCCAAGATGAGATTAGATGTACAACAGATTTATTAGCAAATATGGCTCTGAAGTATAAAGAGGGAGGGAGTTAGAATATAGAGAGAGCCTTTAGGTTGAGATGCAGGTATGAAATCTGTGAAAGGAGAAGTTAGGACTGCATAGGAAGAACCTAAGACTGCAATTCAGAAATTCGTATCCGTGCTGAAAGGGATTCCTTGAGCCAGAACTTTCCTGTAAATGAAATGTGCAGTAGGCAGGAATGGCTTGATTTTAGCAAACTTGCTCAGCCTAGTCATTGGCTAGGAGCAGCCTGGTGACCATAGTAGTGTATACAAAGGCGCAGAAGCTGGAGGCTGTTAATAAGCTATATTCCCTGTAGTGGTTTTTCTTAAAGGAAGATTTGAGCAGGGTATCTTCATACCATCACATATACATATTCGGACCATTTAGTGAAGTTATTGTCAAGGGGATGCATATTTTCTTTTTTACTTTCCTTAAATTATCCCCAATCTACCATGTGCTGTGTTATAAGGTGAAAGAATGAGGATGGACTGTGTAGCTACATTATGGCCTTGGATTAAAATTAAAAGCTAAATTGAAGAAGAAACAGCCAGTAGTATTCAAGAAAATAAGGAGATAAACTTGTAAGCAAGCATAGAAAATAGTACAATCAGGTTACAAGGTACACAGATTTAATAATTTAGTTCATTAAAAATAACCATGTGACCTACACACACATTGTATATCTTTAAAAAGTTGATAGCATAGTCCTGAAACTAAAATTCTACAGTGGAGAGGAAGCGTGACTGGGCTCTCCTACTCACTGATCTTTGAAATGCTCTCAACCTACTTTATCTTAATTAAAGGACAATTTAGTATTTGATAACAAAGTCTGTGCTTCACACAAAAAAAATCACAAAGATTACAGGTTCCCTCAATATTTCTAGATGATAGCTTATTGTAGTTACTTAAAGTTAGTTAACATTGTACAGCAATATAGCTTAAAACTCAATGACAGATTGGAGTGTTGATTAAGTGATAGGTATTGTGTTGGGTACTGTTGATATACAGGAGAAGCAAATCAGGTGTTATTCCCTCCCTTGCTCGTTAGTTGACATTTTATTAATTCACCTCTCAGGCAAATAGAATATGCATTTTTCCTATTGCTCTTCTGGGCACTGGGGATACTGCAGTAAGTAAACAGCACAGAGAAAAGAAATTAATGACTACCTAAACAAACAAGTCCCAAAATACAACTAGTTACAGAGGAGTAATTTTCCTTTGTAGATGGACTCTTTTTTCTATATTTAATATGACTACATTCTTTAATAGATTTTACTGTAGACCCCACAATATAGAACACAACTTCAGAAATAGAGTGGAGTGTTTAAAATACAATTGGATAATACAATCTTCAATGATACTTCTATTAACAGTTTAATATATGTTTCTTAGTAATTTTTAGTTATAAACCTACCAACATATACATTTTAACATGAATTTAATTTCACTATATATGGTGTTCAGTAACTGCTTTTTATTTAATGTTTATTAAATTATTGTCACTCTTATTTTACTTACCTTGTCTTTCTTAATTACTACTTTGAGTCTAATATATAGGTGTATGATAATTTCCTGATACTAATTTAGATTGTTTCTAGTGCTTAATAACCATTTCTATGGAGAATATATTTTAGATGTACAGATCTCAACAAACATATTTATTATTTCCTTAGGATACATTCTTACACTTGATCAAAGTTTTTGCACATTTTAAATCCTTATATAATTACTAGAGGCCCGGTGGACGAAATTCGTGCACGGAGGGGGGGGGGGTTGTCCCTCAGCCCAGCCTGTACCCTCTCCAATATGGGACCCCTCAAGGGATGTCCGACTGCCCGTTTAGGCCCGATCCCTCGGGCCTAAACGGGCAGTCGGACATCCCTCTCACAATCCAGGACTGCTGGCTCCCAACTGCTTGCCTGCCTGCCTTCCTGATTGCACCTAACCACTTCTGCCTGCCAGCCTGATCACCCCCTAACCACTCTGCTGCCAGCATGTTTGCCCCCAACTTCCCTCCTCTGCCGGCCTGGTCACCCCTAGCTGCCCTCTCCTGCAGGGTTGATCACCTCCAACTGCCTTCCCTTGCAGGCCTGGTCCTTCTCAACTGCCCTCCCTTGCAGGCCGGGTGCCTCCCACCTGCCCTCTTCTGCTGGCCATCTTGTGGTGGCCATCTTGTGTCCACATGGGGGCAGGATCTTTGACCACATGGGGGCAGCTATATTGTGTGTTGCAGTGATGATCAATCTGCATATCACTTTTTTATTAGATAGGATAGAGGCCTGGTACAGGGGTGGGGGCCAGCTGGTTTGCCCTGAAGGGTGTCCTGGATCAGGTGGGGGTTCCCTTGGGGTGTGGGGCGGCCTGAGCGAGGGGCCTGTGGTGGTTTGCAAGCCGGCCACGCCCCCTGGCAACCCAAGGGGAGGCCCTGGTATCTGGAATTTATTTTCCTTCTACACTTGAAACTTTGTAGCCTGGAGCGGAGCCAAGCCTGGGGCTCCCTCTGGGGCGGCAGCCATTTCTGTTGGGGTTATAATTGAAATTTTGTTGCCTTAAGCGGGTGGGCCCGGCCAGGGTGTGCAGAAAGCTTTGCTTCCCCTGTTGCCGGCGGCAACCCTGGCCTGCTCGCTCAAGCTCCATTCTGCCGCCATTTGTTTGAATTTGTTTACCTTCTATAATTGAAACTTTGTAGCTTGAGTGGAGGCTTAGGCCTGGCCAGGGCAGGCGGAAAGCTTGGCTTCCTCTGTTACCTAGGAAACCTTGCTCTCTGTGGCTGTAGCCATCTTGGTTTGGGTTAATTTGCATGCTCCTCTGATTGGATGGTGGGCGTGGCTTGTGGGTTTGTCGGAGGTATGGTCAATTTGCATATTTGTCTATTATTAGGTAGGATTTCCAAAGGACTCTTCAAATCTCATAAAATGGTTTTCCAATTTTGTTGTTGTTATGGGTTTGGATTGTGTCTCCTAAATAGATATATTGAAGTGCTAACTCCTAGTACCTGTAAATGTGACCTTACTTGGAAATAGTATTTGCAAATGTAATGATTTAAGATGGAGTAATGAAGGGTGGGCCCTGACCCTGTAAGATTGATGTCCTTATGAAAGGAGGGACATTTGAACACATACACACAGGGGAAAACACCAGATGGAGATGGAGGCAGAGATTAGAGTTATCCAGCTGTAAGGCAAGGCCTACCAAGTATTTCTGGCTACACCAGAAACTAAGATGAAAGCCTAACCATGGAATAGATTCTGTTCTAGATCCTTCAGAGAAAGCATGGCCCTGCAGATACCCACAGTTCTGACTTCTAGCCCTGTAAGAATGCATTTAGGTTGTTTTAAGTCATCTCAGTTTGTGGTAATTTGTAAGGCAACTCCAGGAAACTCATACGACCTGTGACCATATTTGAAAGTGCTTCCTTACCCATACTCTCTCCAGATTGAGCATTCTTATTCTTTCATTCCTTTGGTCCATCAGAAAAATAAAATTAAAAAGATATCTAATAACATTTTAAACTATATGGACCTAATTATATATAAGGCAGATAAATTTTACATCATTCATATATGCTTATATTTATTTATACATACTTTTATTTTTCTATTTATCAATCCACCTGCCTACCAATCCTTTACTTTGTTTTATAAAGAATTTAAGCAGTTACTATCCAGGTAGCATAGAAAAATGCTATAAAATTGGTGGAAGGGAAATTTCTACTAAATAAATAGGAAGCTAAGCTTAGGTGTCATCCTCCCAGCTAAATAACTGGGCCTTGCAAGGTCTAGGTATTGAGCTGATGGCTCAAGTAGTGATTAGATTTCAGGGTTAAACCCTTATGCTTGTGTTTCTGGCTCGCCTCTTATCTCTTAGCTTCAGGTTTTGGCATAAACCTAGGATGGCAGAGAATCATCTGCTATTTCTGTGGGACAGAAGGCTGAGAATCCTGCCATTAATGTTCAGTTTTGCTCCCATAGGAGTTTGTCTATGTTGCTGAAATTTGCAGAATTAGGTCTGGATGGGAAAGAGCTTCCTGACAATGTCAATTCAGAAATGTTCTCGGTTTATCGTTAGCTTTGAGGGATTATACCGTAAGAGGCAAAACCTCCTCTAAACATTTATCAATGCCACTGTTGGAGATGGTTGGTCTCAGGTTGATTTGGTCAGGATGACATTTAGAATGTTTTAAATACTAGAGTCCATTGATGAGTCCTCATTGTGGAGTCTTTTCAAATGGAAAGCATTTAAAATGTCATCTCCTGGGATGATGGGGTAGTTGCAGAGTGTGACAGCAATGGCGAAATGAAATGCGAGAGCAGGGGATTTGCCATCAGGGACCTGAATTCTTTAGCTGGCTTTGCTGCTTGCTGGATGTGTGTCTCAGGAAAGGTGGTCAAACCTGTTTTCTCATCAGTGAGATGATTTTATAAAGTATACCACAAAAGGTGACTGTTAGGGTCAGATGAGACCACATATATGCCATTGTTTTGGAAATACCTCCTACTAAATTTATACAAAATGTTTTTAGATGTAACATTTTAATGTGAATCAAGAGTGAGTGAACTTTGTGACCCATAATTTTGTCTTCTCTCTTACATAAATCTTTCAGTCACATATAATCTCTAGATTAAAAATAAAATAAAAACTCTATTAGTGCAGTTGATTGGGGCTGGTTCTCAGCAAAAGAGTATTATCATTGAAGAATGCTCATAGCCCCTCCTAAGTCCCACTCACTTTCTTGTCCTAGGGATTTCTTACTTTCCATGTAGGCTCATCTAAAACTTGGGTTTATGTGTTCCAAAGGGGCCAAACAGATAAGTAATAATCTTGATAAGCTATCTTTGAAGATTTGATAATTAGAAAAATGAAAGTATAAATCTGCCTTGATGTACCTCTTCTCAATTAGAGTTGTGCTCTGTACTCTATATGCTATCTAAAAATTGATGAACATTTTGACAGTTGAGTTGACACTTCAAAACACATTTTGTGACACTTTATCTTCATTTTCTAATGTTTAACCAGGAAGAAATGACAGCGTAATCACAAATGTAGACTTCAAAGTGGAGGCTCAGCCTGTTTATGGGAGTGAGAGCTCTGGTTAGTTGTGGATACAGAAAATAATAAAAAGTTTCCTGCTTATGTGCCACTTACTACTTTAGTAATTACTAAGACTTTGAAGCATGTAACTCTTTTAATGAAATAATAGAGACTTCCTCTATCTACTTTGCTAAGATAGAAACCAGAAGGAAATATTGGTAAATCATTAATTTATATATTTTAGGAGCCCTACTGCTTCCTTACACGGGTTATACACATTTATATTGTAAAGAAACCTTTAAATTTTTCTTCCTCTTTGTTATACAGTTATCAACCTCTATCTTTTGTCCAGAATATTTCAGGACAATATTTCTTCTCTCAGGAGACAATTTGCTGTGGAGGAATATTGAAGTGTTCTTATTCCTTTGCCTCCTCATCTATATTTGGTGATCAAGTTACTCAGGGCTCATCTTGAATTTCACACTTCCTCAAACATACCCTGACCATCCTAGTTACTGCTGTTGCCTGCTTCAGTATCCTCACAGCTTTTATTTATTTATGTGTTCACTGTTTTTTAAAAATATATATTTTATTGGCCGAAACCGGTTTGGCTCAGTGGATAGAGCATCAGTCTGCGTACTGGAGGGTCCCAGGTTCGATTCCGGTCAAGGGCATGTACATTGGTTGCGGGCACATCCCCCAGTGGGGGTGTGCAGGAGGCAGCTGGTCGATGTCTCTCTCTCATCGATATTTCTAGCTCTCTATCCTTCTCCCTTCCTCTCAAAAAATCAATAAAATATATTTTTAAAAAATATATATAAATGAATATATATGTATATATATATATATTTTATTGATTTCAGAGAAGAAGGGAGAAGGAGAGAAAGATAGAAACATCAATGATGAAAGATAATCATTGATCAGCTGCCTCCTGTATGCCCCCTACTGGGGATCGAGTCCACAACCCAGGCATGTGCCCTGACCAGGAATGGAACCATGACCACCTGGTTCATGACACTCAACCACTGAGCCACGCAGGCTAGGCTATGTGTTCACTATTCAATGGTTCTCCTCCCAATGTAAGATCCACAAAAGCAGGGGCTTGCCTGTCTTGATTACCAGTGCCTCTAAAACAAACTCATTTATTGAATGAATAAATGAATGAGCTTCAGTTTTATCACCTGAAAAATAGAGATGCCATCTATTTGAAATAATTATATGAAACAAGAATGTAAACAAGTGTAAAGCATTTACCATAGTGCCTAGTAAGTACTCAAAAAATACTGATTGTTCAGGGAAATGTGGGCTTACGTTATGTTTTCAAAACACCTATCCAGAAGAGGAAATTTGAAATACCAGGAGGTAAGCATAATTTTATTTTCTGTGGGACAAGTGAGGGGAATTGAGAGAAAAAAGGAAAGGGTGATTTAAATGAGTGAATTTATATTTATTTCCAGTTTCTTAGTCTTAGAATAACTGTTGTGAAAAAGTATCTTGTTTTTCCCAGGCTGTTCTTATATTACTTCACTTTGGCATGTCCTCGGGGTTCTAGTAATCTTGAGGTTTCCATTCAATGGATGGAATCTTGCTGGTGTACCTGTGTGCACACACTCAGATGGCCACCTATTCCTTTATGGATGTCACATCTGTAAGGATTCTCTGGAACAATAGTAATGAATTGAATGAACAAAGAAAGGACACACATTTCTAATTTGGCTTTTATGATTACACCTATTTATTTCAGTTAACATTTGATTTTTTTTTACATTGGCAGCCTACTTGGCTGCTGAATTTTATAAGATAAACTATGAATGTTTATGACTAAAATTAGAAAGATTTAAAACGTTCTTCAAGATAAATTCAGTGTGATGATTAAATCCACTGACTATATCGTAAATACAATGCCAAATATACTTTTCTAAATCTCACAATGAACTATTTTAAAATCATCCCGAGCTTACATTTTGTCCACCTGTGTCTTAAATTTGGTTCCAAAATTTGAGATACAAAAAAAATCATAATCTTAATATAAAATCTGGAGAGTAATATTCATGACCATATGCTTATACATGTTCTCTCTAAATATGTGGTTGTAATAATAACTATCAATAGACTACATAATATGGTAATTTGTATTAAGAGAGACAATTGAATTTAAATAGCTTTTTTCTTTCTTTTACTCTACTACCTTGGGAAGGCAGTGACTTACCTCTAAATCCTCTGAAGTAAAGCATGGGGATAACATTTCTTTAATGCTGTGATGAGAATTTGAATCTCAAAGGACACTATTGACTTCCATAGAAGATTAAAAGAAGAAGTGTGCTATGTTAGCTAAATCACAGTCAGTAAAATTTCTCCCTTAAGATGTGAACTCAAAGTGCATAACTAAAAACATATCGTGGCATTTTCATGTGTTCTGGGCACTCAAATCAGCAACACTTGGCCAAAATATTCCATGATAAAAACTAGCAAGCAGGGTATTTTTCGAAAATATTCTAGACTATGGCATTATACTTGACATTTAGAAAAGCTTTTTATAGTAGTTGTTTCTATCAATATTTCTACTACAATTTGATACTAAGGATGTATTTATTTTGCTTTCTAAATTTCCTTCAACTGCTAAAATATGAACTATAAATTATCCCTTAGATAGGTCAAATTAATCACTCCAAATGGCTGAGTACATTTGCAGCCAAGCTGAAATTAGAATTTTCAATCATGATTAGAAACGTAATTGAAAGTGAATGGATTCAATCATAGAAAATATTATATTTAGCTCCTCAATGCATTAAAGTTCTTTTGTTTGGGCCATAGGATTATAGTTGACTGCTGTCATTTAGAACTATTTCATTTTATGTGTGGTTCACTGAGCAGCAGCGTCAGTATCAATGCACAAATACAGAATCTCAGACCTACTGAATCATAACCTGCCTTCTAACAAGATCCCCAGTGATTTGTATGCCCTATAAAGTGGGGGAAGCACTGATTTAGAACATCACTATAAAATTTCTCATTTTTTTCTTATAAGTAATGGATGTGAACTACTTACCAAGGTGGACTGCAGTAAAAATATTAATTTTGTCATAAAATGTCAAATATCCATTAGGCTTTCTATATCTTTATGAGGATGAGAAAGCCCGATGCCCAAGAGTAAACTATACAATATGTGTTTTATTTTCTGCTAACTAGGTATTGATATTTTGTTCCTAGTAAAGCTTTAAAATTATCAAAATGCTTCATTCAGGTGAGAAATGTTTATGGGCAATAAGATATCAGAGCTGAATTTTCACTCTTATCACCATTGAGGGACACAGTATTCTCACATGTGTTCAATGCCCTTAACTGACTAAAAAATTCCTGCTCCAAACACAGTGTTCAACAGCACACTGTTCAGATCTTACTTATGGTTTCCAATTGGGATTTAGGTACAGAGCTGTATTCTGTTTTAAAAATTCACGTAAAAGACACAAAAATTAATTATATAACCAGAACTCTTTTTCCCCTCAAATATAAAGTAGAGTTCTTCAAAAGACTACGCCTATCTCTATACTAATATAGGGTTGGGTATATAAGCAAAAAACATTCTTCTACAATGTTTGATAAATATCAGAAGAAAAAAACCATTTAATTTTTCATTTTATAATGGAAACTTGTCAGAAAAAGGGAAGCATGGATGCAGTCTGTTTTCTAAATGTAGGAGGGAAAGCTGTCAAGAAAAAAACTGGCTAAGACGAAAGGCCCACTGTCTCTTAGGTCGTGAGACTATTCAAATAAAAAATTATACCAATTTTCTACTAGGAGTCGTGTTGTATGTCATCGTTGCTTGTATACATGAGAAAACCTCCTAATCTTTTTGAAATTTTATAACTCATGTGAATGCTATTTCCTTAAAGACATTAAATGTTTCATACTTCCAAAATTAAAATGTCAATCACAGCTCCTAAAATAGAATCAAAGTTGATTAACAAATTAACTTTTACAATACTAGTGGAGTCATCTTCCACAAGACTTTTTTGGTCATTTTTGATGAGGTATTAGTAAACAGAAATAATTGACTCCCATGTTTTCAATAAATTGTCTTACTCCAAGTCTCTTTCTCTAAGAAGAGTGTTCAATTAATACTTTTGAGTTTTAAAAATATTGGCTTTAATAGTTTATAATCTAAGGACATTCTTTAAAAACACTATTTTAACATTTCAAATGTTATCTCTTGAACTAATTATCCATTGGAGTTTTCTTCTTGTGGGCTCACTCCAGAGTTGATTACATACAACTATTCATTTATTTTTAATACAGCAATTATTCTCAAGTTTAAGGTTTCTCATTTACAATGCCTAATTTCACTTTTATCACTTGATTCATATTTTTGTCACCTGTCCTTTGTTTCATTACTGTTTTGTTTCTTTTTATCTTTAATGTGGTCCATCTATCCACTTAAATTTCTTAAATATTATTGTTGTCATTTTGAATTAATCAAAATGACAAAAGCTTAAATTAATCAGCAATTTATTTTAAAATAATCTAAGGTATAAAGCAAACAAATTATAACACTATTAAATACAATAAAGCAATTTGAAGCATTTCCCAATTTTAATTAACAATTATAATATAAAGAAATATATTGTGCCCAGCCGGTGTGCTCAGTGGTTAAGCATCAATCTATGAACCCAGAGATAGGGTTCAATTCCTGGTCAAGGCACATGCAGGCTCAGTCCCCCGGAGGGGGCATGAGTGAGGCAGCAGATGAATGATTCTCATCATGTTTCTTTCTCCCTTTACCTTCCTCTCTGAAAAAAAAAAAAATACATTGTCTAAAAAATCCTGAAAGAAATCTTGAAATCCAACTCTTCCAAATCACAGGGCTCCTACCCCCCACCCCTCTATCTGCTTCACTTTTTCATGCCAACTTTCCTATATTTCAATTTTTTCCACCTCCCTATGTTGTCTCCTGAGCATCTATGGATAAACCTAAGGCTTCATGAACATGGTTTGTAAATGATTTGCCCAGATAAATTAAAATTAATCCAATTTATCCAAATTCCTTTACACAGTATTTGATCATACCTGAATAGTGTTTGATTAATTAATAATAAATGGGACAAAATAAGGCAGTTAAGAGTTAGTTTTTGGAGCAGTGGCAAAAAAAAAAAAATACATTCAGGTTCAATTAGACATTTCCCTGCAGCAGAGGCAGGAGTTACTGACGAGGAAAGGTAATCTATAATGGAACAGGGTATTAGCAGGGAAGCTTTCTAGAAGTTGTGCTATTTTGATTGATTAGAAATGACATCATGATACAGTGAACTATGGAATTTAAATAGTAATCATAGTACCTATTCATTGATTCCATATTATGTTACAGATATATTAAATATTTTGATCTTGTTTAAATATACATCCACCCTGGGTAGATATATTAATTTCCATTTGCAGAGAGAGTTATATGAGTAAAAGGGGTTAACAGTGTTTTTTAATAGACTCTATTCCAATCAATGGAGAGAAAATGCTTTTGAACTGGCCCTTACACACATTAAACTTAATCCTCAAAGCCTATGAAACATTTAAAGTAGACACACTTATTCCCATTTTATAGCTTAAAAATAGAGATTCCAAAAGCTTAAATTAATTGCTTAATGTGAGGATGTTGGGCTCCTCCTCCAATGTCCTTTCCTCTCCATACTTTACTGCCTCCTTAATCTGCACAGGAATCATTTTTCCCTTTCTATCAGCCTTCAAAAGCTTGTTGATTGCTCTCTAATTATAAATACTTAGATAAAAGTGTGTAAATGAATATGCAAATGATCTTTTCCCCTCAGCAAATTAGCACTTTACTTCCATCTAATTAAGTAGCTTTGTGGAGGAAATGGATTTTTGAAAAAAGAATGGAAAGTGTTTGGATTTGTTCTAGGGGTGTTTCTGCTCTAGCAAGCCTTGAGAATGAGGTATAGAAAAAGGAGTCCTGAGTGGGAGCACACAATGAAAGCAGAGAAACAAGGCAGGGGGGTTGAATAAGACAAGAAGATGTAAGTGTAATGGCTGAGAAATCTTCAGGAGAAAGTAAACTGCCTTTCTTCTTTTATTCTTTTTCTAAAGGTAACACTTTTTTTAAAAAGTAAAATAAAACTTTAAAAATAAGCAAGTTCAGCTTCCTCTCATACTTCTGGGTGTTAACACTGACTTATCATTTATTGGAAATGGATATATTTCAGCTTAAATTAAAGGTTCAGAATTTACAGGATATGCTTTTAATTAGGAAAACATTGATTCCTTGAATATACTACAATATTTTTTAAAGAAAAATGTCACTTGTATCAATGAGAATTGTTAAAGATAAAATTTTAAAAGTTTATTTGAGCAAAAGCTAATTCGAATTGGGTAGCATCCAATCTAGCAGATGGAAAGGAGCTCCAAGGAGCTATACAAAATGAAAGACTTTTATAGGCAGAAGGGAGCTGGACAAGGAAGTTATACTAGCAAAAAAAGCAAGTTGGTTATTGCCAAGTTCCTTTCCTTCAGGGAATCGCAGGAGTCTATCAGGCAGATTAACAAACTAGCCCTGATCAAGCCATTCCTGATTGGATTAAAAGTGGCTCTCTCTCTCTCTCTCTCTCTCTCTCTCTCTCTCTCTCTCTCTCTCTTTTTTGGGCGGGGGAGAGTGAGTTGAAACTGTAATAAAATTTCACGTTGGTGAGGTTAAACTTGGCATAACTGACACCATTTGGGGCCTGTTTTGTTTTTAACAGAATTAATGGAATAAACTTCTGCCCTTATATGTGTTTAGTGGTATTAGGAGCAAGGAGTTTGTGTGTGTGTGTGTGTGTGTGTGTGTGGTGGGGGGTGGGGGGGAGATGTACTGAAGCACTTGCCTTAATGTTGTTATTTTCAATATTTGATACTGAAGAAGAATTCAGTATTGAATGTGCAAGTACATGAATAAATAGTACCAATTTTAATTTATCATTGAAACTAAGGCAACTGACATTCGCAATAATATATTAAATCCATAATAGCCAAAATTGATTTATGGATTTAGCTAAATGCTGTATGTATTTTGGAAAGCTTTCTTAGTCTTTATTAAACTGTACTGCCTGTTAGGGTTGCTGAAGGAGGAATGCACAAGGCCAAAAGGGGTAAAGAATTATGAATTTATTAGGTCACCTGGAGACCTGATGGGCTGAGCCCCAAAATGGTGCCAGTCCCCAAAGACGGGGAGTCAGAGGTTTTTTAAAGGACTTGAGGTGGGCTTTTTCTGGGCGGAGAATTCTCTGTGCAGGTCTGGAGTCCAGGAAACTCTGGAGGGGAATAATAATGGTCTTAGCAAGTGGAATGTGGTCTAAGCAAGTGGAATATCGATTGTGAAGTGGCGTGGCCTAAAGGTCAGTTCCCAGGGGAGGGGGTATCAATTCAATTATTTGATCAGACTTAACACTACCCAGGTTCATAAATAGCTGGTTCTTATAAATTATATAATGGAGTGTTAAATTATATTAGCATTTCTTCTTAATAATGGAAATGTACTTATTAATAAGATATTGCATACCTTCCTACCATGTTGCTATACCAAGTATTGTTATTTTGGCAATACCACAAAATTATTTTGAACTTTCAATGCTTGCCTTTATATTTTACTCATTAAAATAAAATAAAAATAACTACAAGCTGATACTAATTGAATATTCCAGTAAGGCTCCACTGTGCTACTGACAAATTCACTTATCTTATTCAAGGTGCCCTTAACTAAATAAAGAGATATTATATTTGCTATTTTCTAGGAGACTTGAAAATAATGGGAGAAGGACAATATTTATACTAGAAAGCAGTCAAGTGTCAGATGCACCATTATAATAGAAATTAGATCCATTTTATTGTAAGTATGGATAATAGTGACTAATATCACATGTCAGAGAAAAGGTCAGAAATTCAAGTCTTAATACAGATGTAAAAACGTCTGTCTACTGTTACTGAATACTGGTATTTTGAGAACATTAGAAAATATACAGGTACTGAAAATTATCTTCAAGGTACAAGATTTTTATGAAGAAGAAAATATTATGACTTTCTTATCCCCAACCAATGCCATTCCTCCCTCATGTGGGCCATGACTCTCCTTGTGTTTTGTGAAAAGCCCTTGTGAGATCATACTGCCAATACATACAGTATTCTACTCTCATATAATAGAAGGGGGTCTCTGAGATTACCCAATTCACCACCTTTGCTTTTTGATGAAGATACTGAGGCCCAGGGAGATCATTTGAGTTTGTCCTGTTGTAGTGCTTTTTAGAAACAGAAATTTGATACCAAATTTGATTATGTGATCTTCAACCAAGAAGGGGTTTTCAAACCTGACATGCTGTCTTCATGCTCTGAATAAATTCATCACTCCATTCTATAATTTGTCCAGTAAGACAATTATATCTCTAAAGAAAATACAAATGGAGGAAAATTTCTAAGCTATTAAGTATGCAAAATCTATATATATATAAAAGCCTAAGTGACCGTCCAACCATTTGAATGTACGACTGGTAGCTATGATGCACAATGAACACCAGGGGGCAGATACTCCCACCGGTAGCTGTGATGCACACTGACCACCAGGGGCTGACACTCAACACAGGAGCTGCCCAGCTGCCATGACTTGGCAGCTGTGGTTCTCGGGTTCTCGGGTGATGCACTCGGAACCAGAGAGGAGGGAGCCCAATTCTGGGGTGTATCACCTGAGAACCGCCCTCTCACAATCTGGGACCCCTTTGGGGATGTCAGAGAGCCGGTTTTGGCCCGATCCCTGCATGCCAAGCCGAAAGCCCCCACCGGCACATGAATTCATGCACCGGGCCTCTAGTATAAACATAATGATCTATATAGCATATATTTCCTTTAGTATTTTCATTCCCTCTCCCTTAAATCCATGGTTTTCTTACTATCCTTCACAATATATATGAAATATTTTTATGTGACTATATTCTAAAGGAGCCATATAAATATATGTTCTGAAATGTGCAGCGCATTGCCAGGGCTTTCTTCTCATGACTACATAATTGTCCTGAGCATTTTTAATTTGTTGCATGACAGATTTCCTGAATGAAATAGCAGCTGTTACAGGAAAGTATCAAACGCTTTCTCTCCAGCTCCATTGGTTGCTGTTTTGCTTTCATATCCTCTCACCATTAACTACACAGCAGCTAGAGCGGAGGGGTTGTTAACAAAATGTACTTCCACTGTTAGCCAAACATACACGTGACCTTGTGGTAATGTTTGATTTTATATCATTTACTTATGTCTGTGTATGTCTTACACCAAGGGACTAACACCCAATAGGAGAAAGAAAAAGGAGGGAAATTAGTTCAGTAACTGTGAGCTATCAACTAGGCTCAGATTAAATAATGAGCCTTCAATAGACTGGAATAGAATAACATTAAGTCTTTGGAGTTCAGTGGGCAGTTAGGTGCACTAATGGCAGTGCTGTGCTGGGAAAGAATATATTTTAGTTGAAATTTTGTGTGGAGGTGATTGCACATTACGATATGAATAGCTGTATTAAATGCATGGAGGTTTTCTGCCAAAATAGGAGGTGATTAAGGCCCCCTTTACCAGATAAGAGCTCACTGGAGGAATGTAATGATGGTAAACTAAAATCTGAAAACAGATGATTTCTCCTTTAATAGTCCATTGACACCTCCTAGAGCCACTGTGGTGATGGTGCTGCTCTTTATTTTCATTTCACAAAAAAACATAAGTTGTTTTGATGTTTTTGAGCTCATACATTTTCAGAGAAAGAGAGAGAGAAAGAGAGAGAGAGAGAGAGAGAGAGAGAACAGTCTTGCATTAAAGATAAATGCAACTAACTAAATTATTCATTTTGAGAAATAGTGTTTTTTTTTATTGAATATTCACTGTAGCTCAGGATGATTTTCCCCCATTTCTTCTACCTCCTCTCTTCCACCTGGGTTATTTGTCGTCCTCTATCTAGTTGGAACAAAATTGCAGGCAAAGGCACTGTATCTTGAATAGGCTCCCAATGTGATTATCAGATAGTCCCAGCCCAACACTCTTGGAGAGTTTGAATTTAGCAACTCAGACTGCCATTTGTATGTGAAAAAGCTAGAATATGTTTCTCATTGAGAGGATGTACCCATTAATTATGTTTTCTTATCTTCTATATACTTTATATCTTCATAGTATATAGGTTGAGTATACCTGGATATTTTTTTAAATATATTTTATTGATTTTTTACAGAGAGGAAGGAAGAGGGATAGAGAGCTAGAAACATCGATGAGAGAGTAACATCGACCAGCTGCCTCCTGCAACACCCCCCACCAGGGATGTGCCCGCAACCAATGCACACGAACCCGGGACCCTTCAGTCCACAGACTGAAGCTCTATCCACTGAGCCAAACCGGTTTTGGCTGGATATCTTATTTTGCCATTTTTTAAGCATAGCAGTTAATATGTCCTTTTATTTTATTATTATTTTTTTTTACTGTTAACAATATTACATATGTCCTCACCCCCCTTTGCCAACCTCACTCCATCCCCTACTCCCCCTTTCCTCTGGCCACTACCATACTGTTGTCTCTTTTTAAAACAAATATTCTATTCAACTAACAGAAGTTTGCTTAATTTAGATTTTAATTAAAGTATACAGTTATGGCATTATATATTACTAATTCCTAGGGTTTTCATCCTAGGTCTTAAAAGCACCTTAGGCCATTGTAATTGATGTTTCTCATACTAAACATTTTTGACTATCTTTATTTACGAATACCACTTTTCTAAAGCACATCTATTTTATGTACTTCTGAAAATAATAAGCCAAGTAATAATTCAGTTATCAAGGATTTGTTTAAATATGGAAATACTAATCTCCAAGTAGCCTTATAGTAAAACATTTAAAAGAGAATAGAGGGGGGAGAAAAGTGTGAGTTGAACTCACATTTTTTGCATACTAGTTTAAAAATGAATAAAATGCAAAACTATGTTTTCATCCTTTGCTACTGGATGAAGTAGTTTTATATTAAGAACTAGAGGACCGATGCACAAAGATTCATGCAAGAATAGGCCTTCCTTCTCCTGGCTGCCAGCACTGCCTGTACTCTAGCCGGAGCCGCCTTCCCCCTCTCTCCTTGTCACATCAATTTGCATATTCCCTCCTTATTGGCTGTGGATTTACGGTCAATTTGCATATTCTGTCTTTATTAGATACGATTATTTTTGATTACTCTACAAAACATTTATCTAATATCAAAGATGAATTATTTCCACATTTAGGTTCCTTCATCTTAAAAAGACTACTCATGCAAAGACTCGGGATGATGGCCCAGCTGGCATGGCTCAGTGCTTGAGCATGGACCTATGAACCAGGAGGTCACAGTTGGATTCTATGTTAGGGCACAAGTCTGGGTTGCAGGCTCGATCCCCAGTGAGGGTTGAGCAGGAGGCAACCAATGGATGACTCTCTCTCTCTTCATTGATGTTTCTATCTCTCGCCTTCTCCATTCCTCTCTGAAATAAGTAAAAATATATTTATAAAAGACTTGGGAGGTTGATCAGTAAGCAGTCTTGTAATTTCACAGTTTACTACTATAAGTGAATTATTGGATTTGACCATTTGGGTAAAGTGGTAATATTTAATATGTTGTAAAAGTACAATTTCCATATACGCATTTATTTTTCTGAATGAGAATTTTTTAAAATATATTTTATTGATTTTAGAGAGGAAAGGAGAGGGAGAGAGAGATAAAAACATCAATGATGAGAGAGAATCATTGATTGGCTGCCTCCTGCACACCCCCTACTGGGGATCGAGCCTATAACCCAGGCATGTGCCCTTGGCTGGAATTGAACCTGGGACCCTTCAGTCCACAGGTTGACACTATCCATTGAGCCAAACCAGCTAGGACAGGATGAAAAATTTTTAAGTAATTAGGCCATTCCTTAAATCAGGCAGCTTCTTCTAATCTGTAGGTACCCAGGACAATTTAGTTTATTGGTTGTTGTTTCATTTTTTGCTATCAGTCATGTGAATGGCTCTTATTTTAAAAGGCAGGTTTTGTAGCAACAAGTTGCACAGAAATAAAGTCAATATTTGTTTATTTTTGCATATTCTTTATCTACCTCTTTTTTTATATCTGTTTTCTTTATCACCTCTTTTTAAATTATCCTTATTTGCTCTCGTCTTTTCATTATTTTCATTTCATGCCTTTAACTTTTATAACCCACTATGGAATTCTGACATTTTTATATGCAACACATTTATATTAGCTAATACACAACATGCATTTATCATCTATTTTAATAGCCTTAAATAAGTAACTTCCAAATTCCCTTATTATGTTGTATGCTTTACAAGGAAGTCAATATTTTCATTGGAGTGTTGGCCTGCGGACTGAAGGGTCCCAGGTTTGATGTCTGAGTTGTAGGCTCAATCCCCAGTGTGGGGCATGCAGGAGGCAGCCAGTCAATGATTCTCTCTCATCATTAATGTTTCTATCTCCCTCTCTCCCTCTCCCTTCCTCTCTAAAATCAATAAAATATCCTATCTAATAATAGCGTAACATGTAAATTACCATCACTCCGCTACGCCCACGATTGGGCGGCGGGAGGCTGGGGGGCGGGACTCGGGGTGGCCTATCGGGCCATTGAGAGGCACTGAGCGGGGCTACCCTGCTGTTGAGAGGCTCAATGTCCAGATCCGGGGCCCCTAAGGGGGTCCCGCCCCCTGCGCCTCTCAACAGCAGGGTAGCCCCCCTCAGCGGCCCCGGACCATCAAAAGTGGGGGAGCGAGCTCTGGCCTCAGTCAGCGAGCCACGGAAACCCGGCAGAGGATGGAGAGCAGCGACGAGGAAGACATGGAGAAGCACCGCATCCACCTACGCCCCGTCACTCTGCGCACACGCTGCACCTCCTGCCCTGTGAAGTCCGGGTTAACCGGCCGCCCCTGTGGGGCGTTTTTTCACCCTGGCCATCTGTCAGGGTCCCGATGGACTCCAAGTGTCGTTTCGGGGCCGCAGTCTGAGGGGCGAGGAGGTGGAGGTGCCGCCTGGCCTGCTGGGATACGTGATGGTGATGGAAGAGCAGTCGGTGGGGAAGCAGGACTTTTCAGCGGGATCCAACAAGGAAGAGCAGGAGCTGCTGGAAGCCCCGGAGGCGCTGGAGCGGGACTTTGACCGCTTTATTTGTGCCTCCGCCAGTTTCAGCCGCTTCACCCTGTGGGGCCTGGAGAGCATCCCTGGCCCGGATGCCAAAGTGCGTGCGGCCCTGACCTGGCCCAGCCTCGCCGAAGCGATCCATAAACAGGTGCAGCAGGACTGAGAACCAGCGCTTGAAACTGGAAGCCACCGATCCCTTCACCAGTTCTCCACTTTGGATCCACTGAGTCCACCACCCCAATAAATGAGCTCTTTCACAGCAAAAACAAAAACAAAAACAAAACAAAACAAAAAAAAACAAAAGTGGGGGACCTGGGTGCCTGTCTGTTCCGGCACCAGCAGACAGGCACCCAGCTCCACCGCGAAAAGTGAAAGCGTGTAGGGGACCCTACACGTGCATGATTCAATCATGCACTGGGCCTCTAGTATTAAAAATAAAAAAGAAAGAGCATGCTATAGTAAAAAGAATGTGGTTCTGATAGTCATATAGGCATGATTTAAACAAATAAATAAAAATAGAAGTGAGTTAGACATTATTTTTTGTTAAATTAACATTATAATTCCACTAATGATTTCAGGCTTAAATGCTTGGAAGGAATGTATAACAGTCATGAAGATTGTTACCATGCCTGTTGCAAAAACTCATCTACAACATTTTGATCCTCTTGAGAAATGCCAGAACTGAGCCAATGTCAACCCTGAGAAAACTGAAACGTCCTTTTAAAAATATATATTTATATTGATTTCAGAGAGGAAGGGAGAGGGAGAGAGAGATAGAAACATCAACGATGAGAAATAATCATTGATTGGCTGCCTCCTACACTCTCCACACTGGGGAGTGAGCCTGCAACCCAACCCTGACATGTGTCCTGACCTGGAATGGAACCGTGACCTCCTGGTTCATAATGCTCAACCACTGAGCCACTCCAGCTAGGCTGAATCTTCTCAAAAGCAGTTCTAAGGGTAGGAGAATCAATGGCATCTTTAAACTTATTAGTAAGGTTAAAGATGGCATTCAGTAGAGTAAAACTTTCTACCATTGGAAAATTGCATTTCCACTAAAGATGATGTGGTCCTTTAAAAATAAAAAATAAAAATTAAAAGCTATATATTCTTCATGTAGGTCAATAGCTGTTTCAGCGTTTACTTTGTTTTGACTTTATATTAACTCTCAATGAAGTTGTAGAGTAGCCACGTTTATCTTAGGTTGGGTAGTCATGCATTCTCTTGTGTACTGGGCATTCCTGGTTTTCATGGTATAATAGTTAATAATGCCTCCTCTCATTCTAAAAAATGCCTCAGTTTGGATGATAACTTATATGGAACCCTTCTCTTAGGGATAGCCTTTATTTATCAGTCAGAATGAATTTATTATGTACATAAACACTGCCTGGGAACATTTGCCTAGGTGGACAAGGCATTAATGAAAGATGATCAAGACATACTATGCCCTAACAGGTTTGGCTCAGTGGATAGAGCGTCGGCCTGCAGACTCAAGGGTCCCAGGTTCGATTCCGGGCAAGGGCATGTACCTTGGTTGCGGGCACATACCCAGTAGGGAGTGTGCAGGAGGCAGCTGATCGATATTTCTAACTTTCTATCCTCCCTCCCTCTCTGCAAAAAACTCAATAAAATATATTTTTAAAAAAGACATGCTAGTAATTCTTGTATTTAGATATTAGTACCTAGTTGAGAGAGAAGAAATACTTTAAATGGTTAAGAAAGCCTAATAAAATGACAGAATAAGTGATATGACTGATTAATGTAAGAGTTCAGAGATTTGTGGAATGAAATGATGAGTATTCTCTCTTCTCTCCCTTGTGACATTTCCTTATTCCACAGGTATCTAATTGAGGGACTCTTCAAATTTAGACATGCCTTCTCTCTCTTCATTTTATTGCTCTCTGCTATGCTCCTGTCTCCAACAGCGTTAAAATCTATAAAAGTTATTTTTCACCTTTACTTTGTGAAGTAAGTGTATCTACTAGTTATTTGAGACAGTGGCCCAAGCTTATGGCTTTTCACAGATCATCATCATTTATGTAGTAAATGGCTACTCTTACACCCAATTTATGTGGCCCTTCAAAGTGAACTTCTACAGTCACTGGGTTCTTTCCTCTCTCTGACTTTTCCCAAAGCAGGATTTCCCCAAGGAAACAGTGCTAAGAAGAACATGTGATGGCTGAGTGCTTCATATTTTGAAGGTTGTTTGATTTTACTTCTGTGGGATTCCATAAAAGTTAAATCTATAGGCATCACTATTGTAATTTCTGAAATATTTTAGCTAAATCACCTCCATAGAATCTGACCTGACACTGACTTATATTAGGCAAAGATGCTGTTCAGTTTCTCAGAAAATTAAATTGGAAGTGGCAATGTATGTGTATTTGCCTTGTACATTTGAGGGATAACAGAAACATTTATTAATTTTACTTATTCCTGTTCAGAAGACGTTTTCATGAGTAAATGATCTGAGAAAAGATGCAATATTTTTATGTTGGTGTAAAGGTAATATAATCATAACAATGACTTAATGATTAATTTTGGCATTAATGAGTGTACCTTAGCTATACTATTATTTTTTAAAAGTACAATTTTAATCTTCAATATTTATAAAGCCTCAGGTCTCTGGACATAATTCTAGAGAGCATCTCTTTGCACTGGTCAATGGCAATCCAAAGACTTTTGACTTTGATGTTTATAATATGGCATATTGTGTTCACACAATTATTCATCCTGACAGGGAAAATGAATATTAATCCATACATTCTTAAATTATATTTGCTTTGTTATTGCATGAGCAGTGTTCACTGACATTTATTTGTAACAGTGCTTCTGTGTGAATTTTATTAATCTTAAAGTCAACCAGTTAATTTAAAATGCAACATGTTTTTGCAGGATTTTAGAAACCTTATACAAATTGAAAACTGCACTTATATACATAACACTGAGATAGGTCTTAGATAATTATTGTAATTTTCCCTTCATAGGAGCATTTGAAGAATAATAATCATGTGTTGGATAACCTCTCAAGTGTCCAGAGAAAATATGTAATCTTCATTAAAAGTGGTTATGCTTGGTTAGTCTCTACTTTAATAGAAAATCAAGACTTTCTAATGGGAAGATAGTGTCTGTTGATTCAGAAGATTATGGTAGTGATTTTGTGGAAGCATGTAAAAGGTACTAAAATGAATCGATAATCTAAGTGGTTCATTTTTTAAATGCATAAAGAAAACTTGAATGCATAATGTCCTCATGGTTATAGTTTGGTTTTGATAATAAACTTGTAATTCAGAAAGGTATACAAATAGGAATCAAGCTTGACAGCAAGGAGTATAAACATTTATAATCGCTTGCTTTGATAGGAACCAAATCTATGACAGTTACACTGATGACTAGAGTACAGAGTACCTGTAAATGAAAACAGGGATTTATATTGGTGGAAATTAAAACGAATCTCCAAAGTAACATATTGTCAAAAATACCAAGTAATTATTGTTTGCTTGAACAATGTAAGTAAGGAAGCTATGTGACTGCTATGTACTTTTAGTATTTTGTTTACAAACTTTTTAAAACTGAAAAAAATGCAGATGATATGACACAATGAGTTTGTGTTTTGAAATGAAAGTCGGTACTTGTTAATAATTTTATTTTTTCAACATTTCTACAGCATAGGAAACAAGCTAGGAAAGCAGACAAAGTAATATTATATTTTGAATTTGTTACATATATTGGCCTGCCTTCCACCTGACCTAGACAGAAACTACCTGCTTCAAAGTATCACAGATAATAACTTTTAATAATATTTGCCCTAAAATATATTTTCTCTTTATTTCTAGTATCTCATATTTTCTATTTCTCAGATTAAACATTATCTTATGGAAAAATGTAAGCATTATCTATCTATCTATCTATCTATCTATCTATCTATCTATCTATCATCTATATATATATATATATATATATATATATATATATATATATTGAGTACAAAGCACTAAGCTATATTTAACAAGTGAATACATGAGTTCTCCCAAATATGTCCTACTTAACAGTATGAGACAACTAATTCTTATTTACATGAGTTTTATATTGATACAAAGAAATAGGCACCCACCCTTGGGGGGATGAAAGGAAATTGGATATTATTTCATATTTTGAGTAATACCGTCTTGAATAACGCACAGCTAGTAGATAATAGAACAGGATATTTGATATGGGAATGTACTTTAAAGAATAAAGCCCATTGCTGGTATGCCTGATATTCCTGGAGTACATAAAAACCTTATCAGGAAAGTGAGTTGCAAAGACTGCTTGTGGGTGGCCTAGTTTGGCTCTTCTTTGCTGCTGGCTGGCTTCCCACAGCTTGGCTGGCTTTGCTCACCAGACCAGCACATGATAGGCATAGCACTTGGATGCTCTCTTTTAACTCTTTTTATCTTTTAATGATTTGTCTGGCTGATTTCTACTTTTCCTGGGAAGAAAGGGAAGCTATTTGAAATCTTGTTTCCAGAGCTATTCCTTGTGACTGTGCTACTAGTATAAAGAGGGCCTGGTTCATTTCCCATTAAGCTGCACAAGGAATACAAAATACAAACCACCCCAGAAGAGATGAGAGTGTGAGGTGAGGTGAGAGGATAAAAGGCCTTGTTGCCCCATCCCTGGAGATGAGAGCTTCCAAATATAAAGCAAAGGTATGGCCTGTAGATAATTGATAGGTATCTATGTGCATGTGAAGTGTGTGTGTGTGTATGTGTGTGTGTGTGTATGTGTGTGTGTGTGTGTGTGTGTGTTTCAGAGGTAAGAACTCTACACAAACTAATATCTAAGCAAAAGTGATAAAATGACCCATGTGAATGACTGTGAATACATTGCTGAATGATTCTTGTCCAGATGCTGTAAAATTTTGTTTAAGAATAATTTCAATAAATTATTTGGATGAGGTAAGAAAAGGTAATAATAAAGACATTTGAAATTAATTTGATTAACTTATCACAGGCATGGCTAGTATAAGAATTCCATGATAATTCAGATAGCTATCATAGACAAAGTAAGTTAGACCACTGAGTATACACTATGTGCTAGACACAATTTCTACCTATTTCATCAAATTATATTAAAAACCCTGTATTATAAATATTTCCTTTCCTTTTGATACATAAGGAAATGGATACTTAGAGAGGTGAAACAGCTTCCCCAAATGACAACATGAAGTAGCACAGCCAAAATGTACATTTACATATCTGACACCAGCCATTGTTTTTAACAAGAACATGTAATTAAATATATTAAGTTAATAGAGTGGTTGAAAACATGGAAGTCAGACCTGGGTTTAAATTCTGACTACCACTGTTGTATAATAGCTGTATGGGCTTAAGTTTCCTCATTTGTCTAAAATGGGGATAAATATACATACAGGAACCTCTGGATATTGTTAATATTAAGATGAATATGTTGCTTAAATGACTCGGTTGCCTATGACAAATGTAACTCCATTGATATTCATCTAATATTTTAAGGGATATTTCATTTGTCTTCACCCAGGTATACCATAACCTATCTGATCCCTTAATTGCGACCCTAAGAAAATAGCTGAGGCTCATAAAATGTAAGAGTCCATTATTATTTCTTTCTAGGCAGGTTCCTGTTTTGAAATAGGTCCTTTGTAACTATCGGGTAGTAATACTGTTGATGGAATATGGATATATTAAAAGCAACTCTTTTGACAACCCTTTATTAACAGTGAGCAATTAAATATATTAAGAAGACTTGTTTTGCACACTCTTTCAACCACAAAACACTAAAGATGTATATGTTATAATTACAATTATCCTTTCTCTTCATTGTCCTGCTGAGGAATGCACTGTAATTCTGGCAGCCAGGCTACAGAGTTGGCTTGCTTTCCTTGGGCTGCAGATGTCTAATTGCAGGCAACCATTTCATTTAAAATGGCTCATTAAAGTGGAAACCACTTAGCATCAGTAACATGGATCGGCATCCATGATTATGCATTTAATTAGAGAAGTGCATTTTTCCCACTTTTCAAATTTTTCTATCAATCTATCGATGTATTTATGCATTTTCTGTCATCAGTGCACACATACATATACATGCTTATGCAGATTTATACAAAGCCTTTCTTAGGTATTAATTGTATTGCTATGAAAGAGTTAAAATTCTTTGGCTAATTGTTCCATGTAGCATCTATAGAAAGTGCTAATTATAAAATTATAGAATTTATGTTACCTAAATAGGTTGACTATTACACATAAAGAATCAATTTCCTGTTTTATAGGTTTTTCCAGATATATTTTACCTTAATAAATGTCTTTATCCACTAACTAAAATACTATTTTTTTATTATAATTTCAAAGAATTGTAAAATGAAAATGGACTTGAACTATTGATTTTACCAATCACTGAAATAGGATTGTGAAAAGAGAAAAAAAATCTGAACTTTCCTATGAATAAAAGATTAATCATTGAAGCAGAGTATTGAAACATAATTTTGACATGATATTATGTTTTGTATTTCATATTGTGAAAATTGGTTTATTGGATATTTGTTCAGAAATAAAATACTTGAAATTCATGATGATTTTACTATAAATATAAAATACATTAAATTTTTAAAAAATAAGAGGCAATATTATAATTCTACTAAATAGCAGTGATGAACTATATGAACTGCAATTAGTTGACTATTAAATCAATGTTTACATACTTATTTGCAAGTTATTTGTAAATGGCCTTGGGTTTTTTAGATCCATACATTTTAATAAATGAAATGTCAGTTAAAGGCTTTCATAATAATACCTAAGGGTAAATTAGGCAATCTTTTACTATGTTATCTTCTTTTCATTTCATTAGGAAAAAAATGATTTATTTTCTTCTGCAGAATCTAGATATGCTGATGTGCTATATTATGTCTAAATCCAACACAGTGAAGAATTTTCTATACCAAACTTCTGATCCCTACAGAGCCTAATTTAACTGTATGAGAGAATGAGATTGAGACTGATACATATTAAGAATACATAATATAAAGCCTGCTTTAACACTATTTTTGTGAGGCAGCCAGAGATGGCCTCATACATTCAAGGTTGGTCAGTCTCAATGGAAGCTTATTTACCTCTTCACTGGATGTTTAAGTTGCATTCTCTCTTTTCCCATAAGGACTACTAAAATAAAAAAGAAAAGAAGTGCTGACAGGAATGTTATTTACTACCCAACAAAAATGTTATAAAATAATTCTTATTAATATATATTGAGCCCTTGGTATGTACAATTCTTGTGTGCTTGTTGCCCTTTGCCCAATTCTACCCACCTCCATACTTTCATAATATAAGTCAGAAACAAGAAAAGAGATGAAATTGAGAGTAAGAGGAAGAAAACAGAGAAAAAGAAGAAAATACACAGGGAAAGGAATAGCAAGGAAAAGGGAGAGAAAAGCAGATACCCCACAGAAGGGAAAGAGTCACATAACAGGGGAACTCATATGCATATATGCATAGCCCATGGACACAGACAATAGTGTGGTTAATGCCTAGGAGGGGTAGGTGAAGGGTGGAGGGGTCAATGGGGAAAAAGGGGGATATCTGTAATACTTTAAACAAGAAAGATACATTTAAATAAATAAATAAATAAATAAATAAATAAGCAAAAATTAGAGGATCAACCAGGACTTGAGGGAATAAAATGGAAGTTAATATCAAATCACTGAAGGAAAGAGAGTAGGAAAGAGCTGTTTTGAGTCTGAAGTATTAGTAAACTGCACCTCACATACTGCAATTTACTAGAATGTTCATCTTCAAAGTGTTATCATATCTTATCACTACTTTGAAATGCAAAGTAGATGAGTGATTGCTATTCATAGTTCTTAAACTTTCCTTGCAAGCATATCTTCAAGTACTTCTATGCAGTTTCAGTCCCAGTAGCTAACAAGTCTTGGAAATTATCCCTGCAGTAGAGAGCATTATGCCTCTTAAGGAAGGAATGGATTTAAACTAAAAGTGAATTGTGACTATTTCTTAAATGACAATTCCCACCCTAACCTGGTTGCCAAATAAACTGTTTTTCTTCCTATATTTATTTCTCATTGCTGCCCTCAGTAAATCTATTGCTCTCTGGTCTGTGCTATACTGGGGAACACCATGAAAATCTCTTTGTACTAAGAACCTTAGGAAGGAGTAAAAATAAAGTCTGCCCAAGTTCACTATAATTGGAAAACAGGTAGGCACAATGATGCAACTCAAGAACAATTTCAAAAACTATGTAAGTACAAAATTTAAATACAGTGTAAATTTCAGAATGAAAAATATGAGAGATACATGACAAAAAATTATCTCTTAGGATTTCTTTTAGGGAGTTTTGCCGTAAAGAACCTAAATCCACCTTTTTATCAGCCATAAAATTGATAACAGTGTTTGAATAAAAAGATAAAAATTATGAGTCACAGATATAAAGATGAACATGTGTTAAATATTTTTATTTAACTCTCAAGGGAACCAGGCAGATATTAATACCAATTAAAAAGAGAATTCAAAGAGCAGATACATTTATAAATCAGGAATATGCAAATAGAGGCAAAACTGTTTATCCACAAGAAAAGGGAGGGAAGTCAAATGGATCCTCTTCCAGATTAGACATAATGTGTATGTCTGTCAGGTACCTACAATATATAGAGTTTTAAGCTATCTTCCATAAAATTATAATCTTGGCCTAGTAAGGTCAAGTGTGCTAGAGACAATACATGTTTTCCTTTGAATTACAAATGTTTTCTCTCAGATAGTAAGATCAAGAACCTAGAGAACCATACTGATACCCATTGCATCATTTTCAAATAAGTAGTGAACAGCAATCCATGAACATTCCAGAAGAAAGAAGCCTTGACTATACAAAATCTATAACATTTTTCAATTCCTGGTGTTTGTACTCATGTGTTTTTTTTTCCTAGTGTGGTTGATAATTGCTATATATATTGATATTTATACAATATGTCAGAAATATTAGGGTCCATCCAAAAAAATGGTATCATGGTGAAAAATATGCAAAACATTAGGTTTGGGCCATGTGTTAATGAGTTTTAATTTTACTGTTTTTTTATGTTGATTTTTGTACCTATTAGCAAAATGTTTTCATAGTGTGTAGGTTGTTGTAGGTTTACTTTGGATGTAGATGTAAAAGTATATGGTGCATTGGGGAAGGGTGAGCAAAAATCAATCCAGCTCAAAATTGATTAAAATCAGGAAAATGTTCCAGTGTCAGCAGGATATTTAAGATGAGCATAATGAAATGAGTGTTAGAGGCAAATGAGATATTGATTATTCAGAAAGAAATATCAAATCTAAGAAGACAGAGATTGAGATGTATGACTTTTCTTTTTCTTGTGTGAAAAGAAACAGATAACTCCTCTCATGTGTAACAGAATTAAACTGTTGTGTTGAAGAACTGGAAAATCATCACAACTTCATAGGCAAATTATGTGAAGTAAGTAATGTGAAGTAAATCCTTAGAGGTTAATAACAAAATGAAAATTTTTGACTATCTTCATGATTTGTGTGTTTTTTTGTTTGTTTATGATATCATGCAAATTTCAGTTTTGTAATGTTCCCCTGAGAATTGTTCTGGTGTTCCTACCTGCCCTATCTTCACAGCTTTTGGACCCCTCGCCTCTTTATCCTCTGGCACCATTCACTCATTCATCCATCTCTTCATTCATGAGCTAAATATTTATTAAGCCAAGGAGATAGTATTCATCTTCACAGAGAGCTTACATTCTAGAGCAGGGGTGCTCAACCTGGGCTCTGTTGACCATTTGGGCTAGGTAAATCTTTGTTGTGGGAGGCTGTCAGTAGTTGGTGCAGGACATTTAGCAGCATCCCAGGCCTTTACCCAATGGATGCTACTAGTGTTCCCTGAAAATGTCTCCAGAGAGTGCCAGATGCCCTCTGAGTGGCAAAACCATGCCTGAAACGAACAGCTGCTCAAGAGAGAGGAAATAGACAATAAGAATATATATCATAACATTTTATCAGTGGTGATAAGGGCTGTCAAGTAAAATCGATGCTGGGACGGTGATGAGAGAGGCAGCAGGGGCAAGAGCTGTAAAGGGTTTACATCAGGGGCAGCAGTCTGCATAGTGCACAGACACAAGAAGCCCTATTTCTCTTTTCACAGATGTTTATCATTCACTGAGAGCCTATCTATGAACTTGTCAATTAAGGCAAGAGCCTGATATATTATTTATATATTAAATTATTCCTGGTTCTTCACTATTTACAAAATGCCACAGTCACAGTAAGATGTTTTTTTTTAAATATGTCAAGTACTTTAACTGAGTAGAGTGTTTACAACTTCAAATGGGCTATCGTATGCTATTGATTTTGCTGTCCTGTTGCTGGCACTGGGAAACAGGAAGATTGATTAAGTCATGTAGGCCCTCAGTGGGTGATTGCGGGGGGGAGGGGGGTATATTTGTTTAAAACCATTCTGTTAATTTTTGTTCATTACATTATTTCATATATCTTAAAACAGGTTTGCCATTTTTAGGGGTTTCAGAACTGTCAGAGCGATGAAGGGGCGAGTCTGTGACACTGGTAAATGAAGGAGCAGTGGACTGTGGTGTGGACTCTAGTTCAGGCTCTGTTATTGACTGGCGGGGGGACCTTGGGCAAATCACTTCACTCCTGGGCATCTTCTCTTAACTGGGACTTTTCTATTTTATTTACTTCATGGTTTTCTATGAAGACATGACATAGCAAATGTAAAATCATTTTTTAAAATGTTACAATAATATATATTTTTTTATCAGGTAAGTTTTGTGGGAGAAGAACAAATTTTCCTCTCTCCCCAGGGTTCTTCTGGCTGGGCTAATAATCAGGTAGACCTGAGACAGATTATCAATAACTGAATTTAATCCATACATATGTATGGAAACCCCACATACATGAGAGAGGCAGAGACCCCACATGCACGAGAGGTTCAGAGATAGAAAGAGAACATGGGTATATAAGACATTCTGAGCAAGATATGTGGTAAGTGCCTTGTGGTCTTCAATGGGTCATTGTGGGATGATAAGAAGAACAGATGATTGGTAAATAGGTCAAAAGAGGTTATATCTGATAACCTCTTAATATGGGCTAGGCCCCAAATTCAAGTTCTTTTAGTAGTTAAAGCTGAAGTTTCTCTTGAACCTGAAGGTAAAATTGCCTTTAGCTCAAAACAATCCACGCACCACAGAAGCACACTTTAGGGTGACTTGTTCTGAACTCCCACAATGTTATTAAGAGCAATTTGTGTTTCTCAGATAGTCCTGAGGCTGAGGGGGAACTGTCACGATTTCCATTGCTCTATGTTTCTTCTCATCTAATCTATTCGAGTTTTTCAGGTCTCTGCAATAACCTGGTAAATTTCCTTCTAATTTGCCAATGTTCATAAAAGTTATGTGAATGTGTTTACTCTCTTTCTCTTTTTCTCTCTCTCATAACTGATCTGGCAATAACAGGCAGGTAGTATAAATAACAGGAATATCCTAGACAGAGGAATGATTAACAAGGCCAAACAGAGTGGCATGGTGTGAGATTTCCTCACACAACCCAGAACAGTGCACAGTTTAGAATTTATTGTTTATTTGTGGAATTTTCCATTTAATATTTTCAGACCAAGGTTGACTGTGGATAATTAAACCACAGAACGGAAAACCACACATAAGGGAGGACTGGACTATTGTATTACAGATTTGTTCTTGCTCAAGAGCCAATTTTGCCCTCTAGGGGTGACATGGCAGAGCCCTCAATTCCTTCCTTTGTTGAGAATTCGTGTTTTAGTGTCTCTAGACACTAATTAGAGTCCACCTTACCTCCAGCTGTGTAGCAGATCCAGTCCAGTGAAAATCTGCTATGGCTTTGTGGTGTGGGACAGTGGCTCAGCTAGCAGACATAGTGTTAAGCCCTTGCTTTCCAGGCTAGTTTATCCTTCTGAAGTCACTTAAGGTCTCTGAGCAGTTGTTTGGCTAGAAAATAGCATTATATTTGTTGTTCCTGAGTTATGAGGATTACTAGTAAGCGAGGCAATACTTGGAAAGCACTCAGCACAGTGCATGGCACACTATAAACACAAATGTTCAACCTTATTAATACCTAAAAACAACAGCCAGAAATAGAAAATGAAAAGAGTAATGGGGACTAATGCTCTTAAGTTACATTACAGTGTTTTGTACTTATGCAGGGATGATTTTAATCTATGTGCACAACTTAACCTTCTCTTCTGTTTTTCTTTTATCTTATTAGATTTCACCCCATGTTAAAGCCTGTCATTTTCAAATTTAATTGGATTTTGTGGTTCTCATTCCAGATGAAAAATTAAAAAACAAACAAACAAACAAACAAAGCTATACACTATTTCGGGGAGGACAAAGTCAGGGAAAGCTATACACATGCAAGTATCCAACTAGAAATTTCCCCTTAGGACAGTTGTTCTCAACATTGACTGTATAAAATGGACTGAGGTATGACTTAGGTGTGGGAATTAAAAAAATTACATCATCAGGTGATTATATTACGAAGCTGGGTCAAGAACCAGTATATATTCAAATTATAAAAAATCCACTAAAGTAGACCACCTAGTCCAGATTTTTCTCTCTCTACAAGGATATTACCAGACTTTTCTCATACTTTTCTGTAGAAATCCAGATGTATACCTGGTTTACAGAATCTATCTATTGGAAGGAAAACTTTTCTTCTACCCTTGTAAGTTCAAGTGGTTGGATTCTGCAAGTTAACTGAAAATAGCTTAATATGAGAAAACACCAGTTTTATTTACGTGTGCACCAAGAGGACTCAGTGATAAGTAACTCCGTGAATAGCCAGAAGTAAAGGTTTATATACTATCTTAACAAAAAAGAAAAAAGGTTGCCCAGGCAGTGTGGCTCAGTGGTTGAGCATCGACCTATGAACCAGAAGGTCTCAGTTCCATTCCCAGTCAGGGCACATGTCTGTATTGCAGGCTCGATCCCCAGTCGGGTTCATGCAGGAGGCAACTGATCAATGACTTTCTCTCATTATTGATGTTCCTATCTCTCCCTCTCTTTTCCTCTCTGAAATTAAAAAAAAAAAATTTTTTTTTCAAAAAAAGGAAAAAGGTTTAGAGTTGCAATGGAAAAATATAGAAGGCTTTATTGAGCTTTTTATGCCAATAGGATGGGCTGTCTGTCTCCATGGCAGCTGAAGTCACAGGAAACTCTCTTGTAGGAGGTAATGGCAGTTGTGTTTTCAGGAGATTCTGCTTTAGTCAGATAAGGCAAATTCAGATAAGATTATTTTCTGTACCTTCTAAAGTTCAAATGTTTTCACTTTAAAACAACCTGTATGACAAACTGTGATCCCTTGATCAGATAACTCTTAAAACCAGGGAAGTATAAAATGACCCACACTGCATCAAAAAGTAAGTCATACTTATATGACATAACTGTTGACTATGCCTCAGTTTTGTTCTGCCAGGCCAGTGGTCGGCAAACTCATTAGTCAACAGAGCCAAATATCAACAGTACAACAATTGAAATTTCTTTTGAGAGCCAAATTTCTTAAACTTAAACTTCTTCTAACACCACTTCTTCAAAATAGACTCGCCCAGGCCGTGGTATTTTGTGGAAGAGCCACACTCAAGGGGCCAAAGAGCCGCATGTGGCTCGTGAGCCACAGTTTGCTGACCACGGAGCTATGCCAAATAACTTGCCCAAAGTCAACAACTAATACATATCACAGCCAGAATAAACCCAGGTTTACCAGATTCCGTGGTTAACGTTCTATTATACCACTAGAAGCCCGGTGCACGAAATTCGTGCACGGCAGGGGGTTGTCCCTCAGCCCAGCCTGTACCCTCTCCAATCTGGGACTGCTGGATCGGGCCTAAACGGGCAGTCGGACATCCCTCTCACAATCCAGGACTGCTGGCTCCCAACTGTTTGCCTGCCTGCCTTCCTGATTGCCCCTAACCGCTTCTGCCTGCCAGCCTGATCACCCCCTAACCACTCTGCTGCCAGCCTGGTTGATGCCTAACTGCTCCCCTGCCAGACTGTTTGCCCCCAACTTCCCTCCTCTGCCAGCCTGGTCACCCCTAACTGCCCTCTCCTGCAGGGTTGATCACCTCCAACTGCTCTCCATTGCAAGCCTGGTCCCTCTCAACTGCCCTCCCTTGCAGGCCGGGTGCCTCCCAACTGCCCTCTCCTGCTGGCCATCTTGTGGTGGCCATCTTGTGTCCACATGGGGACAGCTATATTGTGTGTTGCAGTGATGATCAATCTGTATATTACTCTTTTATGAGATAGGATAGAGGCCTGGTGCACAGGTGGGGGCCAGCTGGTTTGCCCTGAAGGGGGTCACAGATAAGGGTGGGGGTTCCTTTGGGGCGTGGGGTGGCCTGAGAGAGGGGCCTGTGGTGGTTTGCAGGCCGGCCACGCCCCCTGGCAACCCAAGGGGAGGCCCTGGTATTTGGAATTTATTTTCCTTCTACAATTGAAACTTTGTAGCCTGGAGCGGAGCCAAGCCTGGGGCTCCGGCAGCCATTTCTGTGGCAGTTAATTCACCTTCTACAATTGAAACTTTGTAGCCTTAAGCGGGTGAGCCCGGCCAGGGTGTGTGGAAAGCTTTGCTTCCCCTGTTGCCGCCGGCAACCGTGGCCTGCTCTCTCAAGCTCCATTCTGCCGCCATTTGTTTGAATTTGTTTACCTTCTATAATTGAAACTTTGTAGCTTGAGTGGAGGCTTAGGCCTGCAACGGCTATGGAAAGCTTGGCTTCCTCTGTTACCTGGGAAACCTTGCTCACTGTGGCTGTAGCCATCTTGGATTGGGGTTAATTTGCATACTCACCCTGATTGGCTGGTGGGTGTTGCTTGGCTGGTGGGCGTGGCTTATGTAGCGGAGTGATGGTTAATTTGCATATTACCATTTTATTAGAGAGGATGCTGTTCTCAGTATACCCCAGTGATTACTGCCTCCCTTTAGAGTTCTCTAATCAGGTTAAAAAGCTATAATAAAATTTTGCTTGGGTTGATTATCAGAATATAACTTTTTTTATACCTGAAAATAACAAATTAATGCTGCTATAGTCTTTAGCATTTTAGAAGGGCTTGGTCATCTTGAAAAATGTCTCAGTGCACTGGGATTCAATTCACTCAGCACAGAAACTTAACTAAGAGCTGCCTTCCTAAAGACTCTCTGTTGTTCTTTGGAGGTCTCTTTTCATAGTCTTTGCCAATCTAAACCTTGTTCTCCTTGCCACAGAAAAAGGAGTTAAAATTGGAGCTTTACAGTTTCTCATTCTCCTTCCAGTCTCTAACAATAACTCTGTAGTGAAGGAAAATATTTTCCTCTAACCTCATAGGATCCTGGCTAGGTCAGAAAATTAAACTAATATAGACAAAGGAAAGCATAAAAATTTATTTAATATGTGATCTGTGTGATATGGAAACCTTCATAAGGAAATGAAGATGCAAAGAAAGAGTTAGACCAGAGTATTTTGTGCAAGGTCTGAGGAAGTGTGGACTGTATTGGAGGAATAGGATAGGTTAAGGAGAGGGAGGTAATTATAGTAAAATGGGGGAAACTTAGCAAGGCCTGTTTGTTAGGATTCTTCTTGGTGTCCCTTGGTCTTCGAATATAAAGATGTTCCATTCCTCCAAGTGTAGGGGGGCATTTCCCACATGAGGGTTTTATGATTTGTTTCAGGGAAGAAGGGATTAGGAGAGGAAGTCAGAAGTCAGAATGACCTTACTGTTTCTGTCCTCTTCTCAAACTCCTTCACTTTAAAATATTCAATGATAAGATGCCGTATTTGGGGGTACTTTTGTTATTATGAGGAGTGGTGTTCTTGGGTTTCCACGAGGAAATGCCACAGGAGGATGGGTTTCATGGAAAGCTTTATCGATGATGTAAAATTAAGGGGGTTCCCCTACAAGGTCCCATGCCCATCTGTCCCACCATGGAAAAAGGCTGTGTCTTCAGCAGGGTCAGAATAAAGGCCACTGCACATATTAAAGTCCATGCAGTCCAGCATCCTGCCAATGGAGTTAGCACAGCCACAAGCCATGTGGCTGCTAGGGCCACATGGCTATGGAGAGAGAACATGGGAACACATGCCAGAGTGTGGGTCACAGAGGAAGAGAAGAAGAAGAAAGGGAACTTTTTGTCTGGGCATTTTAACCAGGAGCTTCTTCAAACTAACCAAGTCACTTTCCAATATTTTGCTTGCTTCTGATGGGGTCCAGCCCCTAGCCACTCCACTGTTCCCCAAGCTAGACTGACAGGCATGAGCCTCCCTTGTGCCACCCTGACTTCTACTGCACATGTGCCCATCTCCTTCTTCTCTCCACCCCCCCCCCCCCCCCCGCCAACAGCCCAGCACCAGATAAGGATGGGTGTTAATCCCCTTGGAGGAACATGCTTTGTGAAACTGTACTTTTTCTGGTGAATCTTACAGGTGACCATGCTTACAATGTCTTAATCTCCCTTTGCTCTTTTTCTTTCATTAATATTAACTAGCTAATTATGATGACAACACCTTGTCCTGAAACAAATCAATACCAACTTAACACATGATATCAACTGTCCACTGTGACAGGCTTTATCATTTCCATATTTTTTTCTTACTAAAAAATATCTAAAAAGTAAGAGATACTTAAGGCAATGTCAGGGTAGACATAGTTACACTAGCTGAGCACTAATTTAATTCTGAGCTTCCTTGTAGGTAAAGCAAAAAGCAATCAAAATGATTTATGCAGTTCCCATGATAACTAAAGGGAAATACTGTATTAGTTATTTGAAAAGATAATTTTTTTCCATGCTCTAAGATGTGCCACGCTCAGCAAGGCCAGGGGTAACCTGACTGGGGGGCGGGTGGTGAAGGATTAAAGAAGACAGACAAGAGAATACAGTTGGGGCTAGATGGGACACTGCTTTCGGATGGAGAGACAGTGCCACAGCCTGCAAGCCAAGTCTTTATTTTATAGCCAGATTCCACGAGGCAAAGTAAGGGTGTGGTCAAAATGTTTACAATGTTCTCGTGGGTTTTGAATCTACTCAATTACATGTACCTGAACTCTATTAAGCTTTGTTTTGGCAGCACTTGCTACATCCCCTGCAGCCTACCTCACTCAAGCCACCTGGACCACAGGTTCGGACCATAAGGTCAAGCTTACAACCATAGCCTCTGGCTATAATTGTGCTGGGAGGGCTTTGCCCTCAAGCTGGGACTGGCACGTGGCTTTGCCAGGAGAGGACCGTGCACTCTCATTAGTCCGAGGCTTGAACCTGTCCAAACGCTGTAGCCGCTCTCCACACTAAGACAAATTTATTCAACAAATGTTTTTTAAAGAAATATTAAACAAAGTGATCCTGAAAGACTGGTTGTAACATTTTTAGTGTTATTTAGTTTATTTGATTATTTAGTGTTTTTTTAATTATTATTAAAGCTGAAGGTATAATATCAAGATGTTATTCAATTGAAGACCATCTACTGGTATCAAAAAGTGTTATAAATCTCTAGGTTTTAGAGATCTAAATTTTAGATTTATATACTACAAGGAGGAATATCAGAATGAATACCCACCATATTACAGAGAATGCTCTCTCTACATCTGAGAGAACTCACATAGCAAACAGCTAAATATGATGGGCCTGCTATCCTAGTGCTAATTATCCATAGAGTCAGTGCTTAAAAAGTAAGTGATACCTAAGGCTGATTAAAAAGGCTGATGGGTGTTCTTACCAGGTGGATGGAGGGACATTTTACTTATGAATAGATGGGCAGTATGTTATTATATTGTAAAATTGAGCTTTCTTTGAACTAATCTCAAAGTTGGATGCCACTTACAACATTAAAATAAAAAATAGACAAATTACTTAGCCCCATTCTTTCTTTTCTCTCTTTGTCAATATATGTTTTTAAACCTCCCTCTTCCAGATGTTCCCCATACAGGCATATTTTTAGATGTTTCCCAATTTCCCTCCTCATCAGGATCATTTATGATTGTGACATTTTAATTTTGATTTTCAGAGGATGACTTTTCAATACTTTCCCATTGAGTTTTGTACTATATAATAATCCTGGGTCTTGCTGTTTTCTGAAAGTTTAAAAATCTGCTTAAAACATGGACTAAATCATAATTGTATCCCATAATTTCCATCTACTAACCCCCCTGCCCCAAGATTGCCTTGCATGTGAGAATGGCAAGTCATATTCACGCAGTCCCATCATTCCAACTTTGCCACCGGCTTCTTGTTTATCCTCAGCTTCCTCTGACACCTGAGGCATTAAATTGCCAGCCAGTCAGGCAAGAGAAGAAATTAACTTCTCTAGCTGAATAACACTCCAAGGAGAGTTGAACACTCTTTTTCTTTCCTCCTTCCTATCATTTGTATAACTAATCACCCTAGTATTTTGGGGCTATAAATGTGGTATAATCATCCATTTCAATCATCTAACCAAATAGTCTGTATCATCCTGTTAAATAACAAAATTCAACTGAGGAAATTTAAAGAACCAATTGGCTTTATTCAACAATTCATGAATCTGGCAGCATCCCATCTAGCAAACACAAAGGCGATCCACATAGCTGCAGAAAAGGGAAATTTTTACAGACAGAGGGGGTAGGAAGTGGAAATTTCTAGCAGAGTGGATCATTTCAGGTTTCACTCACCCTACTCTAGGGGATGGAAAGGGTCTTCAGGGATTACCTCAGTAATGACAAGGAAATTCCAAACTGACCAGTTAAGATGACCTTCCTGGGGTAGGTTGAACCTGCAGTTAGGGTAGGTACTAAGTCCTGGTTTGCTTAGCACAAGTGACTGCATTTTGAGCCTGTTGCTTCTTTTTTAAACAATCCTTACAAATAGCGCCACTTACAATCCAGTCTCCTTTTTATTGCCAGCATCTTGCAACTTTCAAATTTCTATCTCAGCAGATATATATTTTATTATTCTAGCCTTCCTTTCAAAAGGTTTCTTTAATTAAGGTGTATACTCACACTGCTGCATCTAATATTGAACCTCTCTATTTCTCTTGTCAAATACACATGTGCACAGTGAATGGGCACATACACACATATCCTTTTTATTATAATACTCTGGCCCTTGATACATAGTGATCCGAGGACACTGATATTTTCTATAATCCAGTTATGTTATCATTTGAACACCTTGGGAAACTCCTGAATGTTTTTCTTTCTGTGTCATATCTATATATAGAATAGAAAAATATGCTAATTAACCAGGACACCATAATGGGTCGAACAGACAGGAGGAGGATGCGTGCGCAGCGTCGGGGGTGGGGAGGCAGGGGCCTCTGTGCGCCTGCGCTAGGGGAGGGCCCGATCAGCAGTGGCCGCGGCTGCTGTGGAACCCAGAGAGTGAGGCAGGGCCGGACCGGCGACTCGAGGGTGGGCAGCGCCACGCAATTTCGAATTGCGCACTGGACTCCTAGTGTAATATAATTTGTATAATCCTTGTGAATATTTTGATCTTTTTTCATAAATTTTACTTTGAAATCCTCTGAATTAGCTCAGTAGTTCCACCAGAGAAATAATATTCTTCCATGTTCCTATAAAAATACATTTCATACTTAGCCAATGCTCACCAATTTTGGTATTATCAATTATGATTTTGCCACCCTCTACAGTATATAATCAGCTTCTCAGCATTTTTCCTTTTCTGAGCCACAGATTGAGTTGGAGAAAGAATTGAAAACAACACCTGGGTCCCAAGAGTCCTTTAGTTTCCTGCCTAGAACATCATGGCTTCTAGAAATGCCTTGCATATTTATCATGTTGGCATCATTCATGCGCACATGAACCAGCAGGCATGGGTGGTTGTCAGCAGGTGTGATAAGCCTTGGCAGTTTTTCCATCATGTCCTGGATACATGTTCCAGAAAGACAACGCACTTTCTATTTGTCCATGTCAAGTCTACATAAAATTTGCTCTTCCCCTTGGTGAATGTGACAGGCTTTACCCAATAGATGGCCCTCATTCTATCTTAAAAATAGAGTCTTACTTCCTCCTAAGTTGTTAATACCTAATTTCTTAGATTTTTTTGAAATTCCGTGCCTCATGTCTATGAATTCATATACTTATGAAATATCTTAATTTATTCAATCAATGGTATATTCAAAAATAATCCAAATATTAATAATACTATTTTATAATAACAATGTAGACACAAATATTGAGAGGCACATCATTCACCACTATTTGGGTTGTTTAAATTGTATCTGGATACTAATTAAATTCAGATGAAAATAGAGAGAAAGACCATCTCTGTGTTTTTTTGAGGCCACAGTACATGAAACAGAGAAACTACAATACAGAATTTATCGTTGGGTATTATTAGACAACAATTATATCTTACTTTGTTCTGTGGCTGGCAGGCCATGTGCTATAGAGGCCAGCAGCCAGGAAGATTTCAAATACTGCCAAGTCAGAAAGAGATACCAGCCAAAGGGGCCTGGCATTGCAACTGCTAGAATTTCTCCTGAAAAATGTTAGTATTTTAGGCAAAAATAAAGAAAATGATGTTACCACAGTATCTACCATATAAAAATCTGGGACAAATCATGGTTGGTTAATTTAAGTTTCAGGATAATGTGAAGGAAGTGAATAATGGAAAAAAAAAATATGCTTTCAGGCAAAATAATCAAATATTTTGTAGTTAGCTATTTCTTATTCTAGAAGTTGTTAAAAACAAAATGGACTAGGATGTATTTCTGTTAGGGAATGACATAGAATACAGTAATAATTTTGTTGTGCCATTTTTCTGATCCATTTAGCGCAAAGAAGATAATTAAATAAAAATTATTTAGTGGTGATCAAATTTATGTTCTGGGAGCTTAAGATACTTGTTCATTTAAAGGAAAAATTAATGTTAGGGAGAACTAAAGACTTTGGGAAGGAAAATAAATATTTAATTGAACTACATGAAATTGCCATTGATGTAAGTCAAAAATGGTTGGTATGTATAATTTCACATGGTTCAACTTAAATAGTTCTGATACATTATTTTCATCATAAATAGTTACATAAATTTCTCCATTTCCATCAGACTTAGTGTTCTGCTGGAGTAGGATTACTGAACTATGTTTCTCCAGGATGGTATCAAAGTATTTGACACGCAACAGGTGCTAACAACAATTGAAGTATGAGCTGAATAGGAACCTGAGAATGTGTTCCAGGATAATCATCTTCAATATTTTGATTGGCTATGACTCCAAATATATGTATATTTGAAATTACAAATTATATTCTAATCCATTACTATATTATGTGCATCATTAAGCATATATACATGTATTGAAATTTTTAAAATACTTTTGGGGGATTTAGCAAGAGTATTTTAGTTTAGAACAAAATTCCAAATTTAGTCTAGAATAAATATTACATTTCAATATGGGATTATAAAGAACTAGTGGCCTCATTTAAATCTGGGTTTTTGGTGTTTTAAATTTTATTTATTGAAAGGAAGCTGTATTAAGGCAAAGAAAAGGAACTAATATTCACTAAGTGCCTGGAGTAAGAAAGACAACTTTCAGTTATTAAATTTACACATTACAAAAGAAGTACTATGTCTGCTAAACATTTCAAAGCAGAGTCTCTGAGAAGATAGATCCGGAGCCTGACCTTAAACCTGGTCTGATAATACAGATTAATATGTGGTTTCCCTCCATTGAGAATGATCAGAGTATTTTTTCTTAGTAACCTATCAATGAGGGTTAAAAAATGTGCTTGTTTTGTATGTTTAAGCATTTTATATTCGAACTAGGGGCCCAATGCACAAATTTGTGCACCTTGAAGGAACTGTGGGCCACGAGGCTACAGTGGGCACAGGGCGGGTCTCTGCCCATCCTCTGTGCCCTCGCCTGGCCCCTCCCACCATGGCCCCCAGTCCCCTGTCTGCCCGCAGTCCTGCTCCTACGCACTGACAGCACTGGCCCTGCTCGCACCTGCTGACAGCATGGAGTGATTGGGGCCAGCGCCAGCAGCTGGTGTGAGCGGGGCCGGTGCTGTCAGCGGTGTGAGCAGCAGCTGCTGCCCCAATCGCCCCTCAGGAGCAGGGGGAGGTGGAGAAGCCCTTAGGGGTCATCAGGCCCAGCAGCCGTTGCTTGCACCCGCTGATAGCACTGAGCGATCAGGACTGGCGCCAGGTGCTGGCAGCAGGTGTGAGCAGTGGCTCTGGCGCCAGTATCGGGTACAAGTGGGGCCATTGCCGGCAGTGGGTGTAGAGGTGGCTGCCAGCCCT
The DNA here is from genome assembly GCF_951640355.1 of Cnephaeus nilssonii. Classification (NCBI taxonomy): domain Eukaryota; kingdom Metazoa; phylum Chordata; class Mammalia; order Chiroptera; family Vespertilionidae; genus Cnephaeus; species Cnephaeus nilssonii. The sequence continues at coordinate 42,837,201 of NC_137080.1, read as the reverse complement.
AATTGCCCCTCAGGAGCAGGGGGAGGTGGAGAAGCCCTGAAGGGTGATCGGGGCCGGCAGCCACCACTCGCACCTGCTTATGGCACTGAGCGATCAGGGCTGGTGCTGGCAGCAGGTGCAAGCGCTGGGCGGGACCATGGTGCGTGGGAATAAAAAATTTTCAGTGACCACCAGAGGCTCACACTAATGACAGCAACCAGCGCCCCACCTTGGTCTGGCGCCCTCGCTCACCTGCTCCACCATCCTGCTGTAGCCGACATCCACAATGTTCTGTGCTCTGCCACCTGCTGTCGAACCCCTGGTGATCAGCGCACATCATAGTGACTGATTGTTTGTTTTTTTGGTTGTTCTGCCGTTCAGTCTATTTGCATATTAGGGTTTTATATAGATTGATGATTGGTTTGAAAAAAAGTGAGTTTCCCTTTATTGTGAACAAGCAAGATTTCTTAATGAAGGCAACCATTGAATATATATTTACTTCTTGGTTTCTTTCTATAGCAGCAGCAATAGCAACACAAAGTAAAATTGTTTATTGGACACTTGTATACACCAGTTTCTATCATAAATGTTTTACCCAGAATTGCCTCATTAATCCATAATTATCTGGTTGACATATTAATTTTACCATTTTGCAGTTGCACATACTTAGCCTTAGAGAGACTAAGTTGGCTAGGGTCACACAGTAGGGAAGTGGCTGTGATTTGAACATAAATTTCTTAGAATTCAAGCCCTTATTCTACAATCACAATAAATACTGTTTCCCTTCTCATAAGAGCCAGATTTTGTGATGTGTACGATGCCTTCTTTTTTTAACCCAGCTCACAGAAGCTCAGATAAATGTGTTTGAAAACCACTCAATCAAATTCATTGGAAATTGGATAGAAAATAAAAGTATCAAAGCTGGTAGCAGAATCCTTTCTCCTTTCAATGGCATAACCAGTATTTCTTACATGGGTGCTGATGAATGGTACACAAAGTTGCATGGCTATTGCACATATCTCTAGCTCCAGCTATAGTAACAAGATTCATTAATGTTTCAATGCTATGGCAAGGAAAAGCATTCAGGAAGAATGATTCAATTATTTTTCCGTAGTTCCAAGAGTCTTGCTTTTGGATAGTTAGCAGCTGAATGGTCAGGGAGAAAGAAGTAGTGTAACTGTTGTTGCTGGACATATGATAGGTAGAAGAATGGTAGACACTTCATGATCTCCTTCACACAGGCCCACTGGCTATTTCTCCCCTGCTTTTTAATTTACTTTTCATGCCTTTTCTGGACTAAACAGGGAGAGTGGTTTAAGACTATTTCTCCAAGAGGATATTATCATATAATTTCAAGTTTTCTAAGCATCGTGATATATTTTGGTATAGTGAAAAGAGTAATGATTTGGAAGAAAACATTGAGATTCTCTTCTGCCATGTACTAGCAATCTACCTCTCTAAGATCACTTCTATTTGTAAATTTCTTTTGTTCTTTTCTCTTTAATTTTTACTTTCTAATTTAGTAAATTTTAAATATGTACAAAAGTAGACAACATAGTAATAGTAAACCCTTACTTTACCTAGATTCAAAAATTATCAACACTATGGCATTTTATTTTACCTCTATTCCCTCTTACTTTCCCCTCCCATGTCATATCATAGTAAATCCCAGATATCACATCATTTTATTCATAAATATTAAATTACTAGAGTCCCGGTGCATGAAATTGTGCACGGGGTGTGTGTGTGTGTCCCTCAGCCCAGCCTGCACCCTCTCCAATCTGGGACATCCCTCTCACAATCCAGGACTGCTGGCTCCCAACTGCTTGCCTACCTGCCTTCCTGATTGACCCTAACCACTTCTGCCTGCCAGCCTGATCACCCCCTAACCACTTCCCTGCCAGTCTGATTGATGCCTAACTGCTCCCCTGCCAGCCTGATTGCCCCTAACTGCCTTCCCCTGCAGGCCTGGTCACTCCTAACTGCCCTCCCCTGCAGGCCCAGTCACCCCCAACTTCCCTCCTCTGCCAGCCTGGTCACCCCTAACTGCCCTCCCCTGCAGGCTGGATCGCCCACAACTGCCCTCCCTTGCAGGCCTGGTGCCTCCCAACTGCCCTCCCCTGCTGGCCATATTGTGGTGGCCATCTTGTTTCAACATAGGGGCAGCCATCTTTGACCACATGGGGGCAGCCATCTTGAGTGTTGGAGTGATGGTCAATTTGCATATTACTCTTTTATTGGATAGGATAGAGGCCTGTTGCATGGGTGAGGGCCAGCTGGTTTGCCCTGAAGGGTGTCCCAGATCAGTGTGGGGGTTCCCTTGGGGTGTGGGGCAGCCTGGGCGAGGGGCCTGTGGTGGTTTTCAGGCCAGCCACGCCCCCTGGCGACCCAAGCGGAGGCCCTGGTATCTGGGATTTATTTATCTTCTATAACTGAAACTCTGTAGCCTTGATCAGAGGCCAGGGCCGGCCAGGAAACTTGCCTTCCTCCATTGCCGGGGGCAACCCAAGGCTCCTGCTCGCTCTGTGGCTGAAGCCATCTTGGTTGGGTTAATTTGCATACTCACTCCTGATTGGCTTGTGAGCATGGCTTGTGGGCGTAGCAGAGGTACAGTCAATTTGCATGTTTCTCTTTTATTAGTGTAGATGTATTAAAAATAAGGACTCTTTCCAAAACACACATAACCTAAATAACAGTATAATATCTAAAATTAACTAATACTCCTTTAACATCATCACAATGTTCCAATTTCCAACAGCCTGATAGATTACTTTTTTGTTTTCCTCACATTTGGGTTTTTAGAATTAGTATCCAAATAAGATTCACTCATTATTATAGGCTGCCATTATTCTACTGTCTAGATTTTACTGATTACATCCCCATGGCTATCTTTAACATGGTCTTTATATTTCTGTTCATTGGTAGTTGGTTCTAAAGACAATCAAATTTACATTGGATTGTTGATAATTTGGTTTGTTTTTGAGCAAAACTACTTCCATCAGAAGTCACTTGATGTTTGGTACTCTCTTGTGGTATTAGGAACCAATGATGATCAATACTCAGATTCATTAATTCAAAGGGGCCAAATGAAGAGATTCTATTTCTCTCAAGTCTTCCTCATTTATTAGCTGAAATACTTCTGGGAAAAAAAGATTTTTCCTATTTACTATTTGTTTTCCTACTCATACAATTTTATGTAGAAAAGAAAAAATAAATACTTAATTGTTTCTCTTTATTTAATAGTTTGTAAAATAATAAATTGGCTCATTATTGATCAACAATAAATTGGCTCATTATTGATCAGGGGTGATCAATCAGCACTGATAATTAGCTTATTTTTTGTATTATTACTAACTATAATTAAATATATTTATTTATATTTCAGTTCATTTCAGTTATTCTTCTTGATTGACAAGTTATTTTAGTTTGTCCATTGTGCATCTCTTCAAGAGGGCCTCTAAATAATTTTTACTCAAACCTATTGCTCATTGATTGTTAATTGAAAATTAACAGCTTTTGCAAATTAGTCTTGTATATTTTTTTCCCCAGCCCTATAATCAGCAATTAATCTAGGGATCCCATTTTTTCAGTGGGAAATGGTATATCAAGACTAATGTGGACATTGATGGTACTCATTGCTATTAAGTTTGTCATTGTTTCTAGGCCTTTTCAGTAGATGGAGCAGAAAAATATTTTATTTTTCATTATAAGATAAAACACATCTTGAGTTTATTTAGATAATTCAAATTTAGAATTACAGGATTTTTATTTACTCTTTTTCAAGTTATATGTATATCTCCTTTTCCCAATAATGACAATCTAGTTTTTAATGATACTAGAAATGACAGAATTAGAATATCAGAATATTAGAATAGTAAATCATTTGCTTTATCCAACATACACACATATTAATCTCAGAGTATTAGCATCAATACTAACATATGAAATAGTCATAAACATGAGTGATAATATTGTATATGTAATAGCACTCTGCAAATCCAAAGTTCTGTACAAAGATAAGTTTTTTTAATGTATTTTCACAAACATACTTTAGATGTATTTCCATAAGCCTCCAAAGGGGAAAATTGTTAGATAGATGATAAAGACTGATATAGAAATTATATTAGAAAGTAAACTTTTCATTATAGGTATGTAACATGTAAAATAGAACATTTTAAATCAGCATAGAAAATAATAAGGTTATCATCATTATTCCACTTCTAAAACTTTTTGTTGTGATTATCCCGTGAACATTATAACATGCCCAAAGATACAGGACCAGTTTTTTAAAAATGCTTTTATTGATTTTTTAGAGATTTCTTTAGATAGGAACATTGATGCCAAAGAGAAATATCAATTAGTTTCCTCCTGTATGCACCGGAATGGGGGCCAAACCCACAACCTGGGTATGTGCCCTGACCTGGAATCAAACCAGTGACCTTTTTGGTGAACCATAACCAATTGAACAACACTGGCCAGGGCACAAGACCAGTTTAAGGGAATAACCTACTTTGTTTTTCCTAAGATCTAGAATTTAAATTCACAATACAAGATGGTGTTTTCCTCATATGTAGTTTATAATGATCTAAGGTATTTTTTGGGGAAATGAACTTGCTGTACAGTCATGAGTAGAACCCATTTAAGATAAATATTTGTTTCCAGTTGTTATACTTTAGAACACTAACGTTCTATGACTTCACTTAAAAAAAACACAAACTCTAACAATTAATAATTACTGATAAATTAGGTTTTGTATTAATATGTCAAGGAGAAATAAACAAAAAGACCAGAACTCTATTGAAAATTTGTGGCTTTAATTCTATTGTATAATAGTTAATAGTTTTCTGACACATTAATAGGGTGTTGCTGGGGTTTTCTACTGTGTAAAAGAATATAGAATACTGATAATATAGAATACATTAAGATAATTGAAAATAATTTAATGTTATTGTATTTGTAATTTTGTTAGTTATAATTTCACTAGAAGCCCAGTACACGAAATTTGTGCATGGGGGGTGTGTGTGTCCCTCAGCTCAGCCTGCACCCTCTCCAACCTGGGACCCCTCGAGGGATGTCCGACTGCCTGTTTAAGCCCAATAAACAGGAAGTCGGACATCCCTCTCACAATCCAGGACTGCTGGCTCCCAACCGCTCACCTGCCTGCCTGCCTGATTACCCCTAACCGCTTCTGCCTGCCAGCCTGATCACCCCCTAACCACTCCCCTACCAGCCTGATTGACGCCTTATTGCTCCCCTGCCAGACCAATTGTCCCTAACTGCCCTCCCCTGCCAGCCTGATCACCCCTAACTGTCCTCCCCTGCAGGCCTGGTCTTCCCCAACTGCCCTCCCCTGCTGGCCTGGTCACCCCTAACTGCCCTCCCTTGCCAGCCTGGTTGCCCCCAACTGCACTCCCCTGCAGGCCTGGTCACCCCTAACTGCCCTCCCCTACAGTTCTGGTTGCCCCCAACTGCCCTCCCCTGCAGGTCTGGTCCCCCCCAACTGCCTTTTCCTACAGGCCTGGTCACCCCTAACTGCCCTCCCCTGCAGTTCTGGTTGCCCCCAACTGTCCTCCCCTGTAGGCCTGTTCCCTCCCAACTGCCCTAGCCTGCTTGCCTGCTCACCCACAACTGCCCTCCCCTGCCAGCCATCTTTGACCACATGGGGGTGGCCATCTTGTGTGTTGGAGTGATGGTCAATTTGCATATTACCTCTTTATTATATAGGATAGGATAGGATTAATTTTAGAAGCATTCTCCACAGTATTTTTTAATTTTTTTATTAATGTGCTTGCTTTCATAAGTTAAAGTCATAAACTATTATTGGAAATTATGTGAATTGTTATAAAATAAAGGATAATGATAAATTACTTTTGCTAAATAAAAATAGAATATATCAGTAGAGAAGAAAGGTCACATTTTTTTCTTCTCTGTATAGATTACTCTTCCTATAAGTATCTTATCTTTTTTTAATATTTTAAGAAAAATGATTTTAAATATAAAAATATTACCAAAAATGTACTAACATAGTATAATATCACAAAAGTTATAGGAAATATTAAAAATCTGTAAATTACAAGATTACTTGTATTATATTGTAAAATATTTTTTCCTCTGGTTCTATTTTTGTTCATCAGTTTATGTTGTTCATTATATTCCACAAATGAGTGAGATCATGTGATATTTATCTTTCTCCGACTGGCCTATATTGCTTAGCATAATGCTCTCCAGTTCCATCCATGCTGTTGCAAATGGCAAGAGTTCCTTCTTTTTTACAGCAACATAGTATTCCATTGTGTAGATGTACCACTGTTTTTTTAATCCACTCATCTGCTGAAGGGCATTAAGACTGTGTCCTAATCTTAGCTATGGTAAATTGTGCTGCTATGAACATAGGGGTGCATATGTCCTTTCTGATTGGTGTTTCTGATTTCTTGGGATATATTCCTAGAAGTGGTATTACTGGGTCAAACGGGGGTTCCATTTTTAATTTTTTGAGGAAACTCCATACTGTTTTCCACAGTGGCTGCACCAGTCTGCATTCCCACCAGCAGTTCACGAGGGTTCCTTTTTCTCCACATCCTTGTCAGTACTTGTCCTTTGTTGATGATAGCCATTTTGACATGTGTGAGATCATACCTCATTGTTGTTTTGATTTGCATCTCTCAGATAATTAGTGACTTTGACCATGTTTTCATATGTCTCTTGGCCTCTGTATGTCCTCTTTTGAAAAGTGTCTACTTAGGTCCTTTGCCCATTTTTTGATTGGTTTGCTTATCTTCCTTTTGTTAAGTTGTATGAGTTCCCTGTAAATCTTAGATATTAATCCTTTATTGGAGGTAACATTGGCAAATATGTTCTACCATGCAGTGGGCTTTCTTGTTGTTTTGTTGATGGTTTCTTTTGCTGTGAAGAAGCTTTTTATTTTTATATAGTCCCATTTGTTTATTTTCTACTTAGTTTCCATTACCCTAGGAGCTGTATGCGTAAAGATATTGCTATGACATATGTCTTCTGATTTGCTGCCTATGGATTCTTCTAAGATTGTTATGGTTTCCCGTCTTATGTTTAAGTCCTTTATCGATTTTCAGTTTATTTTTATGTATGGTGTGTGTTGGTGGTCTTATTTCATTTTTTACATGTATCTGTTCAATTTTCCCAATACAATTTAATCAAGAGATTGTCTTAACTCCATTGTATGCTCTTGCCTTCTTTGTCAAATATTAATTGAGCGTAATGGCTTTGATCAATTTCTTGGTTCTCTGTTCAGTTCCATTGGTCTATATGTATGTTTTTGTGCCAGTACCAGGCAGTTTTGAGAAGAGTGGTTTTTTAATATAGCTTGACAAATGGTATTTGGATCCCTCCAACTTTGTTCTTCTTTCTCAGGATTTCTGCAGCTATTCAGGGTCTTTTTTTATTCCATATGAATTTTTGGAGAGTTTGTTCTATGTCTGTGAAATATGCCGTTGATATCTTAATGGGGATTGCATTGAATCCATAGATTGCTTTGGGTAGTATGGACCTTTTAATGATGTTGATTCTACCAATCCATGAACACGGTATATTCTTCCATTTGTTTGGCTTCCTCTATCTCTTTTTTTCAACATCCTGTAGTTTTCCCAGTACATTATTTTATTCCTGGATATATTAATTTTTTTGTTACAATGGGAAATGGGATTGTTGGTTTGTTGTTGTTTTTTTAGTTACTCTTTCTGTGAGTTCATTATTGGTGTATAAAAAAGCCATAAATTTTTGGGTGTTAATTTTTGTATTCTGCCTCACTGCCAAATTCATTTATTAAGTCTAGTAGTTTTTTGATGGAGTCTTTGGGATTTTCTATGTACAATATCATGTCATCTGCGAATAATGACAGTTTTACTTCTTCTTTTCCAATTTGGATGCCTTTTATTTCTTCTTCTTGTCTGCTTGCTATGGCTAGTACTTCCAGTACTATGTTGAACAGGAGTGGTGAAAGTGGGCATCCCTGTCTTGTTCCTGTTCTTAGGGGAAATGGTTTTAATTTTTGCCCAATGATTATGATGTTGGCTGTGGTTTGTCATATATGGCCTTTTTCATGTTGAGATATGCTCCCTCTATTCCTACTTTGCTGAGAATTTTTATTAAATATGGGTGTTGGATTTTGTCTAATGCTTTATCTGCCATCTATTGATTTGATAATGTGATTTTTGTCTTTCAATTTGTTTATGTGATGTATCATGTTTATTGATTTGTAAATATTGTACCTGCCTTGCATCCCTGGAATAAATTCCACTTGATCATGGTGTATGATATTTTTAATATATTGCTGGATGCAATTTGCTAATATTTTATTGAGGATTTTAGCATCTATGTTCATAAGGGATATTGGCCTGTAATTCCCTTTCTTTGTAGTGTCTTTATCTTGTTTTTGGAATTAGAATAATGCTGGCCTCAAAAAAAGAGTTTGGAATTGTTTCTTCCTCTTGGATTTTCTGAAATAGTTTGAGGAGAATAGGTGTTAGTTCTTCTTTGAATGTTTGGTATAACTCCCCTGTGAAGCTGTCCGGACCTGGGCTTTTGTTTGTGAGTTTTTTTGATTACTGCTTCTATTTCATCAGTTGTTATTGGCCTGTTCAGGTTTACTGATTCGTCCTGATTCAGTTTTGGAAGATTATATTTTTCTAGGAATTTGTCTATTTCATCCACATTGTTCAGCTTATTGGCATATAGTTGTTCATAGTATTTTCTTACAATCCTTTGTATTTCTATGGTATCACTGGTTACTGCTCCACTTTTGTTTCTGATTTTATTTATTTGTGTCATCTCTTTGTTCCTTGATGGTCTGGCTGATGGTTTATCTTTTTCTTTTTTTTTAATCTTTTCAAAGAACCAGCTCTTGGTTTCATTGATTTGTTTGTATTGTTTTTTTTAGTCTCTATATCATTGATTTCTGCTATAAGAAGGAAATAATAAAGATTATAGCAGAAATCATTACATTTAGGGTGATTATTGATAGGTTCTTATTTACTGCCATTTTAATTCTGTATGGCTAGGTTTCTCTCTCTGTTTCTTCTTCTCATTACAACAGTCCTTATAGCATTTCTTGTAATGCTGGCTTGGTAGCGATGTACTCCTTGAGCCTTTTTTTTTTGTCTGAGAATCTCTTTATTTGGCAGTCTATTTTGAATGATAGACTTTCTGGATATAGTAATCTTGGTCTCAGATCCTTGCTTTCCATTACCTAGAGTACTTCATGCCATTTCCTTCTGGCCTGTAGAGTTTCTGATGAGAAATAAGGTGTTAGCCTTATGGGAACTCCTTTGTAGGTAATAGTTTTCTTTTCTCTTGCTACCTTTAAGATTCTCTCTTTGTCTTTAATTTTTGGCATTTTAATTATGTGTCTGGGCATGGGCCTGTTTGGGTTTTTCTTGCTTGGGGTTCTCTGTGCCTCCTGAACTTGTGTGACTTTTTTCTTTACCAGGTTAGGGAAGTTTTCTACCATTATTTCTTCAAACACATTATCTATTCCTTCCTCCTTTTCTGCCTTTTCTGGCACACTTGCTATTCTAATATTGTTACATTCCCTGTTGTCCCACAGCTCTCTTAAGCTGTCCTCCTGTTTTTAATTGTTTTCTTTTTCTTTTTGGTTCTCTGATTGAGTGATGTTTTCAAGTCTGTCTTCTAATTCACCAATTCAATTCTCAGCTTTCCCTAATCTGTTGTGTATTCTTTCCAATGTGTTCTTTATTTGTGTTATGTCACTCTTTATCACAGACTGTTCTTTTTTCATAGTTACTATATCTTTTTCCATGCTGTTGAGCATCTTTACTATCATCATTCTGAATTCTTTTCAGATAAATTTCTTATCTCTGCTTCATTTATCTCTTCTTCTGAAGAATTCACTAGTTATTTCATTTGGGGATTGTTTCTTTATCTCCTCATTTTAGCTGTCTGTTTGGGTTTGTGACTATGTATTAGGTAGATCCTCTATACCTCTCAATCTCTAATGTAGGACAGTGTTAAAGGCTGTTTCTGACTAATTAGATCAGGCAAAGACTCAAAGCCTCCAGACTGCCTCTGTCTACAGACTTACAGGATTCTGACTTGAATTGCCCCCCAGGCAATCATCCTCAGGTATTGAAAGAGTTTTTCTCAACAGGGTGAGGCAGTTGCTTCTGCCTGGAGTCTAATTGTTATTTTTAATCTTTTAAGTGTCCTCAGGGCAAGGTGTTTTCCAATAGGGTGTATCAACTGTTTTCTCCCCCAGGCAAGGCAAATTTCTGTGGGGGAAAAATGTCCTCAGCTGCATGAGGGAATGACAGCCCAGGAAACTTGGGGTGTCTGCCTTCTGAGCTCTATCCCCCAAGTCCCCAGTCCTGGGTTCTGCTTTCACAGCTCCACTCCACTTCACCCTCCCTCTGCCAGAGCACAAGGTGGGTGGCTCCAAAGGAAATTTTGTGTGCTGGCCCTTTAAAAGGGTGCCTGAATTTTCAGCTGTCACTCCCTGGCAGACAACTCCTCACTGCTTTTCACAGCCAGATGTTATGTGGATACCCTTCTCAGTTTTGGTGCTCTCTGCTGGGGGGCCCAGTTTAGGGATTAGATCCCAGAGTTCTCAGTGACACCCCCCCTCCACAGTTGAGATATCTCTCTGGGACTTCAGTTGCTGTCTGTGAGTGCCCAGCTAGCCCTTTTGTACCTCCGCCCCTCCTACCGATCTTTATTTGGTCTTCACTTTCTGTCCTCAGGTGTCAAGTTTCTCTCCTGCAAGTTTTCTGTTGATTATTCAGGAAGTTTCTCTGTATTTTAGTTGTAATACCAGTCTGTTCCCGGGAGGTTGGTGCAACATCCACTTATTCTGCCACCATTTTTAATCCTAAGCCTCTTATCTTGATGACAGAACATTTATGTTGGTAAATTGTTTATTCATTTTTAGAATTATTGTCAGAATTCCAGACTTAGGTAATCTTACCCCAAAAGTGTACTTTAATTTGTATCAAAGTATATATTTTTTAAAAAGTGAATAGCTGTCTAAGTTTTGTTTGGTATATAATCAATTGTCTCCTCTCAAAATTGCTTAAAGCAAAGATACTGTGGTGTAGGATACAGTGCAGTGGATTGTGATACAGGGACTGGGTTCTACTTCTTATTCTCTGGTCACTTAGCTCTCTGACCTGGGGCCTTTCAATTACCTGCTGAACATTTGCTGAGCACTTCCCATACATCAGGCTGGTGATACCCAATAGTAATAGAAAGGTCCTTAAAGAGTGTCCTTCATGACAGGGTTGGTGTAAATCATCTTTAAAAGCACTCCTAACACAATTTGAATCCAAGATCTTCTAATCTACATGCCAGAGAATTTTCAAGAAGGTTTTTTTCCCCATGGAGACATAATGAGATAAAACTAATTTTATCTTCCAGATAAACTAGTGTTATCTGTCCTAGCATGTCAGATCAGAAATCACACTACACACTAAGAGAACCTAATTTGCAAGTGATACCTACCAAGTGTGTGTGACTAGGTTTTCAGTGTTTGGAGCATGGCAGTATCAGATGCCATCACTATGATAACATTAATGAAATATGACAAAATAATAGCTAAATATTATGAAATATTTCTTCTCTTGCTATGCCTGTAGGTATACCAAGCCTATTGGAAAACTGATTTATATAGTGAATTTCATCCTAGGAAACCAATTTATGAAACATTATTATAATGGAAATTGTATTTTTTTCAATAAGTTGAACAGGAAGTCTTTAACACCTGGGGGAAAATATTTATAAGCAATAGTGTCTGCTAAGAGAGGGCATTTAGGCACTTTATTTGAAAGGTTTTATACTGGAGGACTTTCACGGGAGATGTAACATGCCCCCTCCCCCCCTCGGGGTTCGTGTTCCTTAATAACATCTGAGGCCAATGCGATGCCATTCCTTGTTAGTGCCGCTGCTGCACAGTTCAGACAAGACTAGTGGAAGAGGTAAGTTTCCCTAAGGGAGTAGTTAGAAAATTAATTAAACGGAGGGAGGCATTGGGATATTTAGAAAACAAATTAGAGTCAAGACCAAACACAGGCAAGAACAAAAAAGAGCAATAAGAACCATGAGAAAACCAAGTTTAATGCGTGGCCTTTCTGTCACTGTCCTAAAAGAACATGGATGATAATTTTTCTTAGGAAAACAAGTTTGTTTTAAAACAATATTGTTCTATTTCTACAATAATGCTTACTTTTACAAAGTTTAAACATTTTATTTAAATACTGTCTAGAAGATATGTTCTCTCCTAAAGGCTCCATGCCATCGCAAGTCTCAAAGGCTAGTTTAAATGCCATTTGGAAGGTTGCTATGGATTCTTAACTAAGGGCAGCTACATGAGGCTTGGTATGAAAATATTCATTCCTCTTTGAAAACAATTCTTCAGATGGCCAACATTTGAATTTAAAATCTCATGTTTTTCATTTCTGAGTTAATTATAAAACCAAAGTACTAGAACCTAGAGCTTATTAGATAATAGGCATAAACACTGTATTATTTTAAAATACATAGTTAACTTGTCTCTTAGTTAGTATTTATGAATTTGTCCAAATTTCATGAAATTTGGTCAACAAATTTATATTAATTTTGTGCTACTGCACTTACTAAGAATTTAGTTATCATAATCTTAAGTGAAATGAATATTCTTAAAGGCACATTTAATTTTGAAGAGTGATCTCCTGAAATCTTGTAAATAATGACTTGCTAAGAAATAGTGGCTGACATTCTGTTCTAGGAAATATTGGTTTAAATTGCTGATGGTACATATAGGTTGTCAGGAAAAGGAAAAAAAAAACAACAAAAAACACATTTTCCCAGTTACTGATGTCATGCTATTAGGTTATCATGCTTTTGAAAAATATAAGTATTTAACATTTGTTGTGAGTGAAATACAAAGTTCAAAAAAGTGTAGTTCGCCTAGAATTTACAATATAGTAAGTATGGAAAATCATGAATACCTTAAATTATCAAAATGCAAACACTGAATAAAAATCAGATTACTATTCTATCACATCCTAATATATAAAGAGCCAGATACCGTCATGACTGAACAGATGACCGGTCACCATGAAGCGCATGGAGCACCTCTCAGTTCCCCCTTACCCCCCAGCCCTGAGCCGCTCGCCATGAGGGGGTGTGGCAGCGGGCAGGAAAGGTGACTGTTGAGTGGTGGTGGTGGCAGGCTGCTTCACAGGGCAGCAGGGAGCTTAGCAGAGCAGCCACTGGGCTGCAGGGAGCTTTGTGGAGCATGGTGGGCAGGGGAGTTTCACGGAGCAGTTGCAGGGTGGGCGGAGCCTCGCAGAGCAGTGGTGGGGCTGGGGAGTTTCATGGAGCATCCAGCGGGAGCTTTGCAGGGCAGCAGCAAGCTTCGTGAAGCAGTGGAGGGGCAGGAGGAGCCTCACGGAGCAGTTGTGGGGTGGGGGGAGTTTCACAGAGCAGTTGAGGGGTGGGGGGAGACTCACAGAGCAGTTGCAGGCCGGGGGGAGTTTTATGGAGCAGTCGCAGGCAGGGGGGGAGCTTTGCGGAGCAGTGGTGGGGCGGGGGGAATTTCACAGAGCATGGCGGGGCAGGAGGAGCCTCGTGGAGCAGTGGCAGGGTCGGGGGAGCCTCAAGGAGCAATCGAGGGCCGTGATCATCGTGGAGCATCCAGGACGGGTAGCTTCACATAGCATCACAGGGTGGCAGAGGCCAGCGATGGAGGCCAGGCTAGGCCTAGGGACCCTAATCGCGCAAGATTTAATGCATGCTGGGCCTCTAGTATAGTGATAATAGCTTAGTTTTCTTGAGTGTTTGTTTCAGGGAAGCATGCTACATGCATTATTTCATTTAAGTTTCCAGAATGGGACTAAATGTAATTCCCAATGTCCAGTTGAGGTAAACACTATGGACATTCCTATTTCATAGGTTAGTATACCGAGGTTGGGGGTGGGGGGTGGGGGCAGGGAATGAGCAACTTGCATAAGATCATATAGCCCAATGTTCAAACAATGAAGCTAGTCTTTCCCCATCTCACAATCTGAATTCCCAAGGACTCTCTTTTATAAGTCCAGGCATGAGTTTTAGAGACTCTGTATTAGTAGAACTGAGATTCTCCCAAGTACAGTTTAGAAAGTCTATACCAGTGGTCTGTAAATGAAAAAAGAACAATTTCATGTATTTTCTTTTCCAAATGTGTCTCCTTTAAACGTTTTTGTTTCCTTTACTCACTCAACTCTATATATTTAGCAGACTTTTCTCTTTATAATTGGCATCAGAATTATACATGCCAACTGCATTGCTGGCATTAAGAGGTAAACATTATTGTGAGTATGAAAAAGTAATTAAACCTCAGTTACTTGCAAAAAGTATACTGTGTATGTGTTGTAAAGTATTTCAATACACTTCAGTGTATTCCAAGAACTATTTTGTTTTAACTAAGTCAGAGCCTGTGATATGGGGATTATTATTCATTTGACATATCATCCTCTTTAAAATATAGTGTGTGTAATTCAAGGCATATGCATATTATTAAGTGCACATTGTTTATAGTTAAATGATTTGCCAATATCCATGTATTGCTCCCTGTTGGAGAATACTCCATTGGTGAAAACAAAATCTCTGCTGTTAGTTTAATTGTGCCCTAAGGTGGAGATGGGAATGTGTCTAGGAGTGAGAGAACACCAGCTCTGATAAGCATACAATGCAATTTAACAGTTCATAAAACAGTAAAATTTAATCCTAGACTGAGAGATTTATTAAATTTCACTCAGCAAAATGGAGTATGGGCTAGGGGAGCAAGTGAGAATTAAGTGAAATGATTTCAGGGGTAATAGATTTTATTACCTGATAAAATGGGGAATCATTCTTTTTTCAAGCTATTTCTTCTTAATTCATTCTTTGGAAATAATTGTCTTGCATAGAAAAGCTTTTTTTGTAAACAAAGTAAGTTTGGAGCAGCTAAAAGCTTTTGTTTAACTTTGTTTAATTTTAAACGAGTGAAACTATCCTACTGAAATCTTACTGGGGTAGCTGAAATATTTTGAAATGTAAGTTAAAGTATTTTGTGTTCAAGGACAATTGACCAATTTTCTTTTTTTTTTTTTAAGTCCACTTACAGTGCTCCCAAACTAAATGATACTTGACAACACTGCAGTTTCAGAGAGGTTCATTTTTTGCATATCAAGTAACGTATTAAAAAATTCTTAGGCATATTCTCTGTGTCTATAATGGTCAATTCTATTGAAGGTTTGCCATAAATAGATAACATTTTATTTTTTAAAAGTACTTTATTGTTTCCTAACTTAAAGAAGCATTAAACAGTACAACCATGCTATCAAAGAGTACAATAAGTTAACATTGTAAGGTTGAAAAACATTTTTATGATTAAAAGAAGGAACCTTCTCCAAAGCTGGAAGTCTCTTGATTTGTGTAGCAAAACAGCAGCTAAACACTGTGTAGAGATTAACTGTTTTATACACATTGTGTCTTTTGAGCCTCATTAAACCTTCTTGCAGTAGGTAGGAAAGGTATTACTGCCCCTATTTTATAGCTGAGAAAAGGGAGGTTTGGAAAGGTTATTATTTGCCGGTGGAGATACAGCTGTAAAGTGCACAACAGATTCCATCCTGGTCATTGGAGTTCATGATATCAAAATATCAGCAAGGCCCTTTGCTGTACATTAAGCAGCATCATTTAGTATTGTTAGTTTTTGAAAATTTAAATAATTTCACTTGAGTCATGATTTTATTTGTAATTTTAGAAGACCCATGGGCAAGTCCAATATTTCATTTTATTACAATAAAGGTTATTTTAGTGATCACTTGCTAGATAACTGCAGCATTTCATTTATTTATTTATTTCTATTATTTATTTTTTTGGTTACTCCTCACGCAAGGATTTTTTTTTTAAGAGAGAGCAAAGGGAGGGAGACAGACAGAGAGAGAAACATCAATGTAATATAGATGCATGGATTAGTTGCCTTCCACAGGCATCCCAACCCAAACCCGGGATCGAGCCTGCAACCAAGATACGTGCTGTGCCCTTGACTGGAATCTTCAGTTCTTGGGTTGACAC
The DNA here is from genome assembly GCF_951640355.1 of Cnephaeus nilssonii. Lineage (NCBI taxonomy): Eukaryota > Metazoa > Chordata > Mammalia > Chiroptera > Vespertilionidae > Cnephaeus > Cnephaeus nilssonii. The sequence continues at coordinate 42,821,160 of NC_137080.1, read as the reverse complement.
TCGAACCACTGAGCAAAACTGGCTAGGGCTGCAGCACTTTATTTTAAAACAAATATAGGATACTTAAATATGAATTTAGTCTAATTTAATTAAGTGAGTGAAATATTAAAATTAAATACATAGAATAAGGTTAACACAGTTATGTCTCTTGGGTTGTGTTTCATCTTATTTTGAATTCTTTGCTTTGCAAGTTCAATTTTTGAGAAAGTTAGCACTGTCATACAAAATTAATTTTCCACCACTTAACTTTGATATCTGTGTGTTTTACATGATCTGTCAGTATCTGTTTCACATGAGGTACTTAGTGCATGTTAAACAATAATGAGATTCAAACAAATATCCACTGTTAGTTGATGGATGATGTGAAGTTTCAATGATACTTTAGGAGTAAATCTGAACAACGCTTGTCAACAATTAAAAGTCCTCAAGAACCCACATATTGAGTGTCCTCTTTTAACTCCATTTAGAGTGATCATAGCGCCCAACCAGGAAAGGAGTGCTGGTCACGCAGTATTTTCAAGCACTCCTGCACACCCACGTCCCCTCTAGGGCCAGCATCATGGCATTCCATGGCTACCAACAGAAATAGTGTCAATTGTTGAGAGGATTTTTGGGGTTATGTCTGGTGCCCATAATTTATAAAGGGAAAGGCAGGGAGGCAAGAGCGTTTACATCTGTGTGACTCTGATGATTTCATCTGCCATTCCTTTTCTGGTTTGTTCTGTTTTGTTTAAGTAGCGCTCTAGGTTAAAACAGGTTCCCTAGAGACAAATATAACTGACCCACTAGGAAAGGGGTGAGGAAACAAACCTGTAATGGTGACCCCTTCATTTCTCCAGTGGGTTCCCTATAGCACACACGCTCTATCCTTGTTGGCGAGGCTTACCTTCCCCCATCATTCTGCAATATTTGTTTCCTGACTATAAAATCAGCCAAACTCAATACTTGTAGCAGTGAACATATCTTATAAAAGCACTCACTAGAATATGACATCAAAAGCTTTTACCTTTCAGATAAACTCATAGTAAGACTTTTCTGGCCAGGATCTTTCAAGTTTACACATATATATTGTTCACATCACTACAGTTGTCTTCCATTCCCCTTCCCCTCCCCCTCTCTACCTAGACCCCATCCTCCCTTCCCTCTGGGGTGTGCATATATGTTCTTTGCCTAATCCCTTCACTTTTTTTCATCCAGCACCCCCCCCCCCCCGCCCCGCACTTCCCCTCTCACATCTGTCAGTCTGCACCGTGTTATATTTTTAACAAAACCAGAGGCAAAGGTTTTTCCTAATCATATATTACAATAATGTCTTCCCCTTTCCTGCTTAACTCGGTACCTTCTAATCTTCCTCAGAATTGGCGGGGGGGGGGGGGGGGAGGGGTGACTTAGATTCATATTTGCCTTTGAGTACTCAGGGTGATAGGACCATCATTTCCCTGTTCTAATTTGATAAATGACTTAGTCTAAAATGCTGCCATTAGGTCCATGCCTTGACAGGGTTTGAAGTTTGTCCAAATTCAGGGTGTTAATTACAGCTGTCTTGTCTAGTTACTATGCAGCTAAAAAGTAGATATGTCATATGGATCGGTGTCAGTTAATCTAGAAGCAAACTAAAGACACCATCAAAGTGCAATGTGTTCGATACATTCTGCTTTCCTGATTTGTGTAATCGTTTGGTGGAGAAACTTCCTCGTGACTGAATCATCTGACAGAATGAGTTGCTTTCACCTGTGCATTTCCTAGAGTCAGCCTGAGCAGTCTCAGCGGCAGGCAGGGACAGATCCCAGGGTTGCCTACAAGGGGCTGTGGCACCTGCACAAATTAGGCCGGGTGTTCCTTGGAGATGCTCATGTACAAATGAAATCATGTTTCAAAGAACATCAAGGCCATCCTCCAGAGGAACAAGTAATGACAAAAGGACAATTTACAGATTGAGGGCCTTGGCAGACAATCAAAGGGGCTGTCCCTGCTGCTTTGATTTGGTGACAGGTTGGAAAGATCATTGGAGTCACAGGATTTGGTTTTAACAACTGAATGATTCCCTTGCCACCAAAGCTCTGGGCCAGTGTAATTATCCCAATTCACTCAGTCCTGAAAACGACTCTGAACTGGAAGTTTCTAGGAAAGGAATACAGAAATGGAATTATTTAGTCACTGGCTGTTATTTGGTCACTGTCAGTTATCTGACTAAACAGCGTGAATTCATTAGCTCTTTGAATATATTATGAGTGTTTTATGTAACCAGAAGGTAAATATTTCTTTGTCAATTTTTGTTGATATAAGTTACCATCTTATAATCATATTTATTCAACCAGTCAAGAAATTGTATTTTCTACTAAAATTCATCTTCTTTGGATGGCTCCATATTTTCCTGCTGCTGTTGGCTCTAAAGTAATGGGAGGTATTCTTTTCCCTTGTTCACTCAAGGTTTAAGACATTGCATCAGATGAAAAAATTTTTAATGGAAAATAACATAGTTTTGCTCAATTCATTAAACCCGATTTGAAACTTAAAGATAAAGGTTGTTTCCAGGGCTGGCTTCATGAGTGTGTGACTTCCATCGTTAGTTATGCCATAATTAGATAGGACCCAGTCTTGTTTGAATGTTGTGCTGTTGCCATCTTGCAATTCTTAATATCTAAATAGGGGTCACACTTTTTTATTTCTTACTAGCCCCTGAAAACTACATAACCAGTCCTGATTACTGCTAATATTTTAATAGAATTGTATTTGCACAATTAACTAAGTCTAATAGCGAAAATAACGTCTTAATTTTTGTCTGATTTGACAGCGCACGCGATAGATATTTATCTTAAGAAAGGTCAACCCAGCCCTGGCCAGGTGGCTCAGTTGTTTGAAGCATCATCTCTACACCAAAAGGTTGTGGTTCCATCCCAGGTCAAAGTGTGTATGGAGGCAAGCAGTCTATGTTGCCTCTTTCACATAGATGTTTCTTTCTTTTTCTGTGTGTGTATGTGTGTGTGTGTTTGAGAGAGTTTGTGGTCAAATAGTGATAAGTGCTCTGAAGAAAAGTAAGGCAAGATAAGAGAATAAAGAGTGATTGTGACAGCATACTTTTATAGCATTTATCTACATTATTTTTATCTCAGTGACTGCCATGATCACCTTCCCATTAGCCCAAATAATAATGAACTGAGAGATACTGTAGCCTCCTTTCTGTCATCACTCCCTTCATCTCCCTAATAACCAATCAATGATCAAGCCTACTTCTACTTCCTGAGTTAATCCACTTTTCTCCATGTCCTTAATATGCTTATCTAAGCTCCTGCCATCATCATCACTCACTGGGATTATTTTAACAAGTTTTCTGAAGGTCCCCAAGTCTCTAGTTTTGTACCAAAGTGCAAGTGCTCCACACTCATAGTGAGTAGTCCTTCCTGAAAGTAGATTTGATCACGTCTCTCCCCCAAAAACTCTTTAATGGTTTACCCTTATCCTACAGATAAAATCTACATTTGTGGGCCTGGCTGACAAAATCCTCAATTTTCTGATTTTTGCCAGCTGCTCTGCCTCATTCATTATCACTGCAAATCCCCAACCTCTCTGGTGCTTCAACTGAGGGGAACTTTTTCAGCTCCTCAAAGCTATTGCTCTCTCTTCCTCTCTCATTTCCAAGCTATCTCACATCCTTCTCCCTCTTCACCTGACTCTTATAATTCTGTAGTGCCAACATCACTTTCTTCTGAATGCCTCGTATGAGTAATCAAAATTAAATTAGGGTTCTTGGTATGTGTCTGCTATGGCACCCTGTCCCCCATTTCAATGTGATCAGGTAACACACTTCATTTATACTGCACTTTCAATTGCCTACATTTCTCTGGGTATAAAGTGCATAAAGACAGGCACTACATGGATGTCTAGCTTATATCTATGTTCCAAGCATTAGCACAGAACCAAGCACAGGACAGCTATTACAGAATGCATGTGTACTATTTCTGCCTGTCTCCCTAATTTCTTTCTGAATCTAAGTGATATTGTGTGTTATTGTACTATTATGTAAATACAAATGCTGAATGCACTTGGGCACATTTTATTGGGCTGTTAATAGTTGGCATTTATTTTCCTAGGAAGAATGGTGAAGTGATTCATTTATTTCAGATTGCGTTTCAGTTTTAGAGAACATGAGTTGGTCTTGAAGTTAATCTGCCTAAGCCAGAGGTAGATGCCTGATTTAGTACTACCTAGAGAAGGAACATGAAAACAGAGGCAAGATCTTTTTTTTTTTTTTCCTTTAAGAAATGTATTTTTAGGAAATCGGTCCATCTCTCTATGAAGCAGAAATTAAGCATATAACCTGTCCTTAGATAATCTGGACACATGTGATGGCAATGAGCCTTTATTTGGAAATTAGAAATGTGTCTAATTTGGATGTTCCTATACATTTACTGAAACTTGTGTTTGTTTAAGCTGTGTCAATTTTTAGAATCCTGTTTTTTTTGCATTTAAAATAAATGTTAAATTTCAAAATTTGCATAAATTTAATCCCTTTAAAATTTAAATTAAACAATTTAAACAACAACATTTTAAGCTACCTTTATTTTGCAGGGTATGTTGGTTAGAAAAAGGAGCCATGTATCAATTTAAAACGTTTTTAATAAGAAGTGATTTATTTTAAGTGATTTATTTTTAATATGATTTATTTATTTTAAGAAATAATAATCAAAGTTGAATCATTGAAACAACAATTGCCTGATAAACTTTATGTACTTATTCCACTTCAGTTACAATAACTGCTCAGTGACTTGGAGATTTGCTTTTAAAGCAACCTGAGGAAAGCAATTTTAAAACTTAATAATCATTTTATAAAAGTGAAATGGTCATATTATTAATTCAATATTTCTAATAATTACCCTTGAATATTTTTCTATATCAAATAGCTAAATATTTGATAAAATGATATGCTAAACAGTTTCTGCAATATTTTAGACCTCTCTGAAAGTCATGTTTGACATAAATGAACACATTTTGAATTTCTAAAACATTCCATTGGGAGATTGTGATCTGGTATGTTTACCTCATTTTTTTAGTAATAAAGTTGGGTATAAACAAATACTTTAAACCACTCTGTTTGTTTAAAAATATCTAGGCATGGAATGTAATCGTCAAACTGTGTTTTAGATAAATACAGCGTGCCTTTATGACCAGAAGACTTCTGGGAGTGTCATCCTCCAGAGCTGAGCTGCCTGCTAATGACTCTGCTCAAGGCAGAAAAAATACACATATTAGAGCTTTTCCAAATGAGCCTCATTGTTAGTGAGAGCTGCTATAATTTTTTTTAATGGCTCAGAGCTTATTTAATTCGAAGTAAGCAGACACTATGTTAATTAATAGAACAATACTTGTAGAAAAGCTTTTAGATAGTACTTGATTAATCACTTATTCCTTTTGATGATCATATTTAGAAAATAATTCTTTAGGTCCCCTGATGCAGTGGATGGCCTGGCTTGTTGGTTGTAGTTGTCAAAAAGGGACTGTTTTTTTTGTCTGATATGGCATTAAAACAGCTCTTTTTTTCTTACCTGTCAATCTTGGGACCTGAATAACTTCTGGTGGAGTTTACATATGACAAGATGGAAAAATGTGTAGTTTAACTTCAGGGAAATTAGGAGGGGCTCAATTAAATAGTGACTAGTATCTAGAATTCAGAAGAAACAATTACTACTTTTAATTAGAAAATTTAATTGGTTCTTCGTCCATTAATTCTGTTTATAGGCATGATATTTATAATTCCTAAATATCAAGCATGAGTAAAAGAATACATTATTTGTTTATTTTTATGCCAAACATAATAACTTCAGATTTTTCTACTTTAGAGTGTATTGTTTCCATACCATTTAGAAATATAAAGAAGAAAATTAAACTTTTCTATAATACCATTATGATTGTAAACATGTGGATTTATTATAATCTCTCTTTCTTCTAAAGGTCTTTTAACCTGAATATCTTTTTCTTATAAATTTATCAAATTTCTGTGCTTCAACTAACAAAGAGAAGATATCTTAAATTATTTCTATCTTTACTGCCTCATCATTTTATAAATTTAGTTTTGTTTCTTCCAGTGATCATTCTTTTTATGCTTATTAAGACATTTCTAACATCTTGCTGCTAATTTCTCTGAGGAATTGTTATTTCTCTGGCTTTCCGCTGAATGCCTGCTATATACCGCCCTTCCTTCTGACTTTGGCTGTAGCTGTTCATTTGTCAAATCCAGAAGGTAAAGACTTTCAAAGTATTTTTTTTTTCTGAGTAAAGTGTCATCACCCTCACCTCCTACTCTTTGTCTACTTAGAATTAATTTCTTGAGAAGCATAGGATTCAGTGCAAAAAAATACTGTTGTAATGAAAGTATTTTATGTATTAGTTTGTGACTTATAATTTGTTTCATCAAGTATAAAACTCAAAAGTATAAATGTCAAGAGTTAACTGGTACAGCTTAATCAGTCATTTGTAATTTTGATATCAGTGTATTAACCTACTGACTAAAAGGGCATCAGAGTGTACTGGCTTGCATTTGGTTTTGGAGTCCTCTATGATTTCTTTCCTAATAATGTTCACAGCAGTGTACCATTAAAGTTCTTTGCTTCAGTTCACATTCTGATTGTCCCTGAACCTGTAGGAAGGGTACTGTTGACTCAGACAAAATTTTGATCCATGTATTTTGGCAGGCATAATGTGTACTGCTGTGTAATCTCACAGTTGCCCTATTTTGTGCTTTTATAAAATAACCAATTCACAATATGTTAGTAGTTATTTAAAATTTTCCTACTGTATTGAATATTTTTCTGCAAAGAATTAAGGGTTTACTTATTAGTCAAACTTGCCTACTATAAATACTCCAAAAGTATAAATTGTCTTTGATATCTCATTATTATTATTACCCAAGTTCTTAATTGTATTTGATGTCAATAACACAATATCACAATAATAACATTAACTATAGGTATTTCTGAATGAGTGAATCAAACTATAAAGAGCCTAGAGACAAATGAAAAAACATAACCACAATTGGGAAGTGTATGTTCATATGGGAAAAGAGAAATTGAAGAGACTTACAAATGGGCAAGTAAAGGCATTTTCTCATGGCTATAAAACAGTAATTAGTTAAATCAATATATCTTCAAAATCTATACTAATAATAGCCTAGGTGGCGTCACACCCTCACGTCATCACAAGATTGCCATCACAAGATGGCCATAAAAGATGGCTGTGTGCACAGTGGAGGCAGGGCCCGGTGGCCGCTTGGCACAGAGGAGGTGGGTTGCAGCAAGAGAGGACAGTTGGGGGCCATCAGGCCGGCAGGGGAGGGCAGTGGGGGCGATCAGGCTGGTAGGGGAGCAATTAGGCATCAATCAGGCCGTCAGGGGAGCGGTTAGGGGGCAATCAACTGGCAGGCAGAAGCGGTTAGGGGCAATAAGGCAGGCAGGCAGGTTAGCGGTTAGGAGCCAGCGATTCCGGATTGTGAGAGGGATGTCCCAGATTGGAGAGGGTGCAGGCCGGGCTGAGGGACATCCCCTGCACCCTGTGCATGAATTTTGTGCACTGGGCCTCTAGTAGGAAATAATCATGTTAATTAAAATAGTGAAGAGATGGTCTTCAAGTTAAGAATCTAAGGTACACTTTAAAATATGAATATGAAAATCAATGTAAATTTTTTTACTCAGAGACATCTATGTGTTACATGCCATTGAGTTAGCTTTGACTCCTGATGACTATGAATGAGTGATGTCCTCAGTTTTCTGGTTTTAACACAGCCCTGCTTAGTACTTTAATATATATATATTTATTTCAGAGATAAGGGAGAGGAGAGGTAGAAACATCAATGATGAGAATCATTGATTGGTTGTCTCCTGCACACCCCCTACTGGGGGCCAAGCCTGCAACCCAGGCATGTGCCCTGACTGGGAGTCAAACTCCGATCTCCTGGTATATAAATGGATGCTCAACTGCTGAGCCACATGAGCCGGGCCCTGTTCAGTTCTTGTAGAGTCTTGCCTATGGCTTCCTTTTAATGGAGTCAATCCATCTAATGTTTTGTCTTCTTCTTTTTCTGCTGCCTTTAATTTTTCTCAATATTATTAACTTTTCCCTGCCTTCTCATGGTCTCTGAAGTACGACAACTTCAGTTTTGTCATTTTTGCTTCCAGGGATGTTTCAGGCTTAATGTGATATAAGACCCACTTGTTCATCTTTCTGGCAGTCCAGGGTATCTGTAGAGTTTTCCTCCAATACCATATTTCAAATGAATCAATTTTACTTTCTAATTAGCCTTCTTCACTGTCCAACTTCCACATCTGGACATAGTAGTTGGAAATGTGAGGATGTGGATGATCTTAGCCTTGGTCTCTAATAACACTTCTTGCTCTTGGTGATCTTTCCTACTTTTTCTATTGCTGCTCTTCCAAGGTCAATAAAATATTTAACAATTTCAATGTCTTCACTGTCTATGTTAAAGTTGTATATTTTTCTGTAGTCATGATTTTTGTCTTCTTGATGTTCAAATGCAGTTCTGCTTTAGCACTCCATTCTTTTACTTTCAATAGAATTCATTCCAAATCATTGCAACTTTCTGCCTGTAAGATGTTGTCATCTGTATATCTAAGTCATTGATATTTCTCCCACCAGTATTCATTATCCTTCCTCTGAGTTTAGCCCAGTTTTTAATATTACTTGTATACACATTAAACAGATAGGGAGATAAAATATAAATGGATATTATCAGTAGCTAACATAGTTGAGATTGCCAGTTCCACTGCTTCCTAATTATGACATATTTAAAAATCTTTAGTTCACACATTTGTAAATTTATCTAACTTGATCCTTACAATTCTGTAAGGTATATTGCTATCCTATGTACTTATTTTAATACTAGAGGCCTGGGGTACGCATTCGTGCACCACGTGCACTGGTGGGGTCCCTCAGCCTAGCCTGCGGGGATTGGGCCAAAACCGGCTCTTCAACATCCCCTGAGGGGTCCCAGATTGCAAGAGGGCGGTTCTCAGGTGACACACCTTGGAATCGGGCTCCCTCCTCTCTGCTTCCGGGTGTGTCACCTAAGAACCACAGCTGCCAAGTCACCACAGCTCTGCACTGCGTTGAGCATCTGCCCCCTGATAGTCAGTGAGCATCATTGCTACAGGTCGGATGGTCGGATGGTTTGATGGTTGCTTAGGCTTTTATATATATATATATATAAATATATATATATATATATATATATATGGACAATGACGTTAAGAAAGATAATTTTCCATAGTGACAAATAGGTTACAAAGCTAAAACTATAAGTCCCATTAGCTTTCCATGAAAATTTTACTTTCTTACATTTCTGAGACAAGTTACTATTATAGTTTTTTATATAGAGTCAGAAATAAAATATAAATAACTAAGTACAATAAGAACATGTAAAGTCATAAAGGCTATATATTAATGGTATGTTTGCATAACTACAGTTTTATTTTCCCAGAAATGTCTGTATTAATTTCTACATTGTTCTTGAAATCATGCTTAAATTAGATCTTTACTATAATTTAATTTGTTTTGTTTGGGTAAATTTTATATAAAGTCTCAATGACTACAGGCATTTGGAATTAGTATTTACATGAACATTTGAACTCATGAATTCAAATTTGTGATGTTTATTTTTGGTGTGCATACTCCTGGATCTCAAATTAGAAAGACTCAGTTTGTCAATAACATAAAAATGTATTTTCATGTATCATATTAAAAAGAGTAAATATAAACAATATTGATTAATACAAGTTTTTAAGTGCAAGATGCTAATTTGAGCCCCAAATATCAAGATAGTTAGATGTATTGGAGACCAGCAGGAAGTGCAAAGAATACTTCCCCTTGATATTGACTCTTCTCTAGATCAATAGCAGTTCCAAATGTAGTACAAAGCAGACAAGATTTAACAGGATCTAAATTATTGAGGCTAGTGTGTTGTTGCTAGAGAGTTCATTAACAATCCCATCAATACAGTGTGGTCCATGGACATTAGTAAGAGCTTCATGGTACATTTTAAAAGAGAATGAGGTATCTCAGTGGACTGATCTTAGTGGGAAAAATTTAATTAGGTAAGAATAATTACATTAGTTAAATGAAACTTTTAATTGAAAACCTGTTGGCATTTTTTTAACCTGCTTCACAGCTGTCCCTTAATCATTTATATGTAAAAATTGAAGTTTCTCTACATGGTGTTTAAGAAACATTTAAACATCTTGAGTTTGTATATAAATATTTAAAGGAGTTTAGTAAGTGTGGCAGTAAAAACAAATAGGATTTCTTGCTTGGAAATGGTGCATTTTAAAGATATATGTAGGAAAGAAAGAAAATTATATAGAAAATATTCGTGGGAAATACATATAATTCTTGGAAAGAGTGCAAAACAGTTATCTTCTAAAGCTTTCAAAATTGCAACATTAAAACTTCATGGACTGAATTTCTTACCTTATAAAGCTCTAAAAGCTTATAGGGAAATCCTGCTGTTTGTAAAATTATCTTGTTGAGTGTTGTTAAGGTATGTGGCATCCAGCAAAAGCTCTTGGGAGGTGGAAAGTTCGAAATTGTAAAATCTTACCTAAAAAGAGACAAACATGTAAATTGACCATACCTCTGCAATGCCCACAGCCAATCAGAATGAGTATGCAAATTAGAAGGCCAAAGATGGCGGCCCTCCAGCTGCTCCAGGCGCGGAGTGGACGCCTGCTATAAGAGGGAGGGCGTGGGGGCAAAGGGATCTACAGGAGCAGAGTGCCTCAGCGAAGACAAGACTGCAGACTCTGGAGTCTGCAGCAGAGAGGAAGATGGCAGACTCTAGCCGGAGCAAAGGCCTGGGTCCCGGGTGCCGGAGGAAAACCGGTGCTGGAAGCCAAGGGAAGGAAGGCCTATTGCACCAATCTCTTCGTGCAACGGGCCGCTTGTGTAAACGTAAAGAACCAATGAAAATTCTTACTGTCAAAATTAGCGTTGGCCACATTTTAGAGTATATTTTGCTAGTTGTTGTTTGAAATAGGTCAACTATTTTTTTTGGGGGGAGGCAGCTTTTAGCTTAAGCCAGAGAGCATAAGTTTGCAGAGACATTGGCATGTATTCAAACCCACAAATTCTAAGGAACACCAAACCAATGGATACATGAATTACGCACAGCATTAATCCTGGCCCAGGCTCTTTCTTTGCTGAATCCCGGCAACACTGTCATCACGTGATGTCTCCTGCAATTGATCTTCAGAGCATTGCTGAACTGGAATTTCCTTTCTAAATCATCAATTTGACTGTGAGGCTGAACCCATTCTATTATTTCCCTTCTTCTTCTTTTTAAATCTTCCCTTTGAGCTCTTATCCACTTTAGTCATCGTGGGTATGTGGGTACTGGATCCATACAGGTAGCTACAAAAATTCTTATTTCTTTTAAATTTTTCCATCTTGAAGTTTCTGGAGTCTCCTTTTATTCAACTAATTGGCAACATAGAAACCTCTCTGGTTAGTTCAAAACATAAAGTATAGGGATGTCTGTGTTCTGACTGTGCAAGAAGATATAAAAGAAGATAAAATATCAGGGTATTTGTGAATGACTTTTGATAGGAGAGAAAAAGAGTTTTAGTTTTCCTCTGCAGAGTATCAGGAGGCTGAGGTGGGTTTTCATATGGGTGAGAAATTTAACAGTGAATTTAAAACAAAGGAAATGTAATAAAAGTATTGACAATTTTTACTGAGTAGGCAGGAACTGCCTAGAGTAATAACACAATGGTTGACCAAAGTAACTTTTGATTTTCATTATTTATTAATTTATATGAAATGTTGATACAAAAGTTTGTTATAAAGCACGCAAAGCATAAAGAACTATGGGGGTAAAGATAGATAAATTATATTACAAATGCCAAAATAAAGTTGGAATGAAATGTGAGTTTTCTAGAATACAATTTAATACAACTTTAGAACCCACTGGGTTCTAGCCCATCCTCTTACATATAAAGAAATTGAAGACTAGACAAAAGTATGAGGTAGTTTTGTCCAGTTTTAGATGGCTGGTATGCAATTATCTGTCCAACAGCAGCTCTTTGTTTGGTAACAAATGCAAGACACTGTACTGTTTTTGTCATTTATATTTATTCTTTAATCCTATATGTGTCACATAATGCTTGTGTGTTCAGTAATTTTTCTGAGCTCTGAATTGTGGTGTTGTGTACATACCACATTTTATGAGAATCGGGTTGTTGTAGGATAATTTCCTTCCTGCTCATCTCCTTCCAGAATTTGGTCTGCTTTTGAACAGCATGAGGCCTGTCCTTCATTTAGGCTAACAGTGGGTGTAGAAAGGTTGAAACATTATACTTTTTAAATAGAATCCTTCTTTTGGATCGTATCCATGTTGAGATTACTGATCTTCTGGTCACCATCATCATCATCATCTAACACCTGCCTATGCACCATGTGCCAGGGATTGTGCAAACTGCTTTAAAGTATTATCTCATGCAGTCTGTGCACCCCACGCAGCTGCCAGTAAAGAACTCCATTTCAGAATAGTACAAAGAGAAAGCCTGATGGCAGCTGCAGTGTAACTGGGAGAATTGTCTCTGACAATTGGCTCCCGACTGGGTCTGAGGACATTTCTTCATCAGTCCCTCTGTTCCGTCAGCACCTGCTCTGTGCCGGGCAGAGTGCTGGGTGCAGTGTGCCAGCTGAATGAGTGAGCACCAGCTTGCCTTCCATGTGTGGCCCTTACTCTTGCTCCGAAGGGGGGTGATCTCCATCTCATTTAGGCTGGTGCTGACTCTACCAGGAAGCTTCAGAGGTCAGAATCCACCCCCTTTCCCCACCACCCTTCATATCTGCATCTTCAAATTGAAGAATCAATAGCTGTTTTTGTTTTTCTCCTGGAATTGTCTGTTTTTTAAAAGTGATGTTTCCAATATGGAAGTGTTATGGCAGATCACCATTTTTAATTTCCAGTTAAAAAACGAGAAAACAAGGCAAAAGAGGATTAGCATATTTTGATTATTTGTTTTGGAGAAAGATCAAATCAATGAAAGAGGCAGCATTTGTAAACTTAAATTCTATTTATTAGACTGTTCTCTTTGTGCTATGCACTGAATTCAGATGGGAATCAGAAATGAGCAAAATCTTAGACATAAGAGTTTCAGAATGGATCTGCCACCTGCCAGCTAGCATTCAGATCTCAAAGGGGACCTGCCTACACTTATTTAATGAAAAGATAAATGTGTTCGCAGAGCTGTTACTATAAATTCATTTAGAAACAGGACAGAGGCTGTACTCACATTCCTCCCAGGTCTGAATTGCTGGCAGATTTGGTTCACTGTACCTCTGGGAGGTAATATATTCTAACTAAATGGTGAAGTGTGACTGTTATTCAGAACTCCATAATACCCATTTCTTTTACAGTTTAAATGAACTTTTTGGTTGAATCAATCAATTTATTGGGAAAAAATGCTTTTATATTGTTACTGTAAAAGGTAAGGCAATGTATAGAATATCATGTGAAGTATTACAAAGAAAGGTATGGTTATCTGAAAAATGCTAATGAAGGGAAGATTAAACATGATAAAACAAACAGTTTTATTAAAACTAGAATGTACAATGAATAAAGAAGATACATATCAGTAATGCTTGGTTTGGGATGCTTCTAGAATAAAAATAAATTTATAAACCATCTTCCCAGAAAAATAATTACAGTTTTTACCTTTTTGATAGCTGTATTGGAGTAAAATTGACGTACTATAACTTCTCAAATTTAAATTGTACACTTGTATAAGTTTGACATACATATACATCAATGTAGCCATTGTTACAATCAAGATATGAACAAAAATCACAACACTTTTAAGAGTGGTTACATTTACATGTAAATTATTACATACAACATTGTGGATGATTGGAGCCCAGGATAAGAGTCTCAACATGTACTAAGTACTTTAGGAGGATGGCATTGTCATATATGGAACTCTATGTATCATAATAGAGGAAATAAATTGAAGAGGCAATGTTTCAAGTTCCCCCAGTCAAATCCAGTAGGGGCCCCCAAAGCCATGCTTCCTGGGGGATAGAACATTCCAGAAGAATGTCTCCTCCTTGGAAAGAAAAATAAATAATTTTGAAAGCTTTTTGCTGAGAGAAGTTTTTAGTGTATCTGAGGGCTTTTATGTCCCAGTGTCCTCTCCTATGATTGTATGTAATTCAGGATTATTCATTTCTAATTTTTGCCTCATGCTTAATGCAGATATAAGCTGTTTTATTTTTTATAACTCCTGGAGCATCTATCTCAGAACCTCACAAAAAAAGATGTTTAATGATCAGAAACAGAAATAACATGTGCACTCAACAGGTACATAGTTGGTAATTAGAGCTTAGTACCAGATTCTTCTGTAAATAAAATCTAAGTACATAGAAATATTTTAACTGTTCACAGCATCCATTATTATTCCTGTTTTTACATATTAGGAAATGTTTCAATTTTACATACAAAATAAAAAATATTACACAATAGTTATTTGATCACTTGAAACTTTTGAGAGCATCAAATTTCTCTGATTCTTCAATTATTTAAAAACGTGTAGTGTGCTTTTTTCAGAGCATAAAAGAAATGTAAGCATATATCACTGTTCTTTCAATACTTTAAAGTCTTATCAGACACGAGGTTTCCTGAGATAGATGAAAATGGCACTGGGTGACTAAACCAATTTCTGTGGCAATAGCTCAGCTATAGATATTAGCATTTGTCATTCTCTCACCTGCATCCCAGTTACACACTCCATGCCTAAAAGTAATTAGATGAGGGATAAGATAAACCCACCAATACATTAGTGAGATGGTTAATGCATAATTAAAATGTATGCAAAGGCACTTTTCATGATCTTGTAAGCTACCATTTAGAAAGATCACTACAGATTTACTGAAATGTGTAGGACTGTATTGCACAATTTTAAAGGTTTGAAAAACCAGATTTTGACTGACAGACATTCTTTGTAGGTTAAGTAACTTATTTTAGGAAGAACAATAAAGTTCCAACTCCAATGTAGTCGGAGGTAGGATCTCTAGGGGGTTCCAATTGCTATCGATAGATGCTTGACCCAGCTTTGAAGCATGGAGGTCTGCACGTTGCTGTGACTGTATCTGTCTAATCGCGCTTTCTTCTGGGCTGTATTCCCAGGGTGAACAGATATTCTAGCTTTCCAATAAGTATGATCTATTTATATATAAATGAGTAATTATCCTTGAAAGAGAGAAAATAGGACAGATTGTTTTGTCTTCACTGCTGATTTTTTTCTCTGCTTAGCTTTTGTCTTTGTAGTTTAGGATGCGAAAGACTACAACTTTATCTCACGCCTTCATATGAATTTTTAATAGCCAAATTGTACACATTTTTCATTTTAATTTAATTGGTTAAATTGCAATTATGCTTAACCTTGAAACTTTCTTTAGAGATAGCTACGATGTATAAAGAAAAAAAAATCTGACTTGGGAACCAAATGAACTTTTATTTGAATATCAGCTCAGAGACATATTTCCTCTCCATGGGACCTGAGAACATAATTGTCTCGTATTCAGCAGAGCCTCTGATAATACGAGCCCTGCTGCCATCACTTTCCCCTCCACCGTTTTTCACAGTTTCAGTGGGAATATGGCTTAGGGAGGCAGTCAATTACAATAGTGAGGACGGTGGTTCTAAGAATTAGGCCTTGCCTGATTCTTGTTTCTAAGTCTTGTTTCTGAGTATTATTTCTGCCAGACTCTTGTTATGAAAGTTTGGAGTGTAGTTCTAAGAGCTAAACTTGGCTTGACTCTTGTTTTCTGAGTCTTGTTTCTCAAGGTGATAATATCTTGAGAGAATTACTTTAACCTTGCCAAGTTTCTAAAACCTATGGTCTTTTTAAAATGCATGTAAAATAAAATAACATGGTTGTGTGATATAGAGGAAACATGCAATGTAACTTAATGGTAATATAAAAATGATGACAAAGTAATTAACCTGTATGTCTCCTCTTCTTTTCTCCTCTTCTGTTTTATCCCTTCCTTCCCTTTTTTCTATTTTCCAAGAGTCAGACAAGGGATTATAGAGTCAATATAAGAGAGTGAAAGATTTAGCAAGAACAGCTCTATCCATCTCTATCATTTAGAGCTGATAGTAAGAGAGGCCCTTTAAGTCTGATCCTGAAAGATACTCTGCCTTTGGAAAATCTTCTGAACAGCAACCGTATAGAGGAAATCTATTTCTTTCATGAATTTGTTCCTGGTTAACGTTACTAACTTCCTAACTAACCTATTATTGACCCAATACCAGACATTAATGTATTTCTCTGTGTGTGTGAATTTATATTTATCAATTCTCCACAATCTATACCTTTCCTTACTTTGCAGTACATGTTTATGATGTGAATATTTATTGCGTATAAGAAATTATACATATTAGTGCTTTCAAGTATTTATTAATATTTCTTATATTTTGTAACTTCAAAATTATTTGTATTATTTTGCTTTATTAAATGTAGAGCACTGAGCAAATATCTAGAGGGAAGGATGTGAACTCTGGATAGATGGTTGGATTCAAATCCAGATTCCCCTACATGATATGAACTTAGGCCAGTTACTTAAGTGTTTTCTGCCTCAATTTCCGACCAGATACAAATTCAGTGGATTTCCAACTGGACGATGGTTATGAGAAGTAAAGGAAATGATTTAAGGAGAATGCCTCACACATAGTAAATAATAAACAAAGGTTAACTAATAATATTACTAATATAAATTTTCAAGCATACGCATTATTGTGAAAATAAGAAAACATTTTAGAAACCACTAATTTCTTACAACTTTTCATGCTAAGTGAAATAAGCCAGTCAGAGAAAGATAAATATCACATGATCTCACTCATTTGTGGAATATAATGAACATTATAAACTGATGAACAAAAATAGATACAGAGACAAAGAAGCATCAAACAGACTGTCAAACTTCAGTGGGAAGGCAGGGGAGGGGTTCGGGGTGGGGGTAAGAGATCAACCAAAGGACTTGTATGCATGCATATAAGCATAACTAATGGACACAGACACAGGGGGTTGAGGGCATGTGAAGGTGGGGTTGGTTGGCCTGAGGAAGGTCAATGGAGGAAAAAGGAGACATATGTAATACTATATGCAATACTTTAAACCAGGAGTCCTCAAACTTTTTAAACAGGGGGCCAGTTCACTGTCCCTCAGACCGTTGGAGGGCCGGACTATAGTTTAAAAAAACTATGAACAAATTCCTATGCACACTGCACATATCTTATTTTGAAGTGAAAAAACAAAACGGCAAAAACACCCGCATGTGGCCCGTGGGCCATAGTTTGAGGACGCCTGCTTTAAACCATAAAACTTAAAAGAAAGGTAGACGAATTTGCATGTGTATAGTTTTGCAAAGAAGAAAGTAAAGGTAAGTCTGATAGGATATCAAATTTAAATGGAAAGTAAGCCCATATTTTCACATAAAAAAACTGGTCTAAAAGTAGGATGAAAAAAATAAATAAAGCACCCTAACCTGATGAAAATACATAAAGATCAGTTTCAAAAGATATAGTTCTTAAGATATAGTTCTTGCTTATCATACATCAACATATTTTAAACTGGTAATCTGAGAAGTAATTTGATCAATAACTTTAGCACTATTTAAAGTTTTTTCTTTAGTATTTAATTTATACAGTGGTTGGCAAAAGTAGGTTTACATGGTGTGTATGTGAAACAGTTTATTATTGCATTATTATTTATTAACTAGAGGCCCGGTGCATGAAATTCGTGCACGGAAGGGGGTTGTCCCTCAGCCCAGCCTGTACCCTCTCCAATATGGGACCCCTCAAGGGATGTCCGACTGCCCGTTTAGGCCCGATCCCAGTGGGATCGGGCCTAAACGGACAGTCGGACATCCCTCTCACAATCCAGGACTGCTGGCTCCCAACTGCTTGCCTGCCTGCCTTCCTGATTGCCCCTAACCACTTCTTCCTGCCAGCCTGATCACCCCCTAACCACTCTTCTGCCAGCCTGTTTGCCCCCAACTTCCCTCCTCTGCCGGCCTGGTCACCCCTAACTGCCCTCTCCTGCAGGGTTGATCACCTCCAACTGCCCTCCCTTGCAGGCCTGGTCCTTCTCAACTGCCCTCCCTTGCAGGCCGGGTGCCTCCCACCTGCCCTCTCCTGCTGGTCATCTTGTGGTGGCCATCTTGTGTCCACATGGGGGCAGGATCTTTGACCACATGGGGGCAGCTATATGTGTGTTACAGTGATGATCAATCTGCATAGTACTCTTTTATTAGATAGGATAGAGGCCTGGTACAGGAGTGGGGGCCAGCTGGTTTGCCCTGAAGGGTGTCCCTGATCAGGGTGGGGTTCCCTTGGGGAGTTGGGCGACCTGAGTGAGGGGCCTGTGGTGGTTTGCAGGCAGGCCACGCCCCCTGGAAATGCAAGCGGAGGCCCTGGTATCTGGAATTTATTTTCCTTCTACAATTGAAACTTTGTAGCCTGGAGTGGAGCCAAGCCTGGGGCTCCCTCCGAGGCCCGCAGCCATTTGTGTTGGGGTTATAATTGAAACTTTGTTGCCTTAAGCGGGTGGGCCCGGCCAGGGTGTGCGGAAAGCTTTGCTTCCCCTGTTGCCGGCGGCAACCCTGGCCTGCTCTCTCAAGCTCCATTCTACCACCATTTGTTTGAATTTGTTTACCTTCTATAATTGAAACTTTGTAGCTTGAGTGGAGGCTTAGGCCTGCAATGGCTGGCAGAAAGCTTGGCTTCCTCTGTTACCTAGGAAACCTTGCTCTCTGTGGCTGTAGCCATCTTGGTTTGGGTTAATTTGCATACTCGCTCTGATTGGATGGTGGGCGTGGCTTGTGGGCGTGGCTTGTGGGGTGTCGGATGTATGGTCAATTTGCATATTTGTCTATTATTAGATAGGATATGAACAACTATAAACATACTTTTGTCCCCCCTGTAGATTAATCAATATTTTATTTCTTATATACACTTAAAATCACATATCTCAAATAGATTATCAACTAGTGTTTCTTCTGATCTAGACACTGAAACTATGTTTCCAAAATGACTTTCAAACTCTAAATTAGGCATTTTTTTTCCTATTGTTATCAATTTAGATTAGGCAATAAGTCAGTAACTCATGGCAGGATAGTAGGAATATCATTGTTTGTGTTCTTTTCATTATTTTGTGGGAATATACAAAAGTTTCCATCTTGCCAATAATTGCATTGGTGTTTTATAACTTTCCATCTTTAAAAAATAACTGTAAAATTTTTAAGAAAAATTAAAATTCTAATATTTACTTATTCCAAGATTAACCATAGGTATCATTTTAGTGTATTTTCTTCCCTTTGATTTTTTTTTGTTACACAATATGCGATATGATAGTTAAGAACACCAGCCAAGAGCAGAGAGGCCATTTGAATCTGGTCTCTCTCCACTTCTTAATGTGTGACTTTGGTTAGTTAACTTCTCTCCACCTTGGTTTTGTCACTTGTAAAATGCAGCAGCAGTAGTGTTTATATTAAGTCACTATTGTGAGAATTAAATAAATTAAATAACCATGTCAAGTATTATAAAGATGCATGTAATGGTTAATGATGGAAATATAGTTGTGTGTTATTTATTTTTACACTTAGAAGTGATCTAATCACTTCTGATTTTCAATCTAATTGATTATTTTTCAAAACATGATTTTTAATGGTTATATAAAATATCATTGTGATATTACTGTTTTATTTTGAACATGCAGCAGGTTTCCACTTTTATGTGTTGTTAAAAATAAATAATGTAGGTAGCCTTTGTTCTTATCTTTGATTTTCTTAGGGTAATTAATGAGTCAAAGATCATGGATTTTTTAAATGCTACCTTGTGGTGCATATTGCAAAATGCCCTTTATCTTTCATTTAGTAGTGTCTGACAGAGTTCTTTTTTCTATACCTTTTAATAGTGATGTTTTAAAATTAATTTTATTTTGACATCAAATGTGTCTTTTATATCTTAGTAACTATTTTTGTGACCACCTGTGTGGCATATTGAATATATCCTCTGATGGTTAACTCAGGCCAAAGACTAATCTCAGTCTAATCCTCAGGCTCACCATGCATGCCTATCAATCCCCCTAGTCTAGTTGTCACTATACAGCCCTCTGAGTATGTGAAAACAGTCAGCTGATACCTACAAAATAAAGGTTATGAATCTGAGCTCTATTTTCTAGAGATTTATGAACTATAAAATTGCATTATTATTATGTTCTGTCGTTGCATTGTGCTCTTTAGCTGCCTTCCGTTTTATGTGGTAGAGCTCCTTAGGATCCATTTGCATGAAAGGTACCCTGTGTACTCATTTTTGTATTGTATTGTGGAGAGCGCTATAATCTGCAGGGTTCCTATTCATTTTGGAATTCATTTCACAGCTCACTAATTGTGTGAATGAGAAGAGGAAATATGTGCTTTTATTCCCAGGCATGCCAAGCAGATGGCCCAAAGTTCATTGCTACCAGCACTGTCAGAATGGCCCTCTTCTGTAGGTAGTGAACCTGGCCTAGATCCATTAAACACAATGTGAGGGTCCACCTCACACAGCATTGACAGTCGCTGAGACTCTGCTTTGTTATGCCTTATAAACACCTTATTTTTTATCATCAACTTCTAAAGTGGTCAGTCATTGGAGCAGGTGCAAAATTGGTAGAATTCATATTCCTTTTACTTGAGAAGCCAAAATGAACTTTCATTCATATGGAAATTTTGGGAAAAGGAAACAGTGGAGGGGATTAAGCTTAGTTTCTTGAAAAGGGATTAATACATGTATTGAAATTCAAAACTGTGGCATCATTTCTGAGATTGAACCTTTTGGAAAATGAATTGAAGAAGAGATCAGGGTTTATATTTTTATATTTTTAGGCGAATCTCCTACCATATCTTTTTTTCATCCTACACAAGAAAATTGTTTACTTATTAATTTTTATGTACAATATGTAATCTGTGTAGCCATTCCAAATGTTAACAATTGCATTCAGTGTGTGTGTGTGTGTGTGTGTGTGTGTGTGTGTGTGTAGGTGCAGTGAGACAATAAGATGGAAACAGAGGTAGTAACAAACATGAAGTAATGAATGTCTTCATACATTTCTTTAACAGATATACTAGGACAACATGAAATTGGGTTATCACTTCAGGAAAAAGATGGTTGTCAAATATTCTAACGGAGCTGATGTAGTAATTTGATCATAATATCTTATTTAAGATAACCAGAGCGTGTGAAGATACTGTTTTCTGGGTATCTGTTTCTCTCACCTCCTCCTTTTCTTCAGTTACAAACCAACACCATGGGTCTCACTTGTGTTATTGACTCCATCTTTCCTTTTTTGTCGGCTTTCAGACTGATGCTGCTCTGATGTATGATGCGGTGCACGTGGTGTCTGTGGGCGTCCAACAGTTTCCCCAGATGACAGTCAGTTCCTTACAGTGTAATCGACACAAACCCTGGCGCTTCGGGACCCGCTTCATGAGCCTAATTAAAGAGGTATGTCAGGAGGTGCACATCTCCCCTGTCTCCTTTGTCTTTAAGCTGACTGCATTGAGATTTTTGCAGTTTTCTTAACAGGTGACCTTTTACTTTTATCTTTTAAATTAAACTTTCTCTCTTCACGATAGAAGAAAAATTAACACTTTTTACTTAATGATATGAAACAAAAGGGGAAGATTACTTGATAAATTAATGGACATCCTTCAAAAAATCTATACTTTTGTAAACAGATAAAAACCTATACCTATGATTTATGGCATTGTTAGTTTCACCTTTCTGAATTTTTATGTGTTTTACTTTTCATTTATGTGGAGATATAAATGTTTAAATAATACTTGTTTATGTTTTAGGCAAAATAACATGTAATGAATCTTTAACATGCATGCCATTTACACTACACTAAGTTATACCCACATTGTAAATCTTAAAGAACTATTATTTAGTTCTGTGGTTCTCAGTTAATATGTCTAGTTATTTTAATTAACAATTAACATAAAACATAATATATATTTATGAAAGTACAAAGTTTATATTGCATAATGCAACCATTCTTATGGCCATATATTATTTCTTACTCTATCTGTTGTAATAATAGACTATGTACATACTGAGAAAGAAAAGGAAAATTCTTAAAAATCATACAAACACACAGACACACACACATCTTTTTTCCATTCTTCTTATTGTGAAGGAAATTCCTTTGTCAGCTTAGGATACTTTTCATTTGATTAAAACAGGAATATTTATATGAAAGTTTAACTATGAAAGTTTATTTAATCTTTGCTATGAAAAATCACAGGTATTATTATTGTGTAAGATTTTTCATTAATGGCTTACAGGAAATCATCAGATAATAATATAATTATTCTTTATGAAAGTAAAAGTGCAAATAGGATCATAATTAAAAAATCTCTGGGTCTTTGGAAAAGAATATCCTTAAACTTTCCTTGTGTAATTCTTATAGGACTCTCAGATAGGTGACATGATACTCCGTGTAGAACCTGCTTTTCATTTATTGTTCCACCTTCACATTTACTTCAGGTTTAAAACCATATCAGAGAGCTGCAAACTTGGTGCACCAGTGTGGCTAGTTGAAGAATAGCTTTTTCTGAACGCAGCACTTGAGTATTGAGGCATGTGTCAAACTTCCCTATAAAAAGCAGTTGTATGAAACTCACTATTGTATTTATTGTAGGGTGTTAGTGAGGACCTTGTCCACTAAATCACACAATGTCCCCTTTCTGAGGACCAAAGGAAACATTTCTCTCAGGTCTCAGTGCCAGGGAAAGCTGTGCTTCTCCTGGAGAGTTGGTATGTTTTAAATCATGGGCCCTGTATATTTTTTCATCATATTTTCTTTATTCTGGTTGCTAGGAAGTTCAAGATTGAATTTGTGATTGATTTTTATTAGATGTACAGTTTCACCTGATGTAAATTTTCTCGTGCTGTCTGTATCCCACATTGGTTTTGCTATTCTACACTCTTACTCTTTTACTTCTTGATCTCCTTGTCTATTTTTATACCAATTTGCATTTTTGTTAATTACCTGAAATTATTTTATTTGGAAGAAATTGGATTAAAATACATTTTTCTTCCTTATGAGAGACCAAATTAATACATATGCACATTGTAACATATTGATGGTATGTTACAATGTGCATATATGTATATATTATGCTTTTTCCTATTTTATTTATGATTTATTATCTTAAACTATTTTAGAATATCTATCCATAAGTACCAAAGAAACACATGAAGCCTAAGGAATGTAGTAATGATAACATCCATTTGTAGTCCTTATTGAAAATTTCCCCATGATCTACTGGGTTTTATTTCTTTTGGTTCTTGATGTATATTCTTTCAAACATTATAGTTGTGAGTATATGTTACATTACTCAAATTTTTCATATATAACTTTTTTCAAGTTATTTTCAAATGACAAATAATGGAAAACACCTATTTTGGACAAAATAGCAAGCAGAATGGGAAAACGTCTTAAATATGTATATGTTAAAAGCCTAGATATTTGTTTACCATTGAGGGGTGAATACATTAAGTAGATTATTATATATACTTCCTTCTACATGGAGATCTCCTACTAGAGGAACTAGTTTTCATACATTTTTCCCTTTATCACTTAAGAAAAACTAAATAAGTTAGTTATTCTAAGGGGGAAGTGCATAATCGAAGTCCTATAACATAGGTTTTCAAAGAGTCCGTTTCTTTCATTGTGGTAAAATAAATTTATTTTCACATTAGTATGGATTTAGGAGTGCTATTTTATAACAGTAATTCTATTATAATCTCCAGTGATATATTCACTATTTCCTATGTGATAATAAGTGACTAAATTCTTCTTACTTTGCTAAATGAGGTTTTCTCTTTTAAAATTCCATAGCAATGTAAGTTTATGAGAAGTGATGAAAAGGTTTTCCTTTTTTTTTTTTTCTCCTGGAAAAGTGTTTTCTCTTCTTTTATTTATTTACTAATCTTTTTTTTTTTTCCTTTTTCTGTAGGCACATTGGGAAGGTCTCACAGGCAGAATAACTTTCAACAAAACCAATGGTTTGCGAACAGATTTTGATTTGGATGTGATCAGCCTCAAGGAAGAAGGGCTGGAAAAGGTACTTTAGGCATTCAGCTTATTTACTTTAAATTATTAAATGAAACACACAGACATACAGTACAAGTGGGAAATAGAACTACAATGCTAGATTTGAGGCATACAGTAACACCATGTGGAGATATTGGCAATGCAATGGTATATACAATGTGAGTTTAAAAAGAGAATAGCCTGGAGGCCCATGGATTGCTTGGGGAGATATTGTAGTTTGGAATAATTTTCGTATAGAACCATGAATTTAAAACTATTCTGAGAGGGGAAGTGAGAGATCAGTAGTGGCAGAAGGCATTAACTTAACCCCCAGCAATAGTGTTGATTTAAAGGGTAGTAGTGCATTGGGATTAAGATTTTAATAAGTAATGGGGAAGCCAAGTGACAAAGGTAAGAGGAGACAATGATAAAGGTACAAATCAAATACTGGAGAAGAAATAAGAGGGAGAAATTAACATTAGAAAGAAAGTGGCATAAATCTCCTGGGAAGACAGATAAAGTATTGAGAACACTTTGAAGGCATGTTAGAGAAAAATGTTATCAAAAGATGTCACATCAAATGTTTTTAATAGCTTCAAAAATTAGTACATGAAGTTATAACCTAAAAGACAGAGGTGGGATTTAGTTTAGTCTGATCTTAAGAATAATGTAAATATTTTTGAGATGCTATTGTGGCAGATTTGACTTTGAGTCAGTAGAAATAGTTAAAGTAACAAAAGTTACTCTCTTTTATTTTTAATTTAGTAGAATGGTTAAGAAATCAAGGACTAGATTCAGAAGAATTGGGCTCAAATTCTCACTCTGCCATTTATGGACAGATATTTTTTTAATACCTATAAAAGAAAATGTCTTTAACTGCATCATGGGTAATAGCAATATTTTTCTCATGAGGACTAATACGTCTTGTTGATTTTACTTTTATTTTTTCCTGAAAAGTATAGTTACCAATTAATAGATGAAAAGACAGAGTCCCTACCTAGATAGAGCTCTCAGTTTTGATGGGTCACTGCATGGTGATTCAGGAGGCTTAAATTACAATTCTAGTTCTATTGCACATGTGTGGACTTCATCCTTCTGCCCAACTTCTCCAGAGCCAAAGTCCTCATCTCGAAAAGTAGAGTACAAAGGGCTTCCCTCTTAGGCTGAAGTGAAAATTTCATGATTTCTAAAGAAAACCTGGACATACCTTCTTTATAAGGGCCCAGGCTAGAATTTTAACTGTTCCCAATACTATCTATGATGGGGAGAGGAAAATCAACAAAGAAAATGTGTGAAATGCTGGCTTTATCCATTATGTCTTCTTATATTACTGCCTTTTCCTCATTTTGTCTTGGTCATCTTTGACCAGCCCACTTCATTTATTTAATTAACCTTTTGCACTCGGATGTCGAGTGTGACTCGACACGGTTAGCATTAGAATAAAGGGATCGAGAAAAAAGCAAGCGAGTGCAAAGGGTTCATCATCAGAGAACATCTATTTTGTGCCATTATGAAGGTTATACTCTAGTGAAGGAGACCTGCCAGTAATAAATAGACTCATAAAACTACAATTTTGGATTGGGCAGTAATAAGTGATCAAAAAGATATATTGTTTGCACATCATTTGGATCATTTTATGAAATATTATCCTTAGGGTTGAAACAGTTAATAGGAATAAAGTTCATGCTTTTGATGTTTATAATTGTGGAACAGATGAAGCAGGAAGAAACAGATTGTGTTTCAGACAGAGAGGCTGGACATGTTTGGGGAGATGAACTTGGGGTTAAAATTTTACTATGGACACATCCTTTCCACTTAGATAGTGCCCATAGATCAATGTGAATCTTTCCCACTCTATCTCAACAGGGACCTTGGATGGAACCCAGCTCAGTTAGCCATGGTCCAAGAAGAGTCACCAATACCATATACACAACCAGCCACATCTGTCCAAAGAAGCTCACAGGGCCATGGAAGTGCCTCTGTGGAGCAGATGAGGGAGAATAAGGGGGGAAAACCAGTAGGTAACTGTCTACCTCAGGCAGTATACCGTAATAGAACAAATTCTTTCTTTAAGAGTCTCATATTGAGTACTAATAATAAGAAAAGGAAAATCAAACAGACCATCCAACCTCAGAGGGAAGGCAGGGGAGGGTGGGGTAGGAGGGGGTAAGAGATCAACCAAAGGACTTGTATGCATGCATATAAGCATAACCCATGGACACAGACAGTAGGGGGGTGAGGGCATGTGCTGGAGAGTGGGAATGGCTGGGGAGAGGTCAATGGGGGTAAAAGGAGACATATGTCATACTTTAAACAATAAAGAATTTTAAAAAAAGGAAAAGGAAAATCAGATAAGTGGTTTTCCCAGCTTGAATTCTTCTGTTCAGGTCAAAGACCACAGCATATATTCTACTTTCAACATGTATTTAGAATCCATCCATTTCTCTCTACCCCATTGCTGAACTCATAGCAAGGGGACCTTTCACCTGGACATCTGCATTAGAGTCTCAACAAGCCTCTGTCCTATTCCTCCTTGTGATCCATTCCTCAAGCCAAGCAGCCAGCTAATATCTTTAAAAGCAAATTGATGCCATTCCTCTATTTAAACCCTTCCATTTACAGTGCATTTCCTATCTCTCCCTCTCACCTCTCACAATCCTCTCAGATGTTTTCTATGCTCCAGCTACATTGGCTTTTCTTTTCTTTTTTTTTTTCATTTTCTCACAGATTTAAAGTTTTCTATTACTTGGTAATAGAGTTTCCCAGTATGGAATACACATCTCTATCCCCTTTGCCTGACTAATTCTTATTCATTCTTAGGGTAGCAGCTTAAATATTATTTCCTTAGATAGGCATCCCCAAAGTCCCTATTAAATTTGAGTTTCTCAGAGTACCCTATACCATTCCTTTCTGATACCTACCACAATATATAATTATGTATTTACATGTACACTTTTTAAAAGGCTGTGTTCCTAGCAAGAATACATGTCCTGTTAAATGGGGGGAAATGTATTCTTACCCACTATTTATATATTCAAGGCCTAGCAAAGTGTCTGGCACAAACTATATCTTCAAGAAATATTTGTTGACTGTTGAATGAATGCAGAACACTATGTGAATCATAAGAGATACTTCACCTAGAATGCTAATCAAATGTCTGCTGCAAAGGTATTCTCTTAGCCTAGTTTTTTTTTTTTTTTCTAGCTTTGCTCCATACCTACAGGGTGAGTACAGAGAAATCCCGCAGTTTGGCAGTCCGCAGGCTGGGGTGGTGGGTCAGGGCATCCAGGGGTAAAGGATCTGACAGTGCAGGAGAAGACAGCACTGAAGTCTGAGCTTATAAGGAGGCACATCACACCAGTGGCAAATCTGCTCCCCTACGTGGTGTAATGTAATACTTTCTGACACTCCAGTATTACATCAAAGAGTAAAAATAATCATCATTCTATTTGTATACTTTTTCTTCTTATAAATATGTGGTGTGGAAATAAACAAAGGCCCATCAAATGAGAACAAACCGTAGTTATTATTCAGGGCTTGCAAGGGAGCCAGCCACTGTCACTTTCATATGGCAGAGATTCAAGGTCAGGCAGGAGAGTGGAAAAGCTTCAGAGCAGAAAAAGGGGAATTCCTCAGGGGTCTGAGGAAACCAGAAGTAGGCTAACTAGAAGTAGGCATCTTGGGTGATTGGTTGGAGGGCACATTTAACTTTCTTTGATAGATTCTGAGTACAAAAGAGAGGAGGGGAGCTAGCAGTTACTGAACAAATTTTAATTCTTCTGGGCAGATAGCTGCAGAGGTTGTTGCTTGTAGTTTGTCTACAGAAGATAATTTCTCCAGAGATTCTGGGCCAAAGTTCTATTGTCATGCATGGTCTGACCATTCTCTGTTTGTATAGTGAGTCTTTCAGTGGAATTATTTGGTGTCACTTGGAAGGAGAGGGGAAAAAGTAAGGAAAAGGGAAATTGAGGAAACATAAAAAATTTCTTTGTAATTGATAATAAAATGAGTTTTGTTTTTGTTTTTCTCTTTTTTGGTTTTGTATTGTTTTCAGAATGTATAGCTAGGATGTGATTTATCATTAGGAATGGTTTAACCTTACTTACCTCTGAAGCTTTGATATGTGGTTAGGAAAGACCAGCTTCAGATGGAAGTAAACACTTGAATGTTAAGAAATGTTCAGAAGGTTCTTATAACTTCAAAAGGATTCTGCTTAGAGCAAAAACAATTGAAAGGATTTTACACAAAACATGTTTGAATTGAGATAATGACACTACATGATAATGGTGCATTTCCATTGCAAGATGAAATATCTAGAGGCCATTTGGGGAAAAATAACCACTTGTACTTAAAACAATTCTTCTAAGAAACTATAATGCAATAATAAAATCACTGAATTCTGACACATGTTGAATTTTCTTATTGAATGTCCTTTGTCACCACTATGTATATCAACAGATGCTTTCCAAGCCGGGGGGGGGGGGGGGGAAATCACTATTGCCCCTTCACTTGTTCAGTTATTTAAATGGATTTTTATTGTACTAGAGGGTATTTGCTTCTAAGTGGACATGTTAAGATAAAATAATTCTGTGTACCTCTCCTGTCCCTTCTTTAGCATCAATGTTTTTCTATCTGTTCTGGTTATTTTTCTGATAATGTCTTGCATATTACATTTATATTAAAAGAAAACTGGGAGAATAGATTTATTTGTCTCTTTGACAGAGAAAGAGCCTAATACATTCTTATTAGAAGTGTTTTATTTTAATATTATATTTATTAAAAAAATATAATGATGAAAAGAATATATTTATCTTGTTAAAGGCCTGGTGTTTAGGACTATGAACAATTATACCATGTGTTTGCCTCATCAAACTTTTAAAATAAAATCAGCTTCTATCTTGTGCATCCTTAGAGAAAATCTTGTAAAAGGAAGAGGCCACAAAAAGCCATCTTATGGAATGTTTACCAATTTCTCCAACGTTAAGAATCCAAATAAGTAATATAAAGCAAAATAATTTATATTTGCAAACCTTTAAAAGTTTAAATGTGTCATATTTATTTTCAAGGGAAGCTTCATTCCAACTTTTAAAATCTTCAGTTTCTGGCCCTAGCTGGCTTGGCTCAGTGGATAGAGCATTAGTCTGTGGACCGAAAGGTCCCAGGTTCGATTCTGGTCAAGGGCACATACCTTGGTTGTAGGCCTGGGCCCTGTTCAGGGCTTGTGCAGGAGGCATCCAATCGATGTGTTTTTCTCACATCGATGTTTCTCTCTGTCTTTCCCTCTCTCTTCCACTCTAAAAATTAATGGAAAAATATCCTTGGGTGAGGATTAAAAAAAAAAAATCTTTACTTTCTGCATATCCACTTTTTTTGCATTAGGACTCACTAGTACAGAAACTGCTAACAGCAATCCATAGGCTTCTTGCTGAAAACTTCAAAATTTTGATAATACATGGAGAGGGTTAGAATTAGTGAAACCATGCCTGTCTGAGTTTAGAGGCAAAAATGTTCCAGGATCAAAATGTCCAATTGCTTTTTGAAGAATTTTTTGTAGAGTATACATTTTAAGAAAAAGCAGTAATTTTCTAAGAAATCTTTGCTATTGCCCTTTCTCTTGTCCGTAGAATCCTGTACTTATTAACTCCCTATGAAAAAGGTTTCTGAATGGAATTTACAGACTTCAAAATTAATTTTGAACTGAAAATGTTGAAAATATTTTTTTGACAGATTTTGAGAGACCTGATGCATAGCAGTTTGTATCTTTCTTTCTTTAATGGCATTTGATACATTCCCTGGTCCCCATGGCAACAATAACCCCCAGCTTTCCCAGGAACTAAGGTTTGTTTTGTCTCCCTGTAGGAAGGCACTGCTAATGGAAACAGTAACTTTACAGCCCCTCAGAAATGAGTTGTTTGCTTCTTAAAAAGCAAAATTGCATCCTGGGCAGGAAACAAGCCTAGTGTCTTTCTTTGGAGATGTTAACTATTTAATTTGTCTATTATATGTAATTTGCCTTGTCTCAGAACTGTACGCATATATTTTGTTTGTGTGTCAGTGTATTAATAGTTATTATTTTGCTTGATAATGTTTAACCTTCAGGATGGTAAAATAGTTAAGAAAACTATTTACAGATGATTTTTATGTTTAGAAATCAATAGTATTACTTTATCGGAGGGTACACAATTTTATTTTTTCATCCAACAGAGAATACAAACTATTGATGCTTTTCTTTCAACTACTGAATTTTAATTAAACATGTACCCACCATAAACATAATTGTAATGCATTGGTTTGATTTCAAAGTAAACTCAATTACAATTTTACTCTTTGAAAAGTGGCATTTAATTGAATTACATCACATTGTTTGAGAACAGTTAATTCATTGATTTAAATTAAAAAAACAAAACTATCACCTGTCTTTTATGCTTTAATTATGTTTAGGGTTTACTTTGCCCTGAATAAAAATAAGAATCTTAAAGTTAACGAATCTATGTTTAGATAAGTCATCTCTTTTTTGTGAGATAATTATATACTTATTAATTTATTGTCCTCATATTAACACATAATGGTTTTCAAATGGTGAAGTGCTAGAGCCTATGGAAACTGGTGGATGTTTTGGTTTTAGGAAAGTGATTAACTGAGGAGTTCTTTGTACTATCCTCATGGGCCAAATCACTGATGTATGAAGATGATTCAATTCCCAATTAATTGTTCTTTACTCAGCACATAGACATTGAGTGATCTGTTTTGTTTTAAGTAATCTCCTGTTAATACTTAGCCCAATGGAAGTATACACATTACTATTGACATTGGACAGCACTATTTTTAGATGGTAATGCAAGTAGCTATCTATACTTTTTATTTAAAAATTCAACATTGAAAAAAAATAAAAATTTAACATTGGAAAGAGTAAAGTAAGTGAGGAAAAAAGTCCGTAGTTTGCCTGTAACAGTTAGCAAGATAATTACTGTGTTGAACAAACTCTGTTCCTGCTGTTCATGTACACATAGCTTAGAGAAACCTGAGCTTGGAAATTATCCATAAAAAATAAGTACACGAATTAATTGAGAAATATACAGTCTACCAGTATATATTCGGTTAATTGGAGAGAATATTTATCTTCTAAACATAAATTATCATTTAATATCAATACCTTTCTTATGCTTTCCACTTTTCGATACCCTCAAACAGAACTATTAGGGATAGTACTGTTATTCTGAAAGGAATGATACTCTTTAAGGAAAACTATACTTTCTGGGTCATGTGGTTGGAGGCAACAAATTATTGAGAGATTTTTTTCTTTAAGTGAACTTAATTTTTTGTTTTGTTAATTGTCACCTGAGGATATTTTTTCCATTGATTTTTAGATAAAGTGAAAAGGAACTTATTTAGGTTGTCCTTATACTAAAGATGCATTATACTTTACTAGCCAGAGAGAAACATCTCTCTACTTTACCTATCAGAGAGAAACATCGATGTGAGAGAGACACATAGATTGGTTGCCTCCTGTATGCACCCCGACCAGGGCCAGGGAACCTGCAACCAAGGTACATGCCCTTGACCAGGATTGAACCCAGGACCCTTCAGTCCACAGGCTGATGCTCTATCCACTGAGCTAAACCGGTTAGGGCTTAAGTGAACTTACTTTATGATAGAGACTTCACATTGTGCTAAGACTGCTGCAAATATAATGAGCATTGTGGTCTCTGATGATCACTACACTGGCTTTCTATGGAAAAGTACCACTTATGCTCTTTGCTCAAGACAAATATATTTGTCTGACATTAAGTCAAACCAGGTATAGAAGCATATTACATTCATATGATATTTATTTTATGGAATCACTAAAATTTAGAATTGATTAATTTTAACACCAGATGGAAATACTCATAATAGTATACAAATAGGTCTTATTTAATTGATATGATAATTATAACTCTATGAGGTAGGTACTATTATTTGCCCATTTATAGATGAGGAAATTGAAGAGCAGAGAAGTAATATGCTCATGTCACCTGATGGAAATGGGATTAAGGCAGTCTGGTACATCCTTCAGAGTCTGAGCCATTAACTATAAGGCTATGATGCAAATTATGCAAGGAACATACATACACTAACATTTTAGCTATGATTGACTTGTGTATGTGCATAAATTCAAAGTTTAAATTGATGTTTGCTTTTATATCTTGTGTATTTTATAATTTGACAGTAAACAAACATTCTTTTTATGAAGAAAAGCAAATTTATTTTAAGAATCATTGAGAAGATAAAAGTGAATAATGCCATGTTTTCTATAGTTCTTTATGGTATCTGAAGTACTTTTATATCACTTATTTAGGTTGTCCTTATAATAAAGATGCATTATACTTTACTAGCCAAACCATGGCTTTTTAAATTGTACAAGAGGGTGCTATTAATATTTACACTAGGAAGACAATTTGAAATTTGAAATATCCAAGTAAGCCAAGATATATACTTACTCTACTTAAAACATCTCTGTGGGGTCAAGAGTGCTTAGCTATCATTATTCCACTTCAGAACTGAAAATAAAAAGTACTTAAAAGACTTTATAAAATCATATAATAAAAAATTTGATTCTGAAAATACATGAAAAGAAATAAGATTATCTTGACTTAGTCCATGCTTCTTGTGATTAAAACCAAGCACAAAAGCCACTGGTGACAATTTCCTCAAACAATGGAAAATTTTGAATTATACAATTCCAGAAGACTTAAAATCCAGTAATCATACAAAATGTTATTTGATTTAATATTTTATAACACGGAAACTTCTGAAGCTCCATAACATTATGCTGAGAAACCTGAATTTTATAAAAGCGAATAGCTAATATTTGTGATTACAGTAAATTATGGATTCATATTCTATGAACCAGAACCCCTCCATCCAAACAGTACTAGAAAAGCAACTAACAGAGAATGAAACTAAATATTAGTATGTTTAGATGAGTGGATGTTTAGCTCAGTTATTTTTTTTTATAAAAAGTAGTCATGGAAGACACTAGTATGTGAAATGGGCAATATTTTGTATTAGTGATTTGGTTAGAAATTTGAAAAACTTATTGATTGAGCTTAAGGGTGTCGTTAGGCAGACCTTAGCAGACAAATTATGTTTGCCAGTGTTTTAGCTGATAGAATTACACATGTGAAAAATTTGACTATTAAGCCAGTGGTGGTGGGGCGGGGGGTGGGGGGAATTCCAAAGGAATGGCATTTGCGTAATAGGTATTAACTACAAACTAGGGACAGAAAAGTGGCAGTCACTGCAAAATAGGATCTGCAGATGTCTTGTTTAGCCAACAGAGTGTTTTTAATGATTTTGAATTTGAAGCAGTTTAAGCAGGTCAGCAGGCATTCCATGTTTTACATCCTGGCTGTCCTTCCTCACCCAAGTTCCCAGCAGGGCCTCTCCTAGCTCTGGCGATGCCTTGCTGGGAACTTGAAAAAGCACCTGCTCTGGGAACATGCAACCCCAAGGCACACAGCTCTGTGAGCAGAGCAGGGTCAGAATGTGGCCCCTACTTGCTGTTTCTGCCTTGAGATTTTGTGAAATTTAAAACTGCACACCCTCCTCCTTGACATTCTTACTATTGGCTTATGCCCTTCCACTTCAATGTCAATGTTACCTGACTGCCTTTCATTACAGACCCTGAATGTCTTTATGACATCATGATACTTATAGTCTAAATTAAATAATTTAATTGACCCAAGGGTACTTTACTTTGGAAAGAATACTGAATCAAGATATTTTTTCTCACTGTGTTATTTGACTTTTTCACTTCTTGACCCAAACTTCAGAAATATGTAGTTTTTCATAGTAAGAAGAAAATTAACTGCAATGAAAATATATGGCAAGAGATATTTTTTTAGCCATCACTAAAAAAAATTGTTTTTGAGTCACTAGTATAGTTAAATACATTCTTGAAAAATGTACTAGGGTTTGCACTTATATGCAAGTATTAGAGTGACATGTCTATTCTTATGTAGAACAGAAATTACTAATATTTCCACTTTTGAGCTTTTCTTCAGAGATTACTAAACATCTTAAGAGGTTACTAGGAAAGTGATGGGAATTAAAAGGGGATCAAAAGAGTAAATATAATGATATATAAAGAAAATAAAAGGATCATAATATTTAATTTGGATAAGGTTATGCTGATGAGACTCTTGCTACCACATTAGGAAAAATATTACCTGCTATATTAATGTCACTATAAGTACAGTGACTACTGATGACTCCCAGGTTTAATATGGTGGGAAAAATATTACTCCTTATCTCCTTATGCCTCTGTTCTCCTTAAGTGATGATCATTGTTATATGATGGTGCAATGGTGAAGTGTATGCAAACCATCCAACCGAACTATATATTTATGGCATCCTGTGCTTATGAAGTGTCTGTCCACTGAGCGTATATGCCCTCATCCAGCAATTTTCAACCTTTTTCATCTCCCAGCACACATAAACTAATTTCTAAAATTCTGGGGCACACCAAGACATGTATTTCTGGCCAATCTGACAAAAGCTAGGTATAATTTTGATTCATTCACACCTGATGCCTAATCTAAGGGATAAAAGGTCAGTTTTTCTGACTAGATAGTCAGGAATGTTTCATAAATTCTTGTGGCACCCTGGATGAAAATTCCTGCCCTAATCTAGCACAGAGTATTAGTTAAATTAAATACATTAAAATGCAATACAGGTGGGACTACTGGAATGGGTTAAATAGATGAGACTGTAATGTAATCTCCTTTCCTCTGAGTATTTTAAAAGCTGCAAAGGTGGACTTTTTAAAGCTCCAAAGGGAATTCTGTGTATGAGTTTGCCTTACTGGGTGTTATGCAGAATACCAATCAATGCCTCTCTTAAACCTGCCTTTACCGATTAATTTATCCAGGATCCCTAGGTTTTGCTCTGTCTTTTAGCTTTGTTCATGTAGTAGTGTGGTGTGTTATCTTTATAATGAGAGGCTGAGACAGATCCATTTCAGTAAAAGATATGCACCATTAATGAGTTTCTGGCCAGCTATCAAGGTATCATCAAATGTGGTTTATCTTGGTGAATGAAAGTTTGAATGGAAAATTAAGCTCCCACACTGACTGTAGAAGTGCAGTGGATCATTTTGTTCTTTAATGTCACACTTCACTGGACATACTTCTCAGAGCAGTGAATCATGCTTAAAACAAGCAGCCTTTACTTTAATGACGGCAGATAATGCGGCAGAGGTGAATAATAAGTGTGAGAAGTCTCAACTTTCTTTGGCAGTACTCTCTCCTATGCGCCCAATGGACAACTTACAAAGTACATATGCTGTTTTACAGATTGGAACTTGGGATCCAGCCAGTGGCCTGAATATGACAGAAAGTCAAAAGGGAAAACCAGCCAACATTACAGATTCCTTATCTAACCGTTCTTTGATCGTCACCACCATTTTGGTAAGTATTTATTTTTCCATTCTTTTCAGACAAAATGTAGATAAACATGGAAACAGATAGAAGAGGACATTATAATTGGAGCGGTAATGAACAGAATGTAATGTATTTTGCAGTTATTTAGCAATTACTGTACAGCAGATGAGTCGATGTTAACCTAGTCGCAGTTTTATCTTGTTAGTCTTCAGTGATGTAAATTATATTCATGTTTGGGCTGGTAAGGTTGATTAATAATATAACTTCAGGTATTACTGGAAATCTTTACATTTCCACAAAATTAGTTACTATTGAATAATTGTCAATGTTAAGGTTTAAAAATATATGGATATACAGCTGTACAAATATAGTTATGTGAGAAGCTGCATGTGAACTTTGCTTTTGGTTTCATTTCCTGCAAATAGATTTCAGAAGGCATGTCATTTATTTTTAGGATTTTTCTATAATAATTTTACCCTTGCTTTCAATTTAATTGTTTTTAACCTGAAGAATCACTTTTACCTTATCAATATCCCTAATGAAATCAAATGACAAGTGTTTTTTTAAGCCACAGATATTTTTTACCACCAACAGAATTCAATTAATACTGATAAGCTAGATATTTTTGCCCTCTTGTAATGATATATTTCTATTAAATTACACAGTAATTTTCACTTATGTTTAGTATGCCTTTTGCAAATGGGAAATTTAATTTTAGGATGAGCAAGGAGCTCTTATATTATTTGATCAGTAATTTTACCTACAGAATATGCTTATCAGTGCTAGTGCTTATATATCTCAATAAGAATGTGAGATTAATGTCCAGAACAAACTACCACATACTTTTAGCATTTATACATTTCCTAAATTTGATTTATGGTGAGAAATCAAGCCAGAAGGAATTTATAATCTTGTCTTTTAGTAACAGCAAGGGTCAGATCTCTAGGCATGTTATGATAAAATAGTTTGGGTTAAGGACTCTTGATAATGAAGCAAAACTGCTAATTATGAAATGACAGTGATGGAAATCAACCAGGTTTTTAAAATCATTTTCAGGCTAAGAACCTTAGTGAATACTTGCTCTGTAGGTATTATATTCAAGCTTCCTCGGTTATTCTTTCATCCCAGCAGTTCATCAGCCCCGTTCTTCAGTTGGAACGTTCTTACAGGATGGTACCGTGTCCTTTTTTCTGCCAGTACGTCCTGGACCTCATTACCTCCTGCTAGAACTAGTGCAGTAACCATGTAGCTACCCCTTTCGCTATGGCCTTCTCCCTTCCCAATGTACCCTATTTTCCCCCTTAAAAATCTAATTCTGTAATTTTCCCGCTTTCTTGCCTATAAATCTTTATTATATTCATATGAACCTTTAAAAGAGTCCCAACATTTTGACCCTTTTGTTCAAAGCCTTCGACAGTCTTGTCTTCTTTCACCTTTCTATCCTCTTTCCCCATTACTCCCACTCAGGATCCCTGTGTTTTAATTGAACTGGGAGAACGATTTAGCCTGTCACTATGATTGTGTTAATTCTCTTCCTTTCCTCTGCAATCTGTTTCTCTCCATTTCTGAGATACTATAGTTCTTATCAGTATTTTATATTATTTAGAATTAATATTACACTATTTTTAAATTATTTCATATCTTTAATATTCTTCCTAGTATTACTGTGCATTTCTTAACTGTATGACCTGTTTGGATACCATAGGTGCTTCTACATTGGTTCTAAAGAGTTCTGTGCAGGGGTCATCCATGGTCTTCAGCAATCAACCCCATACTCCTTTCTCTTCTCTACAATCCAGTCAAATTTCCATATATTTCACTTATTTGATGGCTCCAAATATTTGCTCATATTCATCCTTCCAGACCAATCTCAAATGACACAGATTTCATGAAACTGCATGATCTCTCCATTAACCTGTGCATATGTATGTGTGTGTGTGTGGGGGGAATGGTTTATATGATACATATATCTTATGAATCATAATACTCTATCATGGCACTTACCATGCTTTTTTTAATTTTGAAAAATATCTGTCTTCTTTTGACATGAATGTGTACAAGGCCAATGATCAAATTTTACACTTTTTAAATATAGCAGTGTCAGAGAAAGTGCGTAGGGCACAGTCAGCACTCAAAAAATTTTATCAAATTCAATTAAATAAATGGTATTTAACTAAAAGGAAAATTAGAGGAGCTGAGTAACTTCCAAATGACTATATTTAGTGTTCAGGTAATTGCAAACTTCTTTTGCAAACAAAGCATGTGATTAAAGTAGCCATGTAATTTCTCAATCTTGCTTAATTACTGAGGGTTGTTTTATAAGGATTATCCAGACTTTCTCTAACAATAAATAAGTTTGTGCCTATCAATAAACAAGTGCTATTTAACATTGGATTCATATCAGAGTCAGGCATAAAGCTGTTAAAAGGATAATGCTCCCCAAAACTCACTCATATTTTTTTAAAATAATATTTCTTGGCTTTAGACATCTTTTTTTAAATAACTTCCTCAGGTAATTCTGATCTATAACAATGACTGAGAACTGTTCTGGTCATTACTCTGTGTAACTAAGATGTAAGATCATCTGTGGAACATATGCTGAGCTTACATTTTAATAAATAGATTATTTATACTTTAACTATGTCACTCAACTGGTTTCTAAGAGATTCTGGTATTTATTAAAAGAAAAAGCAATTTATTTATTTTTACATAAATTTTTATATAAATTCCAAATTTTCTTATCACAAAGTATCCTCACTCCTGAAAGAATAGATTTGAAGTGATCGTTTACTTTATTTATGTGAGTGTTGTGCTTGATATAATTTAATGGCATTTAATTGCTATTTATAATGATGCAGTGATCATTTGATTTATGTTGTGGTTATTTTGTTCTTTTCTCTCTTGGAGAATCTCAGGGGAGAGTCCAGCTATTATGAATAATGGCATGTCCACAAAGAGAAGTTCACTTATCCTTCTTGTTCAATACATTTTTATGTGTCTTTAGAAAAACCAGTGAAGTTTCTAGAATATAGCATTATCAGTGTGTCAATAATAATCAGCTCAATTCCTCATGAATCTATTCATGTTTTTATTTGCATTTGTATTTATTCGTTACTTTAACACATATATATTGAATAATGATAGTATATCAGGCATTGTACTAAAAGCTACATTTGATTGATTAACAAATAGACATGGTCTTTTTTCTGATTGACCTTAGAAAATGGTATAGATTATAGAAAGAAGTACACACACACACACACACACACACACACACACACCCCTTGTGATTAGGATATGAGAGAAATAAAATGGAAGGATGTCTTTTACAGGATGTTCCTGAATTATACCGGGGTCAGGAGTGAAAGGAAAAGTCAGTTTAGGGTTTATTATGGAAGAATAGACAGCTGAGACTTGAAGTTTGGGAAGGAATTAATAAGGTAAAGAAAGAAACGTGAAAGGAGTATCCTAGGCAGAAAGAGCAGCATATTCAAGGGCTCTAAAGTCAAAGATATCTTGGAAATTTTCAAAGTTGAAAGACCATCCTGGAGCTGGTGCTTTGAACTGCTTCTCTGCTTCATCAAATTTAATCTTATGAATATTGTATGTTACAAAAAAAGAGCAGACATTGTTTACATGCCTACTATCTGCTAGACATTGTTCAGAGCACCATTCATGGATTTACTGGTTTAATTGTCACAATAACCTTTTGTGGTAGTACCATTATTAATGCTGTTTTACCTGTGAGAAAGCTGCGGTCCAGATTGCCTATGTAAACTACTCATAATTATACAGCTAGAAAATAGAGTAGTGGGTTTCAATCAATCTGTGTAGCCAACTTGAACAGCCAATACTCTGAGACAAAAGCTCTAGTGGCCCACCATGGAAAAGTCTAACAATTATGATTTATGACCAAAATAGGATCTTGAGTAATGATTACTCACTTAAAGCAATGCTTCTCATTCATAAATCCCACATATGTTTCACACTGTTATGGTGTGTCCTTAGACATTGAGATATATCCATCTTCAAAGAAGATTACAGCTACTCTTGCTTGAATGTTGTGGGCCTCTTATTTCGCTCCTCTCCTAACTTACCATTCAGTTTTCTTTCAGCCTCCTCAAACCATAATCTCAGATTTTTATGGGCAATCAAATTAATATTGGGGCTTATCTCATCCCCTTCAACAACAACCTATACCCAATATAGTGTCTAGGTGCGGTGTATAATTATAGCATGGAATTGATTCATTTTAGAAAGTCCTAAATAATTTTATAAATGCCTAAATTGTTTTAGTTTTGAATTAAGATCAATGTGTCATACAATTTGAAAATTTTTGTAACTTTACCTGCAGGTTAAAACATAAACCTCAGGTTTATTCATGTCTTCGAACATTCCTTATATTACAACTCTGTTTTTCAAATTTCAACCTCATTTGTTAAAATTCCTTGCTTTTTGTGTTCACTGTTATTAATGGAACTAAAAATATCAACCTTAGAATCCTGCTTTTATTTACGATGATTTCATTTATCGCATAGAGATGGTCAAATCATAATTGCCAAAATAATAACAAAAATACTAATTCTGAATGAGATTTAGACAGCTTTTAAGGAATGATGTGTGCTGTTTTCAGTTTATAATCTCATTTTGTAGTCCTTACTGCTGTGGATCCACTAGCTAGAGGCAGTATCAGGTGACCGAATATTTATTTAAGTTCATATAGTGAATGCCTATTTCCCTCTGTGTTCTTGGTTTTCAATAGATTTTTCCTACTTTCTAAATATGTGGAGTGTTTCCCACTTTGCAGCTTTATAACTGTTTTTTGTCCATCAGAAGATTACTAATACTTAAATGCCAGTGTACATATTCTTTCCCTTGATGACTAGTGGCACTTTTTTGTGCAAATTACTATTCATTTGCATACTTTTTCAGAAAAATCAATTACTCTTAAAGAGGGTTACTCAATGAATTTAACAAATGTGCTTGCATCTGTATCTTTGCCTTTTTTTTTCCTTGCACTTGCTGGCAGGTTGTGTATTTCAGCAGTGAGTTTACTTGCTTGGGCTTGTAAAGCTTATTGTCAACAGTTCACAGGTACAGAAGGCTTATCTGGGAACACACTCCCATGGACAATGGGAAGAATCACAGGACAAAAGTCAGAAGTGACCGAAATCACCCTCTAAATAGTTCTGCAGCTTCTTCCAAAATCAACAAAAGCAGATTTCTAAGGCTTCCAATCTGCCACTGCAATAACTTTTCCCTCTAATTCTTCTCTTTCCATTGTCACAAAAGGACCATAAAGCACCGAGTTCTTCTTAGAGAGCTGTTAGCATTCCTATTGGAAATCTGGACACTGCAGCTTCACAAAGAAAAATGATTTTCATTCTTAGTGACCCCTACAATATTTCTAAGTAGGTGTATTTGGAAGTACTACTTAAATGTTAACATGAGTGAGATGAGAGTGTCTCATTCAAACTGTCTCCTCATAACCCATTCCTGCAGCCAGATTGCTCAAAGGCCACTGAACCTTTTTTCACCATAAATTTTTCTTCTTTTCCAGGATTGTGCGGGCATTACGTTTTCCCCTTTTGTTCTTACTCAATGTGTTTTATTTCCAATAACTTCTCATATTTTCTTAGACCTCCAGATTACATAGGTAAACATAAAACTATTGGTGATAACACCATTGAGAAGAAAGAAAAAAGGTTGTGTGTTTTAATGTGAAATTAGGCATAATTTTTAAAAAATCCTAGGGTCTCAATCTTTAAAGGCTTTATAAGTGACCAAGAACCTCATTTTTTACCACATAATCACACACACACACACACACACACACACACACACACTTGCCTGTTTCCTTCATCCTTCTGTACTTAATATAATCTATAATAATAAAAGCGTAATATGCTAATTATACCAGACAGCTGAATGACCTTCCAGATGTCCTTCCAGACGACCTTCTGGATGAAGCCAGGGCTGCGAGGGCCAAGGCAAGCCGCCGCTGTGGCTCCAAGGGCCAAGCCCCTTGCACAAATTTTGTGCATCAGGCCTCTAGTTACAAAATAAAATGATAATAAAGATCCTTAAGTGTTTTAATCCCGTTTTTATATTCTTTTTTATTGCCAACATATTGTCAAAACTATAATTTTGATGTAATTATTTTGTTGTGAGCAAAATAATAAGTTTGGTATAGAAGAATGAATAGAGGAATATGAATTTTTGGTTTAGCTTAACCATAGCTTTAACCACATGTAAATTAAGTAACTTTCTTTACCTGTCTCATTTTCAGCCATGATCTTGATCTGAGATTCACAAGGACATTTGTGATGACTTATAGACATATAATTATATACCTGTATGTCCAGTATCAAATTCAACCTGCATCAAACCTTCTTCTTCAACTTAGGCCTTCCACATCTATTTCAAATATATTTGAAATGGTTTCCTATATTTTCAAACTCTATTTATGGTCCAAGGACTTTTCTATTCACTCAAGCCAGAGGCTTGTTTCCATAGAAAATAACTAAAAAAGAAAGAACAGCATAGATGGACCTAGAGAGCATTATGCTAAGCGAAATAAGGCAGTCAGAGAAATATAAATATCACATGATCTCATTCATATGTGGAATCTAATGACCAACATAAACTGATGAACAAAAATAGACCCAGAGACATAGAAACATCCAACAGACTGTCAAACCTCAGAGGGAAGGCAGGGAGGGTGGAGTGGGGGAAGAGATCAACCAATGAACTCATATGCATATATGCATAACCCAAGGACACAGACAGTGGATGGTGAAGGCTTGGGGAGGGGCTGGAGGGGAGAAGAGGGCATTGGGGGGGGGGGAAGGACATATGTAATACTTTCAACAATAAAGATTTATTTTTTTTAAAAAGAAAGAAAAGAAAACAACTCAGTCACTTTATACCTAATGTTCACAATTCAGATACCAAAAAAAGAAAAGAGAATGGGTTGTTCTAAAAGAGTTTCACAAAGTCAGTCAAGAAACCTGTGTAACAAGTTAGAAAAGGTTAATTCATGGGTACTATTGAATGGGGAATTTATAGTCTGATTTGAAGGACATTGTGCTAATTGGAAAGAAGAAAGAGATGGCAACATTGAAAAATCAAGTATGAGATTTCTTGGAGATGGACTAGAT
Organism: Cnephaeus nilssonii; assembly: GCF_951640355.1. NCBI lineage: Eukaryota > Metazoa > Chordata > Mammalia > Chiroptera > Vespertilionidae > Cnephaeus > Cnephaeus nilssonii. The sequence goes on along the minus strand of NC_137080.1, from coordinate 42,778,428 downwards.
GTGGGACAAAAACAACTGAGAAATGTGAATGAAGACTTCCAGGTTAAAAGCCTGCGAGGAAAGGGGATGAACATCGCCACAGAACATGATAGGGATGCTGGGAAGGGAGATAACAAGCCCTGTTAGTCATGTTTGAATGGAGACATTGGCAATAACTTACATATAGTCAAAACTTGATTATTCATGTAAGAGGATAATAAATTAGATTTAGCAATGAAAAGCAGTTTGGAGATAAGCTAATACGTGCAGTCGCCTTTCCCATCAAACCTTTTACGGAAAGAACAGTGAAATGGCACATTTGATTGATTTGAGTTTCAGTTTTTTTCTCCTCTTTACTCTTTCACTTGTGAATTTAACTAATGAAATATTTAATGGCCAAATACAAATACCAGCAGCAAGACTGTGGCAATCAAGACCTCCAATGTGAGCTGATAATTCAGTCAAGTGGAAAAGTTTAGATGAAAAGTTGCTCTCCAGGCCTGCGACACTATTTCGTTGTTGCTTTAAAAGGCAGGTCCCAGATCATGATAGTTACTCATTTTCTCTTCAGAAAGTTTAAGTGAAAGTTCCTTCTTAATAATGTCTTGATAGAGACCAGGCAGACAGCTCTGGTAGGGGGAGGGTTGTTGGTGAAGGGGGCTGAGCAAAAAAGAAAAAAAAAAAAGAGAGAGAGAAAGAACTCAAGGGCACCGACAACAGTGTGGTTTTTGAGGTGGGTGGGGTGGAGATGGAAGAGGGTATAAGGTGAATAAATGGTGATGAGAATAAAATAAAGGAAAATATAATAATGTCTTGAGATATCAAAACAGGGTTTGTTGTTCAGGCAAGAGAGCAATGTATGAGCTCTTATGGAGACTCTCTCATTAATAGTTTTTGATTCTAACAAACCAGTCATTCTTAGTATTGCCTTTTTTTGAAGACATTAAGTTGTTTTGATGGTAACTGCTACGTTCTTTCAATCTTGCTTCCTGGTATTCTCACTTCCAATTGTGATAACCTGTAGTGCACCATGGGCTTCTGACATGATTGCTAATTAGGGATGGCAGCATTCAGAGTTTAAGAGCCAGTGACTAGAAGGAAGCTGCAAGACCATGACTCCGACAATGGCAAGACCTTTCTTAGCTCTACAGCAGTAAAAGCACAACAGTTGGAAAGGCAGATGCTAAAAAGAAATGAATAATCCTGTGTGTCAGTGGAGTAGTAACAATTAGCTATGTTAATTATTGTTTGTGCTTATCTATTGCTTATTGTTCTTATCGGTCATACTGTGAATTGGAAGTGTTTTGGTTTTTTATTGCCTGTCCAGTTAAGTTTCTGTGTATTTTCCAGCTGCATTTAGAGTAGTAGGAATCATTAAAATGCAATAAAATACTAATAGTTAGATCAAAGTTTACTACATACATTTATGAAGCTTACTTAATTTTGCTAAGAAAAAAAAAGATTATATTTGAATGACTAGTTTAGGCCAGTGGTGATATTTATTTTTTTTTTAAAGTAAAATTACAAGCTTGAAATTTTCTATAGACCTTGAATAGTATAAAAAGTATAAAAACCAAATAGTAATATTTACAAATGTTACTGATACTGTATTCTTATTAAATTTCATCAGGCTTAAAAATACCATTTTAAATTAATGTAATCAAATACTTTATAAATTAATCACTTATGTATAATGTAATAATTATTTCTGAAATTATTTTGAAAGAATTTACAAACATGATCTACTAAATTAGCACTTAAATATATTTTTTCATAATATTGATAAATATAATTTTTTATTTTTAAAGTTTCTTTCAGTAATGATTCATATTTCTTCACACTTAATAACCAAAAGTTTGATAATTATGAATAAAGCTCTAAAAGTCTCTGTTATTTATTACCATCATAAATGTTTCTATGAAATTTTTTAAGTAATAAACAATAATATTTCTATTTGAAGCACTTTAGGATAAACGTAAGAACAGCCAACCATTTTTAGAAGGGAAAAATGCAAGCTGTTTAAAAGTGAGGCACCAGAATATGGTTCTTCATTCTGTTTGGAGGTTTTGACCATGGCTTGGCTCCTCATTTGGCAGATAGCCTGGCACCCTATGCCAGCTGTCAAGCAGAAGACAAGGGAGGGACAGTTACTGTGGAGAAGCTACTGGTGTTCCCTAGTCAGATCCAAAGGAAAACAGAAGCTGATGGAACAAAACATACCATTTCCCTTCATTAGGAGCCTGGTTTTCTGTGTCAACTTGCATTCTATTTTTCATCCTTAATCTACCGTTTCAGTACTGGAGCTTCATTTTATTAATTCTAGTATTGGTTTGTAGTTCAAATAATTAGAATTGTCTGAACATCTGTAATCAAAGGGGTGCTATCCTCATTAACACAGTAAAAGTGTTAATTCTCTTAAATTCCACTGAAATTTCTAATGATTTAGGGAAAACACACAAAGAACAATGAAAACAGTAATATTATAAGGTAAAGTTAAAAGGAGAACACATGCCATATTTCAGTAGCCTATTGACCAAATAGTGCTTATAGGGAGAGCTTGCTGATTATCTCCTAAAATGACATTTCTAATTATGAATTCAAACAATGTGATTTTATGTTTTTGGTCAGGAAAATACTTTATTTTTTAATGCTTCCTTAAATCACTTCATGAAAATGTTGCTATATTTAAGAGGTCTATAATTAATTGTCTTTGGTTGTTTAAATATTTAATTGTGCATCTTATATGTAGTTATAATTTTACCTCATCCTTTACTAATTTTAATTGATTTTATCTGTCTTATTTTTTATTTGCTTTTGGTGAGAACTTCACTCTTTGAACCTGTTTTCTTTGTTTTAATGGTATTTTTATCATTATTAGCTAAAATAAAGAATTTATTCTCAAAGACTTTTTATTTCTAGTTTTCCAATTACTTATATTTCAAGGGGCAATAAATATTATTGAATACATTGGTTATCTATACAGATTATCATTAATTTCCAAGTTGTAATTACTGTTCTGATGAATGTATTATTCAGCTTCTGAATAGTGAAAATAGTTGTATTCCAGAGATAAACTATTATTGGTTGTGGTTGAAAAATTGTTCAATGGACTGCTGTGTTTTGTTTGTTGTATTGTTTTTAGGTAGATTTGACAGTGACTGCTCTTTAGTTACAGTATTAAACCATTTTGTTAGCTTTCTATGTCAGTGTTATGATAACTACATTTAAAAAGAGAGGAACTGGTTCCATAGCATTTAGTACTCTCTAAAGCATTATATATATATATATCCTGAATTATTTGCTTTATATTAGTTTAAAATTAAAATCTCACAGTATTTAGAATTTTTTTCTGGAAGATTTATTTAATAATCATTATAATTTATTTTATGTTTATTTACCTATTTATTTTATTACTGTGGTTTTTTTTGAGCCAGTTTTATATTGCGCATTGATGCGCATCAAGGTATTTAAGTTTATTAACATAGCTTTTCACATAAGGCCATTATATAAATCTGATAATCTATATCTATTGAGTACCTTTCCAATGTAAAATTCTGTGTTTTGAAATTTTTTTCTCATTCTAAAAATGTGGTTAACTAAGAAATCTTACTGCCTTATTGTTGCTTTTACTAAAAGACATATATAATTTTCATTCTCTTTTTTCCTATTTTATACTTTAATTTTTTCCTACTTCCTTACTATTTTTCTCCTGCTTCTTCTCTATTTTTGGTTGTCCATTTTCTAGCTTTTTATTATATGTGCTCAATTTGTTTATTAAGTTACTTAATGCTAAATTCACATAAGGCTAAATTTTTCTCTGTAAAAATGCAGATTAGGGTAATACATGATGAGTTTAATATTAAGCATATTGCATTTAATTTTTTATGGCGTCTTTCATTGGCAGTTAGACATGTAGTTCAATAGCTGAAGAGAATAGTTCTTACTGGAGATGTTATCTGGAGTTATCAAAATAGATGGTGGTTGGCATTCTGAATATTGGTGATATTGTTCCTTAGAGAGCACATGTGTGTTTTTAGTGAATCTATACCACTGCACAATTCTCCTTTCTTGGATTATATCATAAACATATTTACTGTATTTTTTATTTGAAAAATACTCATAAATGAGAGCTTCCAGGAAGATAAAGCATTTGGTATAGGAAAAAAATATATATATACTGTCCTTTGATTCGTGCTCAAGAGTCCCTTATCCATATTGAGAAGTAATGATGACAATTACTAGATTTTCAAGACCAGTAAGTCCTAAATTATGTCAGGTACTTCCAACCTAACTTCATTTTCTGATCAATATCTGTTTCTCAAGTTCTTATCTCTGTACTTTCAATCAAAACTTGATTATTTGACATTGATTCCTAATTGCTTCTCTTTATTTGAGATTAAAGTGGTTCTATTAATGACAGACTATATCCTGAATCCAGTTAACCCAGCACAATGACTCAGAAAGAAAAGTACAGACTGCTTCCCCTGGCAGAAAATACTTCTGTACTTTGCTCTACTAATATCACCAAAGTGAGTGTTTTTTTCCTAGAAATCCAGAATAATAGATAAGTCCCCAGGTCCTTATCCATTTATTTTTTATTTTTATTTTTTAATTTCTTTATTGATTATGGTGTTACATATGTGTCCTTATTCCCTCATTACCCTCCCCACACACCCCTCATGCCCTCACCCCCCTATTGTCTGTGTCCATTGGTTAGGCTTATATGCATGCATATAAGTCCTTTGGTTGATCTATACCCCTTACTCCCACCCTCTCCTACCTTCCCTCTGAGGTTTAATGGTCTGATCGATGTTTCTCTGTCTCTGGATCTATTTTTGTTCATCAGTTATTATATTCCATAAATGAGTGAGATCATGTGGTATTTTTCTTTCTCTGACTGGCTTATTTCACTTAGCATAATGCTCTCCAGTTCTATCCATGCTATTGCAAATGGTAAGAACTCCTTTTCTTTTACCACAGCATAGTATTCCATTGTGTAGATGTACCACAGTTTTTTAATCCACTCATCTGCTGATGGGCACTTAGGCTGTTTCCAAATCTTAGCTATTGTAAATTGTGCTGCTATGAACATAGGGGTGCATATGTCCTTTCTAATTGGTGTTTCTAGTTTCTTGGGATATATTCCTAGAAGTGGGATCACTTGGTCAAATGGGAATTCCATTTTTAGTTTTTTGAGGAAACTCCATACTGTTCTCCACAGTGGCTGCACCAGTCTGCATTCCCACCAGCAGTGCACAAGGGTTCCTTTTTCTCTGCATCCTCGCCAGCACTTGTCATTTGTTGATTTGGTGATGATAGCCATTCTGACAGGTCCTTATTCTTTTATAAGTCAATGTATTTTATTGTGCATCGCTCAATATGCATTTATGTCATTAACTTATGTCATTAATTAGATAATCAAATAAGAATGAGCATTATTAACTTGAATTCTGTAAATTTTATGTTCTGAGATCTCTTAGCCTTAGTTTCATGTAGTAATTGGTTTTTAAAAAAGTAACTTGTGAATTTTTTTTTTTTATCACCTTGTCTTAGTAAACTTATATTGGTAAAACAAACAGAAGAATTTTTACCACTTCATCTGAGAACAAACTAATAGGAAAGCAATGCCTTTGTCACATAGCTGTTTGGAAAACATTTCCTATTATATGAAGAATATTTTATGCTGCATTCAAATGTAAATAGAGTCAAAGTTCATCATATATTTTTTACAGCTTTTTGTTCTTAAAAGAAATCTAAATTTATATTTCCTACTTTGAAGTTTTATACTTGAAATTGTTGGTATGTACAATGCTCTCTGACCTTAGAAATGATACACTACTTTCATAATACAGCATGCACTTTCTATGCCCTGCAGCAATAGCATTCCCTGCTTATTAATTGGTTACATCAGAATTTCAGTGTGTTCTGTAGTTCTAATAAGTATGAGTTACAGGTATATCCTACAACTATTCTGTGGTTAAATAGATTTAGGAAAATACTTGGTTGAGCCAAATTCATAATTTTGTCACTGAGTCTTTAGTAAATTCATATGTATTGTGGATATCTCAAAGGGATGCAATTATGTACAATTTCCAAATATTTTTAATTGCATAATTTTATTAAAAATAAAACTTTTGGGGTAATTTTCAAGAAAAATACACTGTAGACAACACAAGGTTAAACCATAACATCTTTGAAGCCCTCCTTGATATCTGTGAAGGAATTTACATATATATGCAAATCCATGAACTGCCTACCCCACCAATAATCAGCAGAGGATTAATTGACACTTGATATCTGAATTTAATACCTCACTGAAAAAAGGACTTTTCTGCAGGTTTCAGGGCCAAATAGAAGTTAGAAAGTCTAGTTTTGAATTCTGAATCTGCCATATATTAGATGATTTATGTTGGGTGAGTTACCTTAACTTTACATGAGGATAATAATAATGAAATGCAACTTGAAGTTTGTATTAGAGGTAAAAATTTGGAAAATATATAACAATTTCCTGGCATAATATTATCTATAAACTAGAGGCCCAGTGTGCAAAATTTGTGCACTTGGAAGGGGCATCCCTCAGCCTGGCCTGCACCCTCTCGCAGTCTACGAGCCCTCGGAGGATGTCCGACTGATGGCTTAGAGCTGCGGCTTAGGTCAGTCGGACATCCTTAGTGCTGCCACAGAGGCGGGAAAGGCTCCCACCACCACCGCTGCACTCACCAGCCATGAGCCCAGCTTCTGGCTGAGCAGCACTCCCCCTGTGGAAGTGCACTGACCACCACGGGGCAGCTTCTGCATTGAGTGTCTGCGCCCTGGTGGTCGGTGCACATCATAGCAACTGGTCATTCCGTCGTTCAGTCAAGTTGCATATTAGCCTTTTATTATATAAGATGATAGCTTCTAATGGTTACAAAGTAATTTATAAATTAAAAGGCAATGAATGCGGTGCCCATATTTACTGTTTTTCCCCAAGGTTTTTAAACATATTTATAAACATCTTCCTCTTATTACCCACCATTCCTCTTTTTGGGCCATGTGCAGGGAAATTTTTCTGTATACCTTTTCTCATTCCATTTCTTTTACCTGAACAACTCTTATTTCTCTCCATTTATATAATGTGTTCTCATTCTACAATCCATTTTTCTGATGGCCTTTCCTCTAGGATGACTTATCTAACTACCTTGGAACATTTTTTCTTTCCTTTTGCTGGCACCTAATGGTCCTCTTATCTATACAATTTATTCCTTAGGCACTTACATGAAAACTTGTATTACTAATTTACACTTTTCTATTTTCAACTAGATTAAAAGACACTTAGGAGAAATGATTCTGTCCTAAAGAAGGGTATATTTTTAATGATAGGTAATTAATAGACATTTGTTGATTTTATTGATTACAGAGGACAGTGGCTGAAAGTTAAACTCACCATTCATTATGTAAAAAAGAACTTTCAGCAGATACATGCTGCTAACTGCTACTAATCATTGGTGGATAATCCTCATTGCACAAGGACTTTTTCGTATGAGTGTTTTACGTGCATATTCAGGAATGTTGAAGAGCTTGCAGTACCTGATCCATTCTCAGGTGTGATTAGGGTAGGAAGCCAATTCGTATTTAGCTCTTGATTCTAATTCATATATCTATCAGCTGATTTGGAAAAGTTATATAAGTAGAGTTAGAGGATGGGTACTCCTTTATAAGATCCCAAAGCCTCCAAAAGCAAATTGTTGTGCTAAATTATTGGAAACAGAATCCTAATGATTGAAACACGTTGTAATCATTTGACAAATTATGTCTTTCTCCTTTTGATTTGCTTTTTCTCTCTCCCAAACAGGCATTCAAATTTATCCAATGTCTATATAGTTAAAAAACATACCTAAAGGGAGAATACTGGGGGGGAAATTCTCAACTTCATTTCCTACCTCAAAATTGGTTTTAGGTAGATGCTTAAAAGTAATCTTAGGAAAGAGAATGCCATTCTAGACAGGATATGAATTGAAGTCCTGATAATCAACAATGATTATATCTAGATAGTTTTTCAGAATTTTATAGCAAAAAGGTTTTTTCCTAACTTAGGTTCTTATGATATTATCTCTCCCTATTTTTCTTGCTTCACACTGTCTTTCTCTTAAATCATACAGCTATTTATTCTTTTCAACATCCACATGAATAATTCTCTCTCTCTAAAATATTTCCATTTACTTCTTTGTTTAACTCAGTAGTTCTCATGCCTTAATGCATATATGACTGGCTACTAATTTCTGCTCCCAGTGTAAAATGAAAACGAGGATCACTTTTGTAGAAATTGTTAAGAATTCTAGAAGGGCGCCAGCAGAGTAGTAAACCTAGCACAGGAACCTTCAGAGTGTTGGGCTCTGTACATCTTCATGGGCCACACACCCATAAAGCTGGCCCAACTACACATTCTACTCACCTAGAAAGTATTTTAAAAGTAAGGATGCCTGGGTAGCACCCTAGGTGAATTAGATCATAATCTCTGGAAGTGGCCGTCAGGCATCAGTATTATAATTTTAATTGAAAATATTTAATTTTTTAAATGTAAAACTGGGACTGAGAACTGAAATCAAATGCTATTTCCTTGTGACCTCACATTGTACTTATTCATTTGTTTTCCATCTCTCTCATTAAACTGTAATGCTCAAGAATAAGTACCATATCCTATTAGTCTTCTCCTCTTCATGACATAATGCCTGGGTTATTTATGGACATCTATAACTAGTTATTGAGTGAATGAATTAATATATAGATATTAATAGGACCTGTTTATTCATTTTATAGAGAATAATCAAGGAGAAAATAAAAGCAGACATTAGATGATAAGTTTAAGGTGAAAAGAGGAAGCACATTTGTTTTTTTTAATATCTATATATATAAAGAGCCAGCGTCCATAACGACTGCAGGCTCGACCTAACACCAGAAGGCAGTTCTGGGTTGCCGTGGTGACCCAGCACTTACTGTCAAGCGGGCTGCAGATCAGGCCCAGATAGAGGCCTGCAGAGAGAGAGAGGCAGGATCTTATCCTCAGCCTCCATGGCAGCTGTTGATCAGCCATTGCCTCTCTCTTTCTCTCCAGGCTTCGCCAGCAGCCACACCTCTGTTTCTCTCCTGGCCTCCTCAGGGCTGCTGATCAGCCCCGCCTTTTTGATCAGGCCCAGAGATAGGCTCAGAGATTCTGACTGGCATAGAAACCGACCAATCAGAACCAAATCTGGGTGAAGTGTGAGGAGCCAATGGCTGCCTAGGAGGCGGAGCTTTTGACGCTGACTGGCATAGAAACTGACCAATCAGAACCTAATCTGGGTGAACTGCGAAGGCAGAACCTAAGGTGGGGGCTGAAGAGGGGTTTTAATGGCAACAGCTGTTTGGTGTAAGGTATAAGACAGTGGTTCAATTTTTTCATAACCAGTTTGGTAGTATAGTGCATATGACTGGCTATCAGTCCAGATATAGGGATTATGTGTTTTTGTCTGCCAAGAGCATCTCCTCCTGCTGAAAAAGCCCCCCCCCCCCCCCCATTTAAGCAATCCTATCCTATATAATCTATCTATACTACTAAAAAGGTAATATGCTAATTATACTGGGTCAACCAGCAATCTTCCAGATGTCCATCTTTCTTCCAGACAAAGCCATGGTGGTGGGGACTGAGGCAGAGGCACTTGGGGGCGAGATCAGGCCAGCAGGAGAGGGCAGTTAGGGGCGATGAGGCAGGCAGAGGCAGTTAGGGGCAATCAGTCCAGCTGGGGAGGGCAGTTAGGGTTGACATCAGGCCATCAGGGGAGGGCCGTGGGGGGCAAGATCAGGCCAGCAGGGGAGGGCAGTTGGGGGCAACCAGGCCGGCAGGGGAGGGCACTTGGGGGCAAGATCAGGCCAACAGGGGAGGGCAGTTGGGGGCGAGATCAGGCTGGCAGGGGAGGGCAGTTCGGGACAATCAAGCAAGAAGGCAGAGGTAGTTAGGGGCAATCAGGCAGGCAGGCATGTCAGTGGTTAGAAGCCAGCAGTCCCAGATTGCAAGAGGGATGTCTGACTGCCGATGGTCAGACATCCCCCAAGGGGTCCCCGATTGGAGAGGGTGCAGGCTGGGCTGAGGGACCCTCCCCATACACGAATTTTGTGCACCAGTCCCCTAGCATGTGTGTGTGTGTGTGTGTGTGTGTGTGTGTGTGTGTGTGTGTGTATAATTGATTCTAGATATGAAAGGAGAAGGAGAGAGAGAGACAGAAACATCAATGATGAGAGAAACATTGATTGGCTGCCTCCTGCAGGTCCCCTACTAGGGATTGAGCCCACAACCCAAGCATATGCCCTTAATTGGAATCAAACCTGGGACCCTTCAGTCTGCAGGCCAATGCTCTATCTACTGAGCCAAACCAGCTAGGGCAAAAGTGCATTCTTAAAAGAGAATGAAATAAAGTAAAATAAGAAATTTGAGAAATTATATCTAAATATTAATTTTCTCATTGAACAAGGTGTTTACCCACACCATAGCTACCATAATTTTGTGCTTAGAGAGACAATTATTTTATTTATCTATTACTCATTAAACATTCAGTGTTGATAAAAAAAACAACAACATAAGAATAAGGAATAGATATGGGAGAATTTTTAAATAAAAATAAGGAAAAATAATCACTCCCTAGATTCATCTATCACACATTTTGGGAGGATAAATTTGTGGTTATAGTACATCTAGATATATTGCACAGCTTGTGAATGGGACCAGAGTTGGGAAGGAATGGCTATTTTTACCAGTGGTTTGTCAGATCAAAGTAGTAGGATAAATGTAAGTACCCACAAGCACTAGTAAAGTACAATTCTATTACACACACACATATATATATATATTCTATTACATATATATATATATATATATATATATATATATATATATATATATATATCTTGTAATTATTTTTAAATATTTTATTGATTTTTAGAGAGAGGAGAAGGGAGTTGTGGGAGAGATACATTAATGTGAGAACATAACATCAATTGGTGGCCTCCTCACACCCTCTATCAACAGGAATGGAGCCTGAAACCCGGGCATGTGTCCTGACCGGGAATCAAACTGGCAATCTTTTGGTACAAGGGACAATGCCTAACCAGTTAAGCCACACCAGCCAGGGCTTGTATTTATTTTTCTCTAAATAATATATCATAGCAATTTGAGGACATACTACATATTTCATTTATTTATTCTTCACAGGGATTGGTGAACTAAGGCCAAAGGGCTGGCCACTTTTTGTCCATTTGGTTGTTTCATTTTGTTCTTTATTGAGGTAAAACGTACATAATATAAAATATAGCATTCTCACCATTTAAAGTATACAATTCAGTGGCTTTTAGTATGTTCACAATGTTTTAATCCTCACCTGAAGATACTTTCCCATTGATTTTTTAGAGAGAGTGGAAGAGAGAGAGACAGAGAAACTTTGATGTGAAACAGATACATTGATTGGTTGCTTCCTGCACACGCCTGACCAGGGCCTGGGCCGGGGAGGAGCCTGCAACCAAGGTATATGCCCTGGACCGGAATTGAACCTGGGACCCTTAGGTCCACAGGCTGGCGCTCTATCCACTGAGCAGAACTGGCTGGGGCAATATGTTCACAATGTTGAATGGTCATCACCATTATCTTGTTCCAGACCATTTTTATCATCTAGAAACTTTGTATCCATTAAGTATTCACTTCCTATTCCTCCCTAGGACTAGCTGCTGGCAACCACTAATTTGGTTTCTGTTTCCATGGTTTACTTATTCTACATCTTTCAAATAAATACAGTAAGTGATGTAACTAGGATTCGCTTTTACATTTCTGCAAAAAAGACAGTGGGGTTTTGATGACTGCACTGAATTTTCTGATTGCTTTGGGTATTATTTCTATTTTAACATGATTAAGTTTTCCATTTTTCTTTTTTAAAAATTAAATTTATTAGGGTGACATTGGTTAATAGGATCATATAGGTTTCAAGTGTACATTTCTATGATACATAATCTATGTATCACATTGTGTGTCCACCATCCAAAGTCAAACCATCTTCCATCAACATATATTTGGCCTCTTTTACCCCCTGCCCCACTCCATACCCTCCCCTCTGGTAACCATGGTACTGTTTTCTGTGTCTATGAGTTTCACTTTTATATCCCACATATGAGTGAAGTCATAGGGTTCTTAGATTTTTCTGACTGACTTATTTTGCTTACCATAATTTTCTCAAGGTGCATCCATGTTGTCACAAATGGCAGTATTTCTTCTCATGACTGAGTGGTATTCCATTGTATATATGCACCACTTCTCCTTTATCCAATCCTCTATCGAAGGACACTTTGGTTGTCTTCATGTCTTGGACACCATGGATAATGTGCAGTGAAAAGAGGTGTGCATATATCTTTGCAAATAAGTGTTTTAGAGTTTATCTGGTAAATAGGCATCTATGTAGGCTTCCCTTGAATAGAGATTCCCTTTAATATACTAGAATTTTTCATATTCCTTATTCTATTAAGTATCTCTTTCCCCAGCCTCTTCTGTTCCAGGCATTTTGGTTCATGTAGTTTTGCCTCTTGCTCAGGAGGTAGTGGCTAATGTATTTGTCTAAAAATGCTCATTACAACACCACCTATAAAGCAGCTTCAGTTCCCATGAAGCTCCATGTGGGCGAAACAAAGTGAAGCCCTTAAGCCGGTCCTCCAGGGAACCGTCACACAGTCAAAATACAGAACTGCCTTTTGTGAGAATAAGCCCAATACTGTTCCCTATGCTGCTCAGAGCCTGCACCAGGAATACTGGCTGCCCTCTTCAAGGGGGCTACAGAATAGGGAAGAGGAGGGTAGTAGTAATTTGTATGCACCAGAGGTCTTCTAGCAAATTCCTGCAGGTTTTCTCTTCACAAAGCATTTCCCTAGTTGTAAGCTGTTTCTTTGTCTTTTTTTTTTTAATTAGATTCCAGAGTTCCTAAAAAATTGATTTTTTTAAATTCTAACATTTTTTGCCAGTTTTTCCATTGCTTCTGTGGCTTCTTTTGTTCTACAATGGCAGAGTTGAGTAGTTGCAACTGTGTTGTCCAAGGAGCCAAATTATTTACTATTTAATTTTTAAGAGAGATTTTGCTGACCTCTATTCTAGAAATCAGTAAGTACATAGGATCTACACAAAAAGTATTTGTTTATGCGTACATTGGTAGAAATGGATGGAAGAACAAAAATAATTATATTTATATTTTAGAGGGAGGTTATCAAATGTAAATATCTACATGCATCTTATTAGACAGCATATAAAAACTTAAAATTGTACTCTCTTAAAAGACCCTGATAATTTACCGATCATTTTTGGAGTTGTCATTTTTTACTTAGAGTTCACTATTCCATACAGGATTAGTGATGGCCAGTTAAAATCAAAACATGCCAATTGAAAATATGTATTAATATTTGGAAAACATCCTACTGTTATCATAAGCTATTTTTTTTTGTTCTAGGTTATATGATTTATGCTCTTCATCTATCCAAGAGTGTTGCCTAGTAGATTAGAGGGATAGGTCATTATCAGATAGTTATAGGGAGTCGATATCTTATTTGTTAACGAAATATCCATCTTCTGAACATCGCTGTCAGTGGTAACATCCTTAATCTCCCTTTCAAAAGCATGATTCTCTACTTTGTGTTCTCTTGAGCATCTTAGGGCAAGATATTCAGGTATGTTGTTTTTTAAAACATTTTCTCATGTTAACACATACGTTTTATAGTTTTAAAGGGCTGACTCAACTTCCAGAAGAGGCAACCTCAGCGGCAGCATTGCCCTTGCCCTTCATGTTGCTCATTTGTTAGCCTTCTACTTCTAATCAGCTTCTCAGCACCTACCTTGATCTTCGCACTCATTGAAAACCAAGTTGCTCTGTTATTAGTCAGTGCTTTCAGGGTGAGGACAGTGATGAGATGTAATGAGTATGCCCTCAAGGCTTAGAACATAGAAAAAAAATAAACCATTCTTGGGAAAATATAAACTGCTCATTTTTAAGTTTTAAAGTCCGTAACTTTTCGTTTGGCCCATAGGGATGCTATTTGAAAAAAGGTGGTGTTTTGTTGCTGTTTTGTTTTGTTTTGTTTTGTTTTATTTTGTTTTTTGGTCAACCTTATCTTCATTACAGAAAAATTAAGAGTCATAACAATATAAATGCATAAAACCTAAATCCTTTAATACTGTTCTTAATTGAGAATAATGTTATCCATAAACGATTTGGGTTTCAGCTGGTTGCCACAAACTAATTTTTAATTTTTCTGGTAATAGAGTAAATTCAGAACCAGACTGAGGCCAACTGAATATCCACAGAGGAACAGAATGCTCTAAAACAAGACGCACAGTTGTGTTTCTTAGAAATGTGCTCTAAAGTAATACTTTGTTCTAATGATTAGCCAAGCAGAGTAGCCGTGCAAGTAATACAGGATTATATGAAATAGATAAGTGTCTTAAGTTCATCACTACATGGGAGCTCCAGTAGGGCAGAATTCTTAGGTGTTTTTTTCTTTTGTTTTTCATTGTTGTATATCTGGAGCCTAAAAGAGTGCTGGCACATATTAGTTCAGTTCATGTTTGAAGAAATAAATTAGTTAGTTTAGCTTTATTATTGCAATAGAAAGATATATTTTATAGATGATAATATAAAATTAATTTGCATTTTATGGCCTTGTCTTTTGAATATTATGGGTAAGACAATATCGTTCAAGGGTTAACATCTGAAGAAGATAATTTAGCTCTCTGTAGATAAGGACTGAGGTATATATGAGTTATACACTTAGAATCATGAAATTTCATTATATATAAATAAAACATTTTGTTCCCCGGAACCTTAAAACATACTTTACTTTTTCAGAACTTTATTTTAGGTTTATTCTGTGCCAACTCCCATCCAATGCTGATAAAAATATATGAGTTGTTGGGTTCCTTAAAACTGGAGTTGATAGTGGAAATGCTGACAAATCCTTATTACAGATGCCAGTAGAATGAAGTGCCTTTACCTCTAGCAAATGCTGATGTGGAGATTTAAGACTCTATGAGAAATCAGTGAAGTTGCCCAGGAGAGTTTTATCATATTATTCATTGAACTCAATATGTGGTACAGTAATTGCTTCTGGTACCATTTTTCTTTTCTTACATGAGTATATTATTTATTCTTGTGCTGTGCGAAGCAGAGAAAGAGAGTTTAAAAGAGAGTCATAACTCCATGTAAACTATCTTGTGACACAGTGTAACTGGAGATAGGAATCACAGCTGGAAAACTGTGTCTTACTTACCAGAATTAAATATGGGGAAATGGTATTTGACATTGTAGAGATCCATAAATACTAAAAAGATGCACTCAGACCACATAATTTTTTCTAGTAATACGAAAGCCTGTCTAAGGAGACTTTTTAATCTCATAGGGGTCAACAAATTTATTTGCCTCTGACAGAAGTTTTCTTATTAGGTTATAGGTGAAGAAAATCAAGTTAATAGGTCAAATGGTTACTACTAATTGTAGATTAATGACATTTAAATAGCATAATAATTCTTGAAATTTTTGTTCTGCTTTGTACCTTGTGCACATATACCTCCCATGCACATACCTCCTGGACTCTTAAGTGTTCACTAGCTTTTATCATATTTTTCTTCAGTGTTCAAGTAAATTCATGTGAAAAATACACCATAAATATTTTGGAACAAAAAAGTAAAATAGAGACAATGGTGATTGAACAGTGAAAATAGGAAAATAGAAGCATTTTTTTAGACATATATTACTGAGTCTGATGGGTTTAAAATATGCTATTTTCCTAAATTCTGTACTGTTATGTTAAAAACATGTATTCTTATTTGGAAAGGAGATAATTTGTTAATTTGTGATGTAGAAAATGAATTTTTGGATTACATAGTTACTCATTTTCTACATTGTTGTTTTGATTGGATTGTTTAATGAGTAAGTGTATTATCATTTTGCATTCAGCATAGACCAGAATTTAATCCCAGTTGATTGAAAAAAAATAAAGCCATACAGTACATATTAAGTTATCCAATGACCTATGTGCAATTATGCATTCACATGCTGTTGGGAAATGATCACTAGGAACCATTTAATGCGGTCTAGTAGTCTGACTCCCTAAATTGTGTGCTAACTGTTGTTAGGCAAAATACTTTACACCCCTGTCCTCAGTTATTTCACGTATAAAATAGAAACAATAATGTTACTGACCATTACAGGGTTGTAATAAGGAATAAATAAATTAATCTAAGAAAAGCACATAGAAAAGGGCCTGACTCAAAGTAAGTGCTTGGAAAATATTAGATGGTGCTATTAGTG
This sequence comes from Cnephaeus nilssonii, assembly GCF_951640355.1. Taxonomy (NCBI): domain Eukaryota; kingdom Metazoa; phylum Chordata; class Mammalia; order Chiroptera; family Vespertilionidae; genus Cnephaeus; species Cnephaeus nilssonii. Next base: position 42,762,106 of record NC_137080.1, on the reverse strand, counting down.
CAGGGATCTTGATAAATGACTAGTGCTTGTGACTTTTAAATCAATACATATTAATATAATTTATTTTATATGTATTTAATATATGTAAATAAATTAATTTATATATGTAATTAATTTAATATATATACATGCATTCATTTTTAAGTCAGAAACTGAATGAAAACCAAAGTATGAAGTTGACAGAATTAATCTATTGAATCAATATGCTTCTTTTAATTCCCAGCCCTAAATTCTCGGGCTGGCCTCTCTTCTGCAGGGGAATATGGTGTATACTTCTCAAATCTCTAACCCTCTGCTCATGGGTTAGTGACCTGAGGATTTATTACTACTATAATAGGACCCCCTAGGGAAACAGACCTCTGGTAATTTTTCTCTTCAAGTTCAAGTTCCCTTGTCCCCTGCCCTCTCCTCCCCCGCCCCCTCCATTGACCACAACAACCCTTTTCCATTTAATTCACTATACAGTCATTTTGTTTGTAAGCCTGCTAGGTGCGTGGTGATGACTGGTACTATTAATGAAAATTTAAGTAACTATCTTGCCATGTACATTTTGCAATTCTAGTTCAGAAGATACACATATAAATCATCTCTCACTACTCAATATGGTAATATTATGGTAAAAGAATTTAAAAGTTATATGGGAAAACCAGAAAAAGAGACACCTGAATATGCTCTGCACATGAAAGCTGTTTAGCTTTAGTATTTCCTCTTGTCAGTGTAACAAGGGTATCTAAATTGTGATCAATGGAATCATGTTATCTCATTTAAAGAGTAGAGCAGAAATGGATATAATAACTCCAAGGTTGGAAAAATCCTATATCTATCACATTCTTAGTACTCTGTGTACCTCTGGGGAATGAAGTTTACATGTGATCATGTACATAAAAATTAGAGAGAATACTAACTGTTCTCTTACCTAATGGTAAAACCAATTATCTAGCTTTGAATTTAGCTGCAGATTAATTTCTGATTTAAAGTTATTTAACCTAAATGCATTTAAAAATTCAGCATGTATGGATTTCCATAAATGGTCTGATAGTATAGAAAGCAACATAAAATAGTGGGAAAAGTGTGTACCCTGGAATTTAAATGATCTGAGTTAAAAAATATCATCTTTTCCTCTTCTTAGATCCTCTTTATCTCTTGGTAACCATATAAAGTGGGAAATTCTTTTAACCTCTCTTGAAAATGACCATTGTAAAAGAGTCCTGATCATCACATATTGCTGTCTGTGTCTATGAGGAGTTCTTTTGTTGTTTTCTTAATCCCTTCATCAATGGCTGTTGTTCTCTTCCTGGAACTGTCCAGTGTCATATTGGTCTCAAGGCTTTTTACTTGCTGTATCTTGACCAATAATCCCCTTCTTTCAGATTTTCAAGTGGCCAAACTCCTTCTCTTAAGTTCTACCGCGTCTCTCCTCTCCTCAGAAAAGGATTCCACACATATTACTCAATTGTGTGTTGTCTTGTCTTATCTTGCCAAATATCTTGCAGTAGTTCTGTATCCTATTGTCCTATTTTACATTTTTATACCATTTATTGATGACAAAGTTACATGTTCTATTTGTTTAGACATTTAATATTTGTTTTCTTCTCCATATCATGAACTTGAGGACTTGGATTTCTCTTTTATAGAGAAGGGCTGCCTCATAGTAAGTGGTTCATAAAATTTTGTATGAATGTATACGTTCTTAGTAAATGTTAGTTTTATAATATACTAGAGGCCCGGTGCATGAAAATTCATGCACTGGATGGGGGGTCCCTTAGCCCGGCCTGCCCCCTCTCACAGTCCGGGCGCCCTCAGGGGTGGGAGGCGACCTGACGATCAGAGGAAGGTAATGCCCCATCACACCTATGCTGCTGCCACTGCTGGCAGCACAAGCCTCGGTCGGCCCTGGTTACCTGTGCTTCGGGCTGGCCCTGGGCAGCTGGGCAGACGCCATCCAAGGCTTGCCTGCACCTCAGGCCAGCCCGGGGTGGCTGGGGGCTGAGGGGACTGGGGGACCCCAGAGGCAGGCGCATGGAGTAGCTGGGCCCGCCTGGGGGCAGGCCCAGCCTTGCTGCGTTCCTGCAACCCCAGCGGGGCAGAGGGGACTGGGTGCCGCCATCTTGTGGCTGTGGCGCCGCCACCTTTGAGGGCGTGGCAGACAATTAGCATATTCCCTCCTTATTGGCTGTGGGTGCTGCCATCTTTGAGGGCGGGGCAGTCAGTTAGCATATTCCCTCCTTATTGGCTGTGGGTGCTGCCATCTTTGAGGGCGGGGCAGTCAGTTAGCATATTCCCTCCTTATTGGCTGTGGGCGCTGCCATCTTTGAGACAGTGTGAGGGTCAATTAGCATATTCCCTCTTTATTACATAGGATTCTAAAAGAAACTATTATTTTTCTCCTATAATTAAATATAATAGTTGTAATTTTCCTGGTTGTTAGAAAAAAAGTGATAATATATATAAAAGTACTACTATAGTTCTTAGCACATTGTAAGTAATTAGGCAATAACTTTTTAAAAAATTATTTTATCAATAGATCCCACTGAAATAACATACCAAATAGTGATTAAATGGTATAAATTAAGTGTGGGTATTGTAATGATGGTGAAATTATATTTAAATGTACTATATATTATACCTATACATATATCTATATGTATTATGCAGTATATAACATGTCATATTATTTATTATATATGATATAAGCTATATGCTAAAAATATAATATCATATATTTATTATGTAGTCAAGGTAAAATTATTATATTTAAATATTATTTTGTGAAGCACAAATGTTCTTGATAATCTACTTTATTAGTATTTCAAACTATATTAATTACAACTAGAAAAAAAATAAAATTGACTTGTGTCATAAATTAATGTGAATTTTTCTATCTTCTAAGGAGCGCTATAATTCTAATAGTTTCATGATTAGCTGATACCTGTTATCGTCATGTTCACTGTTTCCAGGAAGAACCCTATGTCCTGTTTAAGAAGTCTGACAAACCACTCTATGGGAATGATAGATTTGAAGGCTATTGCATTGACCTTCTCAGAGAGTTATCTACAATCCTTGGCTTTACATATGAAATTAGACTTGTAGAGGATGGGAAATATGGAGCCCAGGATGATGCCAATGGACAATGGAATGGAATGGTCCGTGAACTAATTGATCATGTAAGTCCCTTTTATCATTATTTATTACCTTTGGTAGATTGCTAAGAGATTTTACTTTTTTATGATAAGTGGTTAAAAATGTCAAAGAGCAATAATATATTTCAAATATATATTTCCTGCAACAATTTTACTCAAAGTATATGTTATTTGTGCAATTAAATATAAAGAATCAAAGAGAGATGTATAGTTCTATTACAGATAGATAGTTGTCTTAAATTAACTAGTATGTGGTGATTTTGATATCTTGAAAGTATTTGCTCTTCATTTATAAAATGGAATGAGGTTTTCCAACACTATTCTTTTTTCCTTTATAATGCTAACTTTCTATTTAACAAAGAGAATGGGTGATACAAATCTAAATTTCATTATAAAATTTTCCTATACTAGGATAGGATACTTATATTTTAGAGATAAGAGAAAATTATACCCAAAGAACCTAAAATAAGATACTATATAAAAATAAATCAAGGATATTAAGCATGCCTGGTTGGTCACTCAGTGATTGAGTGATGACGACCTATGAACCAGGAGGTCATGGATCAATTCCCCATCAAGGCACATGACCAAGTTGCTGGCTCCATCCCCAGTAGGGGGAATGCAAGAGGCAACCAATCAATGATTCTCTCTCATCATTGATGTTTCCCTCTCCCTTTCTCTCTGAAATAAATAAAAATATATTTTAAAAAAAGAATATTAAACATATTTAGACAGGAGGCTAGACATTTTATTTTATGTTTTTGATGAAATAAACCAAGGATTTCTTCTTGGCCAAAAAAGCATTATTTCATTATGTCTTAGTTGGCAGTGTTAATTAACTCACAATTTTGAAATAAACTCTTATCTTTTAAATATTATAACATTGTGTTTACTTTGTGTTTTGTAATACTTAAGTTTATTTTGACATTTTCCTGACATAATATTAAGGCAAAAAATATTGGTAAGAATTCTACAAAATAATAAAAATATTTTTCCTATAAAAAATATTGTGAACTGTACCCTAAATTAAAATTTTTACTTATGGAAGTAGCAAATATAGGCAATTTTCAAAGCATTTTGAAAATATTTCATTAATTTCAAATTTTATTATAAAGAAGAAGGATGCTCTGCACATGAAAGCTGTATAAGGGAGAGAATCATATATTACTAATTATGATTGATATCTATAAGTTTTCTAATGCAGTATCTGACATATATTAGATAATAATGAAGACATAACTAATAAGCCCAAACTTTATGTCTTCTTACTTATTCTATACTTCTCCTATAGTGTTTATGAGTATTCTTGTTGAGGACTAAAAACTAAAATATTTAGAAACTATTACAATGAGAAAGGGGTAGGGATTATAGTTGCTATTGATATTAATTTTGAATTGAAGCCTAGTCAGTGAAATAATGTTAAGTTTTAATGTAAAGTTTATTCATTGGAACTTTTGGTGTTCTGTGTCTTGTGAATGGTAACTTTATATTAGAATTAATTAAAAATAGGGAGGAATTACAAGAAAATTAAATACACTGTTAGATTAGCAATAGGTAAAATAATGGGAAAAATTATGTTTGGGATATCAACAAAGCTGGGCACCATTATTTTTAAATAGTATTTAATATGATTTTAATCAAGTAAATAATTATAGGAAAAATCAAAATACTTTTGGACTGCCTTATACTTATTTTGTAGTTTAATATTGTGTCAAATGTGAGCTCTCTCCTTGTCACCTATTTAACATTCACTTCTGGGGTTCTGTGTTGGGCCCCTACTCCATAAGGCCATTCCTAACCTTTTCACTCCTTTAAACAGCCCGAGTTTTTGAACCCTTGGAGAACTACTACTTCTGGTGCTTACTCACAGACACTTCTTGTTACTTGAAACTTTTTGTCCTTTTATCTTTCACACAGAATGAGCCCCAGCTGGAGGCAGCTGAAGCCACTGATCTGCTGGGGCTTCTCTGACCTCATGTGGTAATACTGATAAAATGTGGGAGGGAATACTGTATACTCATACTCCACAGACCAACACTTACATCTTAGTTGTACAAATTTAGGAATTTGGGTGTCATGTATCTCTATCTATCTATCTATCTATCTATCTATCTATCTATCTATCTATCTATCTATCATCTATCTATCATCTTCATCTATCCATCCATCCATCCATCCATCCATCCATCCATCCATCCATCCATCCATCCATCTATCATCTATCTTTTCATCTACTTGGTACATATCCTTTAGAATGTTATTGATTGTCTTAAGATCAGTTTTATTATATGTACAATGGGAATGATGTTACTCCACAGAATGGCAGTTTGAGCTAAATGCTAATATCTGGGAGTACAACCGCACTGCAGTCCTTTTTAATTTAGTCAAACACATCATTGGGACAGCAGAGATGGGGGATAGATGCAGGAGACACAACGAAGGGAAGAAGGACAATAACATGAAGAACGAATAATTTAAATGCCGATCTCACAACTTACTGGGTGAAAAGCTCTTGGCATAGATGGATACTCTTGTGTATACTAATACAGATTAAACACACACACACACACACACACACACACACACACACACACACACACACACACCACCAAAACCTAACTGCAAGTCAAAAAAATTACTGCGTCCCTAACCTGGTATGCAATTATAGATACTAAACTCACTTCTACTATTGGGTTATTTAAGGAATGTACGCATCATATTTGAGAAGCCGGCTCTCAATTAGAGTGAATGTATCGTACAGGTCTTAGTGTGTTGCTTAGCAAATGGAAAACACTCAAGACCAGTAATTGTTGTTGTTGTTATTACTACTATTATTACTATTGCTGTTACTATATACAAAGGGTACCAAATGCTTTCTTTCATGTTGCTTTATCTTGGCTATTAAACATTATTGAGTTAGTTTACCAGATTACTGTTGAAGCATAATTATTATAGACTGACAGCTGTCAGAGGGGAAGGGGGTTAGGGGACTGAATGAAAGAAGGTGAAGGGATTAGGTAAAAAAAAATACACACACACACACACACACACACACACACACTCACTCACACACACAAAGACACAGGGAACAGTGTGGTGACAACCAGAAGGAAAGAGAGGGTGGTGGGTAGATGGAGGAGGAGCCAGAAGAGGGGAGAATGGGGATGGAAAGAGACTTTGCTTGGGGTGATGGGCGCACCATATACTGTACAGATGATGTTTTATTGAGTTGTACACTTAAAACCTGTATGGTTTTGCAAACCAATGTCACCCCAATAAATTCAATAAACATAAAAAATAAAATAAAACTAATAATTATCAGCAAAAGAGCAATTTTTTATAAGTACAGTGAAAACGAGCAATTTTTAAAACCACATTCAGTCTCTTTACCTTGTTAGAATTGAGTGGATTAGATTATGAGAAGTGTTTGCTTTTTTAAGTAACATTTAAGCTTAGCTCTTTTAGAAGTGACAAAGAAGTTTACAGTTCCTTTGTGCTTAAAGAGTCTTGTGTTTTAATATTATTACCATTAGTGGTTGCTAAGAGAATGTATTAGTCAATAAAAGCTTTTTTTCCCTTCTTTTCAATGAGGCTTCTTTTTATAACTTTAAGTGCTGCTGAAATTTTAAAAGCAAACAAACAAAACCTTGATCATTTTACAGTTAAAAGAAACTACAAAAACAAAATTCTGTTTTAGTTTATAAAACAACTATGGCAAAGTAGGAAGTCTGTTGAGATCTACACTTATTTTACATTATTTTTAATAGGACTCCTGATGCTATGGTTTTCCAGCTGCGCGAATGCTTCCCAGCATGTTTCCTTAGCATTGCAATTGGTATTTAACACTATCGAGCCTTTTATGATTCATAAATGAGCCTTAGAAGACCTCACTATGCTTTGCTTGTGCCTCCTGATTGCACTTTTATTATATACTAGGAATGAAGTCAAATATTTGTTTTTCAGGGAACTTAAAAGGGCTCCAGGTAATATAAGAAAACTGGAAAGGCTAAATTAAAAAACAAAACAAAACAGTTTCTACTAAATGGGAATTGACTTGCACCATATCTTTGAATGTTGATAGCATGTTGTCTCAATTTTGCACTCTAGTGGACGCATTCTAGTAGTTTAGGGGAAAATTTTGAAGAATAGTAAAGTTATAACTATTTTGTTGTATAGGAAAAATAACTAAAAAATAGCAGTGCAAATTAATTTATAAATTCCTATGACCCCAAAATGACAACTGTAAACTATTACTGATAATGTTTGAATCCCTTACCATAAAATTTCTCAATTCAGTAATTTTCAAATCAAGAACAAAAGATAGAATTACATTTTTCTCATACCTCCCCACATGTTGATAAAAAAAAACAACCCTCCAAACCTGTAGAAAAAATTGATATGTTTATTTGAGTCAAAATCGTTGAGGACATGCCCAGAAGCAAGAGCTCATTGGATTGAGAAAATGCTCTGGAGGATAGTAGTTTTGCAATTCCTTTCATGCATTGAGAATCAAAGGAGAAAATGTAAAGGAAGTATACTAATATGAAATCCATGGTGTAGATTAAGAGGGCAAGAGAGGCAAAGCAGGGAAAGCTCTATGACTGAATACAAGTACAATGAAGAAGCACACACTCCTTTTACACTGGTGGGTACAAGATAGTTAATAGAGATGGTATGTGGGGAACAAGACAACAATGAGGGGTTTCCTCTCCTGTGGTGGTGGTCTTGTGCTCTGGTGCCTGTGGTTATATCTCTCCGGGGTCTGGAAAAGAGAATTACTCTGACATTTCAAAAGTATGTTATCCTATATGCATAAGAACAGTGGACAGGGAGCACTTAAGAAAGTGACAGGCCTGGGACCTGGGACATAACTACAGGCCACGATATGCCCAGTTAGAAATTTATGATCAGACCATCCTGTGTTGCTACTTTTGGGCACTGAACTTGACAGGCCTGCCATGTGAGTAGCCCCCAAACTACTAAGGCTTATTTCATAGCCCTTTCTTTAATTCATACATGAAACTACTGTTTTTAATTTGGTATTCTGGTTCATTTTGTATAAATTGCTCAATAGTATCCTATCATAGGAATATACCATTCTTACTTAGTTTTCTGTTGAGGCGTTCACGTCACTTCCAGTGTTATGCTATGAAAACCAATGCTGTCATGAAGAGTCTTGTCTTATGTCCTGGAGCACCTATGTGAGGACTTCTCTGAAGGACATACTGAGAAAGGAATTGTTGATCAGAGTTGGCATATATTTTCAGTTTTATTAGATACTAGAGGCCTGGTGCACGAAATTCATGCATGGGGGGGTGTCCGCCAGCCCAGCCTGCACCCTCTCCCATCTGGGACCCCTCGAGGGATGTCCGACTGCCCGTTTAGGCCCGATCCCACCCACTGGGATCGGGCCTAAACGGGCAGTCGGACATCCCTCTCACAATTCAGGACTGCTGGATCCCAACTACTCACCTGCCTGTCTTCCTGATTGTCCCTAACCGCTTCTGCCTGCAAGCCTGATTACCCCCTAACAACTCCCCTGCCAGCCTGATTGATGCCAAACTGCTCCCCTGCCAACCTGTTTGCCCCTAACTGCCCTCCCCTGAGGGCCTCGTCACCCCTAACTGCTCTCCCCTGCAGGCCTGTTTCCCCCAACTGCCCTTCCCTGCAGGCTTGATCACCCCCAACTACCCTCCCTTGCAGGCCTGGTCCCTCCCAACTACCCTCCCCTGCTGGCCATCTTGTGGTGGCCAATTTGTGTTCACATGGGGGCAGCCATCTTGTGTGTTGGAGTGATGGTCAATTTGCATATTACTCTTTTATTAGATAGGATAGAGGCCTGGTACAAGGGTGGGGGCCAGCTGGTTTGCCCTGAAGGGTGTCCCGGATCAGGGTGGGGGTTCCCTTGGGGCTTGGGGCGGCCTGGGCGAGGGGCCTTTGGTGGTTTGCAGGCCAGCCACGCCCCCTGGCGACCCAAGTGGAGGCCCTGGTATCTGGGGTTTATTTATCTTCTACAATTGAAACTTTGTAGCGTGGAGCGGAGCCAAACCTTCTACTTGCTCCAAGGCGGCAGCCATTTCTGTTGGGATTTATTTATCTTCTATAATTGAAACTTTGTAGCCTTAAGCATAGGCCAAGCCAGGCCAGGGTGTGGGGAAAGCTTGGCTTCCTCCATCGCCGGGGGCAACCCTAGCCTCCTGCTCTCTCCAGCTCCGTGGCTGCCGCCATTTTTGTTGGGATTTATTTATCTTCTATAATTGAATCTTTGTAGCCTGGAGTGGAGGCCTCGGCTGGCCAGTGTGTGCAGAAAGCTTGGCTTCCTCCACTGCTGGGGAAACCCAAGCCTCCCTCCAGCTCTCTCTGTGGCTGCAGCCATCTTGATTGGGTTAATATGCATACTCACTCCTGATTGGATGGTGGGTGTGGCTTGTGGGTGTAGCAGAGGTATGGTCAATTTGCATATTACTCTTTTATTAGATATGATTGACAATATTGTCCTCCAAATTTCTCTTACTAATTTAAATTTCCACTAGTAATGTAAAATTTCTGTTTGCAAAATTACTAATTTAAGATTCTCACTGTTTGAATTTTTTGAATCTGCATATAACTGGTCCATAGCCCCTCCCTCCTCTTCCTCCCCCCATATTTATATACTTTAGTTTCTCCTTCTTTGAATTGCCCATTCACTTTCATTGACTTTTCTTTTTGATACATAGGAATTTGTTACATATTCTTAATATTAATAATGCAACTACTTATCCTAGTAAGGATCATGTCTTTAAATTTGTTTAAGGCATGCATGTGTGTGTGTGTGTGTGTGTGTGTGTGTATGTGTGTTTTGGCATGGAAGTTTTAAAGTTTGAGTTTTTCAAATTTACTTATTTTTTCTTTATGTCTTGTGATGTTTTATTGCCCTGTTGGAGAAATTCTTTCTTACTGTACCTCACAAAGATATTCATTATTTAATAGAGTGAAGATTTCTGTCTTTAAATTATTCCATTACCCACACTGGTTAGACGTGGATTTAAAAAAAAGATCAGAATTCCTTTTGCTCCCTTTATGAAAATAGATCCCCAAATACTCTTAGCTACAACATAATTATTAATCATTTTCCTTTCTTTGTAAAAAAACACTTGAAAAGCAAGTTATGTTTACTTTTAATGGGAAATCCTCTGACTATTATCTCAGACATTAGAGGCAAGGGTTTAAGAAAACTACAGGAAGAGGAAGAAATTTTCCTCAACTCTTCTAGTTTCTTTCAGCTGATGTAATAATTCAGTCAACACAAGATATATTAACAAGATAATAGCCAGATGTAATTATATAAGTATGTATGGGAACCCCACATACATGAGAACTTCAGAGACAGTAAAAATGAATTATATATGATATTCTGAGCAAATGAAAGATGTAAGGTGCTTGGAAGCTTCAGAGAGGAGTAGGGTAATGCACAGAACAATAAGAGCAGAGTTCAGTAATTAGATGTCTCCCTTCCCATATAGATAAGTTCTTAAAAGTGTTTTTTGGTAATAACTCTTATTATAGGCAAGACTCCCAACTTAAATTCTTTAAAAAAGAGGCAAAAGTTTCTCTTACATCTTCAGGTTTCTCTTATGTCTATATTTCAGTTGAATTGCCTTCAACTAAAAATAATCCACATGACCAAGTAGCACATGCTGGGGAAACCTGTTCTGAACCCTTCCAATGAAAAGGGCTGGTATAATTCTTTATAACTAAACTTCTTTTCTAAAAATGAATTTAAACAGCAAGCTGTTGAAAGTCAAAGTGCACTGTCAAAAAATTCAGAGACAAGGATATTGATCAAGTTCTTCCAGAAGCAGGATATCATAGACAGTATAATTGTGATTTGTACTATGTAATAGACTATTTACTATGTGTCTATTAACAACAACTCCTAAACATAATAATTATTTTTTTTAATTTTTTATAAAGCCAATAAGGCATTTTAAGTGTTAAATATTTCTTTAAATACTGGTGCAATATAGATTTTGTCCTCGTTCTATGTAGTTTCACAGTACTATTAAGGTTATGTTTAGAAATATTTGTGTTTTTTAAACTTAAAGATTAAAGTAAAACACTAATTTTTTTTCTATAATGTATTTTCAAGATTTTTAAAATAAATTCTTTTGCCAACAACCACCTTTTGCTAATAGGCCATTTAATTGTAATTTATAGCAAAACCCAGAGCTAAGAATTATTTTGCAACTATACAATAAATTATGGAATAAGTATTTCTCAGGGATACTACTAAGTGCTTAAAATGATTTGTGAACTTACTTACTGAAAATACTATGAATATAAATGTTTTGAACATAAATATTACCAGAAAAATATAGCACAAAGTCATAATTTGAAGATTACGAGTAAATAAAATGCTAAGTTTATGATATTATAGAGACTCCCGTAGATATAGAGAAACTCATTTGTTCCTATACATCTTATATATAATTTTTCCCCTTATAAAACACTATACAACTAATCAGTTTCACATTTCCGGGCACTGAAACTTTTTCTTAACATAGTCTTCTTTTAAAAAATAAAGCTTTCAAAAGCTTCATAAATGAACAAAGGAAAATAGATTGGAATAGAGAAGGCTTCAAGTTAGGATTTTGATAGCTCAAACAAGGTGTTATATAAAAATGAATGTAGAATATCAACTAAGAGTAAGGGAATTCTGGGAGAAAATTGCCCACCTGAGAAAATCAAAATTCTAGAGTACTTTAAGTTCAATAATAAAAGTTTGCATTTGAGCCTGGCCACTGTGGCTCAGTTGGTTGGAGTGTAGTCCCATACATCAAAAGATGACTGGTTCAATTCCAGTTCAGGGCACATACCCAGGTTTCTGGTTAGATCCCCAGTTGGTGCCCCATGGGGGAGGCAGCCAATGGATTTTTCTCTCTCACATTGCTATTTCTCTCTCTCTTTTCATCTCTCTATGATTAAAAAGAAAGTTTGCATTTGATTCAGACAGTGAATTTACAGTGACACTACTGAAGCAATGAGCTGTTTAGCTGTTTTATATGGGACAGCTATGTTAATAGAGAGTAAACACTGATTTACTTTTATTATTACCAGAAAAGCACCAATTTGCATCAGAATCAACATAAATTATACAGGTTAAACAAGTACCTGTGCTTTTTTAAAGGTGACATTTTCTTTAGAACATAACACAAATTAAAACAGAAACATAACAGGGAAAAGTCCTAAAAAACTTAATTTAAAAAGGAAACCATAGCATTAATTTTCTAAAGAGAACCAATATTTCTCTGTTAACCAAGACTGGATTTTTCTATTACCTGAAATTATGTAGAGTTGTTTTTCAAAGTAAATTGGAATAATGGAAATGGTACAATTGCTAAAATAGGATATTCTTTATGATATCCCTAAATGTAAGTATAATTCAGTATTATTAATTCAGCATTTTTGTGTCTGTCACAATTGTATACATTAAAGATCCTACCTAATAATAGACAAATATGCAAATTGACCACACCTCCGACACACCCACAAGCCATGCCCACCATCCAATCAGAGCGAGTATGCAAATTAACCCAAACCAAGATGGCTACAGCCACAGAGAGCAAGGTTTCCTAGGTAACAGAGGAAGCCAAGCTTTCCCCCTGCCCTTGCCAGGACTAAGCCTCCACTCAAGCTACAAAGTTTCAATTATAGAAAGTAAACAAATTCAAACAAATGGCAGCAGGATGGAGCTTGAGAGAGCAGGCCAGGGTTGCCGCCGGCAACAGGGGAAGCAAAGCTTTTCGCACACCCTGGCCGGGCCCACCAGCTTAAGGCAACAAAGTTTCAATTATAACCCCAACAGAAATGGCTGCTGGCCTCCTTGGAGGGAGCCCCAGGCTTGGCTCCTCTCCAGGCTACAAAGTTTCAATTGTAGAAGGAAAATAAATTCCAGATACCAGGGCCTCCGCTTGGGTTGCCAGGGGTCATGGCTGGCCTGCAAACCACCACAGGCCCCTCGCTCAGGCCACCCCACGCCCCAAGGGAACCCCCACCTGATCCAGGACACCCTTCAGGGCAAACCAGCTGGCCCCCACCCTTGTACCAGGCCTCTATCCTATCTAATAAAAGAGTAATATACAGATTGATCATCACTGCAACACACAATATAGCTACCCCCATGTGGTCAAAGATCCTGCCCCCATGTGGACACAAGATGGCCACCACAAGATGGCCAGCAGGAGAGGGCAGTTGGGAGGCACCCGGTCTGCAAGGGAGGGCAGTTGAGAGGGACCAGGACTGCAAGGGAGGGCAGTTGGAGGTGATCAGTCCTGCAGGAGAGGGCAGTTAGGGGTAACCAGGCTGGCAGAGGAGGGAAGTTGGGGGCAAACAGGCTGGCAGCAGAGTGGTTAGGGGGTGATCAGGCTGGCAGGCAGAAGTGGTTAGGGGCAATCAGGAAGGCAGGCAGGCAAGCAGTTGGGAGCCAGCAGTCCTGGATTGTGAGAGGGATGTCCGACTGCCCGTTTAGGCCTGACATCCTAAACTCGAGGGGTGTCCCATATTGGAGAGGGTACAGGCTGGGCTGAGGGACAACCCCCCTCTGTGCACGAATTTTGTGCACCGGGCCTCTAGTATAAACATAAATATGAATCCCAGGTAAAATAGACAGTTAAACAATTTTAATGTACTTCAGGTAATAAATAATATAGTTATTTCCAAGATACTTAGGGGAACCTGAGGGGTATATATCTAATCCTCTCTGAAAGGAAAACAGTCAAGGAAGTCATGAAGCTTTAATTATAAGAAAATGACAGATGGTTTTCCAATATACTATTTTTAGTCTTGCAGTTAATTTAATTTCAGCACATAATTTTACCTGAAGGATGTTATTTTATACAACATCGGTTAATTACATAAGTAATAATATTAGGTTGAAAGAGAAAATTGTCATTTTTTTGTTGATTAAAATGAAATATCAAGCATTTCATGTGATCTGACCTATATATTTTCCCTAATCATGATACCATTAAAAAGTTTGCAGAAGCTTTTTCTACTTTGGAATTTAAAATTTTAACCTTTAATGATTAATATAAGAGCAACTCTAGATCCTTCTTTTTTAAGAAGACTGTTGTGGCAAATATTTTTTTCTGATATTTTATAAGCTTCTTTAAGACTCCAGAACTAATTAGAACCAATAAGGAGTCTAAATGATTAAAATGTGGTTTCTAACAAAAACAAGCAAACAAACAACAAAAGCCCTCATTCCTGCAGCACTGTTCAAGGCCCACATTTCCTGCCAGAGCCAAAGCCCTGTCACCATTGTTTAAATCTTGGCAAAGTTCAAAAGGAGCTCATCAATGCGCAATGAGAAATGCTGTGCACTACTCATTATCCTGCAGCGCCCCTTTGTTCAAACAGTCAATTTTTATGCTGTTTGTAAGGTTGTGCAGTTGTAATCCCTGGATAACTGCCAGGAATAGCCTTGGTAACAAAACAACCAGTGTCTTTCTGTTCTCAAATCAGTCTGTCATTGTGTAAAGAATTTTTTGAATTATGATGTATGTTGTTTCCAGTCAGTACTTTTATGCTATTCCAAGACCCTAAGTAAATGATGTTACCTCTATGCATGTGCTAGCGTAGATTCATTCCCATGCATCTTTTGATATAAATTATATTTTATGATTTGTTATTCAGCTGATGTTGAATTTTCTAATTAGAATATGTAATATTATGCAAATAATAACTGTTTTGATATGCTCTAATATTGTCGTACTGTCTCTGTGTAAGTCATGGTGCACTCAACCCAAAGACTTGTGTTGCATGCTATTAGCATAACCAATGGATACAGATCGTAGCGGGGTGAGAGCCTATGCTGGGGGGACGGGAGTGGGCAGGGAGAGGTCATTGGGGGGTGGAAGGAGACATATATAATACTTTCAAAATAAAGAATTTAAAAAAACATATAAACTTGACATTGACAAGTTTTAAAGTAATTGGTACAGCATTATAAGTACACACACATTTTTACTATATTTACATATGCACACAGTATGCACTGTGTATATATGTTTATGAATATATATGTTTATGAAAATATATAAACAATATACATGTGTTTTAGATTATACTAAAAACAGTTTTTAAAAGAATAAAAATATCTGAATAAACTATGAGTCTGTATTGTCAAGGACAATGCCTCGTGTTTAAATGAACATACAGATGCGTATATCTTTGTGAATAAATGTTTTCAAAATTTTCAGGTAGGTAACCAGAAGAGGGATTTCTGGCTGATATGATAACTTTATTCTTAAGTTTTTGAGGAACTTCCATACTGTTTTCATTAGTGGCTATACCAGTTTACATTTCCACCTGCATGGAATGAGGGTTCCTTTTCCCCCACAACTGCTCGACACTTGTTACAATTACTTGTGTTGTTGATAACAGCCATTCTAACAGGTATGAGGTGGTATCTCATTGTAGTTTTGATTTGAATTTCCCTAATATCTAGTAAATTTGAGCATCTTTTCATACTTCTGTTAGCCATGTGTATGTCTTCTTTAGAAAAGTGTTCAGATCCTCTGGACATTTTTTAAATTGGATTGTGTATTTGTTCGCTGTTGAGTTGTATGAGTTCTTTATATATCTTGGATATTAACCCTTGTCATAGGTGTTGTTTGTAAATCTCTTCTCCCATTAGCTTGGTTGACTTTTTGTTTTGTTGGCGGTTTCTTTCACTGTGCAGACGCTTTTTTAGTTTGATATAGTCCTATTCATTTATTTTTGCCTTTACTTCCATTGCTTTTGGGGTCAAATTCATAAAATGTTCTCTAAGACCAAGGTACATAAGTTTAGTACCTAGTTTTTCTTCTATGTAATTTATTGTTTCAGATTTTATATTTAGGGTTTTGATCCATTTTGAATTACTTTTTGTACATGAAGACAAAATGTAATCTAGTTTTATTCTTTTGTGTGGCTTTCCAATTTTAACAGCACCATTTACTGAAGAAGCTTTCTTTTCTCCACTGTATGCTTTTAGTTCCTTTGTCAAAAATTATACATGTGATTGTATTTCTGGGCTCTCAATTCTGTTCCATCGTGTGCCTGTTTTTCTGCCAATACCATGCTGTTTTGATTATCATAGCTCTATAGTATAATTTGATGTCAGATAGAGTGATACCTCTGGCTTCGTTCTTTTTTTTCCCCCCTCAGAATTGCTTTGGCTATTTGGCTTTTGTGCTCACTAAATGTCTTTGCTCCTTCCCCTCTTTAGGCTGAGCCCTGCAGTGAACTCCGATTGCCTGGCTGCATCATTGCCTGGCTGCATCGGTGGCTCCTTTGAGCTCTTCTCCCTATCGCCTCCCCAATTTGCTCTCACTTGTCCACCTTTAGATGTTTCAGTGTGTTTATCTTTCAGGCTGGTTTGTGCATTGAGCAGGTAATCCTTTGTTGAATTATAGCTGTTCAAATTGTTGAAACTTCAAGGGGAGAGACCATTCGTCTGACCACCTAAATTCTCTTTCCTTATAGAAGATGGAGCCATCACGATGGACTTTAAACTTCTTGAGTTATTCATTCAGGGGACCTCTCAGCCCCATAGTATTTATATATGACTCTAATGACATAATAATCATTATCATGACCCAAAGTACACTAACTCTTAGATCAATTCAGAAATGCAACTCTTTTCCTCCATGTTTTTTTTTACCCAAATACACTTGCTTTTGACCCTCTGAAACCCACAAGTTGTTTAATGATTTGTTTCTCTATATTAATTGTCTCATTTCCTCATATTTCTCCATATTCAGCTTCCTGTCTATGGATTACTATTACAGCCACACTCTTCTGATACCAAATTTATTTTTCTTTTGTTGCTTATAGCTTTTTCCCTCCTCAAAATGTATTAATGTTAGTATTTTCTTCACTGTATCTGACTTAGAAGAATAAACTCAGATGGAGAAAACCCAGCAGTTGTGATGAGTGGAACCACTATAAACTGATAGTAATCCCAAATAAGCTGCCAAGCCTTCCATAGCTGCTAGAAACTCTAGTCACCACACTCTCTTATATTCTGCAACCCTGTTTTCAAACGTTTGTTTCTACTTCTCAAGTCTTAAAGTGTAACTTGCTTCTTATCTTGGAAACCTGTTCTGCTTCCAAGAGAAGTAGCAATTACTAAAGGAGAATGTCCTGCCTCAATTTCCCACCATCAATTTGACAAGCACTGCTTCCTTGGCACCTGTTCTTTCATCTTCTCTTCTAAGCTTAATGGAGAAATTGGCACTTCTCCTGCTTACGGATATTCTTTTCCATTCCAATTATCTATTCAGAAATTTTTAGACAACTGTCTCTTTCTCTGCTTTAGACATTAAAGCTTTGGTCTCCTGATCCTTTTCCATTTGTATTTTTTAAAATCATGATTTATCAATTAAAAAAAAAATCCTTTCAACCTCTAACCACTGTTTTCAATTCCTCTGAGGCAAACTTGTTTACCCAATTGGCTGCACTAGGTATCTCCACTGGCTCACATCTTATCCATGATAAATTTTAAACTAACATGCCATTAAGAATTGCTCTTATTAATTTGTTGGACTTGTAAAATGCAGTAGATATTTGTCAGGCTTTATCTTACAGGACCTTAAGGGGCTATTTTCTCAACTCACTACTCTGTCCTAGAAGCACTCTCTCACTGTTTCCCATCACCATTCTCCCCATTTTCCAGGTGCGTGTCTTAGGCCACCGCTTCCCAGTTCTATTTGTTACCTTTATGCATTCTGACTAACTTTTAACTACTAGGAGGAGGAGTTTATATTATAATTAGAAATAATACTGCCTTATTTCTTGTCAGATAGTGTAGTAACCTCAAGCTTGACAGACTCCTCGTTAATGAATCCCCATAACAAAATCCATTCCAAAAACACAGAATAACCCTGACAAAGCTATGAGCCTTGGGGCTCCTGATTCAAAAGTAGTATGTGCTGGTCTAGAATTATGCATGAGTTAAAAGTGCTCCATGTGAAATTCAGATGGCAATGATAATGGGATACAGACAGAGACATAGAATTCTGGAAGATTAAGACCAAGAGCTAAATGATATAGGTTTGAAGATATAAAAACAATCCTTGGAATCTGGTAGTGAATGCTCTTACCCAAATGGTGGGCAGGGGGCAGGTTAGGGACTCATTATCCTGTTAATGAATGTTTAGAAGCTAAGTAGCAAGAGGTGGTATTGAGGTCTACTGTCCAAATAGTGAATTGATCAGGTAAAAGTTATATACCCTTCTCTGGGGCCACCCACTATGGAAAAAAATTGTGACTGCTGATTGGAAAGTTTGAGTCACTAATAATTTTAGAATCTATGCTTATTAGCTGCTATATTTGTCTTTCTTACTCATAGTTTAATTCTCAAGTATTCCAAGAATCTTCTCCTAACCCATTCCATTGATCTCTTCCTCATACAACTCATTGTATTCTTCTAGTTCCTCTGGGTATTTATTGCTTTAAGGAATTTTATATAAGCTTTGGGAGGGATCACATTTAAATGTCTTTGCATCTCCACTCTGCCTAGTCTACCAGTAAATATGGATTGATAGGTCCTATCATATAATTTCATAGTTGAGAAAATGCAAGTTTATTTTATTTTACTATTTATATAACTTTTTTAAACTAGTGAAAAAAAAGTATCATGGACACAGAATATTTTTATAATTTAGTATTTGTTGCAAATTTTTATTTTTGCATTTATAGAAAGATAAATGGATTGATTATAGCTTTCTCTTAATCCTGTAAAAATGCAGGAATTTATAAAAAAAAAAAGGTAAGAATTGGTAGCCTTGAAATATAGTAGTATTTTCTCCAGCATGTTACTGGTATTTACTATTGGATACTATTGGATATCAGAGGTTCTATCTGAAATACTTATGAATGAGGAGCTTATTTTCATTACCCTAAAATTTGGCTGCTTTTCAGGATAACTTTTATCTTAAAGACCCTTTTTTATTGCATCCAGTTTTCTACTATCAAAAACTATCACAACAGTTGCATTTAGTATTAGAAAAAAATTTCTTTGCTGTTTTCATCTTTGTTTTTTAACATTTATATTCAAAATTACCTGTGAGTTATTCAAGTATTCTTAAATATATAGTGATATATTATTAAAATCAAATAAAGAAATACAAGAACGGCCTCAATTTTTATTAACAAAGTATGCAAGTGACCTCAACTCAATTATTATACTTGAATTATTCAAATATGCTAGGATGAAATTGCTATTTCTCAATGACATTGACAGAAAACAGTGACTTTGTTCTTGTTAAGAGAAGATCTTTGTAGGCACTGATGGTTAGATAGGCGATATAGGAGTAAGGTCATGTCACAGTTTCAGAAATACTGTGCACAGTTCCTTCCATTCATTTTCTTTTCTTTCTATTATCTATACTAATAAAAGGGTAATATGCAAATTTTTCAGTATGCCCTTACAATAACAACCAAACAGCAGGCTGCGTGGGGCGACAAGGCCAGCAGGGGGGTTAGTGAGGGACGACCAAATGACTGAACAGCATGCTGCTTGGGGCAACCAGGACGGCAGGGGGGGTTAGTGAGCGATGACCAAACTACCGAACAGCAGGCTGTGTGGGGCGACCAGGCCAGCAGGGGGGGCAGTGAGGGGCAATCAGGCCAGCAGAAGGGGGCAGTGAGGGGTGACCAGGCTGGTGGGGGGGGCAGTTGGCGGCAACCAGGCTGGCAGGGGTGGCAGTGAGAGGTGACCAGACTGGCAGGGGGGGCAGTGGGGGTGACCAGGCCAGTAGGGGGGGTAGATGGGGGCAACCAGGCTGGCAGGGGGTCAGTTAGGGGTGATCAGGAAGGCAGGCAGGCAGGTGAGCAGTTAGGAGCCAGTAGTCTCAGATTGTGAGAGGGATGTCCCAGATTGGAGAGGGTGCAGACTGGGCTGAGGGGGACCCCCACACACACACCATGCACAAATTTCATGCACCAGGCCTCTAGTTATTTATATAATGCTAAGTTATCACATCATGGAAATATTGTTTATCTTAAATATTTAACAGGTTGTATAATATTTTACCAAATTCTCAGGCACAATTAATTTTCTTGCAGTTGAATTTGAACAAATTAATTTAAAGAAATCACATTTATAGGGTAAAGATAAAGAATAAATAACAATGCTATTTCATTGTTGTGTAAAAATATACTGAGACTGAAATGAGAGGTGCAATAACACAAATTTTCTCTTCTAAATCTGTCATCTTTTGTTTAATATTGGAGCATGTTTTTATGTGGAGTTTCATACTTCAGTGGGATTTTTCTGGAGAGGATCAATAGGATGATGAAATTGGGAGGTGATCAGGAGGGTTATAGACATGTGTGCTGCACCTCTAGCATACTCAGCTCATTTACACGCAGAACCTTTGTAACTCACAAGGCCCTCTGCCAAGACTACTCTGTTCAGACCTCACAGGGCCTTCCCCCTGACCTTAGACGTCTCAACTCAGTGCCAGGACCTTGGAGAGGTTGTCTCTCTCCATCTTATTAAAAACAGTGGCCTCCTTTTCTCCCCTAGTCACATTCTGATTCTCTCACCATGCTTTATTGTCCTTCATAACACCCTTTACTACCAGAAATTACATCTTCTATTTTTTGTCTGTCCCTTCATTTTATCTTTGTAGTGTTATGACCATCTAGAAGAACTCTTATTAGAGAGCAGTCACTCTGGAATAAATGTTTGTTTAATAAATTGGTGAATTGTGCAATGATAAATGAATAAGTGAATGAATGACTTCAGATAGGTGGGGACATTTTACATATTCTCCCTCATAGTTTAATTTTTTTCTTAAACAAAGATTGAGTAGCTGTATTTAAACCTTTACAAAACTTAATTTAAAAGTGCAGATTCAGGGAATTTTATTAGTTATAGGAATCAGAGAAAACATGTTACAAAATATTTTTGTTAGAGAATTAATTTTAATGCCTGTGTGCCCTATACTTTACCTTTGGCCTAGGGCATAGTTAAACTTTGATAATACTTTGACAAGGAAATTTTGTTATTGTGAGGAATATTCTAAGTAATATTGTTCTGAACTCAATTTTAAAATTATTCTATATTAGCTAATATTCTGTTTTTAAATAAACTGATCATAATAGTAATTTATATCATTGATTATTTATAACTGTTATAATTCACCTATTATTTTTAAATAGATCCAGGAAATCCAATGTGCTTAATCCATTATCCCCTGAAGAATGATATACGAGATCAAAATTATAAGTTCACAGTTCCATTAAGAAGGTTTCTTGTAGTTCATAGTCATTCATCATAGTGCTAGTAATTGTTTCTTGGTCCACTGGTTGTGTTCCCATAGCATTTAAATGGAGAAATGAAAAAAGGCTTAGCAGAAAATATATAGAAGAAATAACAGCTTAAATCAGTAACAAGAAATTCTGTGAAAGTTTCATGGGTTCAATAAATAACCTGACATTTTAAGTAATATTTTAAGTTGCTTCTAATTTTTCATTTTGAATCTTTGCACATAAATTTGTTTCAAAGAAGCCATCTATCATCTATCTCTTCTCAAGTACATGCTTGATAAATACATGATATTTTAAAGTTTGAATAGTATTGTGTATATTTCCTTATTTTTCATGTAGGTTTAAATATAACTATAAGGATTACTATATATATATATAGTAATATATATATTAATAAAAGCCTAGGTGGCCCTTGCGCCCTCGCACATGACATTATCACAAGATGGCTGCCACAAAGATGGCTGCCACAAGATGGCCACCACAAGATGGCCATGTGCACATGGAGGCGGGGCATGGTGGCTGCTTCGTGGTGAGGCCTGGGGGTCCTGCAGTTCCGCGTGGCATGGAGGAAGCCGGTCCCGGTGTCTCTGCCGCCTTGTGTAGAGGAGGTGGGTCCCGGCAGAGGAGGCGGGTCACAGCAATCAGGCTGGCAGGGGAGGGCAGATGTGGGCTATTGGGCCAGCAGGAGAGGGCAGTTGGGGGTGACCAGGCCTGCAGGGGAGGGCATTTTGGGGCAACCAGGCTGGCAGGGGAGGACAGTTGGGGGCGAACTGGCCCAAAGAACAGACTCTAGTTGGACAAGAATGAAAGCAGGGAACCAATTAGGAGGCCTTGTTAAGAGTCCAGGAGGTATGAAGGTGTGACTAGGTAGATAGTGCTAGAGATTGTTTGCCATATGTACAAAAAGTGAACTATGTTTCCTAAAAGTGCACACAGAGGCAAAGCATTTGTTCACATTATATATTGCAAACAGTTTAGGAAGGTGTGATCTCACTTATAAGTGATATTAATATGTATAATTAACCTGGTTAAATATCTTGAGTTAAAATATTTCCAATTAATCCATATGCAGTTGCTACCTTAATTATTTTACCCACTTAAGGACTTCAAAACATCATAGGAAAGAAAAGAACATATAGAACTGGGTTTTTGTTGTTAAATTATAAGAACTTACAGTAGGATACTTGAGAAGTTTCCTGGATCAGATCAAAAATAATGTTATTATGTTCTCTGATTAGTAGGACTTCATAAATGTTCTCAATATGATCAAATTTGGAGTTACTGTGCTATTCATTAAGATATGCTTTTATCTATTTTTGTATTAGAGAATTGAATAATGATCAAAATGTAAAGTTACCATTTTTCTATGAGACTTTAATCAAATGATTGCCATTAGCTATATAACTCCAGAAAAAGAATTATTCTATCTTCCCTAGACGGTTAGTTCACTAGAAATTGTATTACTGTACCAATAAATCTTACTTCTAGGGTAAGATCAGAAAAAGAGTTTAATGTAAAAATTCTCTGAGTGATTTTCTTTGAAAATTTCAGTAAGTTAAATGGAAACTGTATTCAGCAAATATTTACTAAGCAGTTTCTAAGTGTCAGATTTTGTCTAGGGCCTGAAGGATGTTAGAATGATTATGATCATAGGCCTGCATAAGACAATTTGGAAGAGTTTCACGTGGAATGATAGAATATTAAATCAATACTTATTAAATTAATAATGTAGTTACTTCTCAGACATCTTTGTGAAATTTCCAGGGAGAAATACTTTGCCATTCCCTTTAGTTCAGAGCTCTGTGCTTTGATTGAAGGGAATGCCTGTAGGTGTCAAAGTGATTACACTCTCATAGAAACAGAAACAATACAATTACAACGATTTGTACAGTCAAACCTTTCAGCTCATATTAGTTGAGTTAAATGTGAAAACAAATCAGCAATAACACAACATAAAGTATTGTTAACAGGTTCAGTTACATGGTTAAGTTTACAAGTGCTATAAAAATTCATTTAGAAGAAATTAATGTTTATAGAATGTTCAAGAAAGGTTCACAGAAAAAAACAACACATAGATGTGTCTCATAGAATTTGTATAGTGACAAAAAGGAAAGATCATTTGGGGCTGGGAAATACAGAAATAGTGTAGCAGAACAAATGGTTATGATGCATTTGAATGATTATACAAGAAAAATAGTGGGAAATGAGTATACTTAAGTCATCTGTGGAGCCATACATTTTAAAATATATTTGTATTGTTTTCTGCGAAAGGAAGGGAGATGGAGAGAGATAGAAACATCAATGATGATAGAGGATCATGAATCAGCCACCTCCCAAATGACCCCCCAATGGGGATCGAGCCTGCAACCCTGGCATGTGCCCTGACTAGGAGTCAAATAGTGACCACCGAGCCATGCTGTCTGGGCGCCATACTTTTTTAAACTCTCACAATAGTTTTTTTCACCTATAAGAAGAAAATCACATTACAAATCTGGTAGAGCTGCTTTGAGGATTAATGGAAGTGATTTGGGCAAAGAATATAACTCAGTCTTGACCCCTAATGGCCACATTTAATGCTACCTACTACTTTGATATTTCTTTTGCCTGCTGCTGCCACCCTACCAATTCAAGCCTTTGTCAACTCAGACTTTCTTTAAGCTGCACCACTAGTGTAATAGGTAGAATGATTTGGTAAATCCTTTGCTAACTCAATCAGGTAGAGGTGAGCTTTCCCTTTTCTTTGTACTATTCATATGACATAACACTTTACTTACATTTATTTTTCTTTTGCTGAAATAGATTTTAAAATAATTTTGACCACTAGCTTCTTCTAATACAAGATTACTTTTTTCCTTAAAATAATAAAATCAATTACTGAATATATTTTCATAAAATCATAACCTGTATCTACAAAGATATAAACTTCTTGAATTATTTCATTTTACCATCAGGCTCTTTTCTTCCACTGCTCAGCCTTTAATAATATGAAATTTGATGAGAAAATACCACATCTATCATTATAAACATCTTAATTATAATGACATTTTGATTAGATTTCAAAATGATTATATTATTGGTAGACTTGTAATGAAGTTAGATCTTATTTATGGAGAATGCTATTATGTATAAGTAAATACTCATATTTTCTGCTGCAAGATAATCCTGAAGATTGTTTACATGGATTTAAAAATATATTTGATGTGCAATTAGAGGCTGCTTATTTTTGACAATTAAAGTTTAATAAGTTTATGTGTTTTGCTATTAATAATAACAACTAAGTTCTAATTAATTAATCCACATAACTCATTCAATCCCACTGACTGGGGATGTAGTTAAAACAACCAATTGTAGTTTTTTAAAAAATTAATAGACTTGTATTAGAGAGGTTTTAGGTTTATATAAAAATTGTGCAGAAAATAGAATTTCCATATACCTTCTCCCATCCTACCACCCTCCTCCCTCTAGTTTCTCTTATAAACTGCTTCGATTAGTATAGTACTTTTGTTACATTTGATGAACCACTATTTATACATTATTATTGGCTGACATCTATAGTTTACATTAGAATTAATTCTTTGTGTTGCTCAGTTTTATGGGTTTACAGTGTTATGTACCCACCATCGTAGTTTTAGCAGAGTAGTTTTACTGCCCTAAAAATGTTATATGTTCCATCTATTCATTTTTTTCCCTGTTGTCTTAAAACTTTGGCGACCACAGATCTTTTTATTCTCCATAGTTTTGCCTTTTCCAAAATGTCATGTAGTTGGAATCATTCTCTATAAAACCTTTACAAACTGATAGCTTTCACTTAGTCACATGCTTTTAAGGTTCTTCCATGTCTTTGATGGCTTGATAGCTCACTTCTTTTTATTGCTGAATAATATTTCATTACATGGATGCATAATTGTCTGTTGATCCATTTATTATTTATGAAATGTTTAGAAGTGTCTGTTTATAGCTTTTTCCTAAAGACTAATTTCTTTTGTAAATGAAAGTATTTTACTATATAATTTTTGTCTCTTTTCAATTTTATATTTGGAATCAAAATTTTATTTTAAGCAATGCTGAGTAAATCTTGAAATTTTATATATGTCTGGTCACTATTATTAATATACTAGTTGCCCAGTGCACAAAAATTGTGCACATTAAAAGGGAATTAATTAGAGGAAATATTTTAATATTGCTATTGCCCTTTCTCTATAATAGAAGTGTCAGAGATTAAAGTAAGTTAGTAAAATATACATGAAAATCTCCCTCCTGTCAGAGTCTGGGGCACAGCCTCAGGTCCCCCAGCCCCGGGGCCAGGGCAGTGTAATGCGGCCTCAGGTCCCCCAGCCCAGCCTCAGGTCCCCCCGGTTCTGGGGCGGGAGGTCCGGCCTCAGGTTCCCCAGCCCCAGCGCGATAGTGTGAGGGCACGAGGGCACGAGGGTGCAATGACCATTTGCATATTAGCTCTTTACTATATAGGATGCCCATAGAACCACATTTTTGAAATCATGTAGTGGGGGTCTTTTTTTTCTCCATCATCATTTAGGCCCTCTATGCTCTCTTCCATCTCCACCCCACCCCCTATAATCACCACACTGTTGTCCATGTCCATGAATTCTCTCTCTTTTTTTCTTTATTGCTCAATCTCTGCAATCCCCTAACAAACTACACTATCTGCCTGCTCTATATGCTTTAGATATGATGTAAGTTTGCTTTCCCCGTGCCTGGAAGAGGGAGGTTACAAAATGAAGTCACACAATGATAAACTGTGTTGTATGCATATTCAGCCCCCAGACAGAAGCAAAGCCCCAATTCATGTTGTCCATTTTTTTAAAATCTGGAATCTTTGTTTCTTAAATTATTATTTTCTTTCCCTAACTAAATTTTTACTTTGTAAACCATTTTTACTTTTCTTTTTATCTCAGAGGCAGTGCTGTCTCCTTTCTGTGCAACATATTCCATCTGCATAAACTCTGCACATGTCCTTTATATTCTCAGAGACTGTAGTCTAGTAATCACTACTCTTGCTTCTGTGCATTTCTTTTCCATCTCTATGAACTATTTCATAAATAAGTGAATGAATGAATGAATGATGTCCCCCTGATAATTTCATCTCTAGTTTCTGAGATGCATGTCATCATTGTTTCTAGGTATAAATTTTAATAGTTTATTTTTCTATATATGTGTGTGTGTATATCCTATATAATAAAAAGGTAATATGCAAATTGACCATCATGCCCTCACAAGATGGCTGCCTACAACCAGGCCAGCAGGGGAGTTAGTGAGGGATGACCAAACGACTGAACAAGCAGGCTGCGTGGGGCAACCAGGGCAGCAGGGGTGGGGGTAGTTAGGGGTGACCAGGCCAGCAGAGGGGGGCAGTTGGGGATGACCAGGCCAGCAGGGGGGGCAGTAAGAGGTGACCAGGCCAGCGGGGGAAGTGCAGTTGGGGGCAACCAGGCCGGCAGCGGGGGGATTTGGGGGCGGCCAGGCTAGCAGGGAGGGGGAAGCTGGGGGTGACCTGGCCAGCAGCAGGGGGGCAGTTAGGGGCGACCAGCCCGGCAAGGAGGGCAGTTAGGGGCAATCAGGCCAGCACGCAGAGGCAGAGAGGGGCAATCAGGCCAGTGGGGAGGGGGGATAGGGGCGACCAGGCAGGCAGGAAGGTGGGCGATTAGGAGCCAGCGGTCCAGGATGTGAGAGGGATGTCTGACTGCTGGTTCAGGCCCGATCCCTGGGATCGGGCCTGAACCAGCAGTCAGACATACGCCGAGGGGACTCAGATTGGAGAGGGTGCAGGCTGGGCTGAGGGGACCCCCCCCATGCACAAATTTTGTGCAGCAGACCTCTAGTATATACATAAAGATATATATAAAGATATATCCTAGTGTATGTGTGTGTATATATATATATATATATATATATATATATATACACACACATATATATATATATAGATATATCCTATCTAATAAAAGAGTAATATGCAAATTGACCATCACTCCAACACACAAGATGGCTGCCCCTATGTGGTCAAAGATGGATGCCCCTATGTGGACACAAGATGGCAGCCACAAGATGGCCAGCAGGGGAGGGCAGTTGTGGATGATCAGGCCAGCAGGGGAGGGCAGTTGGGAGGGACCAGGCCTGCAGAGGAGGGAAGTTTGGGGTGACCCGGCCTGCAGGGGAGGGCAGTTTGGGGGGCCAGGCCTGCAGGGGAGAACAGTTAGGGGCAATCAGGCTGGCAGGGGAGCAGTTAGGCATCAATCATGCTGGCCGAGGAGTGGTTAGGGGGTGATCAGGCTGGCAGGCAGAAGCGGTTAAGGGCAATCAGGAAGGCAGGTAGGTGAGCAGTTGGGAACCAGCAGTACTGGATTGTGAGAGGGATGTCCAACTGCCCGTTTAGGCCCGATTCTACCGGGATCGTGCCTAAACAGGCAGTTGGACATCCCTTGAGGGGTCCCAGATTGGAGAAGGTGCAGGCTGGGCTGAGGTACACACACCCCCATGCACGAATTTCATGCACTAGGCCTCTAGTATAAAGATATTATGTGTCACCCAGTGGAAACCTTCTCTGTAGCCTTGCCTAATGAGCAAGTTGCACATTTAAAGTTCCTAGGGCTAGGCATCCAGTTTTTTCAGAGATATACTATCCTTTTCTATTGTCTGACCATCTAAACCAAACATTTCTCATAACCTCTCTTCACTGATGGCTTCAGGTCTGTAGATCTCATTCTCAAGCATTAGTATAGACACATAGTAATGGTTTCTTCAGTCATCAGTGAATCAAGTTCTTCTTTTGTTTTGTTTTAGCATGTGGAGCAATGTTGTTTCTCCCTCATTATCCCAAATAAATACATACCCAAAGTAATTAAAGGAATACCAATTTTCCAGTTTTCTTATATAATCCCAGAAACTAGCACACTGCTGAAACCACTGTCAATCCAGTCAAAGATGAAGGACATATGCATATTCTGTAGCTTCTGCAATTGGAGGGAATGCAATTCTTTGCTTGGATTAAGCCCTATACCTTCCAAAACCGAACTGCAAAACACGAAGGCTGCTGTGGTCTCAACTCGTGCCAGCTCCTTCTGGGCTGGTAGTCTCTTTCTGGTTTTTTAGGGAAATATCTTCCTCTCTCCAAAGCTACTCTCAAAGATACTCTATCCAAGCATCTGAGTGGTTCCTCTTTCTGCTACACCCTCAGGAATGCACACAAATACCTACCCAAAGTAACAGTATCAACAAACCCAGCCACTTAGATGTTTCTTCTACAAGTCCTCCAACAATTCCTGACCCAAGGAAAAATAGAAGCCCACTTTTATTCTTGGATATGTCTCTCTATAGCTCTCCACAATGAGCATTTCTATATTGTCTGAAAACTCAGTATGATTACAAAAATAAAAGGAAAGTAGAAATATAATTTCTCATCATAGATGGAATAGATGCCTTTGTTATTTTAAAATATTTTAATTATTTCTTTCATATATTAGAGCTTAAGTTCATCCCTGACAGATGGTTATAACATAATGAGTGAAAAACATTAGTAATTTAACATATTTAAGCTACCGTGGAAAATTAGCGACTTCGTGAAAATTGAAAAACTCATTTCCTAATGCGATTTAGATTTAGGCAAGGCTGCAAGGATTTTCATTAAATAATATAAAAACAAATTAGAGGGATAGAAAGAAAACTCAGGGACAGTAAACACCATCACAGTAAAATATGATTTCACAATGTTAACTATTTGAAGACTAAATGCTTTTAACTGTACTTTTTCTTGTTAAAACAAGACAAAAGATGTTTATTATCAGCTAAATGATTTGAGGTAGCTATAATTATAAGCTTTTAGAATTTGACCAACATATTTGTAAAATTATAATGGCCTAGAGGCCCGGTACATGAATTTGTGCATGGGTCAAGTCCGGCCGGCCCGCCCTGATTGGGGCTGATCAGACAGGCCGGCCGGAGGGAAGGGCCGCTGGCTGTTGGCCAGCTGGCCCCACCCCCTGGTCGAACTCCTGGTCGAGGGGACAATTTGCATATTAGCCTTTTATTATGTAGGATATTAAATGACTTTTAAAGTTGAGATTTAAAGTAAGTATATTTTAGTGGTGTAATAATTCAGGTACTGAATGTATAATTGTTTCTTCAGCATTTTCATCATAAGGTTTTTTTCTTTCCCTTTATACTTGCAATAA
Organism: Cnephaeus nilssonii; assembly: GCF_951640355.1. Taxonomy (NCBI): domain Eukaryota; kingdom Metazoa; phylum Chordata; class Mammalia; order Chiroptera; family Vespertilionidae; genus Cnephaeus; species Cnephaeus nilssonii. Next base: position 42,732,480 of record NC_137080.1, on the reverse strand, counting down.
ATCTTGGTTTGCTAATCCAGATGCACATAGAAATGAGTAGCAGAGGGAAGCAGTGAGGAATGTTTTAAATGTTAATGTAATCTTTACTGAGACAATTGTCAAGTGTAAAGTCTTTGTTTTAATTTGGTTACTGACTTCTTTCTTGTGACTTAGAATTTTTCTTTTCTTTTTTATGTTTCTCTCTACAGAAAGCTGACCTTGCAGTTGCTCCACTGGCTATTACCTACGTTCGCGAGAAGGTCATCGACTTTTCCAAGCCCTTTATGACACTTGGAATAAGTATTTTGTACCGCAAGCCCAACGGTACAAACCCAGGCGTCTTCTCCTTCCTGAATCCTCTCTCCCCTGATATCTGGATGTATATTCTGCTGGCTTACTTGGGTGTCAGTTGTGTGCTCTTTGTCATAGCCAGGTAACATGCTCACTTTTGTGATTTTTTTGGCAATTGTTACCTCCTTTTTCTAACTAATAATTGTCAAAAGTCACAATAAGTTTTCTTTTTATTTCCCAAGGGGGTGCTGAAGAATAATGAACTTTTAAATGTCACATAACTTATTAAAGTGTCCTAGGATGTCTTTTGGGGCAGAAAGAATGCTGGTTGTGTCAATAAGCTATAATTGTGGTAGAGTTTACTCTTTTTCATCAAAATCTAAAAGAAGTCCTAATCACCATGATATAAAAATCATTTCTTCATTCTGAAGATTTCTCTTGAATCAGACAGCAAAATATTAGTATGTTTTACTAATTTGAATTAATAAATCATTCATAAAAAATGGTAAAATTTAAAAGGAAGCTTTTTGGCCTTTACAATCCATAATATAGCTTAATTGAGGTGGCTTTTGCTTCTCTATTGTTATTTTGGAGGTGGAAATTTGTAATCATTTCTCATTTATGCTTACCTCACTATCAAATTTTTAACAACTAATTTCAATATGATTTAATTTTCTTTTGCCTTAATTAAGAACATAAAACCATCCCTCAGGACTCAGAACACTATGAACTTGAAATAAACTTGAAAGTCACATATTCATTATAAACGTTGAATTTTTATATTTTAGTGCATATCAGAAAGATAGCTCCAAATCCAACATGAGTTAGAATTCTACTATAACTTATCTTTCATGTTGATAAGTTTGATAATATACGACTATAAATGTGTTTTTCCCTATCATTAAAATTAAATATGTATTTTTAAAATTTACATTAAATAGGTACTGCCAATCAAGGTAACACTAAGGATATTGATCTTTCTTTGAACTTATTAATTTTACAATGAAACGATATCAATTTTCCCAGCAGTAAAAAACATTTTGTTCACTCAATTAAAAAGAAAATAAAATCAGTTATAGAAGTAGCATAATATTCTTATGTATTTTTATGTATTTTCTTTTTATAGTTATACACAAATATTTTCATATATTTACACATAAATATTATACAAATGTATATTTCACCTAATTGGTTCACTATTAATACTTGAGTCCTTCAGACAATTATCATTTACCTTTGACTGAAAATTTGTATTGGAACCATTTATACATATAACTTTTATAGCTGTATGGTACAGATTGTTAACATTTTTATTTGAAGTTTCTGTTCCTAAAATGGAGATATTAGAGTATCAAATTCTTAAGCTTTGAGCTTCAGTTTTTTCCATGTCTTTTGAAAATAAAATAGCCTTCTCATTTTTGAGCATCTTTGGTCAAAATATATCATTTTTATAGTGACTAACATGAGCTATCTTGTTTCATATGTATTCAGAATACATATGAGTTCAAGGATCGCAGTTTAAATTCTTCAATGGCTAAAGATCACTGAAACCTGTCCACAGGACCAACAGAAAAATAAATAGCACAAAGTATAGAAAAAAACCAAAGTTTAGAAAAAATCTGCAAGTACACCTGTTTCTATTTTATACTAAATTGTTAGATAGTCTATATTAAATAATAAATAATATTAGACATACTTGATAAAATAATATATAAATAAAAATAAACTCTTTATAGATATTTCTCAGAATATTTTGTTCAATTCTCAACATTAAATACTTTGAAGATTGCCAAGTTTTTAAAAATGCAGTAAAATCTTAGATTAAAAGAAAATTTCTTAGAGTCCTTTTAAATTCTAAACTAAACCTCCAAACCAAATGAATTTGTATAATTAAAATCCACTCTGACATGGTACTGAATTCTTGCTACTACGGAAGAAGTTCATGATGTGCAAATAAAGAAAAAATTCCTATTTTAAATTTTAGAACTTAATTACCTTTTTAATTTAAATGGAATTGTGATATTTGTTACCAATTCACAGTAAATGTAGTATTTTCATTTTACCAAAGAATAAATACCATTGGCCTTGAATGAAATTCATAAAATATTTTATAATTACCTAAATATTTTTATGAATGCCATATTTAAATATATATTTTTAAAAATTTTAAATTTTTAAATATATTTAAATATTTTTAAAATGACTTGTATCATATTTCAGTAGAGAGAAATACACAATGATAAAAAATAAAGCATTCATCAAATTGTTAGTTATCATTAGAATACCAGATTTTAGGTTTATTGAATTATCTGCTATATCACAGTATTAACAATACTAATTTTATGATAAATTAAGAACTGATCATATTGTTAGAATTGGTTTTTAAAACTTGGATTTAAAAGTTGATTGTGACTGATACCTTTATAAAATTTTCCATCACCATTATTATTTTATATGGAAAAGATAATCCTAAAAAATACTTAACACATACTCTAAATTTTTAAATCATTATTAGCAAAGATATATGGTCTTATTTGTTTTTCTTGGTATGGTTTTATAATCTATGTTCCCTTGCAAACAGTTGCATTATTGATTATAGCATAATGACATAACCAGCATGCTTATCTGAAGAAGCTAAATAAGTTTAGGAGTAAAGATGAACCTGGGATACTGCGTTCTAGACAGAATGGCATCCCAGGTATCCTAACAATAGCTCTTGGCTGGCAGAGGATTAGAAAGAAATATTGCCCATGATGGGCTTGTAGCTATCATATTTGCCCCTAAACACTTCCCTCTTTCTATTCTTTTTTCTTTGACCTAGGTATATTAGTATAAAAATGTCAGTTAATCATATAAAAACTGGTCAGGGAAACCACCCTTTACACTAACAATGAGAGGTATTTTTCACCTTGCTTCAAATATTTCCTTTAAGAAAGAACAGATACCATTGATACAATAGAAACTATTTATAAGGTGAGTCAATTTAAATTCCCATAATATTAGCAATTTTTTAATATTTTAACTATAATTGTCTCAAAGACAACCAGAGCTGTTCTGAAATACAACATGTAAATCTTGGTTTATGGTTCTTAGTAGTTTGTTATACAGAGATGAATAACTAAAGACCAAACTTAAAATAAAGGAATAATAGTACATCCGTTTCCCTCCAACAGGATTGATGTAACCTTAATAATTATCCAATGAGTATATGAGAACATTGCATATTTTATTTTAAAGTTGGAATTTAAAAAAAGCAAATAAACTCTGGAAAAGAAAAATAATACTATATTAAATTTTGTAGTAAGGGTATCATTACACAGAAATTTCTTACATTATTAAATGAACAAATGGATATGGTCAAAATAGGAAAAAGTAAAAAAAAGTAATCAACATTGACTAACCTGACCTTCTTAGGAAGAATAGCACATCAAAAATATTTAAGGTGTCAAATACATAACATTAGTTTTTCTAAGTAAAAAAGAATATACAAATTTCTTATGTACTTTTGCATTTACTTGCTTTGCATTTTTTTAGAACATTAGAATGCTGTTTATTGTATAACCGCATTATGCCGCAGAGGATGTTATCCTTAGAATCTGCTCGAGGGTTTATTATTACTGTGACCACCAGGACAGTTTTGACATATGTTTTGGCTCCAACATGGTCTGTGGTCACAAGATGACGAGGCTATTGCCTTACTGAGAGTCCTTACACTTGTAAAAGTATTCTGTATTTCTCTGGGCACTCAGAAGTAAAGATGTTCTAAACATAGTGTTTTTGATGGTTTAACCAAGTTCAGAAAACCGTGTCCAAAGTGCTTGCATTAACAGCTTTGATCTTGGCTCCTGACTAATGTGCAATAGCTTTTATATTCCTGTCACAATGATGGGTGACATTTAATGTACGGTGAAGGGCAACAATGAATTATTATGCACTTGGAAATGGATTACTGTTTTGGTGGGATGTTCAATGTTAAACTAATCTGCTGTCAAAAAGACAATTGTCACATTGAAATGAAATGCCATGCCAGTTTTGTTGTGTGCCTTTGTCACCAACTTGCCCACCTCTTACTGTAACACCATTTCAGTCTTACCTTTCCATATGTAATTTTAAATATATGTTACTCTTATTTATTTTTAGCCTTTTTTTTTTTTTTTTTTTTTTTTTTTTTTTAGTTAACTAAATTGTGGGGAAGCTTATCTGCTGTGCCTTTTCCCATTTGGCCATTTCTCTGAAATTTAATGAAAATTTGTTTTAAATCATACTATTTTGCTAATATGCCTTTCACACATATGAAAGTGATTGTTAACATTGATTTTATTATCAAATATTTCAATTATGGACCTAAAAGTCAACATTGATTAAAAGAAATTCACTTTGAAATATGTTTATGCGAAGGATAAGGTTACTTCTACCTTAAGAGTTTTCTTCCACAATTGTTATTTGGTAAACCCATTATAGAATGATTTACTTCTGCATTATTACTACTTTTAGTAATTTCTGTGATTACAAAGTAGGCAAGGAGTCACTAACTCAGAACATAATTCTTAGTTGGTGTAATCAGTAGAACCAAACTAATTGAAACTAAGGTGTTCAGTGACTTCTTTTCAGGTCTGGTGAATATGGAATCGGAATAATTGAGGCAGGTGAGATTTCAACTGAAATTACATATATAGGGTAAAGACGAGAATCTCAATTATCATAAGAGAAGATGCACTTATTTTTTACATATCATTTTTATATTTCATTAGACATTTGAAAGATTTGAGGAAAATTAGTAAAAAAGGCAATTTAAAATTAAAGTGCTTTTTTCTATAATCTGTAATTAAATGCTTGTTGACATATTCTTCTAAAGATAATTGTATTTGAGTATCTTTTAAAAATATGCACCTCTTTCCAAATTATTTTTTCACAAATATTTTTTATTATTAGGATGAACTTAGTATAGATGCAAAAGCAGAAGTTTGATAGCCCATTTTTATTTTTCATATTCTATGGATAAAATACTTAACTGTCTTTCCTTGCCTCCATCACCAAATTTATTTCAGATTTCTAAAAGTGAAAACCTGCCTTTCTAGTCATTACAAATGGATTCACCCACTCAATAAATATACTGACCAATCAGTTTCTGGGAACTATAGTCACCCTTTGATCATTTGTTTAAATTTGAAAGTCTTACAATGTCTAGCTCAGTAAATCACAGATACTAATTTTAATAAGTTACAGTCTATAGATTCACATTAAGAAACTCAAGAATGCTAAAAACTTGAATGATTATTAAATTATATTTGCTACCAAAATATGGCACCTCTATTTTTAAGGAATCCTTTTTGGAACATGTAATTATGTTTTACACACACATTTGCTGATAAGAAACAGTAGTCTTGTAAGTAATTAATTTTTTATTTGAAAGATTTGGAAAAGTGATATAGTAGCTTCTCTGACAGTTGCTGTCATGTCTCATATATTTCTAATTAAGGTTGAAAACTAATATGACAAAAACAATACTGTGAATTACTTGTTTTACTTCCTTTTTTAGTTCTTCCTTCTCTTTTTTTTTTTTTTTTTTTTTTTTTGCTATAGGGAAAAAATTATTTGAGGTGATTCTTAAGAACCAATAAGATTACGAGAACCAAGCATTTTTCAACAAGTGATCTGCTTATTCTCCCATATTTTGCAATATCTACATAGCTACTTCTCTCATAGCTGCAGAACACTGAATTGTGGGTCAGCAGCCATCTCCCTAGCTTATTTTGTCTGTGCTAATTATCAAAACAAAACTGCACTTCTGTTTTTCTATAACCACCAGGAAAATGATCCCCTTGGACTTTGGGGGTGCTTGTCAGTCATCTAGGAAAGGTCTTCACATTTCTAAACTATCCCAGGAAAATCAGTGTCCTTTAAAAAAAGTGACCAGTTTCTTTATGAAATATTTTAATCTACAATGTCTAGTCAGGCGAGGCAAAAGCTTTTATATGAGCATACACCTTGAAATCTGTGGATTCTGTGCAGGAAGCCAGTGCAACAAAGAAAATAAGGAAATACATAAGTGTTCACTAGGGGTTTTGTTTGTTCGTTTGTTTTATTTCTATGTGTTTTTTGTACAATGATAGAGTACTCTGGTCACAAAAAGGCAGTTGTCTTGAGAAATGTACAGAAATAGGTCAGTGTTTTTTTTCTTTTGATGGTAAGCATGACACCTGAATTAGTAAAATTTTTATCTAGATAAAGCTGACTTTATGCTGTAGATTCTTGGGTGTAGGAGTTCTTTCAAATGAATGTTTTCCTAAATAGTCTTGTACTGGGCTGGTGGGTACAAGTCATTGAGTAAGAAGAGGAAGAAAACTGATACATACTGCTTGTCAACAATAGCCGGGTTATATTTGAGGATCATGGAGAGATTAATGTATTAGCTTCTTTTTTTCAGTAACCCTATGTTTGTTTGTTTTTATCACCATTTATCCCTCCTTTACCCTCTCCAGGCTCCCCCAACCCCATTTCCCTCTGCTAATGACCATATTGTTGTCTGTCTATGAGGTTTTTTATTTGTTTGTTTTGGTTTGTTTTGTTATCTTAATCCCTTCATCACCCTTTTCACCCAGCTCCCTTACTCCCTCCCCTCTCCCCTCCAACAGCTACAAGTTTGTTCCTATTTTGTTTATTAGTTTATTTTGTTCAATAGATTCCACATATAAGTGAAGTCATATGGTATTTGTCTTTCTCTGACTGGCTTATTTCACTTAGCACAATACTTTCCAGATCTATTGTGGCAAAAGGTTATGGGTGGTTATAAGGAACAAATAGATATACACCCCTCACCTCCTACCCTCCCTCCCCCTCCACACACACACCCATACCTCTGGCAAATGAGATTAGAGATATTTTCTTTCCTTTGATGCTATTATTGTTATACTTTTACAATTCTAAATTATTTTAGGGAGGAAGGTTCTAAAGAAAAGAAAACATATTTAGAAGAAAACAGAAAACAAACTTAGGAAAGAAACTTTTATCAACTTGTTTCTTTTTTATTATAATGTTTAATTCACATCCACTTTTTTCTTATAAGATTTTAGGGGAAAAGAATTGGCTTCCTTTCTTTTTGTTTTTAAGTAAATCTTTATCAAATATTTATACTATGTGTTAGCCATATATTATATAATAACAGGTGATAATAGACTCACCTAAGTTAGCTATACATCTAAAGTATGTATTTCTCTTTAGATCTGCAAGTAAAGAAGCTTAAAAAGTATTTTCAGTCACTGGGATACTTAAAAAGGAGACCTTAGCAAGCCACACATAGCAGATTTGCCTTATAAAGCCAATGCTAATTTTCCTTCCCTGAAAATTACTGGCAGCATATAGCATAAGCTACATTGTGAGCTTTTTTGGGAGACTCAAATGCTATAATTTATATTGTTTTGATTTTTTTCATAATTCATTGATGTGGAGAAATATCATCAATATGAAATGAAAATGTATGGATGTAATTCTTAGTGGTAATTTATGACTATTTCTTCATGCTATGTAAAATAACACACTCTATCCAAATAATTAATGAGTAGGAGATTATAGTGTCACCAACCAGTATAACTTCATTCATTAGAGCATGTCACAATACCTTAATTGCTATAATTTTTTACATTTCATTACATAATTACATCATTCAATTTAAATTGTTTTCATATCAATCCTGTTGGGTGTATAAACTTTTTTTTAGGAAAAATATCATTGTTCTCTCAAATAACAATAGGAATTTCAATATAATATTAGGGTAGAAAAAGCTTGATAGCATCTAAATTCTATGTAAATAGGGTTAGTAAAATAAATGATAACAGAAACTATTATATTGATTTTCAACACTAAAATGTGAACTTATCTCTGTTAGAAGTATGCTAATTTAAACCTATTATTAAAATTTCATTTAGAAATCCAGAAATAACCTAAATTTTATGACAAAACTATAGTTATTATAACAATCTTTAGTATAAAACTAGAGTAATTCTTTGTTTTGTCTAATGTACATTGGATTAAAAGATAATTTTATTTTCAATACCTTATTTATACGAAGTAATTCCCACCCCACCCCCTTCCTATATATAACTTAATTTCTTGCTATTCTTTATGAGAAATATTTAACCCTACATTATTTTAAAATATTTAACGTTTTCATTTGCCCTGTCTAACTACCCCTGAGGTGATAAAATGAAGTGAAATGAATTTACAATAGATTTTCCTATTAATATAATGGACTTAATATTTGAAGCAAAGGTGAAATTATAGGTTTTGAATGTTACTGGCATGATGAACATTATAAACAGAATAGGGCTACAACTGCCATCTAAGTTGGTTCAGAATATGCACCTGAATATTATTTTAACAAAATAAAATTAGGTAAGTGCTTCCCTGCTTCCCTTACTATCATTGGTATTGAGAACTGGGGTGCTGGGAGGTGTGTTTCAATATAAGTTTAGCAATTAACTAGACTGACTGAAGATATGCTTTGGAAATGAAAATAGTGACAAATTTTGCTTATAGAAGGAGATGCCAAAATAAGATTTACATTCAGGGAAATGTTAATTTCAAAATTTTCATATCACTACTGCAATTTTCAATTAGGTCTCCAAACTTTTTATTAAGGAAAATATTAAAGTTAATTTTTAAAATCTGCCAAAAGTCTGAAAATATTTATATCTGTATTTCTTAATTCAGATATTTGAGTTGAAAACTAAAATAGTGAATGCTTTCCAAACATACTTCAGTTGCTTTAGATACTCAACTACATGTGCAGTGCATACACTTGATTTTTAAGCATTTTATTCGATAGTATGTAATTAATTATATTTGATTCAATAGTGTGTAATTTCAAAGGGTATTTAGTTGAAAGAAAAGAAAGCTCACAACTCATTAAAACTTGTGAAACTTTTATTAAAAGTAATTTATAGTTAAAAATTCACCAGGGGAAAAATTATGTGCTTTGCATGTTTATGATACCTGATTTGCTATTTTTGTATAATCCAGATATTTGCATATTAGCTAAATCCATTTAAATGTCTTAGTGATGCTAGAAAACAAAATGCTACTTTCAAATGCTAACTTCAAGTTCTTGATCGAATTATTTACTTATTGAGTGTCCATTTTTTTAAAAGCATAGTCTGTTTCGTTTTTCAGTATTAGAAACCACATGATCTCCTGACTGATCTGAGGACAGTCTACCTTGAGCCTTTTAATACTGGACTTACTGCTTTTAAAACCCTTAGCAAGTGTGTTGCAAGCTAAACACTTGCTTCTGCCCTGTAAGTCTAAGAGAGAATTCTTTCAAATGTAAATTGTGCTCATATTGATTTTAAAATAATTACCTCTTTAATGCTTGGTATTTCACTTGCAAATAAATAGGTACATTGGTAAGAAATCATTGATAGGACACACCTGTTTTCTTATGCAATGTTGATATGTGAGCTATTTTCCTTAATATTCTCAATTTAAAGCCACTCTTAATTTAATTTGATTGGATAATTGACTATTTTTTTTTTAAAAAACCCCACAGTATTCGTAGCTGTTTTTGGAGACTATAAAAAGCCATTGCATAATTTAAAAAATAAATTCCAGCTTTAAGTATAGAATTATACTTGTTATTTTACATTTGTAAAAGTAAGTCTGAGTTTTATGGCAAATGAAATAATGCTTTTCTCTGGAAATCTTGAAATGATCAAGATATGATTATAAAAAAAGACTTATTTCATAACAAGAAAACCAATCTTAGCTAGTTTAAAACTTAAGTAGGTTGTAGTATAGCATTATGATTTACATTTATTTAAAAAAATAAATTTCTTAGGATAGCAATAGGTCACAAGGATCTGAAGCCACCCTATTGTTGAAGTTAATTTCTTACATCAAATATACATTTTAAATAGAGATCAGCAGGAATACCTACATTTTGAAGACACTTATTATTTATTGTATCTAGTTGTCCATTTATAGCTAATGGTGATATTTATTTTTCCTCAAGATCATACTTTTACTAAAAATTTATCTCAATTTAAATTTGTCATTAATAAACTACAAATAAATAGAACTGATCACTGTTATCATCTCATTAAGCCCTTCCAATCCATTCAGATGTACTTAATAATATGTTCTATGGCATATTATTGCAGCATTCATATACAAATAACCCTTGTACTTCACTCTGTGTATGGTGACTTTCTGGTACTAAAACTACCTCTTATACAGTATTAAGATTAATTAATGAACAATGTAAGACATACAAATTTAACATAAATGGTATGTATTGTTTCATGGTATCATAATTGTTTAATAACTGGCTGTGGCAAAGAGAGGCTTTGATTTATAACAACTGCCAATTTTTGTGGTATGACTATGACCAACATCAAGCTACCAATTGAAGAGTCACACTAAATGCAAAGTTGGGAAGATAGTTGCAAAGTTGGCTTTCACAAGCCAGTAAGAGTTATCTCTAGACTACTACTAATATATAACATGCTCAAGTGAAGGGAAAAGCATGGGTCATAAAAGTGAACAGCAGTTAGTTCAGAGGGAACATGTTTATACAGATGTGGGGTGTGTATCAGAAGAATATGGGGAAGATAATGGTAAGTTTGTAGAACCTTGAAAGCAAAAGTAAAGACCTGAGTTTTTATTAATACAATTAGAACCTTTGAAGTAATTCTAAACTTAAATACCAATTTATCCTTTCATTCACAAAAGTGATTTTATATAGAAACAATTAGCATAATTTTTAAGTTAACAATATTAAAATAACTAGGGAAAAGAGAAAATGCACTAAGGGAACTTTAGCTATGTGACAGTCTTACGTAGCTGAATTATTGAGATTCTCTCATTAAACTAGAAAACTTAAACTCATTATGTGGAAAATATTTAACCATGAGCCTGCCAATGTGGCTCAGTGGTTGAGCATTGACCTATAAACCAGGAGGTCACGGTTCAATTCCAGATCAGGGCACATGCCCAAGGGCTGGATCCCAGTGTGGGGCGTGTAGGAGGCAGCCAATCAATGATTCTCTCATCATTAATGTTTCTATCTCTTTCCCTCTCCCTTCTTCTCTGAAATCAATTAAAACATTAAGGAAAAAAGAAAATATTTAATCATGAAATGAACTTCCTAGCTTATAATTTTTAGTCACAAATTCTTAAAGGAGTAAAATTTTAAAACTCATTCAGTAACAATATTATAAACATTGATTAATGTCCTCTGATAGTTCAGTAATAGGCCCAGAGTCTATGGTAGTAGGAGTAGCTTCACATGTGGATAATCAGAAACCTGACAGAACAATCAAATAAATAGGGGGATTATTTTTGTCATGGATCTTAAATTAGACCAGGCGAGACTGAAACAGGTACTGAAAAGTGATATCAAGGAACTTGGCACCTTCTATGTACATACTACTACACCATTCATGGACTAAGGCTTCCATCCTCATGAACTGCAAGATGGTCACTACAACTCCAGATATCATATCTGTGTCCTAGCCAGGAGGAAGGGAGAAAGGAAAATGGGTAAAAGACAAAAGACAGTACCTTTTAATTCAGAAAGGAAGTTCTCCCTCTAGCTTCATCTGATTGGCTAGAATTATTTTACTTGGCTATTCCAAAGAGGCTGCTGATGTGATTGTCTTTTATCTGAATACTAGAGGCCCAGTGCACAAAAAGCATGCACTCGGGGATTCCTTAGCCAGGCCTGTGTCCCCTTGGCGGGGAGCAGGCCTAAGCCGTCAGTCAGACATCCTTAGTGCTGCTGCGGAGGCAGGGGAGACTCCAGCCTTGGCTTGCAGCTGTGAGCCCAGCTCAGGGCTTCTGATTGAGCAGCGCTCCCCCTGTGGGAGTGCACTGACCACCAGGGGGCAGCTCCTGTGTTGAGCGTCTGCCCCCTGGTGGTCAGTGCACATCACAACAACCGGTCGTTCCACCATTCAGTCGCATAGTAGCCTTTTATTATATAGGATATTGCTACCTCAGTTCTTCTGTAAGTAAGAAAGATGTTATTGGGTATGTAATTGATTGAATCTGCCACAGGCGTTATTAAATTGTAAAGTAATGTTTGGCAACACATGAAATTCTCTCAAATTTCTTATCTCAGGTGTTCATTTATGAAATTTTCTTTGTCATCTGTTATTAGGGTATCTGTTTCTAAGCAGCCTGACTACTTCCTTCCTGTTTCTTATTTTAAAATAACATTTTCTTTAAAACAAGTTAATGAAGATTATTTAAGAATAATGTATCCAAAGTAAGTATAGATATTTTATATTTTAGAGATCTTTTGTACTGTCTTTCTTGCTCTTGTCTACATTCTTAAAGCATGAACTTACCAAATTAATTTTGTATCAGAATCATGGATTGTTATTTGAATATTATCTTGAGTGATGCTTTCAAAATATACTTTTTCAAACCTACAAAACTAACCCTGGTTTATTTTTTATGTGGAATAGTTCAGTACTTCCATACTTTCCCTGACTCTTCTAAAACAATAAAAAAGTGGGAGAAAAAAATTGTTTAAAATGGTAGTTACCATAATACTCATACAATATAAATGTATTAATGCACATCATTGGGCAGCTTTTTATAAAACATCAGATGATAAGCTGTTTTTAGGGTGAAAGAAATTAACCCAAGAAGTTCTATGATCTAATAAAATCAGAGGAACAATGTTCTAGATATTGCAAATTCACTATAAAAATATTAAAGGCTCTGAAAAGTCTTGCAATAAAGAAATCTGATTATGTTAGTTTAATGCAGCATTTTCCAAACATAGTATTTGGCCATGTATAATCTCAAGATTATCTCTTATTATATGTTCTCTATTAATAATCAATTTGTTAATCTGCTGGATCAAAGCATTCATTTAACTTTTTTGTTTTCATCATACAAATTGTATGGTGATTAAATTACCTGAAAAAGACTGAATTAGTGTCTATGCTCCTGATTCCTCATGGAATTATTTTACTGATGTTCATGGAAATCAAATAATGAATGTGAAATTTTTAAATTTAATTATGGAATTTAAGAAGTATTTACTTTCATTTAAAAATGCCTGATGCTATGACAATTTATTATACTTAATTGTGAACTTGTTTTGCTATTAAATTATCAGTAAGACACTCATTGAATACTTAAGGAAATTCATTAAAATTATAAAATAATATAATTTTTGGGAAAAAAAGACAGATTAATAATAAACCTAGCAAATAAACTGTTTTTCATAGGATGTTATGATTTGAGAGGAATGTATGACTTAAATAAATTCTAGTTTATTAACACTTTTATCATGTGTGTTAATAGAGGAAGTATTTTGAAATATAATTGATTATTTTATGTCTATTGCAAAGATAATCAACACTATAGGTAGTTGAATTTTGTAGATTTTTATTTGAGACATAATTTTGAAGCTACGTATTTTATGCAGTTGTAATTTTTTGTTAGAATCTTATTTGTCTATCTTATGACCCACATTCTATAAACAGGCCTGAAGGAGGTCACTGTACTTGAAATCTCATGTACATATTAGACAGTATCATATGGTAATTATTAATATTCTAATTGTATATGGAAAACAAGGATTGAAAGTGCAAGAGCCAGCAAATGAGAAGTAAATTCAGTAATAGGTGAGCCTACAGTGTCTAACACTCAGCTATAATGATATTAAAATGCCTTGTCTAAGGACAACCAACAATTTTTATCCACACATTTCTAGTTTGCTCATCTTATGTTGGCTGGACAGGTAGCAATTTTGAATGGCTCATCCTGAAATGAAAGCAATTATCAAAGGATTATATGGTCTATCCTGTATGGCATTCACTCATTTTAATCTTTTGTGTGCAGCCTTCTAGCTCTTCATATACACTCTCATTTATAGTTAATGGGAAGTATTATAGCTTAGGCCTTAGCCTATTTCAAATAAAATATGCTGTTAGATAAAAGCTTCATAAATGGCAGCTGCTCTTTCTCAAATTTAGACTGAATGTTGTTTCTTTATTTTCTAGAATCAGTGTCTGGATGTCATTTGTTTACTTTGTGATCATAAGACAGTATGTACCCAAATTATTAAGCCTATGGTCATAATTTATAACAAGATTGAGATTATATAAATTCAGATTGAGTTCTAAATAATAATACATCATGATTTTTTTTTGTTCAGTGATCTTTGCATTGTGTGAAGATTATTCTCACTAGCTCTATCAATCCTTTCTCTCTACCAATTATCAAAAAGTAATATCCATATAAATAAAAATTTGAAAATTTTTTATGTATTCTCCATTCATAATTCCATATATATATTTATTTGAGATAACCTGCTGGTGACTATACTTAAACTAGTTCGGAAGTAAGAAGGTAAAACTTTTATTGTACAAGTTTGATTAAATGAAAAAGCATTACATAAGTAAATTACAGTTTTGTGAATGAACATTCTGGATGATGAAGATGACTTTTTATTACAACATTAAGCAACTAGAGGCAATATATTCTTATCTCCTGATCTAACCCAGATATGAAAATCCATTCAGAAATTTCATGGTTAGTAAAAGGTACACAAAGTATTAGTTCAAAGATACAAATTGTTGAGAGAAGTTACACTTTTCATTTTTAACCTGGATATTTTAAAGGAATTTTGTGTGAAAGAATTTTCTATAAAGGCTTTTTTTTTTCCTCTTTGGAATTTTATCATAAAGTTCTTGTGTATGAGTATATATGCATGTGTGTGTGTGTTTTAAACCTTGGGGTAAAGACTATAAACACAGTGACTTTGGAGGATAAATTCATGTACCCCTAATTTTTGAGTACTCATCTTTGTAGAACACTGACTAAGCAATGTGGAGAAATACAAACTTAATGTGTTCCCATCTAAATGAAAGGTTTTAAAATGTCATGTTGTAAAAGGACAAAAATATGCAGTAGAGTACCAAATAATCAGTCTATCCAGAGACAGCACTCTAAAGGGAATGAGGGGTGAGGTGGATTCCAAAAGAACACAAAATCAGTAGGCTCACAAAGTTAGGAAAGAAAGGCTGGCATTTCATTGTTAAGCATTGCCCACAGAAGATGCCATCCAATTGATGTTTGTCTGTAATGTGTCTGCAATCCCATTTGTAGTTTTTGGCTCTATTAACTACATGTAACCTACCTGATTTATTAGCCTAATAAGTAGTGAATGTTAGTCCACACTAGGAAATGGTACTGCAGTAAAAACCACACTCCTTTTGATTGTTACTTATTCTCATTTATTGTTTGAAAATCCAAGCACTTGTATAGTTATCAATTTATGAATAGACAAAGCATTATGAACAAAGCAATGAAATGATTAAACCTTTAAAAAGATTATGAACAGATTGCCAGAGATTGACAATGGGCACACAGTGCAATATACAGATCTTGTAACATAGAAATTTACCCCTGAAATTTATATGATCCTATTAACCAATGTCACCCCATTAAATTTAATAAGTGAATGAATAAATAAAAAAATAAAAGCAATGAGATTGTTGCACACAATTCTGAAAATCATTCAAATATGATATTTTGAAGGCAGAAGTATAAACATATAAAAATATAAAATATTAAGGGATATGATTTAGAGACATAATATTTTAAAAAGAAAGTGGTGCATGTTTGTCTTTTTTCAATACAAAATCAAAAGTTCTTAAAATACTTTAAATAGAACAAATTAGATTGAGGAATGATAAGAATTATTTGTCATTTTAAAGCATTATGACATTTAGAAAAACTGAATTACATGTTTAAAAATAATATTAATAAATATAGCATATGATGAAAACTAACCTATAAAATTTTACGTATGTGAATAATATACAACATTTTAACGTCATCAATGGGACCCCTTGCTAAAAATGAAGAAATTGAGGTCTAAAGATACAGGCAATCTGACAAAGGTCGTATATTAATCATAGAATTGGAGCCAGATTGCTAATAAGCACCACAGCATTAAGGCAAAACGTAGCATTAATAGACACATAAACATAACTCCATTTTTACAATTACAACTACAGCTCAAAGTTTAAAGTCTTGAACCTGCTGGACTTTAAAAAGTATTCTAGCTAACAATGTGTTTTGCAGTTTTCAAGATGAATCTGTTTCCTGTTAATATTTTATATATTAGGCTATTATATTTTATCTTTTTCCCCTGGAAGTTCTTAAGATGTTTTTTATCTTTTTGACTATACAATAAATTTAGAGTTCTATGAGGTAAATAATATTAGACAATATGCTACATTTTACTTTATTACTTAGCATCTCATTTATTTCTTTTTCTATTTTATTGGATGTATTTGGGTGACACTGGTTAACAAAATTATACAGGTTTCAGATGCACAATTCTACATTAAGATTTTTCTTCAGAAAGTTTATTTCTTGATGACATTTTTCAGTACAATTGAGTATGAATTAAATTAAATTTGCTACTTACAATCATATTTATGTGAAAATTTTAGGAACCCTAAGTCAATGTTAACGGATATCAGAGGAGAAGCAAAAAAATAAATAAATAAAATAAAACAAGTAATAGGATTTAGTAGAAATAGTGAATAGTTGTACAAAATAATGTGCAATAATTTATTAAATTCACTATCATTCAATTAATAAATTTGCAGAATGTAATGTGTTTAATGAGTAGTGAGTATATTGATTTAAGTAAAAGCATTCTTATGAAAAGACAGATAAAAAAAATAAAAGTAGAAACATACCATTCACAAAAAGTAGCAGATTCAGACAATTGAAGGTAAATGAGATAAAACAATCTTAATAAGATCATTATAAAATTCTTTTGAATAGCAAGAAGATTTTATGCAATTCCCTTAACTTAAACATGAGAAAATTGAGGAGCTGAGTGGTCAAAAGACTTATTGGAAGTCATATAATCAAAGGCATGTCAGGACTAATATTGGCTTCTCAAATATAACATGGAATTTAAAGTACTCTCTTTAAAAAAAATAGATTTTAAAGAACATTTTGAAATATTAGTGTCAACCTAAAAATAAAAGGCTAAAATGTGAGGCAACAAGATTTTATCTGAGATCCAAAAAAACAGCTATTCAGAAGCACTGATTTAGGAAGAAATGCAAAAGGAGTTAAGTCAAGGATGGAACTTTTATAGGTACAAATAAACTACGTTAGTCTTTAGCTATATATGATGGTGCTGATTCTAAAGAATGTCTTTGCCCGGCTGGTGTGACACAATAGTTGAGCATCTGCCTATGAGCCAAGAGGTCAGGGTTGGATTCCTGTTCAGGGCACATGCCTGGGTTATGGGCTCCATCACCAGTAGGGGGCATGCAGGAGGCAGCTGATGAATGACTCTCATCCTTCATGTTTCTATGTATCTCTTCCTCTCCCTTCCTCTCTCTGAAGTCAATAAAAACATATTTTTAATATATATATTTTATTGATTTTTTTACAGAGAGGAAGGGAGAGGGATAGAGAGTTAGAAACATCGATGAGAGAGAAACATCAGTCAGCTGCCTCCTGCACACCTCCTACTGAGGATGTGCCCGCAACCAAGGTACATGCCCTTGACCGGAATCGAACCTGGGACCTTTCAGTCCGCAGACTGACGCTCTATCCACTGAGCCAAACCAGTTAGGGCAAAAAAACATATTTTTAAAAAAATGTCTTTAACTTTCAGTCTGGTAGTCAGAATATCTGTTTGCAAACAGTTGTTTGGAAGATAATGTTGCTCTGTCCCAGTCCAATGGTATTTTGCCAAATTTAAACATTCCTAAGGTTTGACAAATAAGACATGCATAAAAAATACATACTTTTAAAAAGACAAGCAAAGCAGTTCCTCTGGAATGAGAGCTCCAAATCCATTCTGGAGTGGCTCCAAGTATATTATTTTTTACATTAGTAAAACTAAATTCAAGGTAAAAAGAGCTTATTAAATAACTACAAGGTGTTACACAGAGCACAAAACATTCGTGAGAAACTGATCAAACCATTGGCTCTGTCATCAATGTGGAAGGGATTCCATATGTTAATATTAGGTGAAGTTCTATGGAAATACTACAAATCATAACACAACTTTAAAAAAATATGGTGATTGAGATAATGTCCTGGGAAGCCCTATAAAGAAGGGCAGGAAGTAATATTTAAGTGCTTTAAATATATACTAAGATGGTTTCAGAGTGAATGGAGAATTTTAGAATGTTGAGTGAGAAGATTTATTTTTTTAAATAAGATCATTAGGGTTTTAGAAAAAAATGCTGCTATAAGAACTTGAAACAGTCTATTTGTTTAGCAGAGCAGATAGTCAAGCTTGAGATGAAAAAATATTTGGAGGAATTAAAGAACTGATAGCTTAGAGAAATTAACAGACACAGATGGCTTGTTGGCCTTCTTTCATGAACACATTTTCTACTTTCTTGGACTGAGATAAGTAAATCTATATAAATAAACCAGAATGCAGAAGAAAAATGTATTTTTTTGAAATGTATAAAATATCTTTGCCTCAGAAAAAATAAATAACTAAATGTGTATGCATATAAGTTTGCATATATATATATGTATATATATATACATATATATATACACATATATACATGAATATGCATTCTCATCGACCAGAAGTGAAAATAATTCCTAATTGCATAATAAAGACATTTCACTTATACAAATATAATGTAAAGAATTATTGCCCCCAAAATCTGATAAGATTGGAAATGTTTCAAGTTTTGAGGACACAAACTAATTTAAATATTATAATGTTTAGAATTAGTACATTTTACAAACTTTTATTATAGGCAGTTACAAAATGTAAGCATCAATCAGAATCACATAATATTTTAAATATTTTATAAAGAATAAGAAACACTTATTGAACATTATCAGTGGTATATTTCTCTACACTATGGAGCAGAAGAAAGATATGATTATAATTTAATGCAAAAATATGTTATATATACTAAATAATTCAGTCATTTTTTGCACTCAAAACTATTATCTGCAAGTTCAAATATTATAAATAAGTGGTCATTTTATGTTTTTTTACCACATAATCTATGCCACTTTCAAAAGTCATGTGATTATGGAATTTTCTTTGTTAAAATAGATAGCACAATTTAGAAAATGTAATCTATTTTTATTGTCCACTACTACTATATATCTACTAATCGACTTTTCTGTTATAAAATTTCAGGTGTCTAAATAAATCTATTTTTCTACATTTTATTTTCAACTGAATAAATATTAATTTTTCAGTTTACTTTATTTTCAGTTTATTGGTTAAATGGCTAAAATAGAAATTCTAGACTCATGTATGTACTTTTAAAATTATAAAACGTCCATTGCAATATATATTCATATCTACATACCATTTATAGAGCCACTAAGTAAACAAAAATATGACAACTTTGGTCACAATAAAATAGTTTTTCTAGTTCTCTAAAATTCAATAGCAATTAATAAATGACAAATCTTCCTAAATTATACTCTGAAAGTGATAAAGTTTTCAAGATTCTTGCCAGGGGAAAATTTATACAACTACTTTTAAAAAATCTTATTTTAAATATGCATTGAAAGAGATGAGCTTTGATTACATTATTTTGTCCTGTTTGTCCTTTTTAAGTAATTACCCATTTAATATACTGCAAGAAGACAGATAATCAGTTAGATAATGGGTATATTTTTGAAAGAGTAATGAAATCTTGGGTTACTGATGTTTAAAGATAGCTTTAGTGATAACTGAGGCAAGAATGGGGGCAGCCTCAGACAGAGAAACTGAGGATGAGAGAGAAGACACCTGATGGTGATAGATGAGAATACTAATAATAATGGAAAACATCTCTTAGGAAGTATATCTTAATCTATTTGTTCAACAGTGTCTCTATACATACATATATTGTGTGTAAACACTTTTTTTAATTTAGAGTTTTTATGAATTTGTCCATATTTGATGGACAAAATATTTGAACATAATAAAAACTGAAGTCAAGGTGACAAATTAAGTTTTTTTTACATTTTGCTATAACATATAGCATATGTTTTTAAGTTACAGAGGGTGATGATGAATAATGACTTCTGCTTCTCTGAAGAGTTAGAATACATAAAGTTTTGTACCCTTGCTGCAATGCCTTATACATATTTCAGTGTATAGTTTAAAGTAGTATAAAGTAGCAAAGCACCAGCTGTATCAAATGAAGGAAAGACATAAATATACATAACATTTTATTTAAAGTTTAAAGAAGTAGTAAAAAAGTCTCTATTTCTGTAAATGCAATAAAAGTTATCTGGTAGCTTTACTATATCTGCTGCTGATTTAATATGTTCTATATTAGAAGATATTGAATTAAAGATCCACCAAGACATCCTTTAAACTTAATCATTATTAGTAGTAATTAATTTATTTATTTAACCATTTTAATGTTTAAATATCTTTTGGTAATTAAATATTTTAACGTTGACCATGCTCTATTTCCTCTTGAATAAAACCCAATAGAAGTCTTTATTCTTCAGAATCTGACATTAAAAACAGTTCAAACAATGGTCCCATCCACTCTTCCCACAAAGCATTCTTTGTTCCATATTCAGAAATCATGTCATTCAGGGAGTAAAGAGAACTTGAGAGCATTTAATCCAGTGCCGTCATTTTGCAGAGAAAGAAAATGAGGTGAAGTGACTTGTCTTATAATACAATTAGAGAGCAAATGAGAGAGAGAGAGAGAGAGAGAGAGAGAGAGAGAGAGAAACCCATAGGGCACCACAGACAAAACTGCATCTGTTGTATAGACAACCATCAATTACATTTATTTGTTGGGCATCTACCTAGATGGCACAGATATCTTAAAGTGTTATTTCAAAAAATGCTGAGCAAATATAACAAAAAGGGAATCTTATGTTAGGTAATTAAAGAAAGATTAGGACTTTAAAAAAAAGATATTTTTTTTTTTTTTGAGCGGCAAAACAATAGGCTCTGTGAACAGCTGATTCAGCTCCCGGAGTCAGCATTCCTAAGTGTGGAAGGGATTCCTGTGCCAATCGTACAGCCCTGTGGACACTCAGTCTTTATGTGCACCTCTTCGAGTCCTGCTCCAGGATTATGTTATCAACAATGAGCACCCGTGGTGGGAAAGCTGTGCCTTCAAGGACTGAATAATGACTGTAGCTTCTCTCTGTGCACATTTAATAGCTATGCTTTCATTCATAGCCAACACCCTGCTAACAGGGGTGGGTATTATTGTGCCTAGACTTCAGTTTCATGAAGAGATCTGTTGTTTCCTAGTATTTCTGAACTACCTCATCTAGATGCATGTTGTTTTTCTGTGCCATCAAAA
Source organism: Cnephaeus nilssonii (assembly GCF_951640355.1). Lineage (NCBI taxonomy): Eukaryota > Metazoa > Chordata > Mammalia > Chiroptera > Vespertilionidae > Cnephaeus > Cnephaeus nilssonii. The sequence goes on along the minus strand of NC_137080.1, from coordinate 42,710,899 downwards.
AATATTTTGTGCTACGACCTTTTGTGCTATTTCTTCTAATGCTGGACATCCAGCAGCAGCCTGAGTGGGCATCCTAATATTATTTATTCATTTTTAAAGGAAGTTTAAATTTTTCAGGTAGTGTTTCAAAGCAAGCTTCACCAGTCACTCTGTTCAGGAAACGCAAGCTTACAATGAAAGTAACAGAAAGCTCTTATTTATTTCTTTACTTACTTATTTCTTTATTTTTACTTATACTCATTTTTAATGTGCATGGGCTTATAGTCATTCTGGCATTTTGCTTTTTATTCAGAGAAAGAGCTAACTGAATGAATATAGAAGCTATATGATTTTTAAATACATTTTATTACCTTTGTAGGTTTAAAGCAGTAGTTTAAATATGAAAAAAAAAATCCTGCTCAGGAAGTATGTCACACAGAAAGGTAGGCAGGGTAAATAGGATTAAGACTAGCACTGTTTGTCCAAAGTCGTTACTAGTTGTCAATATTACCACCTTGCATTTGTTTGATAACATGGATATTGAAGAAGCTATAAATCTCAGTAATTGTTTTGTGAACACCAGAATACCTTTATATTACACTTAAGAATCTCTATGTGCTATTGACTGAGGAACACTGTTATGATAATTATCCACTAAATGGCAACTCTTCCCTGTATCTACTTCACCCAGTAATATCACACATTCTAAATTTAAAACAAAGTGCTAGTGGATTTCATTTTTCTGTATATATGGACTCTATAAAACAATAGTATTTATACTTCTTGTAGTGTCTTAATGCTATAGGAGATATAGAATTAAAATGACACTCTCTCTTCTTAAAGAGTCTATTATCCCAATAAGAGAATTAGGCTTTAAAATATGGATAGAATTACAATGAATAGAGAAAAATGGTGAGAGCATCTTGTGGGGGAGGAGATTAAAATAAATGTGGCATATCTCCCCTGTATTTGAGTACAATATTAATGTACTCTAATGGGGGAATATTTTAGCAGTAATATCATTAGCAAAATCATGGAAATGTTCATATAAATGTCATTTTTTAGACATTTATTGTTCTATTTTAATCAATTACATGCATTTTGTTGGGACTTAGTAGGAAACATGGTGAGATGAATCAAGTTTCAAAGGTTTTAAAAATTGGGCAGATGATGTTAGAGTTGAATGAAAAGTGATGCAGACTTCTTGTAAGTTTTTGATGAAAAAATGAACAGTATTAACATATGGAAAGATTTGCATGACAGTCATGTGTAGGATGGACAAAAGAGATGGGATTGGAGAAATCAAAAGGAAGGAAGACCTGTTGGGTTTAACCAAAGCCCAAGCTAAAATTTCAGTAATTAGGGGGAATGTGAAATGGGAAAGGCTGGGCAAATGCAAGAATTATTTTGAAGAAAAAAAATGCACTAGACTTGCTGATATAATGAATATAGACCATGAAGGAGAGGATAGACAAATGACTTCAAGAATTCTCATCTTGACCATTAAAAATGCCCAACTTATCTGCAAAATTCATCAAGTATAGACACAGGGTGGGTTTGGTGTGAGGACGATGAGCAATTTGCTTTGTCCTAGTTTGAGATATGGCTGTACATTCTGGTGGAAATCTCTTGAAGGTAGCTAGGAATACAGGATGGGACCACTGGTGAGACTCAAGTGAGAAGTGAAATTCAGATACATAGATGTTCAAGTTAATCCAAAGACAGCAAGGGGCTATACAAAAAAGGAAAAAAGGGCATGGTCTAATTTAACACTGATATGTAATGACGATTGCACTGTGTGAGTTATTTTGATTTGGAGTGTAAAGTAATGTCCTTTCAATGTTGTTGCTTTTATTTTTTCAATTTTCATCCTTTCTATTTGGACATTTTTTGACATTGTGATAACTACATAATATATTGTAATAAAGTTTATCTACTCATCAGATGGCATTATGAGTGTATGATATAATTCATAAGCTTTGAGGTGCTTTTTAAAGAACTATAATTTTAATGGTTACAAATTTATTCTAGAATAAGAATATTCATAAGGATAGTAGCACATTTTGCCCCATGAAACAGTATAGGGATTATTACAGTACTGTCTTCTATTTAGTCCTGGGTAATTTGTAAATTATAACTATGCAATCAGAAATTTAGAATTGTCTATGTACTTGAGCTACATTTACTTGAACTAAATATATTTATGTTTCATTTTGTTAATTTAAAAAATCATCTTTCTCAATTATAAACTCACATATTTTCCAGTTTATGTAATAATGTTTTTCAGATGTTTTATTACTTTCATTTCTTTTTTAAACATATTTTAACTTCATCACACTTCAAAATCTCACTGCATCATTTTTCATTATGAAGCCTTTTTACATTTGAGCATAGCAAACATAATAGAGCCTTAACTAATATCCTGCTCATTAATGATTTGGAAGGTAACTGAAATTAACTATAGCTAGGAAAGTGTTTTTCTTAGAAACCAATTCTTAAAGTAGTTTAGATGTGCTTAATTAAAAAATTCCAGTTTGGGCTTGTGTGACATATTCTAATGCACACACAATTAGTTTGTAAGTAAAACAAATTTGATTTACTGAGTAGAAACTATTTGGGGAAATATGTTTATTATTAATAACTATTAAGACAAGATGTATCATAACAACTGCTATAGAATATCATCATTTTAATTTCTGAAAAATATTTGTTATATAAATTGAAGTTTCTTGGTGTGAACTCCTGTGCTTGGTACAGGTGTTAGGAGAACCTAATGGCACGGTGTTTGATACAGGGCATTTCTCAGTCATATGGCATTTTTCTGTCACAGTTTTTATGGACACATAAAATATTTTAAAGTTACTTCTTGATATTTTCTTTGCTGAAACCAAAATTAATTTAAAATGAATGACTTTGAAAAATAACCAGTCAGCCCTTGAAGATTTCTTTTCCCTCTTCCAATATGTTGAGTTAAATTCCTTTAACTTGATTTATTCCATCTCAAAGATTTTGTGAGGTTTCACAAAAATTGCTGAGGCTCTTGCTTTTAGCATTTCTTCATGGATTCAAGAAGATAACTTTTCCTGACAGTGTAAGAGAAGCAATATTATATTCCATGTGCAAAATAGTTAGAATTTAGGTGGCAATGTCAAAATATAGAGCAAAGATAATATTATTAAAAAAAATTAGACTTCAGGTGAATTGGAATTTCCCTTAAGGATTTCATATCTATGCATATATTAAGCTTGAAATGGTGTTAATTTTAAAACTTCATAATGTATTTTTAATAGAAATCATATGTCAATATTTTTGTTAATTGAAACAAAATCTTGGTTGAAATTTTGTGAATATTTTTTTGTATTCCAATGACATTCAGCCACTATAATCAAATCTTAATTTTTGAATGCTATCGGTGTACAAATTTGACTCTATAAAATGCAGAGTAAAATGTGCCAAAAAATTATCAAAGAGTCTTTTGTATTCTAAGTGAAAATCAACCAATTCCTAATTGACTAGATAGTAGGAACACTGGAAATAATATTCTTCTATCACAGAGAACTGAATTAGACCATAATACATCCCTTTTCTTTGCTATGGGAGATAAAGTTTGAAGTGCTGACCTGGGTGGGCCACAGTAAGATAGCAGAAACTTGCTTGCATGAGAATATTGTACACCTGTCTCCAGCCTTCTGTATACCTGGGCAGAGGTCCCTGATCTATCTGAATCTTGTTTTTTTATAATAATGATAATAATATTATTCTTGCCATGGGTCAATTTTTTGGAGTTCAAAATGAGATAACTGTATTTGTGTTTTATAATTGGCAAGTATGACACAAACATAAGGTGAGATCATTATTGTTATTAATTATATGTCTCATTTTTAAGTTTATTATTTAAGCTTGCCTTACCTGGAATACCTCAACTGGTCTTTTTACACCTTGTTTTAAACTCTTCTTTTTGGGGAAGGCAGCCCTGCTTTTAAAAGGCTTCAGAAGTTTCCACTTATAGCTCTCTTTAAGGCATTCCTGAATTAAACTAACAGTAATTCTACTTCCTACAAATAGAGCTATGCTTGGAACTCTCATTTAGTCTGGGTCCAATTTCTAGAAATACTCTCTCATTTCTGATTATTTGCTTTCATGCTAGAGATAATTTTGGCATCCACTTCCATGCGCTGCTTTTCAAGTAAGTGCTAAACAAACTAGTGGTTCCATGCTAACCAGTATTA